>NC_134710.1:43287309-43887309 GCF_043290135.1 Rhipicephalus microplus | reverse complement strand
TGCGAATAAATACGATATAACCGGAATATCTACGATGTCCGTCCGCTAGCACTGCCTTGCGTGCCTCAAAAAAAAAGAAAAAACATTTAAATTTTATGAGAACCGCGATGAGGTAAACCAGGTATTTCATCAGAAAAAAGAAGATATTGATATCTTGAACAGGCACGTCCACCTTTCTTCCGACACTTATAGGCGAGGTTTTAGGCAACAAACTGCATACGGCTTAGCCCTCCAGACATTACAGACTGTGTGCCAGGGGGAACACTCTAGGCACATAAAATCTGATAATACATTTTTTTGCCTCAAGGCAAGCCACCAGAGCGATGTTTTACTGCAGCAAAAAAAAATGTCAATTTAAGCACAGTGCAAACTGATATCAATGCCACTGAATTTAGCGTGCACAGCAAAGCCTATTTTGGCCCGTTATGTCTCGGAACTGTTATAAAAAAGCAAGGACATGCGATACAGAAATTGTGTTTAGGGCGACATGAACGCTCCTCAATGGACAACTTTCATCCAAATTGATGATTTTTTGTTTTATTATTTTTTGAAGATGAGCTTTTTGAAAAAAATGTTTCAAAGACCTTTTTTTATATTTCACAGTGTTTTGAAGCCTCTTTGTGAAGTAGAAAACGCGCCAAAGCGCAGAGTTAGCAACCTTTTTTTTTATTTGGGCCGAGTTTATGATTTTTTTTTTTCATTGTGATTACACCATAAAAAAGCCTTGATATAATTCGCTGTAATGTGCACTATAGCCAGCATGAAACTTTTTCTACACAATATATAGAGTTTGGGCTGAATTTGGCCGTGAAATTCGAAACTATTGTGAGCAAGAACAGGATGCTATGTTGAACCCTTCAGATATTTTTCAGCACACTGGGAGTGTGTTTTGGAAATAAAATTTTCTGTTCCGTGCACTTGTTTGTGCCCAGATGACACACAAAAATCCCAGGCAAACAAAAATAATCTCTCGGGTACTTTTAATGTCGAAACACAGAATCAAGCAATCAGCATCAATAGGTCAGCTTAATGGTAGCATAGTCCTTCAATACAATTTCTGGTCACGGAACTTAACAGTAATGCTATCAGCGAGCTTTTTATGTAGCATACAGCTGTTGCGCCATGGCGCCACCACACTTGGAGGCCACCCTTCTACTGGTTGGTTCTGCAGGCCACAGATGTGGCCAGTGTGAGCTGAAAGTTGACCTGTGGGCTGATACCAAATATGCTGGTGGCAGCGCGCCGGTGTTTTCACTTTCAGCTGAGGCGCGTCAACAGGGCGAGGTCCATCAGATCGGAAGCGGCATTGGAAGAGAGGGGTGGGAGTAAAGATTGAAGAGTTGGTGCAAATAAAAACTTTCCCCTTCAATTCTGAAAAAAAAAAAAAATGCTTCCCCGAAAGGGCGAGGCAGCTAATGTGAAAACAGCACGTCTCAATGTTATCTATTTACAAATACTGCTATCTCACTTTTCGAGACGTAGCAGGCGTAAATACAAATGTTAAGCACATTGAAAAAATACAATTTAATAAGACATGTTTGCGCAATTCTTTTTTCCAATCGCTCAGCACCAAGCTTGCACAGATACCCATCACTCATTCCAAAAATGCACGTTCTGCAGAAAAGCAAAAAAAAAAGAAAACGATAACAACTGAATTGATTTAACCGGCACAATATTTAGACAGGATCGAATCGCCAGGCACGGTGTGCAGATGACACGATTGCAAGTGCGCCGACATTCGAGTGGGGCTGCAGCGATAAAACATGTGCAAGCAATGTAGGCGAGAAACCCTGAACGAAATAAAAGCAGTATTGATCTTTTTGAATAGATTCAAACATAGCTATGTCATGTTTGTGATGAGGCGACCAAACAGCCAACGCATACTCAAGTCTGACCAAAGTATTATGCACTGTCGGTCAGCATTATTTTGTCAAGTTGCTAAACGTGCGTAAAAAAAAAAACTTGTCAAAGAGCCCGTTGCAGATTGTTCCGACGCACGTGTGCCATTTAATTAAACTGCATAACACCTGCTAGACTTACACCGTCAATAATATATATAAAATGAAGAGCCTGTATCATTTGAAAAGGTCGTGACTAGTCTTTTTGAAGTTCGCCATGCTTCACTCCCGTAACAAAACTACAAAAAAATCACTATTCAGCGCATCCTGATCTTGAGTATTAGAAATAATTCTACAGATAACGCAGTTTTCTCCATATATTCCAAGTTTAATTTGAGTGCCACTGATAATTTCTTCTCAGTCAACTATAAAAATAATAAACAAAAGCATACCAAGCACTAAAGCTTAAGGCCTCTTTCTGATGCGATATCTACGTCAGATGATTTCGCATGGTTAAATGTAACAAATTTTGAGCGCGACAGCAAGTAATTTGCTTTAAAATCAACCAGCTCCAAAAAATTATGGAAAAGCGAGAAGTTTAGCATGGCAAACCATGTGAAAGACCTTCATATATGACATCAACCCGTTTTCGGTCATTAAGGGAAGAAGCAATGTCATGTGTAAATTGGAGCAACTGTGTAGAATAGCCAGCACAGAAGCCGTGCACTGATAGTGAAAGTATTTTGTGTGCACTTAAGTATTCTAAATGTATTTGCTTATGAAATGCATACTCCAAAGGCTTAGGGCAGGTGGAAAGAACTGCGATTGGTAATATTTGCTTGTTTCCAGACCTCAATGCGGGCATGACATTTGCCAATTTCCACTGCGTAGAAACTGTTGTACATATCGATTTTTTAGATATTACAGTAAAATAGTCAGCACCCCAATCTGAATACCACTTTAGAAACGCATTTAGAATACCATCTGGGCGAGATTATTATGAAACCTCAAAACTTAGTGTAAGATTATGTACTCCAGATGAGGTTAGTTAAAATTACAAAGAGCGAAAATTGTGGTGATGCTGCTATCAGCAGAAAGAACCGATTTCAAGTAGTCATCAAGCATTTGCTATATCCTCAATAGTTGAGGAGGAGTGACCATCAAGAATAAGCGATGAGGGCTTTGACGACGTAGGACTAAATGACTTCTAGAACCTAGATGTACCTGGATGTATTGATTTATAAATGTAGCGAAGGCATGGTAGTTCTTAGGCACTTTCATTTTAGCCTCTAATTTACTTTTAAATGCATAAAATGAAGAAGCATTATCATTACACTTAGAATGACGATTCTTATGTAAACGCTTTATGCGACAAGTGAGATGAATAATATCTTTATGGTGCCACCAGTGTCTCAGGTTCTTCTTAATATATTTTTGACGCACACTTGATAGGCATTCTCCCACAATGTCACGACACATAAGAAGGAGCGCTTCTACATGGCGAAATTCCCTACAACATTCAAACACCTCAAAAGATGATGCTAAAGTGTCCAGTACAGAAGTGTCATCCAACATTACAGCTCAAAACAGTTTTGATCTCGGATATGTGAGAAGAAAACGCCAAGTTTGAGGCAACTTCAACAGTTTAATAGTAAAAAAAACCCTTAGACGACCTCACATTTTACACTGTCCAATACGAGCACGCAGCCCCATGGGAACTTAGGCTGCAGCTAAATCTTTTACCTGATCTCGCGAAACTGCAAAATGCGGGTGTGTATAGCAATACGACCGCTCCCAGATAAAGATTACTTTTTAATACTGTGATATCATAACGCGTAAAAAAGAACATGAGCCGTTCACTGATGCCTGCTAAAATAATGTGCGCTAGCACTCACCACCACGCCATTATAAAGTTCAGAGTTGTGGATAAAGTCACGCAGCCTCCTACCCAACTACACAAGTATCTCTTCATACTACTTTGTCCAGCATAAGACAGACAGGGCTTTCTTTCCGGTGCTGGAGCGATCAACGACAGGCATCGCATGCAGAGTGATGTTATGCCATGCGTTTTTACTGCGACAGAAATGGGCAGCTTGTTTAAACAAAACTTCAGCGGTCTTCCTCGCTAGCACTCCCGAGATTGTATCCATGGGAACAGTATACAGTGTGTGCACAGAAGTTATTGATTTGGACTTTACACGGAACATGAGAGCAGCGATGAAAGCCTGTAGAGTGTGTTCATATAATATTTTCTTGCAATAAATATATATACAAAAACCTTCGAAGCGGGCTGGCCTCTTATGACGAACTGCGTAGCCTTTGCTGTAAAATATTTGTCCGTTGGGAGAATGAAATAATCCGGAGCCTCTTTCTTTGTTTTGTTCTCCCTTACACATGAAGAAATTCCTTCACTACAATTCTTAAAGGCTGTATCTCTTCGACATTTATGATGATGATTAGTGGAGTTTATTGGCGCAAGGGCCAGATGTGGCCAAAGAGCGCCAGAACGATGATAATGAATTGTACGATGTGCAGTGTAGATATAACAGATATGATGTGGCTGTAAATGGGCCTAAAAAACAGTCGCTGTAGGTGCGTAAAAATATATATATAGTAAGATTATGGCAATGACAAATGATGTGTGCTATGAAGACATAAAATGGTTTGAAAATTATATGTATGTGAAATAAAAACTAGGCATGGAGCACCAGTGCCTCGACAGAACCCTTAAAACAAGAGCATGGAGGCCTGGGCTCATTAAAGGCTGCTATCACAGCGGTATCCTCTGAACAGAGGATGCGCTATGAACATGTTTGGCTAAAAACATTCAATGTTGGGCTAAAAACATTCAATGCTACATCTTTTGAAAAGCTTAAAACAGATTTTGCATCGAAAAGCGGCTCTTCGCCGAGGAACATAATCGGATGTAAAGGGAGATTATAGCGGTATGCTAAAGCAAAATATTTTTTTTCTCTCACTTTCAGCTTCCGGACACTCCAGGAGGACGTGGAGGACGGTTAGCCTCTCACCACATCTACCACAAGTAGGAGGTTCATCGCCAGTCAGCAGGAAGCTATGGGTACCATAAGTGTGTCCTATTCTGAGGCGACAGAATAGGACATCAGTTCGCCGTGTTCTTGTAGCGGAGGGCCAGTAACCAACCGCGGCTTAATCAAGTGAAGCTTATTATTTATTTCTGTGTCCCACAAGCGTTGCCAGTGGTTTCGCAGTTTCTTACATAGGAAGGGTTTTAGATCTGTTGCAGGGACAGTAGCGGTGGGGTTAATAGCACGCAATATAATTGACGTGGCCATTTGGTCAGCTAACACATTGCCCTCGATGCTTCTATGGCCAGGAACCCAGCAAATAGTAACATGCTGGTTGGACATGTACGCAGTACATAGGATGGAATACAACTCAATTATAACCGGATTTCTGATTCTGAAAAGGGATCTTAATGCATTTAGGATGCTTAATGAGTTTGTGAATATAATAGATTTTTGTATGTTTGACTTCCGTATATGCTTCACAGCCGACAATAGTGCATATCCCTCAGCCGTAAATATACTTGTTTCCGGGTGCAGCACACCGGATGCCGAGAAGGATGGTCCGACGGCTGTTAAGCCACCCCTGCATGCGACTTAGAAGCATCAATATAAAACTCTACGCATGAGTAGTTGGACTGAAGTTGTCGGAAATGCATTTTAATATGTGCTTCTGGTGCATGTTTAGTGATCTCGACAAAGGAAGTGTCACAATGTATGAGCTGCCACTGCCACGGCAGTAAATGTTTTGTTGTGGGCATAGGACAAAGTTCTAGCAGCGGAACACCCATTTCCTCACTTAAGCTTCTCACACGCAAAGAGAACGGCTTTCTCGCTGCGGGTCGATTACGGTAGAGGGTGGCAGCGGTCATATCGTTTATAGCTGAATAAGAAGGATGCTTTATGTTTGCGCGTACCTTTATAAAATAAGTGAAACTGCTATATGATCGCTGTAGGTGAGTGACCACTGATTCGACTCTACATAGAGACTCTGGATCGGACTTGTCCTGAAAGCACCGGTTGCCAGTCGGATACCCAGATGGTGAATGGGGTCTAGGATTTTCAGAGCACTTGGCGTTGCGGAGTGATAAATTATAGAGGCATAATCAAGGCGCGACCAAACAAGGCTTTTGTACAAGTTCAAGAGACACTTCCGATCACTACCCCATGTTGTACGTGATAGGAGCTTTAGGAGGTTCATCGCTTTCAGATATTTTATTTTTACATGTTTAATATGGGGAATAAACGTGAGCTTATAATCTAAAGTAGTTCCTAGGAATTTATGCTCGCTTCTCACAGAGAGTTGGTCTCCCTTGATCGTAATATTTGGAAGTGGCATTACCCCTCGTTTGTTGGAGAAGAGTACGCAAGTACTTTTCTCGATGTTTATTTTAAAACCATTCTCATCCGCCCATTTAGAGAATTTATTAATTCCAAGCTGCACTTGTCGTTCGCAGATAGACATATTGCATGATTTGAAACTCATCTGCACATCATCAACATACACCGAATAAAACATCGTACTTGGAATGACTGACTGCAGGGAGTTCATTTTTACAAGAAAGAGTGTGCAACTAAGCACGCCCCCTTGCGGAACACCAGTCTCTTGGGTAAATGATCTAGAGAGAGCATTTCCCACTTTTACGCGAAAGGTTCTGTTAGACAGATAACTTTTAATTGTGTTTAGCATGTTCCCATGGATGCCCATGGCGGCAAGATCGCGTAGAATCCCGAATCGCCATGTGGTATCGTACGCTTTCTCCAGGTCTAAGAATACGGAAAGTACAAACTGCCTATGAATAAATACATCTCTGATGTATGTCTCTATGCGAACAAGGTGGTCTGTTGTCGACCTCCCCTCTCTGAAACCGCACTGAAGGGGGTCTAGTATACTGTTACTTTCTAGGAAGTGGGTTAAGCGCCGGTTTAACATTTTCTCATATAGTTTGCACAAACAGCTTGTTAACGCTATTGGCCTGTAGCTGGCGGCCAAGGATGGGTCTTTGCCTTGTTTAAGTACCGGGATGACTATCGCTTCTTTCCATGACAATGGAATATATCCAGCTTCCCACATGGTATTGAAGAGGGTTAGGAGCGTTTTTAGTGCTTCTGGGTGAAGATACTTGATCATTTCGTACGTTATACGATCGCCACCTGGCGCCGAGTTGTTGCAGTACGCAAGAGATGCCTTAAGTTCGGCTAATGAAAATGGGCAGTTGTAAGCCTCCCTGGAGGGACGTTTAGATTTAAGGGGTTGCCGCTCTTCGCGTTCTTTGAATCTTAAGAACGTTTCTGTGTAGTGTGATGCACTCGAGACGCATTCAAAGTGTTCGCCTAGGCAGTCTGCCTGCTCCTCCAGGCTCTCCCCTCGGCTACTTACCAAGGATAGGAAGTGTGACTCCAGACCCATTAACTTGTTTACCCTATTCCGAACCTTTGTTTCGTCGGTGTAAAAATTTATACAGATGTACCTATTCCAACTTTCTTTCTTTGCAAGACGACACGTTCTTCTGGCTTGGGACTTAACCTGTTTGAAATTGTTGAGGTTTTCAGCCGTCGGGTAATTTCGGAGTAGTCTCCAAGCTTTATTTTGTCTATTGCGCGCTTTTCGACAATCGCCATTCCACCATGGGATGCGACGCTTATTAGTCATTCCGTTAGTTTGCTTAATACATTTCACTGCAGCGTCAATAGTAAAACCTGTTAGGTATGCTACAGCATCGTCTATATTAAAATCAGCAATGTCATCTTCGTCTAAAATGTAATTTCTCGGAACAGTTCCCAGTTGGCTGACTTGGTGTTCCAATGAGGAAAGTTAGGCGAGCATGTATCTTCTTTTGTTAACTTCAACATAATCGGGAAGTGGTCACTCCCAAAGGGGTTCTTGAGAGCGAACCACTCCAGATATGGAATTAATGTACTCGAGACAATACTCAGGTCTATAGAAGAGTATGTGTTGTGTGTAGTGCTATAATATGTTGGTTCTTTTTTGTTTAGTAGACATGCACCTGACGAAAACAGAAAATGTTCTATTAGGCGTCCTCGCGCATCTAAACGGGAGTCGCCCCATAGGGGATTATGTGCATTTAGATCACCAACGACTATATATGGCGGAGGAAGTTCATCAATTAAGCTTTGAAATTGTGTCTTCGAAAGTTGACAGCACGGGGGGATGTAAATAGAGGTAATTGTTAGTAGCTTCCCGAACAGCACTGCTCGGACAGCAACTGCCTCAAGAAAAGTTCGGAGGTTTAATTGCTTACATGCAACACCTTTATCAACTATTATAGCGACACCGCCCGACGAAACGGCAGCGTCGTCACGGTCTTTGCGGAAGATGGCATAATGCTTTAGAAAGTTTGTTTGTGTGGACTTGAGATGTGTCTCCTGAACACACAGCACCTTTGGAGTATGTTTATTAAGAAGTTCTCTAATATCATCGAGGTTATGGAGAAGTCCTCTCACATTCCACTGTAAGATCTGTGTATCCATTTTAGATGTGTTTTGTGCTGTGTGTTCAAGGATGGAAAGTTAGCTCACGGACCCTTTCCAGGGGCCATGACACGAGATTTTTCTTTTTTGGATCGGTCGACGGAGTCGCGCCGATCCTTAGGCGCTGGCTGCGCCCTCACGCTCGGTGTTGTGTCCATTGCCTCTTGCGAGGCGCTGGACAGGCGCTCTTGCGAGCGCTGCATTTGTTTTGAGGGCCTCGCCTCAAAAGACGAGACCTTCGGGGCCCCCAGCCCAGAGGTTGGTGGGTCTTTCTTGGATGGCGGAGCAGCACTGGCTGCAACCGCCGAGGGGGCGAATGGCGTCACCGCTGGCTCACTACGCGTGTGCCAGACAGGCGCCAGGGGCCGTCGTGGCGCTGCCCCCTGACGCGCCACTTCGGCAAAGCTAGTTTCTGGTAGGCAGGACACCTGCCTTCGTGCTTCCTTAAATGAAATATTTTGTTTTACCTTAATTGTGACAATTTCCTTTTCCTTTTTCCAGCACGGGCATGACCGCGAGTACGCGGCATGCTCCCCATTACAGTTAAGAGAGTTTTCACAGGCATCTGATGTGTGCTCTTCAGCACTGCATTTCGCGCAAGTTAGGCGGCCTCGGCATCTCTGTGAACTGTGGCCGAATCGTTGGCATTTGAAACATCGGAGGGGGTTTGGTATATATGGCCTAACTCGAAGCTTGATATACCCAGCCTCAACGGAGTCGGGCAGTACACTTGAATTGAAGGTAAGTATCAGGTGTTTAGTGTGGACTTCTTTGCCATCACGCCTCATGCCGATTTGTTTTACGTTTATGACATTCTGTTCGCTGAAACCCTCCAGGAGTTCAGCCTCCGTCAGCCCTAACAGGTCATCATCTGAGACAACGCCACGGGTGATGTTCATGGTTCTGTGTGGGGTTACTATTAATTTGGTATCTCCAAATTTCACAAGGTTAGGCAATTTTTCATATTGTTTCTGGGCGCGGAGCTCCAACAGGAGGTCACCACTTGCCATTCTCGAAGCTTTATATCCTGGGCCAAAAATTTCCGTCAAAGACATTGATACTAGAAAAGGTGAAAGTGTTCGCACTGATTTGCCGGGTGTGTCAGCGTGAATAACATGAAATCGGGGAAAAGATACTTTCTGGTTACCAAAAAACTGGAAAACTTCATCGGTGCGCCCTCTTTTCTGAGGGCGATCAGGGAGTGGGGGGAAGGAACAAGCCATATGTAAATGCTTACTTTCGGCAGCGGCGCCAGCCACCCACCATGGAGTCCTACAAGGGGACGCTGGAGGGTCTGTAAGTACAGGCCCCGCAGACGCCAGCTGTACGCCACCACTATAACCGAATATGGTGTATCCAAGGTAGGATAGCCACACAGGGTTAACCCTTGCCGCCAGGAAACACGGAAGTCAATGGAAGTGAGTAGAGGACAGGAAAGATTTAAAGTGAGAGGAAAGACGAAGATGTGAGGTGGAGACAGGAAAAGGCAACTGCCGATTCCCCCCGGGCGGGTCAATCCGGGGGTGCCATCTATGTGAAGCCGGGGCCAAAGGGGTGTGTTACCTCTGCCGAGGGGCCTTAAAGGTCCAATCACCCAGCATTGGCTCAACCCCCAGGATCCCCTTTTCCCCGAACACGGCAAAGCCACGCACGGCTAGGCGTGGGAGAGAGTCAAAACTCCCTCGTTAGCTCGGGTCCGTGGTGTCGCTACCCACCAAACGCCTACTTACGCAGGCGCCCCTGCGGGGTTCGACATTTATGTTTTCATAAAGGAGGTGAGTAATATGTGAGCATTAAACGATGAGCCTATCAGTATTTGGAGCTTGTGTGCTACACTGTTATTTCCACTAGTTCAATAGGAAAGTCACATAATGATGTGACATCACAGGTTCATCGTGTGTGACAATCATGCGAGACGCGAGGAAGAACAGAGGTCAAGGGGGAGGGGGTCACAAATGCATGGCAAAGCAGAGAAAAAACAATTTACAACCGATATTTTTGTATATAATATGAACCATACAACGGTATGTGCCCTAATCATGTCACATGAATCACCGTTCTGACGTCAAATTTGAAGGGTGCCAAAAGAGCTAGAAACGTCAAGAGAGAATAATACGTTCGATTATGTATCTTCAGAAGCTGTTTTAGGGCCTATGTTGGACGTGGTATGCAAACATGGACACAAGATAGCAGTGAAGACAGTGCAAACACCACTTCAAGCGGCAGAAAAAAAGGTGAAGTTATGCATTTTATGCCCCAATTTCTTGCTCTCGTTAAAATAAGACAAATGGCGGCGCGCCGCAATTATTGCACGGCGGCAGTGTGGTCTTTCGCGAGACTTTGGCGGCGGCGCAAACAGCATGAGCAAAAAAGGGCGGTGGTGGCGCACAGCTCTAGCTGAAAGTTTGCACGTGTACAGTCACCAACAAATTTTTTTCTGACTCCGAAAATTCAGACTTGTTGGATATGTCAGACTTCATAAATGCACCGTCAAGGTTCCCATAGCTGTAATGCATTTTTGCAAACAATTTTTTGGGCCAACTTATGCCTTTGATTTCGATTTTCCGTACTGAATCTCTCGTTTTAAGCCATGCACCTCGACTTTGAAAGCCACCATTATGGTGGCTTCGGCGCGTCGGGAAGGAAGCAAGAAATCCAGATGCGGTGGCGCTGCTGTCAGCTCCAAGATTCATCCCTAGTGTATTTTTGCTGCAAGGATTTCTTGACAATACCACGCAGATTACAACAAAAGCTAGTTGACAGTTGTCTAGAGGCTCGCTGAAAAGTGTGTATTTGCACTCAAAACTGATGTTTTGAACTTGCTTTTTGTATATTAACTGCGTGTGCCGCTCTCACCCCGAGGCGCTGGAAGATGGACTTGCCGTGAGCTTGGCATCAAAACAATATCCGTGCAGTTCTTGCTTTGATGCCGCAGTGTTTTTTGCGACGTCTCAATTCATGTAGAAGCATCAACAAGCATACTTGAATGCTTTATTTTGTGTAACTTCCACATCCAGAAGCAAAGTATTTTTCACAAGCTGTAAAAGCACATTTTGACACACTCTTACAGTTGAACGGGAATGCATCACAATGCACTCAAGCATCCACTCTTGTTGAAATATCCCAATTTGCTTTTCTCCTTTTCAAAGCATTCACACACCTGCACACTTGCTGCTGTTTTTGGCAGGCTTTGTAGCTTTTCCTCAAAAGCAGAGCTAGTTATGGCTTCGTTGTCCTGTTGCACCTTTCGTGGTATTGCACAATTGGCAGTGCTGCACTTTTGCCGGTGCAGCTGTACACTTTTGCGTGTCAAATTCTGTGCTAGGTTAGCTTTTGACAGCCTTGCTTTTGCACGCCTAATTATACTAAGTCTCATTTGTGATTTGCCTACAAACCTGCACTGCAAGCATCGGGTTGAATTCTGGGCTGTCCCACAACACGTCAGGCTGTGCCGTTTCCCTCCAATGGGTGTTTTGTTTTTATTTGCGCACTTTGTTTTCTTGTTTCTGTCTCGAACCCCTTGCAAGGAATTACGGCATCCATTTTGAACAGGAGGCTCTTGACAGGAGTAACGCTGTCAACATTTTCTCTTTCTACAAGAACACCTTGTACAGTCGTGCCAAATATATGAGTTGCAACACCCTACCAGTCGCCAAAGCGGTGCCAGCACTGAACGGTGGCTTCGAAACAGAAAATGATCACTTGCGTCAAATGTTTCTACTGCCGATATTCGCAAAACAAGCTGTACTTTTGCCATTGTTACAGCGTAGGCTGGGGTGCCTTCAGCCATGGCTTACTTGTTGCAAAGTCATATTGAGCGCCACTGTACATATGCCGTGCAATCCGGGTTGAAGCATTACTTGAACACTAAGAAAGACTTTTCAAATCACAGTTCCAACATTTGACGCTCACATTGAGAACACTACAACATCCGTGTCGTTTGGGATGATGTGTTTCACCCAGTACTTACTGGGAGGGTCATCTTGCATCATGCCTTCCAAGATTTTGTAGCCACCGTCACAGTTAGTCGATGTGGAACGTTCGTTTCAGTACTGTGCAGTTCCTCGTTAATAGAGTCAACCATTATTCACTTAAAAGTTGCACTTGCATGGTACGACATCGTATTTCTTTCAAGAGGCAGCTTCTTTGAGAGGCAAGGAGGCACATTCGGAAATATTGTGGGAATCGCGTTCGTCTGCCAGTGAAGGGTTATCACGGGGGATTTCCCCAAACAGACAATGAATTTCTCGTCTAAATGGGAGGAGCACATAATGCAGTTGTTCTCCTGTGGCTTGTCAGTATGAGCAATCGTGCGCTCCCAGGCTTTGTGCCGTTCATTGTCGACAGGAACAGCGAGGAAAGACGTCATTAGCTTGTTTGTGGATCGAAAGTGCAAAGCAGGGGTATTTGCTATTTTGCATTTATAAACCACTGTGGCACAGCCAAGTCTGTGTGTACCGATCTCAAACAAGTTCAAACCAGCTCACTAATGCAGACTCCCTTGCGCCATCCACATGTGGAACGGCCTTGCGGATGTAATTGTAGCTGAACGCAATCAAGGAAAATTCCTGCACTTTCTAATCGCCCATTTCCAGGATTAACTGATCGGTTTATTCATATCAAGATCTGCACCTACGCGTTTAATGACTGCTAGTTCCTTGGGTTATTTTCTTCTCTTCTTTCAATTTTTTTTCCTTATTTTTAAATTTTTTAGAAGCTTTGAATGCTAACATGCCATTCAATTATGTTGTGCAATCTTGAGCAACGTTCCCTCTTGAATAATAGAAAGTATTTTTACAAATTGTGTTTTAGTCAACATCTCAAATGTATAATAATCTGCTTTTCATGGCTACTGTAATCTTATTAAAATTAGTTTTCTTTCTTTTTTTTCGTTATTGCTATTAAGAGTTGTATGATCGACAATTTTTTATGTTATTGTTTGTAAGTTGTGCAAATCCATGTATCTATTCTTTTGATGCTCCCCTTACACAATGCCCTGTTGGGTCTGTAAGGTATATTGAATATAATTGATTTGTGGGGTTTAACGCTCCAAAACCACCATATGATTATGAGAGACGCCATAGTGACGGGCTCCATAAATTTCGCCCACATGAGGTTCTTATCGTGCACCTAAATCTGATCACATGGGCCTACAACATTTGTGCCTCCATCAGAAATGCAGCCGCCGCAGCCGGGATTCGATCCCGCGACCTGCGGGTCAGCAGACAAGTACTTTAGTCACTGGACCAAAGCGGCGGGGCAGGTATTTTCAATATAAATAAAAAAAAATATGATCAGTGAGTGCGTTTCCAGGCTTTGGTGCCAGTCGGCGCCACGATAAGAACACTTTGATCATAGACGTTAAGGCTACTAGCGCATCGTCACTCAGGATAATGCGCTAGTAGCCTTGACACCGAATACGTAGCAGCAGTGTCGATGTCGCAGGTGCACTTCATGTTCCATTAAGCTCCCATATGCTGTTCGCCATCGAAATAAAGTAACTTCCACGCGATGGATGTTATTAAAATTTGGCCAAGAGAACCTAGGCACACCGAGCAATCGAATGACTGGCACATCTCTATTTTAAAATTTCATGTCAGTGCTCCTTTAAGGGGAGATGCGGGTCGAAAAACGCGAGTTTTTTTTTTTTCAAAATTACCGATTTTTTATTTTCGCCTGTTTTGATAAGATTAGTACCTCTACTTTTATGGAAAAAAAATGCAGGTCGACACTTAACTGGAAATGCTTTAAAATTGCGTCTAAAGAGCACAAGGTGCCTGTTGAAAGGTCCAAAGTGTGCAGTCTTCGAGCACCTTGTCGCCGATAATGCGCCGCCGTTCGCCATTGTTGATCACATGAGCCGAAGAGTCGAGCCTCACTCTTCAAATAACGGTTTTCTTCGCTGTTGCAGCGCAAAAATAATAAAAAGTAGCACACTTCTGCGCGTTTTTCGAGAGTCCCGACGGGCTTATCACGTGGCACGAACGAGAAAACCGCCATTGGCCGCTGCGCGCCAGTATGTGCTGTCAAGCCTATTTGCGGGGTCCATGTCTTGTCGAGCAGCGCAGCTGAACAATGCTTTTCTCATGTAATTATCTCCGCTATGAATGAAAAAAAGCCATTGCTCGCAAATGAAAGCCGTTGTGCGGCGCGCTCTGTAGGAATAGGCTACGAGCAGCTGGTCAGATTTGTGGCAATTGTTGGCTTGCAAAAGCCAATGCCTCAAAAGTCATTCACACCAGTCAGCCAGATAGTTCGTGATGGGGCAAAGGATGATGTCAGCGCCAATCTTGTGAGGTCAAAAGAGCTCGCAGTGGGGGAACTTAGCAGGGATGACATTGCCAATATGTACGACGGTATGTGGCACAAGCATGACCGCAAAATGGCATGACACTGGACTTAGTTTTGATTTTTCAGTCCTGCCGAATTTCTTCTTAGCTTGCAGTTGGCACATGGCTCTGCCAGATGGAGCGGAAATTTGGCAAGCGTTTCATGGCCTTGTCTGTGAGCGAAATGTCTGTGAGGATTCGGCTCGAAAAAGTCGAGAGGGACAAACTTATGGTGCTGGCGTATTTTAGTGGCAGTGGCCACTACAAGAAGGATTGTTCTTTTTGGTTGTCAAATTTCATCAGATTTATTGATATCTTTCATAAATAAAAACTCCATTTAACTTTAAAACTCGTTTTGCTCAAAACACAAATTTTGCCACTTTTTTCAATGTGTCCCTTCTTTTTCTAGTGCTTGGATCTGCATAAAATTTTGCCTAATTTTTTCCCAAGGTATGACAAATGCAATTATCTAGCTTAAATTTCAATATATTATTGTATAATAAGAAATTGTATGTAAACCTTTACTAGGGTAGGTGAAATATGGACTTTTTAAGTATTATTTTTCACGCCAATTACATGTTTTGTATGTGCTTCTTAATTAGTTATTTGCATTCAACACTTTATTTCAAACATTACGATCTATGAATGGTAAAAAAATTACAGAAGAAAAGGGTTAAGGTTTTAACTTTGTCATGTTGCAGAGCTAAAAGTATGCAACTTGCAAGAAAACTAATTATATATTTGAAATAAGCATAAAAAGTTCCACAAACAGCTCAAATTTCATTGCTCTAGGGTGAATATTACAAAAAAAGTGTCTTCGAGTAGAATCTCCCCTTAAAGGGCAACTCACCAGGTTTGATAATTTTGAGCTGACAAGCGCAATGCGTAGACGAGGCGTTCATGATCACGTCTGCCGAAATTCGCAACACTACGCGCCACGGAAATGGGACAAATTTCAAGGTGAAAGCTGCTCGCTCTCCCCTCTACCGGTGCACGCGTAGAGAATGAGGGCATGACGTCGGCGTAGGAATGGCCCTACGTACACAGCACTACGGTCACATTGGTTCTCTACGTAGACGACTCAGCTCCGACGTTGTCAACAGTATACCACGTGACATGGCAAAAATTATTTAACACAACATGCGTAGCTTATGTATTTGTTGCTTTAAGAGATGAATAAAACTTGAAATAAATAATGAGACAATAAAAAATTGTGTGCGTTTTTCTTACATTTTCTTCCCGTGAAATGATACGAGATGCGGGGCTAATGTGCCACAGTTTCACATGTGTTCGGGTTCCCGCGGGCAGCGCATTGAGCAGACGACTGCCGTGGAACGCTCCTACGCGTTCGCGCACTGATTGTGCTCATCTACTCTACCACGTCTCAGCCAGCGTTTCCAAACAATCCCGCAGAAACAGGCAGAAGACCACAAAATAACACTGGTCAACAAAGTAACGCCGCTCGCGTGCACGAGGGCTGGGCTTCTTCGGGCACATCATGTGAACGTCACCTCTTGGTCGGATGCCAGAGAGGATGGGAAAGAGGTTTGGCTTGCGAAGGCTACGCAGAGGAGTGGCAAGAGTTTCGAGCTTGTCTCCTCTCACCCTCGTTTCGCGCCACTTCAAAAAACCTGTTTTCTCCGCTCGTAATGAACCGATTCGAAAAATTTTTGTGGCAAAACGTTCCTTATCGAACACCCAACAACTTCCACTGAAACTAAAATTCGGTATGGGGCCTGGTGAGTGGCCCTTTAATCTGCCCTGAAGGCATTGGCGTCAGCCACTCCTGATGATCCGCAGATCACATTGCCGAAATATTCCTATGAATTCTCGTCAATCGCACAAACCAACCGATTGACACAAACGACAAGCTTTCCACCTATGCACACAAGCCAACTAGGAAACATTTTAGGTTGTAAACATAATATTTGTGAAGTCCGGCAAAATTTTCAGTTGGAAAGTCTTCAACTACTGCCAGTACTTATGAGCAATCAATATTTATTTCCAGACCTCGGAAGGTCTACATGTTTGATGGCGGAGAGCTGTACTCCCAGCTCTTGTATTTATACGTTGTTCTGCGCATATAAGAAGTCACAATAAACCATTAGCGCATCTTGAATGATTAGGCTACTTGTTTTTCAATGCACGGTGAGTGAAGCAGCGTGCCCGAACTCGCATGCCGCAGTTGCGCGTGCGCGAGTTCGCGCAAGTCAAAAGAACACTGGCTAAAGGGACAATGATCACTCTAGTTGCCGAATCTTTCGTGCTGTCAGTTTTCTAAACGCGAAGCAGAGGTTAGTACAGAAAGTTCATGAGCAGTCTATACCTCGCGCCAGCTACTTCAAGCGACGCAGCAGCCTCCCCTTTAACCTTCTCTTCAAAATGAAGCAATAAATGTGATGCCGTGATGCTGTTTTTTTTTTTTAACTGTCAGTTATTGACCCTGGAAAGTTGAGAGGCGAATGTGTAACAAGGCATAGCCGCTTCACAGGCCTTCCGACACCAGAGCCGTCAGCGATGGCCTTATTATAGCTCTGCGTATTAAAACCGAATTGTAGCTGCTCCAACCAGGAGACATGCCCTTATAAATGAGATGATAAATGAAATGAGATAAATGAGATGATATTTAAAAAGAAAGCGAGCGAGAGTTTTCGATTCGGACCCAGCAACCTCGAGTTTGAAAGGGCAGGGTCCTTTAGTGACTTTTACCGCCACAGCGATTATAAACGTGGATGTACGAACTGGTAGAAGGAAGTGCGAAACAACTCTTTTGCATGATGATCCATTAATAAAGCATATTAGAGGAAAAGTGTCAACCTGTTTGCATCATTTATGTGTTCTGCGGACGCGAAGCATGAAAAATTAGATGTGCAAACGTAGACGTGACAGACATTCTGGTGGCACACGTGCAGTAATTAGTGAAAATTGCTTTATTCAAACGAGCTATTGGCAGCATTTCTAGAACAGACGACGTCCACCTATGAATTGCCACCACAGTTTCACGCTACCGATTCGACTAGACGTCGGGAGCCCCTGCAGACAGCGCGTTTCGCCAATAAGCAAACTTGCACAACCGAGTTGCGTCGGCACCAAACATAGCATCTCGGATTTTAGGATGCGCACGCGACCGCTGTTTATTGAGCTATTTTTTGTAATAAGATAGGTACACAATTGTGACTGGTGGCCCCCAGAACAAGGTGCACATGTATTAACGTGCCGGCTTAGCTGTTGCCGGTGATAGACCATCCCGAATCAGACTTTGGCGCAGTTTGGCACAATTTCCGTTGATATTATCAGGATAGTGCAGTATATCTGATTTGGCACACTTTGGCGCTGTTGGCTCGAAAATGGAATCACTGGATGTTGTGTATAGAGGTGGCATTTCGGATGCAAGGGCAGTGCTGAAGAGGTACTGCTGTTCTGCATGAGAAGTGCTTGTGGGCAGTTGGAGAACTGGGGAGTGAGCCATAACGTGCCAAGAAACAGATGACTTCAGCATAGATCCCAAGCATGTGCACAAGTGTGTGAAGCCCTTTCATTCATTGTACATAATCAATGTGAAATATTTGACAATAAACGGAGACACCGTATCGTTGCCAAGAGACAAGCCGTGTCTCAAGCCTAACGTCATTTCTCGTGTGTTCGAGGGCCTACCAACATAATTAATGAATCTGAGGTCGTGACCATGGACAGTTTGTATGCCACTGAAACCAATTAAACGAGCTCGACAGCCATCACGTGCAAGAAGAGTTTAAAGCCATAATAAATGGGCCAATAGCTACTCATAACGACGAAGACAAGATGCAAGATTTCTGTGTCAATACTCCATTACATTACCTTTAAATTTACGCTACCTCAGTGCTGAGTGAAGGCCATAATCATCTCAATTCTCAGAAGCATCTGCATGGCTTGATTTCTCTATAAGAAAGACCAAAATAACCATCCTATTAGGTGTCCTGATTCACGAAGTTAGTATGGCATTGATATGCAACCGTGTGTCAATACTTATGACACTGCTCATGCAAGATAGAAAATAAGAAGCGCAATGTGGATTCAGGGAGACAATCATTTATGCGGTTTTCATCGGGAATATTGAGAACAAAAAGTAGTGCAAGGAAACTGTGCCACATAATCGCACTGATATGAACAAAACTAGCAATGATATCGAGGCTCAAAGATGTCATTTCCCATCAAGCAACCGTTTCATTTACGGCTGCAATTGGTCGATGAATTAGTTCTCACGTGCTAGAATAATTTCCGTTATATAAAATTATTTTGTCAGTAATGCTAGAATGACACGCATGCAATGGAAAATTCGGGCAATAAAAAATGCATGACCTTCAGCTCAGGTTATGCATTTAATGGTAACACCACTGATGTCTTGTCTGTAAATAAAATTACTGTGATGTCAATATTTTTTTATTATTATTTGAAGCCTGTTGGGCCAACGAAAGAAAAATTTCACAGCAACAAAAAATATACATACGGATTGTCTGCTAGCATGCTGACCCACCAGCTAAATTTGAAATTGTATAGAATGTTTTCTTCAGTACAATAACATTACTAGAAATTTCAAGTTTAGTTCATTTATTTGCTACATCAAAAAACAGAATTTAAATATTGTCTTTAAAAAAAAATGTGACCTCCGGCCACGTCGTATCAGAACAGAAAATACAAGCGTCGCCTGCTGCGGCCACTTCTCTAGGTGGCCTTTCTTTTATACTGTGGCACAGCGAGTGGCCACCACTAGCTCTATGTTAAACTGAAACGACAGTTTCGTGACCAGAACTGCTGTTGACGGACTATAATGATAGGTAATGCTGTAGGTCTGGTTTTGCCGCAACAGAGGCTATACCACTGCATTCGTTGCCGTAAGGTGGAGGGACACTCCTTGATGAAAACACATTAAAACTTTATTAATTCAGCCCAATCATTTCAAAATCCCGCTTAATTCGAAAGATTTCTATCGCCATGTACTTTGCAATACAAGTTTCAGGGGATAATTTGAAGCGGCGGGGAGCCCGAGCCCGATTAATTCGAAAACTGTGTGCCACGAGCAGATTCCCGATCCCGATTTCACCGCATATCCACAAAAAAAATGGCAGCCCTTAGGAGCCACAAAGCAATGCAGTGCAGTGATACTAATGAGTGACAGATGAAGCACTCCAGTAATCCTTCCGCAAGCGCAAAAAAAGAAAAAGTGGTGAGGAGGGGGTGTGTCTTGTGATCGATTTAAACGTGCACCAGCGGAAAAGACGTGCTTCACTGCACTACAGTAGTGACACACGCGGGCAGCACATCGCATACTTCTCTGAACATCAGCTAAAACAAAGGTCAGACTGATGCAATTCGTGATGTATGCGAACTTCCGGTTCGCAGTTGCTTCAGCAATTTGAGCACTTGCACTGCCGGTGAAGTTCTTGCCTGGAACGCCTACTTCAAAAACTCAGCTGGAAAACTTCAATGATCATTTTTTCCACCAAAACACATAGAAGATTCAGTCACACTGGTCATTGTTAAATAATTTTATGTACCAGAAAACCAGTCTCACCACGACGTGCTGACGCAGAGTGAAGCAGACGACATGATGCCCACGTGTCACCATTATGTTGCAGAGAAGCATATCTTCTGCAAGCGCACATTTTAGCTGACCACCATGTCCTCCTAAGCCACTGACAAGCAGTGGTGCCCAAGTTCACCAGTGGTTGTGGCAAAATTGGGCCCAAGTATTGTGAGAAAACATCACCCTTGGAGCTGCAAACTAGCTGGCCCGTCAAACAACCACCTCCGATTACTTTTGACATATGAAAATTCCTTGCGTCCCACTTTTTGTACACTTTAATAATTTGAAAACCAGCTTAATTTGAAGGCTTTTCACAGTCCCAGTGACTTCGAATTGATGAGGTTTTACTGTAAGGCAGCTATGGCATAAACGCACAATTAGCAGGAGATAAACGAGCTTCCCCAGGCCGCGCGTAATTCCAGTCTGAAACATGTTGAAGTTACAATTTGTAGTACATTATTCTTCGGTAATTGAAAAGCAGCCATTATAAGCTGTGAGCAGACTATAAAAAAGACGCTCCAAATTAGCTTTTTTTTTTCATTTTTGAGTGGCCTTACAGTTTACTTTCACTGTTTTCCAACTTGGACATCAGTAAATAACTGAATCTAAGCACTGTACCCCACAGCTCAGTTACTACCGAACACCTGCTGCTGTGGCTTGATGGCCATACCTCTGCAGTGATAAGCGAACAGCTGTCAGTACAATTCTTGCGGCGGTGGCTGCATTCTGACAAAGGCAGACTGCAAAATACATGTGAACTTAGATTTGGATGTCCACTGCAGGACGAAGGGCTTTCAAACTTGACCTTGTCCTGGGTGAGCCGATTCGGTCTTATGCCCGCAAATTTCTTATCTTTGTCACTCAACTGAACCCTTTTCCATTCTCGGGTGTGCTTCGTATTTTATGGTATGCACGGTCAAAATGAATGAGTTTTCGTCAAAGGTATGCATCATGACGAGAATAACGAGATTCCAGGTTTGAGAAGGAAAAGAGCGGAATGTATTCCTGCTTAACACGCCAAACAGTTTCCACAACAGATACGACCTCATCTACTCCAAGTTTCTTCTGCAGCTTTCTAATGGTAACACCAGAGAACTCTACAAAAGTAAGCAATGATAACACCAGAGAACTCTACAAAAGTAAGCCAAATGTCATACATTTGATACCACACAAAATGGCTTTGTTATACAATTCAATAATTGTTTTAAGTATATATGTACTGTGGAAAAACATTCTTAACTGTTATATTCCATAGTTTGTTTTTTGACGTCTGTTTTGTTAAAGACTGGTTGTACCAGCTTCAACTTATTAGGAAAAAGTGCACACAAGCTTACCTTTCGATGTTTTGTGAGAAGTAGGAAAGCAACCAAGCTTGTGCTCATCAATGAAAGAGATGCTGTTGACTCTGAATAAAATATACATCAATAAATTTAAAACCGAAAATATTCAATCTAGTCCTCATACAGAGCTAGATGAAAACTCACGGTGAACAACATGGTTGGCAAGGCTTTTAATAGCCGCTCGAGTCTCTTCAGAAGTGCCGTCTGGACTGGATAGTGAGGTTGTACTCGTGCACTCATTGTACATGACTGTTCTTGAGTCTTTTGCAGCTTCCAGCAAAGAAAGAGGGCAGTCAAAGTATAGTGGCGCGGAAGGCGAAATTCTGGCACGGTTGAGGAACTCCTACAATGATATGCACACAAATAGAATAAATAATTAACAGGCTGCCAATAATAGGTTTTTATCAAACGGTGCAATAAGGCAACGCTACTGAAGACCCTACCATCAGAGAGAATGGCTGACAGAAATCGACACGAACAGCACCATAGTTGGAATGTAATATCTTCCAGATGGAAGTGAGTGCTGCTGTGAATGTCTCCATCACCTTTGGCTCTCCCTGGAAGTAGACAAGGAGAAATCGGGAAACTGAAAGAAAATGCTGAATAAAGAACAAAAAATAGAACAACTAAACTAACCAACTGCTCACTGACAAAGTTTCCATCCAACAACTTCTCATAGCTGATAGAAATGGGTACTATAAGAATGTCTTTCCAAGGCTCTGAAAAAAGAAAAAAAAAACACCATACAACCACAGAATATGGATATCACTTTAAATGAAATGTTTCATCATGTACAGTAGCGATTAAGAATACAAGAATGAAAAAAAAAAAAAAGAATTAATGCCTACCCTCATAGAAAGAGTCAACGATGACTGACAGGAGACCTGCTTTGGGGAGGCGAGTTTTCCCAGTTCGTGATCGCCCTCCTTCGAGGAAGAACTCCAAGCTATGGTTCGCCATCAAGATCTCTTTCATGTACTGAAACAGTGCAATAGTGACAGTATGTAAGGGCTATTGCTTTCACTTCCGTGAACATGTGGCTTTAAAAGGACGTCCAGCTGAAATAATGGCCTCGATTTGAAGCCCAGCACTAAATGAGCACTCATCATTGTGAAGGTAGAAACCCAACCAATTTCATAAACTTTAAGGAAATGCTGCCAACAAGCTATAAATCACCACATTGTAGACTGGCATCACTATAGTTTTTGCTAATAACTTGATATCTTCTATATACACTATTATAAAAAGGCTCCTGTAATTATCAGTAATTAAAACAAGTAAATGATCAAACACTGTTTTGCTGCCAGCGTCACTTACCTGCCTGTGCCCTTCAAGAATGCTTTCTTAGGCTCAACCAATACATCTGTTCACTTGCATAATTAACACCTAACTACAAAGCAACCAAGCACTGTATTGCCACAAAATTTAAAAGCTAGATCAGCCAAGCACTTCTGAAATTCGCAGAAGCAGTGAGGTGCAAACCAAGTGAAAGTGCAGTAGTATATGCCAGAGTCTTCCAATACTTTCAATACCGGTTATGAAGCTCCGCCATAACTAGATGAGGGAACTTTCAGTGCTGCAAGCGGACGCCGCAGGCAGACGGCAGCACTGAACCCAGCTGCCAGTGTCACTGCTAAATACTGTGGCATGTCACCATGCAGTTTTCACCGTATATCTGCTATTGTGCCGAGTAAGTTACATCCGAAGATTGGATAGAATGCCACGTATGTTCTGCATACCTAGGTGTCAATCCAGTTACTAGGGAAATGACAAAAAGCATGCTATATTGCAACAAAAAACTGGTGGTTTCACATTTAATTACCCACAAGTACGTGTGTGCGAAAAGTACTTCTATGAACAAGATCTTTCACATGGACCAGTGGCTAATCGGAGGAGTTGTGAAGCCACTGCGTGACGTTCCGAAACTTTCCCCAGATGTTGTACCGAGAAATTTCCAAGGAATCCCGGCCTATTTGACTAGTGCAAAACATAGCTCACCCGCCCACAAAGCATCGCCAGGAACTGTGAGCCGAGCTGAAAACCGTCGATGCTACACAAACACTGTGCATGAGCCCCTTAGACACAGCTGCCCGAGATAATGACGCAGTTAACGAAGATGAGCATATTGACCGCTTCTTCCTCGTTGCATGCCAGTAATACAAAAGTTCGATGAGTGAAATGTTCTTCATTTCCTTTTATACAGGCACTGAGATGACCAAAAGTGTAGAGGTATCAGGCCAAACAGACGGAGCTACATGCAGCTCCTCACAGCTTCAAAAAATTCAAGGCTCACATCCGTTGCTTGGAAGAGAGACTTCGGCGCTGCCAATTGAAACTTAGTAGGGTGACAGTGCAAGAGAGGATGGACCAAAAACTGCAAAACTTGCACAAGCTGTCAAAGCGTGAAAAGTTCATTTTCGATCAATGAATCTTGAGCACGAGAAAATAACTTTGTGAATAAGTTGTTGATGCCGCCAGTCAATTTTTTCACTTGATGGGGTATCTAAGGCTTTTGCCTTAACAGTTAAAACAATAAAAAAGGGCAGGTGAAACACAGCGTGGGTAAACTACACAGCAGAGTAAAGAAGGACTGGAAAACTACATTGCATGAGCAGCTGAACTACAAACATGCTACGGCACCATAGCGATAAATCAATGCAAAACAAGACACGAAAACCAGGTAAAAGCCATATGAAGTATTCCTTGATCCTCATCAACCACTAAATTCAAAGCACAGATTCACTCCATTGGCTGTTGGTTCAATAAATACGGGGCTATTTAAGGATCTTTTCGTATACTAACACCAAATGTACATATGCTAGCCTGAAAAGATTTGATATGCACTGTGAAGTGCACCTCCCCGGTGCCCCAGAGTCCTTATCGTCCAGAAATTTTCGCTAGATGCTTCATGAAAAAGCAAAAGCGATTTTATATTGGTAGCTTATCTCACAGTGGAGGCAGCACGAGTTTGTTGCCATCAAACTTCTTTCTAGCTTCCGGGCCTTCTTCAATGCCAAATTTCACTGTATTAGAGCTTTCCCGAATTTCCTTGAAGGTAACATATCTAAAATATAAATATAAATATAAATATATAAATATAAATATAAAAATATAAATATCCTTCAAAAGTACATTTAATCATGTTTTGCATTTCAGGCACCTGCCATACAATTGCAATGTCGGGGCTGATCCACTACCTACGCACGGGCGAGAGTGCTCCTACGATGATGATGTTTGATGTTTTGTGGCGCAAGGGCCATTTCATGGCCAAAGAGCGCCAGTTCATCTTACTAAAAACATGGACAATGATTGTGATAAGCGGCTGTATAAGGGCCATAAAATTCCTCGTGGTAAGGCGGGTGAAAACATACAAGTAATAAAATCATGACAATGCTGTGAAAGGTGTGTGTGGTGTGAATAGGTGACAAAAGTTGGTGATAATGAAAAACAATGGTGGACATGTATGGCATTAGCCCAAGTACCTCACTCGTTCATACCCTTGCGTCCAAGGGCCGTAAGGCAAGTGCGTTCTTGTGTAGTCACCGCAGCAAAAACCTCTCTGGAGAGGTCATGCTACGGAATGCCCGGGTATATCATATGAAAATTATGAATTTCTTTTAAAAACGCTAACAATGATTTATGACTAAAAAGCGGTTCCCTATCGATGAACATTGCAGGGTGCAATGGTATATGTTGTCGGTAGGGTAATGGAAAATGTTGTTTTCTTAGAGTTTCTAAGTGTTTGCACTGGATTAACATGTGAAGGACTGTTAATGCTTCACCACATCTGTCACACAATGGTGGATCGCCACCGGACAAAAGATATGTGTGTGTTGTGTATGTGTGTCCCATCACGAGTCTCGTTAGTATTACCTCTGTATGACGCGATTTTGATACTGGCAGCCAATGACCAAGGTGTGGCTTAATAATGTGTAGTTTGTTTTGTGTGTGTATCCCACTTGCTCTGCCAGTAGTCCCTGAGGTTTGGTTTGAGAGACGGCTTAAGATCAAGGGCCGAGATTGATATGGGTGTAGGGGCAGTGCTTTTGTGGACAGATGCAGCGAGCTGATCCGCCCTCACGTTGCCTTGGATCTCACTGTGCCCTGGCACCCTGCACACTACATGTTGTTTGAGTGTGTAGAGTGTGCACAATATGGAGTAAAGTGAGACAAGGACTGGGTTTTTTTGTTTTTTAAGAATGTGCAGAGCCGTTACCACACTGAGGAAGTCCGTATAATCACTGCTTTTTGTATTTGTAATTGCTTGATATGTTTAGCCGCCACAAGTATCGCATAAGCTTCCGCTATGAAGATACTTGTGCCTGGATGTAGAGGGCCAGCATCCGAAAAGGATGGGCCGACAGCAGCGTAGGACACAGAGGAGTTAGACTTGGAGGCATCTGTAAAGAACTCGTTACGTGTGTATTTGTGTTGAAGTTCCAGGAAGTATGTTCGGATACGGGCAATAGGCGCATGTTTTGTAACTTCTAGAAAAGACACATCGCAGTCTATAGATGGCGGGTATGCTACAGGAGCCATTAAACTGTGTTCAAGTGACACTCCACAGTTTCCTCAGCTAGACCCTTCAGGCGAACTGAGAAGGGCTGCCTCATCGAAGGCCTGTTTTGAAACAGAATGGAGCTCGACAAATCATTAATAGTAGAGTATGAGGGGTGCTTCTTGTCTGCTTTTACCTTAAGGAAATAAACAAAGGACATGTAAGTTCTCTGCAGATGAAGCGACCACTCATTTGACTCAACATAAAGGCCTTCTACGGGGCTGGTGCAAAAAGCACCCGTAGAAAGGCGGATGCCCAAATGGTGCACGGGGTCCAGCATCTTCAAAGCACTTTGAGTCGCAGACTGATAAACAACGGCCCCATAATCTAAGCGGGTGCGAATGAGGCTTCTATACAGGTTCATGAGACATTGCCCGTCACTACCCCACGTAGTACATGACAACACTTTTAAAACATTCATGACTTTTAAACATTTTGTTTTTAAATACTTGATGTGCGGTACGAAGGTCAACTTGTTGTCCAAGATTAAGCCTAAGAATTTATCCTCCGCATTAACAGACAGACGTTGACCGTTCAGTTCAATGACGGGTTCTGAGTGCATGCCTCTCTTTCGGGAGAACAAGACACACATGCTTTTTTGTGGGTTCAGTCGGAATCCGTTTTCCTCTGCCCATTTGGAGACCTTGTTTAAACCTAACTGAACCTGCCACTCACACATTGCCAGATTGCAAGATCTAAAGCCAAGCTGGACGTCATCGACATATGTACAATAAAACATATTGCGAGGAATGGACAAGCGCAAGGAATTCATTTTGATGAGAAAAAGTGTGCAGCTAAGTACACCACCTTGTGGCACGCCCGTTTCCTGGACAAATACTTGGGAAAGAACCGTGCCCACTCGGACATGGAATGTCCGGTTTGACAGGTAACTTTCGATTATGTGAAACATTCTTCCGTGCACGCCAAAGTGGGACAGGTCTCTTAGAATTCCAAAACGCCATGTTGTATAAGCCTTTTCGATATCGAGGAACACAGAGAGAAAATATTGTTTATGGACGAAGGCGTCTCTGATCTGTGCCTCGATACGAACAAGGTGGTCTGTGGTGGATCTACTCTCTCGAAACTCGCACTGAAATGGGTCGAGCAAATTGTTTCAAGGAAATGTACAAGTCGGCAGTTTATCATTTTTTCGAAGACTTTGCACAAGCAGCTTGGAAGTGCAATAGGCCTATAGCTCGAAGCTAAAGAAGGGTCCTTGCCCTCTTTCAAAATGGGAATAATAATAGCCTCTTTCCAAGAAGTAGGGATAGTGCCAGAAAACCAGATAGCATTTTACAAACAAAGTAAGGTCTTTCGGGTTTCGTTTGGTAGGTTTTTTAACATTTCATACATCACACGGTCAGAACCTGGGGCAGAACTACTGCAGGAGTTTAGAGATGTTCGGAGCTCAGCTAGACTGAAAGCTTGGTTATATGCCTGGTATCTAGTGCATTTGTGTTCGAGTTTCTGTTTTTCTATTCTTGTTCTGTACTTTTGGAAAGTGTCAGTAAAGTGGGACGAGCTGGACACCTGTTCGAAGTGTGCACCGAGGAAGTTTGCCTGATCTTCCAAGGTATCACCCTGAGTGTTTACGAGTGGAAGTGTGTGTACTTGTTTTCCTGCTATCCTACCGACCATGTTCCAGACTTTAGCCTCCTGTGTGTATGAATTGATCCCCGACAAAAACTTCTGCCAGCCTTCTCTTCTGGCCTGCCGACGCATTCTCTTGCCTTGAGACTATCTTCTTGAAGGTGTCAAGGTTTTCGGCTGTTGGTGAGTTCCGAAGCAACCTCCAAGCTCTGTTTTGCTGTTTGCGCGCATTTCGGCATTCAGAGTTCCACCATGGGACACGCCGTTTTCCAGGGTGTGCATTCGTTTGTGGGATGCAGTTTGTTGCAGCATCAATCAAAAACGCTGTGAAGTAGATGACAGCAACATCAATGTTCAAAGTATATATGTCATTCCAACCTAGACGAGCGATGGTATAAAACTGTTTCCAGTCGGCTCTGTTTATGAGCCACTTGGGAACACGTGGTGGACACTCAGTTACTGTAGTGCTCAAAACTACGGGGAAGTGGTCACTTCCGTACAGATTACCGACGACTTTCTACTGGAGTAGAGGCACAAGAGATGGAGATACTATGCTTAGGTCTATGGAGGAGTAGGTGTTATTAGCGAGATTATAATAGGTTGGTTCTTTTCGATTTAGGAGACACGCGCTCAATGAGAGAAGGAACTGTTCAATCAGTCAGCCTCGCGCGTCATACCGAGAATCACCCCATAGCCTGCTATGCGCATTAAAGTCTCGAAGGAGAACATAAGGCTGCGGAAGTTCATCAATTAAAGAGTGTAAATCACGTTTTTGCAGCTGATAGCTAGGAGGAATGTAAATAGTGTAGATTGTGATCAGTTTATCAAAAAGAACCGCTCGAACAGCCACTGCCTCAAGGGATGTTTGGAGTTGTGTGTGCATGCAATTCCTTGATTCACTAATGATGGCAACACCTCCAGATGATGTCATGGCATCATCACGGTCCTTTCGAAAAATAACGTATTTACTAAGAAAATTTGTGTGTTTTGAATTAAGGTGTGTTTCTTGTACACACAGCACTTTTGGTGAGTGTTCGTGTAAGAGTTCTTGAATGTCGTCAAGGTTTCCGAGAAGGCCCCTGACGTTCCATTGTATAATTTGAGTGTTCGTGGTGAATGTAAAATAGTGCTGTGTGTTCGAAAAGCGAGTGCCTGTTTAGACAGGGAGTTTGAGTTCACTTAACAGGGCCAATAAGTTTATCCAATAAAAAAATAAAAGTTTATCCAATAAAAAAATAAAAGTTTATCCAATCCAACAGGGCCGTCACCAGGCCCTGTTATCTGCTTTTTTGTTTTCTTGGCGCGCTCCAAGGAGCCACGCCGCTCTTTCGGCACCAAGGGTACCGACGTATCCATTGCCTCCTCGGAGGCACTGGATGCCCGCACATGCGGGCTGTTAGTTCGAATTTCGGGCCTCGCCTGGTGAGGTGAGGCCTTGAGACCCAAGGACTCTGGAGTCTCCGGTCTCTGTTTGGGAGTAGGCGGTGTAGCCTGGGCTACAGCCGCCTTGGGGGCAGGTGCCACAACCGTCGGCTCGGTATGCGCGGGCCGAAGGGGTAGCGAGGGCTGGTGCGGCGGTGCCCCCTGACGCGCATCAGCGTATGTAGGTCTGTAGAATGGAGCGACTCTTCGCCGTGCTTCCTTAAACGTAATGTTCTCCTTCACCTTCAACGTAATTATTTCTTTTCCTTTTTTCCAGTATGTGCAGGAGCGTGAATATGCGGCATGGTTTCCTTCGCAGTTTACACAGTGTGGCGGTTGTTTGCAGTTCTCAGACACATGGCCTAGGACTCCACATTGTGCACAAGTCTGGCGACCACGACAGGTTTTAGGGCCATGGCCATATCTCTGGCATTGGAAGCAACGATGGGGGTTTGGTATGTACGGCCTGATAGATGTCTTCGTGTACCCTGTTTGAATAGATTCTGGTAGTTTACTGGATGCAAACGTGAGTGTTTTGTCGGTGTTTCCTTATTATGTCTTCTGATGATGATTCTCTGTACATTAGTGACATTTTGGCTCTTCCACCCCTCCAAAAGTTCAGTTTCGGTCGGGTCAAGTAAGTCTGCGTCAGATACCACTCCACGAGTTATGTTCATAGATCCGTGTGGTGTTACGGTTATTGGTACGTCACCAAATGTTGAGAGGCTGCCTAGCTTTACAAATTGTTCTTTGTCCCGAATTTCGAGGAGAAGGCCTCGCTAGCCATTTTGGTTACTTTGTATCCAGCCCCGAGAGTTTCAATAAGACACCTGGCAACTACGAATAGAGATTCGTAGTTGCCAGGTGCTGGCTTGCTTTCCAGTTTTCTCGCAGTGAATGACATAGAAGTTGGGAAATGTTTCTTTCGGCTGGTTGAATAAATTTATATCATCAATGCGTACCCGCTTTAAGCCGGTACAATCAGACAGTAGGGGGAATGCTCCATGCATGCCCGTCTTATTTTTGTTCAGCAGCGTTGGCGGCCACCCACCACGGAGCCCAACGAGGGGACGCAACAAGTTTGCGGATGCTGAAACCTGCAGACGTCAGCCGTACAACGCCACTATAACCCAATGCGCCTAGGCCAAGATAGGCTATTTGCACAGGATTAACCCTAGCCGCCAGGAAGTTTGGAAGAAAACGGAAGAGACTAGAGGACAGGACAGATAAAAAGTGAGAGATAAAGACGAAGATGTAGGGAGAGAGAGAAAGGAAGAGGCGACTGCCGATTTCCCCTGGGTGGGTCAGCCCAGGGGTGCAGTCAACGTGAAGCCGGGGCCAAAGGGGTGTGTTGCCTCTGCCGGGGGGGCCTTAAAGGTCCAATCACCCAGCGTCAGCTCAACCCCCAGGATCCCCTTTTTCCCGGACACTGCAAAGCCACGCACGGCTAGGCGTGGGAGGGAGCCAAAACTCCCCCGTTAGCTCGGGTCTCCTAGCGATTTCTCCATGTGCTCCTAGCGATTTCTCCATGTGCTTTCAAACTTCCACTTAAGCTTCATGACCAGTAAAAGTATTGAAGGACTACGATTAGACTAATACAGAAGTTTCAAGCCGTATGCTACAAGGTACCGTCGCAAAAACTTTGGGCTCGCGTTTTTCTCCAGCAATGTGTTGCTGGGAGCCTATTAGTCATAACACGACCCATCGTTTGCTGCAGTTCATGACAGATAATTAATTACAAGCCCCTAATTATCGACCAGTTTCAGTTTTGGTTTGAGAGAGCTCCAAAAACGAGAAGCTACCGGGTTCAACACTATCGCCACTTAGCGTGTGCAGCTTTCGACCACGTCAGCATACAGAACTGTTACACACTTCCGCACGGTCCGCATCAAGAATTACTTTCGAACAAGAAACGGAATTGCAGTGTTGCCACAAAACTTTCAAAGCGCGCATCACGGCCAAGCACTCGCAACAAGCTGCCAAAAAGTGTAGACTGCAGGAACAAACGCGGCAGAAGAAAAATGACTGCTATGACGTCGTCATAACTTGTTTTATTGACTGCAGCGTGATGACGCGAGGAAAGTTGGGGGTCCCCAAAGGGTCCCCTTCGAGGGTGTCAATGGCACGGTGAAGTCTAGCGCTCCCGCAAACTTCAAAACTAATTTAAAATACCTTCCAAGCTACACTGGCTGTTGATATATTGCAGATGATATACAAGTGTTCACGAAAATCGACTCCGCATCTAATCTCGGCTGCGAAATTTCGTGTCGGCACCCCTTTAACAAGGTCAGAAACCTACAAGTTGCAAGTTCCCGGGGAACAAAGAAAATTGAGCAAAATGGCATTAAAGAGGCCCTAAAGAGCAAAACCATTTTTCGCGTATTAGTAAAGTACAATTTCACAATCCCAAACCAAAAACACCACTCTTATTGCGACATGACATTAAACAAGTGAAAAAAAAACGTGCAAAAGAAATGTGAGGATAGGCTACTGAGATTCTTCCTGTACCAAACACCGTGACGTAGTAAATTGTGAAGGTCTACTGGACCCCACATAGCTTCAATTTGATAAAAATTAGGTCATTGTTTTTTGTGGGTGCCCTGGACCTAGCATACGAAGTGTCGCATATTTTCGCAACAATAGCTCAATGAAATTTTCTGAAAACCATTTTGAAATTTGCTATGTCATGTGCGAAGATTTCCGCTTTAATTTTTTAAAAGTGAAACTTCGAACTTTGATTTACTCTTAATAATGACTTTATGACAACGACACTTGTGGCATTACAGTTCACAGAGTGCAGTTTATCAATCTAAACCAAGTCACTGTTGTTTTTATAGTATCCCTTTAAAACAAAGCTTTGAAAACAGCGTTGGAAAAAAGAAGAAAACTGCGAACAACATTGCTTGGAGTTTAGTGTACTTGGGCGCAGCTGGTGCCAGCTGATGCACTGCTGGCACCCGTAAATCTCGAACCTAATGAAGCAAAACTACAGAATGAAATGTTGAAACAAGAGTGAACCTGCAGGCTTTTTTTTTTTTACAGCTCCATTACCTCTTTGAGAACTGCTCTGTACACGTGGTCCTTGCGCCCATCTTTGAAGTCAAGCCTCCTTTTGATGAAAAATCCCCCCAGACCTCGCAGCAGTTGCCTGTTGAATAAAAATACAGTTAACAATGGCCTAAATAAAGCATATACAAAATATGACCACAATGAATGCCAGTGCTTACCCAAAAAGAGGGATGAGCAGATTATCTCCAGCAGCCACAAGTGGCAGCCTCATATCATTCAGGTATAGCAGGTACGTCACAAGAATGTAATCAAGATGGCTCCGATGCAGAGGTAAGTATACCATGGGAACATTGAGCTAAAAATAAACACACTGTAAGTACTGGGTATAATGCTGATGTTTCTCACTCACCTCTGAGGCACGTTTGATCATGTCTATTTGCCCTCTCGGCACATACACTCCAGTCAACATGCGGGACATGATACGATGCATGAACCACACTGCTACCCTAGAACCATTACCAATTTTCGTCAAATTGAAAAGAGACAGAAAAACTGAGCATGCAAATACATGCTCCTGGACACACTACTATTAACCAGGTTTAAGGAGCTTAGCAATGAGCAATGATCACCTGAGCAATGATGTAGAAATTGACGCCCGCATACGTTCGAAGATGCAAGCGGCCCGTTTACTATGCACTGCTTGGTCAGCTGCAAGGCATTCATTTTTTAAGCTCAAATTTGCTGAACGAACACAGGAGATGAGCAAAAGAAACTATGTGAAAAGCTCACTTTCGGGGTCATCTTCAACAGCTCGGCTGATTGCATCTTTCACCCTGTAACAGCAAAAAATGGCGTAAATACATAATTAAAATGTAAATAAAATCTTTGTATATACTCATTTACCTTTCAGAAGTCAAGATTTGTTTGGGAATAGGCATGTAATGATGTGGTATTCTCTTGCAAGTAAGATAGATAGAGTTCTTCAGAAGGTCTACCGGTGTCAGCCAACCCCTACAATTAGACAATAAAAAAACCAATTTTATTAAGGAACAAACAGATGCAAACACTAATAAAAGCCGAAATAGTGACACTACCTCCAAACAGGCCGTACAACGAGGGCATTGTCAAGTTCTTTACAATTTGCAACAAACTTTTCCTGAAATGTATTGAAACATGATATATACCACATATGTTGAATTAGCATGAAATGCTACACAGTGTGGAAAATAATCCTGTGAAGGGATATCTTCCAGCTGACCCCGAGACCAGACAGACGTTTTAATACACATAGCTCAAAAGTATATCTTGCAACAGATGCACTCTACAGGTGAAGCTACCGAATAAAGTCACAATATTATGCTCCAGACCGACAGCACTGAGCAAAGGCATGCCCACACAATTACCTTAACAAGTTTGCAAGAATAGCTCAATACAGCACAGCCAAGATACACTGCAGAACTCCACACTATAGGTGCATAAGTGACACATGAGAAGCCCCAATATTAATGAAAACCAACGGACAATGATGCCATGGAAAGTGTAGAGGATGTTATTAGAAGTCATCGCAACATAAATGTGAAGAAAGAAAAGTGGAAGGAAAGATAACCTACCAATAAAGATAAGGAGGCCTGCCACTTTAACCAAAAATACAAGCAAACATGATTCCTACCTTGCTCATAGGCACACACTTATAACAGCTTTCAATAGAACAGCGGTGCAGATGATCAATGTACAGATGATCAGCGTGCCGCTGAGGCTCCATAGGCATCCACTCTTTGAAATACGCTCGGACCTGAAATGCACACGCCCTCATTACAGTCAGAAAATAGCTCGGCCCAGAGTAATCCCCTCCACTCTTCCCCTTTCACCATCAAGGCTCTTTCTTCCTCTCCTCTGCTGCCAACACAAAACTTCCCTTTTTGCCTATAGACAATTACAGCTAGTGAACTCAATAATAACACTATAAGAACTGAAGGAAAGGAAAAATTAATTGAAAAAGGTATACAACAAAAGGAGAAAACATTGAAGCACCCCCCCCCCCCCCCCCCCCAATGTTATGGTAATAAAAAAGCGGTGTCATCTTTTTGAGGAATCTGATATCCCCCCAACTTTTGATCCTGCTTGTACCAGTGGTGGCCATTCATGAGATTTTTCACACCGAAGGCTCAGGCACACAATGTACAAAAAAAGATTCACTCAGAGACATAGAATGTGACTGAAAATACTACACAGAACACGAGTGTTAAAGATTGGGCAAGTTGGTTCGTCGTACTTGAACTGGTATAGCGCATTACGGGGAAGAAGAAACGGCCGAGCAGACCGACACAAGAGGACAGAGCGCTATGTCCTCTTGTGTCGCTCTGTCCTCTTGTGTCGCTCTGTCCTCTTGTGTCGGTCTGCTCGGCCGTTTCGTCTTCCCCGTAATGCGCTATACCAGTTCAAGTACTACACAGAAGCCCTTTTCAAAAGGTTTTAGCAATTCAGGCAAGCAAGGAAAACCGTTTCCAAGCACTGGTAACTTATAATGATTCTCAATAACAAAAAGGGTACACTTCCAATACAATGTTTTCTACTTTTTCTAGGGGTAAGAATGCTTCAAAGACGCATCAAAACTCTAACCAGCTGTTTAAATGGCACAAAGGATCAACCCCAACAGCCACTACAACTGTCCTGCAAAAATTGGCTGACCGAACGAATGCACCAACTATGGGGACAACAGCATGTTCTTTCTCGCTATAGAAATACTTTTCACTCGCAACCAACTGCGCCGACGCCGACTGATGGCAGAACTTCTGCGAAACGAGCTCTTTACCGCTATGGCGTTAAAACATGATGTAGCATACACACTACCATACTAGTGATAAGAATAGTGGCTGACCTCAAAATTCTCCATCTGCTTCGAAAAGGGAATCTTGGGAACATAAACAGACTCGACACCATACTTGTCAACATTGTAAGCCGAGCTCTGCCAGTGGACCTTTCTTCCATAGCGGTAACTGCCCTGGTCGTGCCCCTGGCCAGTAAAAGATGTGGAAGAGTCTTTAGCATTAGGAGGCGATCTGAAATTCCACACTGTGGAAGCATCTTGCAGGTTCTGAAGCAACTTTGCCATCAGGGCCCTGCAAGCATAACAATGTAATTGCATGAAGCACTGTATTTGTATGCTTATTAATTTACTAATCAGCAAAAAAATCTTTAGCTTGCACCAGATAAACAAATTCTGAATTCTATTGGTATTTTGAAACAACTAGTCATGTAAGATGTCTCATGTAAACCACACTTAACATCGTATTTTCATTAAGCACTATCAGCTGGTCCCATCAGTGACTGCACTTCATCAGCACCTTCACAAGCCATATTCAAGAACATGGCCACAGAATTTCAGCATAATCTAGCTTTAATTAAATATGAAAGCACACAGGCACACTTTTAAAACAATGTGAATAACAAAAACACAAGCTTGTAATGAAAAATACTAGGCATAACTAAAAAAGATGGGAAGACAGGAAGGTCAATAAGTAAACAGAGATGGCAAATATTACTAAAAAAAAAAAGAACAGACCTGGTCACATCTCATCATGAGGACAGATAGCCAATGGTCAGTGTGTTGAAATGAATACCAAGAGATGAGAAGTGCAGCCAAGAATAGAAAAGGGTTAGGTCATACAAAACAATTTTTAAATATCGCAGTTAAAAATTAAACTTGGTCACTCGGGACTAAGTGGGTTTGAAATCACTGGAGGAGGCCTTTAACCTTTGGTGGCCATCAATAAGGCTGATAATTATGATGATGACAAGAAGAAAAAACAAACTCGTGACCATTCCAGTCTGATGGTGGAGACCAGTGAAGCTGAAAGGAGCAAAATCTCTTAAGGAAGCTGTCTAGGAGATGCATAGGTATAATTTTACAATAAACTGTGAGCTACCCTAGATGGCATAAGGAGAGAACATGACATCCATTGATCATAGCCGTTCATTCCCGGTGTACTTCGGAGGGTATCAGACCCTGTTTGGAAACTTTGCATCCGCTGGCCGTGGTGTTCTGGACATACTTATAGAGTTTATAGAGGCGGTCATGTTCTGGACATTGTCGAATTCCGTCATGTTGTCAAATTCCACCAGTGATCGATGCTCATCGGCCAAGTCAGCTGCTATGATCTCCGATTGGCTACAGTGCCTTCTAGCCACTGTAGATTGGCTTAAAATGCCGCCATTACGAAATTTGACAATATGGCAGAATTAGACGGTGTCCAACATAGCACCCCGGGGCTAACTAGGAAGCGACTTCGTGCCTTATTCCAACATGGCCACCTTTCGAATGGACGTCACGCGGAGGTTGGCAGCTGTTGAGTTTGCTTGCACGCCATAAGCGTAGCATTTTGTGAGACGCATTGCCTGCCAAAGGTTCCTCGACCTGCTTTTGTGACCGATGAAATCCGACGGAGTTGTACGACGAGGAACAATTCCACGCTCGATACAGATTCACGAAGAACGCCGTACGGCAGCTGCTGGCTATGTTGCCGTTCCGTGAAAGTGGCGACAACCGAAGACAGCCTGTGCCTCCAGTGTTACAACTACTGATGGCACTCGGGTTTTACGGCTTTGGCACATTCAGAACAGTCACTGGAAATCTCGTCCCCATTCCGTAGTCAAGAGCTAGTCTGCCGTGCAGTCGGAAAAGTTACGCTACTCATCGCAAAGCACTTGTGCGCTATGCTACTGCGCTTTCGGCAGCCGGCGGCTCTTCCTAAAGTTATGCGGGGCTTTTATGAAGTGGCCGAGTTCCCTGGCGTTACAGGATGCGTCGACTGCACATGCGTGCGTATCAATAGCCCCGGTGGTGACGCCGCCGAAGCGTATCGCAATCGCATAGGAGGAGAAAAAATATTTGAACAGAGGAGTTGGGAGCATGCAGGCCCCCACAGGATCCCGCTGCGCTCAAGCGTTAATTGCTTTATGGTGGTGCTTTATGACGCTGGCAGCCCGGTCGGCAGCCATTGTCTGCGCCGTTTCTGTTTTTATAAAACACGGCGACATTCCCGTCGTTTCCGTCTCTTTCGGTACGAAATTGACGCAGCGCTGTGTGCCTCGTCCATCCTTTCGTCCCATCTAGGGCACTGTTTCTCGTTCAGACGGGCGTCATTCACAGCACAACGCCATGAAAAATTTCACAAAAAAAAAAAAAAAAAAAAAAAGAGGTGCCCCTATCACGGGCTTCCTAACCATGTGCCTCCCCTTTCAACATCGTGCAGTGAGACATTGCTGAACTCCGCGAGAGAAAATTCCGCCGAGGGCTATGTCCTGACCCCTGCTTTTTCTCTTCCTTACCAGGCTCAACAAAAGGATATGAATCACTTTCGTTCCCAGAATTTGTTTTTTTTTTTTCTTCATATATAATTGACACCTAGCCCGTTAGGAAGCATGTTCACAGGCGAATAGAAAGGCGAATACTTTGAAAATCACATTACCTTGCGAGCCAGGTCAGTAGAAATACACGCCGTAGCGTTCGATCGAAAAAAAAAAAAAAAAACGACGAAATAACCAAATGCGATGCTTGTTTCGCCTCCAAACAAGCAAGCGTAGAGAGGCGCGCTACATTTGGGTGGCCACTAAAACCAGTGGGCAACAGATGCTTTACAGAAGCAACACTGCACATCGCTGCGGCGGCGGGCACCGCGTGCTGCTCGTTAGCCGTAAAATCACAAAAAATGCTTGTGGCACTTTGTTATTATAGTTATTCTGAAATGTATGATCCTTTTTTTTTTTTTTTTTTGCTGTAACACGTGCCTTACGCAAACAACATTATTAACCTGGTTACCAGGCGAACAACTTGTTTCTGCTTTGAAGCTCGTTCTTGACTTAACCAAGCAAAACAGCCTGAGCATCTATGAAACGCGAAGGCCGACTTGGGGTGTTTTGAAGCCCGCTGCTTGCTTCACGCCGACTTACTCAAAAGTCGAAGGCGCGAGCCAAGTAACATCTCTGCATTCGGGGGTTAAGCAGCCAGCATCTGGTGCCGCCTTCAAAGAAACACATACACACACATATCAAGACTACACGCGATTTTTCGTCGGCTATACACTACAGGGATGTGTACACAGCCACACTTACACACATCACCTACCAATGTAAAGAGCGACCAGCCTATGCAGTACTTAGGCTGGCGCGTTCAAGCGAAACGCTCACGTGGTCTTGGGAGGCACAGCTTTCTGAGCTGGCACTGGGCAGCCAACTGGTGCTAACTCTGCTAGAAAGGTTGCATAGAGCACAGGAGCTGGCAGGGGATGAGATGAGCAAGGCACAGGCTCGGGCCAAACGCTACTACGACAGGTCGGCAAGATCACGCCGGTTTGAAGCTGGAGATCAAGTAATGCGGCTGAAACCTTCACCAATGAATAAGCTAGATGTCCAATGGGAAGGTCCGGCGGAAGTCGTTCAAAGGCTGTCCGACACAAACTATCTGGTAAGGATGCCAGGTAGACGTAAGACGCAGCAGATCTACCACAGCAATCTGCTCAAACCGTATCGAGAGAGAGAGGTTGTCGTAAACATGGCGGTAAACGTGCCCGAAGAGCCACCACTAGATTTCCCCTTTTCGGGAGCGGAAATAAAGGAGGATAACGCTGGTCAAACGCTCAAGGCCATGGTTGAGGTAGCAGAGCTCACAGCTAACGAGAAGCGTGACCTAGAAAGCCTCCTGATAGAATATGAGGACATGTTCTCAGAGAAACCGGGCCGAACAAATTTGGTAGTGCATGACATAGAGCTTACGGCCACTCAGCCCGTGCGGTAAAAGGCGTATCGAGTGTCGCCGCGTCAGCGTGCCATTATTGAGACCGAGATTAAATGAATGCTCGAGCTCGATGTGATTGAAGCTTGTGAAAGCGATTATACCTCTCCGCTTATATTAGTGGAGGTTCCTGGGAAAAATCCGCGACCATGCGTTGATTACCGGAGGTTAAATCACATAACGAAGGATCAGACCTACCCCATACCAAATGTAGAGGAAAGAATTGAGGCAGTAAGCAGTGCTAAGTACATCTCTACCTTCGACCTCGTTCGGGGTTATTGGCAGGTGCCTTTGACCGAAAGGGCCAGCAGATATGCGGCGTTTATTTCTCCCATAGGAACATACCGCCCTAAGGTGTTGAGCGTCGGCTTAAAGAATGCCCCCTACTGTTTCTCGGCTCTCATGGACAAGGTATTGCGGGGTTTAGAGGGGTTTGCCCTGTCTTATGTGGATGATGTAGCAGTATTTTCAGGGTCATGGTCCGAACATCTCACCCACTTGCGAGCAGTGCTTCAAGGTTTCCGCGAAGCAGGTCTGACCGTGAAGGCTCGGAAGTGCCAACTTGGCCGAGCAGAGGTTACTTACCTGGGTCACATAGTGGGGCAAGGCCACCGCAGACCTTCCGATGTCAAAGTGGCGGCAGTTAATAATTTTCCGCAGCCCCGGACAAAGACAGATGTGCGGTCGTTCCTAGGGTTGGCAGGGTACTACCAGCATTACATTCCCCGTTATTCAGAGCTTGCCAGTCCGCTTACTGATGCTCTTAGAAAAACCGAACCTCAAATTCTGGAGTGGGATGAGAAGAAAGCGAGGGCATTCTTAGCGCTGAAAAATGCGCTCATGAGCCAACCTGTACTTCAAGCCCCCGGCTACGCTAGACCCTTCGTGGTTCAGTGCGATGCAAGTGACCGCGGCATGGACGTAGTATTGTGTCAGAGAAACGACGCAGGAGAGGAACATCCCGTGCTATATGCAAGCCGCAAACTAACTGTAAGGGAGGAAGCCTATAGCGCTTCAGAGAAAGAATGCGCCTGTGTTGTATGGGCGGTTCAGAAGCTCGCATGCTATCTCGCGGGATCAGAGTTTATTATCGAGACGGACCACTGTCCCCTCACGTGGTTGCAAATGATGTCACCTAAGAACGGCCGGCTACTTCGCTGGAGCTTGCTATTGCAACAATACTCTTTCGAAATTCGTTACAAGAGAGGCAAATTGAATGGCAACGCTGACGGCTTAAGTCGTTGTTTCTAGGGATCTTAATGGCGTCAGGTAATCTGGCTTGGGTATTTAGGTTCCATTTTTTTGTGTGTGTGTGACAGGTTTACAATTGCTTTTTTTGTATTTGTGCTTTATCACGACACGTGTTTGTGAATTTGAGCAGCCTATTTCAGGTTGGGTTGTTAGAATTGCTGCTGCTATTGTAATGAAGAACAGGTCGTTTTGGATGAATTAAAAGCCTGGTGGGTCTCAGGAAGAGAGTATGGGCGCTTGCCTGCTTGGCAGTTGTGTTTCTCGCGTGGTGGACACATGTGCTGTCTTTCGAGAAGGAATGTTGGCCAGCAGAGCGGGAGCCTTTCTCCAATTTTGGACGACGCTACCAGAGGCTGCAGATCACCAGGGTGCCAGAGGATTGCAGCAGAGCCGCATCGAGGTGTCCACGGCTTCAGCACACCAGCATTGTCTTCATCGACCTCTCCCCACAAAGGTGGATGACCTTCGTACGTCGAGGTCTCGGCCGGCCGCCGGGGAAGCTGTTACAAAGCAGTAACGAAGTCCTTGGGCCGGATGGCCCCAAGCGTGCCTTCCCGTCATCTCGGACATTCTGTGTGGGTGCGGGTTGTCACCTGCACCGGCTCTGTTTGTCTCGGCTGTGCGCTTTGCCTGTGGGGCAGTGGCTACGGGCGGGCCCCTCTGGAATGTGCGGAAGGCCGGTTGTGTGCTACAAGAGGGACTGCCGTGAATTTCTCCTGCGTGGTCGCTTCCGAGTCCCCGCGCGTGTGCCACGTGCATCTGCCACGTGTGTGAAGGGACTTAAGTACCTAATCTTAAGTACCTAATCAAGATGGTTGGTATGTCGGGTTTAACGCCCCCAAACCACCATATGATTATATGAGAGACGCCGTAGTGGAGGGCTCCGGAAATTTTGACCACCTGGGGTTCTTTAACGTGCACCCAAATCTGAGCACACGGGCCTACAACATTTCTGCCTCCATCGGAAATGCAGCCGCCGCAGTCGGGATTCGAACCCGCGACCTGCGGGTCAGCAGCCGAGTACCTTAACCACTACACCACCGCGGCGGAGCGTACCTAATCAAGACAAACTTAATAAAATCTTAGACGCTTGTGAAATGTTTCTGACGGCTTACCAGTATAAATCTTTCTTTACCATGATGAAAAATGTGATACTAAAGCATAAAATGAAATTTCTGTGACCAGCTGGTTTATTTCACCAAATTTTATATATGGATATAAAGATATATTTTAGACGAACCCCATGATTAACATTCAACTGGTTTCACTTTGCACATTTTCATTCCACAATGTCATAGTTTTCTGCACATTTTACTATGGCCGTACTCTGTCCTTTTCTTTCTTCTATTATTCCCAAACAGTTTACCAATGTGGACTTTTTTTTATACATACCTACATCCTCTGCCACACAATGGCTTGATTCGTTTGTGTGCTTTTCATGTATAGAGTGTTATTAGATGCACCTATTTTTGTACTTCGCTAATTGTTTTACAAATTTTCCTCCAAGTCTGTTTGTACAAGCATTGCATCTGTACTTAGCACCCCTTATGTAATACCCGCAATCCAAGGGCCTTTTGGGGCAACTTGAATAAACAAACATCTTCATACTGTCAATCCCTTGGAATAGTTATTAGAAGAGTGGTATCTTGAAAATAGCATACTTATGAAAAGCAGTAACAATAACGATTTCGGGAAGTCTTTCAGTTGAGGAAAGTTTTTAGTATTTGCCTTTAGTATTACTCTTTAATATATAAACAATTCTGAATAATCCCCCAAGACGTGACAGATGGTGGCCCTTGTTTGCTTCTGATGACAGCCGACATTTGCCCTAGTACCAGTATCTAGTACCCTAGATAGCAAAATGCTGTCGTCCTAGTCATGGGACATTCTATTCTTTTGATCTACTGTAATGAGCATGAACCTTGCATCATGATTGCTTAGTTTACCAAGACAAAAGGATTGAAACTTCAATTACGAATTGCAAGGGTTTACTATGGCACAGCAAGTTGCATGTGTTGGGCAGTCAGAACAAAATGGCCTTGGACTGCGAGTCAAACACCTTTCTGGCAAAATTGGCTTCTCGAATAGCTTGCATGTGAGCTTCCTGGCATATTACCAATTCATTTCCGCTGATATGGTAATGTCTTGAGTCAGTGCATTGTGCAAATGCAACATGTCTGACATACGTTGGAAAGTCAATAAAACTTTGCACACATAAAATATGTACGAATAAAGCTGCAATTTTCACGACTGAATGTAACAGCATGTTCTGCTTGTTACATTCAGTTTCTCACAATATTGCAACCTGGACATAGACATCATTAATACTGCACTAATACTTTTGACGCTCTACTTCTGGAAATCAATAAGAGATGTTTAAGTGTCAAGCACAACTGAAATTTTTATCGTTCTTCCTTCCCACACACTTTTCTTCAGGGGCTTACAGTTCGAACCCTTCCAATAGGGCACGAAGTGTCTATTCAATATTGTACAATGTGGTATTCATCCAAAACTATAAGGACATTTTGCATATTTTCTATAATTAAAACTTACAAACAACTTTGTCGTAATAACTATTGCTCACCATCACAAAATGTATAATGTTTTCAAACCAGAAACTAAAACGACGAATTAGTTTGAGTATGAAATTAGAGCATGTTCTTGTAAGACTATGTATTGAGTGTAGACGTGCTAAGTGAATGTACACAACATATTTGCACAGCATGGTATAAGTGTTCCCCGCCGCTATACTAGTATGTGCCAACCACCTCATGTCATACTATTTTGCTGGCTATAAGATGCACAATATGCTCAACGATTTCATATCAATGATCAATAAACTTGCGATGCTGACTGTACTATGCAACACTTAACCATGAAAAGCATAAGGAGAAGAATTTTTTTGGTATTATGCAAGCAGTTTGGCCACTGCTGAAGTACACTGCTTGCAATATAACTTCAAGAAAGCATCTCGTATCAATGGAGCTAAGAGCTACCTATTATAGGCTACCCTCCTCTCAGACCACACTTTTTCTCCTCAACTTATTCAAGCAGTCAGGTCCAAAGTCAGTCTTCCTTGAACACTCAGAGCTTCTAAATCTGGCTAAGCTAATGTTTGTTCCATAAGACATTTGGCAGAAAGGGCAGGATATCGCCAAAAATACCGAAGCAGACACACTTCATTAATAGAGTGTAGGTGGGGTAGGCATATAGATATCAGTGAAATAAAATAGATTGTGCTGCTCCCTACTCCTTCAATGTAGACAGAGTGAACAAGAATAACAGTTGTCAAAAGACTCGAAAGCAACACAGAAAAATGGTACAGACCAACCAGCTAAACTTGATCTTGGAAAACTCAGTTCTCAGTAATTTTACAATTGGAAGTTCAGTTTTTGTGAGAAATTTTAAGTTTCATTTTCGACCTTTGCACTGGGACTTCGGCACCCGAATTCAGTGCGACGCCATGGTTTCAGCCCTTTGTCTTTAGGCAACACTGACTCAACAAATTTCCCGAAATGTTCCATATCAAGTCATTCGCTTCATTCATACAAAATGTAATTCATTTATGCAGATAAGGAATTATGCATACCCCAGCAAACGTCTTAAAAGTCTACAATATCATGGTGAACTGGAGTAGGCACTTTACACAGCAGTGTCACCTGTATTTTTCCCCCTCACATTTTCTTGCAAACACCACTCTTGTGACAAGAGTGGAGCTTTTGATATTGTGAAAGGAATATTACTAAAGAAAAATCACTTGTTTTTACTCTCAAGATGTGCCAAAGCATTGGCAACACCTGTGCACACTCCACTGAATTTGATAAGGTTCACAGCATATCTGCAGGGAAAAAGAGCTTAAGGTACAGTTCATAATAAGTGAAATGTGTGCATTTATTTGGGCCAAACAAAATACAGATTTAAGGAAGAAATGATTGTACGTTTGAATTTAGGGGCGTGTCGACCGAGCCACTCAGCAGGGCCCTTTCCCGACCTTTAATGTCAAATTCCAAGCTTTTTCTGCTAGGTATGTGCGCAGTAGCTCACAAGTGAAGCCTCTTAGTTGTCCCAAGCACACTGAAGCTGTCTGCGAGTGTCGCATGACGTGTGCACATTTTAGAGGCCTGCTGTCACGGAGCATCATGCTGTATATTTATCAAAAGCATTTGAAAGCAACCCGAGTTGCAGTGCTGAAGGGATGCTCACACTATAAAACAGAGTGCGCAAGTTCACCTCAGGTGATGTAAAATTCATACGAGTCGCGTCATCATCAACAACGCATCTCGGTGCTTCAGAGTGTATGAAGTTCTCTATTAAAGCACTTCAAGCTCAACGAAAGGCCAGAGTGGAGGGGAACGTGACGGACATGTGGTGAGCACATGAATGCAAACGCACGGCCACCTGGCGCTCATTACATGCGAAGGCCACGGCGCGGCCTACCAGACCGCGACGACGAGCAGCTGACAAGTGGATCTCGGGAAGGAAACAGCGAGCGATGGAAGCCAGTTTCTTGAGGAGGCGCCCCCTTTCAGGCGCATTAAAAAAAATAGTAAAAATAAAACTAGGGGGTGAGCGGAATGCCAAAGGAGGAGGCGCGAACACTTTAGCAGTTCACGCACGCCTCAGGGAACGAGGAAATCTATGACTGCAGTAGGACGTAACGCCTTTCGCACTCTCGAAGTAAGCGTGATGAACGGTCCTTCCACTGATCCAACACCACCTGACATCATAGACTGGCGGGGGAGATAAAAAGAGTTTTCATCCTGCGATGATCGACGTTTTTTTTTTTTTTTTTTTCTGTACGGAATTCTTTTCCGCCATAATTTTGCAGTAAATATAGTTCCGCTGCGGACGCAGATGAGTCGATCAGACGCAACAGCGTTTAGCGGGAAAGTCGAACAATATTTGAAACTTATGAAGGATGATCTGAAATGGCGCAATCAAATTAGCATGGACACAGAAAGGGAAGGCTATGACGCGAGTTAATTTTAGTATTCCTTTTATGTGACCGTTGTCTTTTTCACGCCATGGAAAAACATAGCTAACGGCGGTTCCTAAAATTACTTCATCAAGAATGACATCCGACAAACAGTACACTATCAGTGACGTATGAAGCTAGGAATTGAGTACCAGAGTACAAATAAATGCTGAAGCCGGACAGCCAACTGTAAACATTATTTTAAAAAATGGTGTGCGAGAGAGAATTTCATTAGAACATAAGCACAAACATTTGCGCCCAAGCTAGCTACAACTCAGATATTCGGGAGAGCGCTTTTTTTTTTTTGTACCGTTAAAGCCATGCTGCAGACAGTTCGTAGTGCGAAGATGAAATCTGAACTGGCGATAATCAACCAGTCATTAGCGATGATTCGATCAAGTGACGACTCACGCCCGAGCGATACGAGGATAAACAACGCGAACGGCGCACATTCACATCGATGGTTGCCGCTTTCCTTTTCGGGTGTCCTCTGCCTTCGACCAAGCATTTAAGTGTGTTGGTGACGTAATGACGCCCAGGAAGATTACTTTTGTGGAAAATAATGCTGAAGAATTGTTTTGCAACAGTTAACCACCTAGAGCGGTAGGATGCGAGAAGCTCACACCGAACAATTTATCAACAAGCACTGCAAGGAGAACAAAACACGACAAAGTCAGAAATAAAATTCTCGTTAGCGAGGCAACAGTTACGGCAGAAGTAGACGAACGCATGACGAACGCCGACGGCATCAACAGACGAGCGCGGGACACCGCAGCTGCGACTGCCAAGGCGACGACCTCTGCCCATATCTCGATCACGAAGCCGCGCAACGTAAACACGCCGCTGCGCCCACAACTTCAGCCGCGGTACGGCCCAGCTGCAGCGTCACTACTTCGCGAGTTCAAAAAAAAGAAGAAAAAAAAAACAAGAAGCGAAAGCTCGACCGGCCCGCACCAAGTGCATATTTCAATCGAGCCCGCGCTGACCGATATGCATGCAACCTTGCATCAGACGGTGCATTACCCACGTGCTCATCCGCACCGGCTCATCTGGATCAGCCGGCCGGCGCTGTTTGCCGCGCAGCGGATAAGTTTGCCAGTATGCAGCATAAAACAACCGCGTAAAATACACAGTGAACAACAGATGACACTGTCCCAGCCACGGACACCGAGTAAAAAAAAAAAAAAACGCGAGCAGACGTTCTTGAACCGGGGTCTCACCTGACGGCCAGGTAGACCGACACAAACAGCACCAGAGCGGTCAGCATTTCGACGCACTACTGAAGGTCCTCGCAGTGAAAGCGACGGTGGCCGAATACGGAGGCAGCAAAGACACCGAATCCACCCGGGACAATCATGCTCTCGACGCCGTGGCGACCGGTGCAGTGATAGCGGCCAGCAGATTACGCCATGACCGCACCGGCGAACACAACATTTACAAAACCAAAGCGGAAACTCGCTACGCAGCAGACCGGAAGCGTAAGCGCCAGCGCGGCACTCGATTGGCTCGCTCGCGCGCATGCAGCGGGCGCCAGGGGGCGACGCGCGCACATGCGACGCGGAAAACGAGGCCAGCCAGCGAGCGTAGCATAGCGCGGACCGTAACGCAAACTGGGAAAAACGTCTAAGCGCTTCCGACGAACTCCACTTGCGGCGGTACAGCTGGAGAGAGAGAGGTTTCCTTCGTGCTTCACTTTTTTTTTTCTTCACCCAATTTCGTAACGCCCCGCATTCCTCCCGGTTCAGTGCACATAGGACCAATTTCGGGGAAGCGCTCAATGACGGGTTACGCCGAGCTTTCGCGAATCCAAAAGGATTTCGCCAAGGTGATCGTGCTTTTGAAGGCTCCAATTCTTATTCCGAAACTCATCGATGCTCGGAGGCAAATCGCATCAGCGAAGAATCCGTCCGCTAGTAGGGTTAATCTTGCTTGTAAGTGCGATGCGAAAGTGAATGCCGGCAAGAATGGGCCATAAGTACTTTCCTGCAATAATGCATATCTAAAGGGTGGTTATTTTTTAGGTTTTTTTTTTAATCCTATGACAGTGAGGCTCTAGTAGTTTTTGCACACGAATTTTATTTTATTTATTTATTTATACTGTCAACCCTCACTTGAGGGTCATTACAGGGAGGGAAGCATAGGATATGGAAAGTAAATACAGACATTGATATTTTCAGCACTTTGAACAATAACACAATAGCATATTCATTGCTCGGCAAAGTAAACATCAAGAGCACATTCAAATTTTTTAACGTCAGAATTTTCAACAATATGTCGCGGCAATTTATTCCACGCTTCTATAACATCAGCGAAAAAAGATTTGCGAAAGACGTCCGTGCGAGCACCGAAGGGGCGAACTGCCGCGTCATGATTGATCCGACTGCTGAGCTTATGCGGGGGGTGTACGTAAATTGTTCTATCTATTTTTATTTGACCATGCAATATCTGAAAAAATACTTTTAGGCGCTGCTTTTGTCGTCTAATTTCTAGAGATTCCAAACCACATAATTTTAGCATCTCGGTAACCGAATCAGTCCTTTTATACTTCGAACATATAAATCGCGCGGAAAGTCTCTGAATTCGTTCCAGTTTATCTATTAAATCCTTTTGGTGGGGGCTCCAGGCAGCACAAGCATATTCTAAAACAGGGCGCACAAATGTTTTGTATGCAAGCAGCTTGACGTCTTTCGTAGCATTCGGTAATTTAGCACGCAAGAAACGTAGTTTTCTGTAAGAGGCACAGCATACATTCTCGACATGTGCACGCCATTTCAAATCATTCGTAATATGCACTCCCAAATATTTAAATGCACACACCTGCGGTAAATAATTAGGTCCAATGCTGTACGTAAATGGTAAAACGTGTTTCTTGGTAGTTATATGCGTATATGTTGTCTTAGAATAATTTATTATTAGAATTCAACGTCGAGGCGGAAATACTTTGCTGCACACACTGCTGCGACTAATAAGCGAAAAGTTTTTGTTAACTTTTCAATTATTGACTTGAAGGCAAGTGTTTATATTACGAAGTTGTAGTGCGTGCTAGTTTATGGCACACCTACATTTTGGATATCACACAAGTTGCACGTGGTTCGAGGTTTTCATAATCGAACTTGACGATCGAAATCGAAACTGGTTGGCCACGAAGCGCGCTCATTTCCAAAGACCACAAGGGTCCTGTACTGAGGGCTCTGCCTTCGCTGAAAGAATTTCTTTGAAATAAAAGTTTCCCATCCCATTCTACATCATGCTGGAACTACCCAGTCACATGGGAAAGACAAAATTTGAATTACGGCGCACCGCGGCAGTATACGCTTTCGTGAAAAGCTGCGAGTCATCCGATTTGTGCCGGCGCTTAACTCTTGCGCGCCCTGTTTCACCTCTTTCTGTCAAACTGCGCATAGGAAAACAGAAATAGCAACCTTTCCTTTGTGAAACATCAAACACTGGGGGCGGCCACTGCGGCGCTTCTTGCAGACAGCCTGGAAAGAACCTCGCTTCCGAAAGGGGCATTCTACAGCTGATCACACCCACGCCATAAATCAGGTCACTGAGAAACCTTGCGTAATACACCCAACCTGCTTACGAGTTACATATGTCAAGACTGTTGCACATTAATTTAGTTTGATCCACATTAATTTTCAGACTCACTCTTCTGCTTTCCGCGTGCAGTTGGACTGTAATTCATCCCCTGAGTCATTCATATGTCATCAGCGAATCGCCGGTTACTGAGATACTCTGCATTAACCCTTATCCCTAACTCTTCCCAATTTAGGGCCCTGAAAACCTTCTAGCTTTACAGCACATGGCGAACAGCCTCAATTAATCGCGCATACGCTGCTGCCATCGCGTTGTCCGTCTGCTGTGTTGGTCTGTTTCGGGTGATTGAACTACGCGTTGCCTGGAAGGATTCCAGAGTCTTATTTTGTGCTTGCAAATACAAGTAGTTAACCACGTAAATCAAGGGCATCGCTTGTGTCAGTTGACAGCATCTGTACTGAACGGTAATATCTATATACTCATTTACTGAGGGTGAGGGGAATAAAAGCACAAAACGTTCCGGAGTTACTAGCTTTTTTTCAAACACAAGACTGAATACAACTGGAATTCACGAAGTGGGCGCTATCGGTCAGGCGTAAATAGGAGTTCGGTTTTTCAGGTACATACGTATGCATATATGCACATCTAAATCCTGCCGACAGCCAACAGAACAATCAGGCAAAGGCCTGGCTTTACTCCAGCCATTTTCATTCAGCTCCAGACATGTCTGACATGGTGCCGAGCACTTGGACAACATTTCTTAGTAAACTTCTGTCGATCCCCAAGCAAAGGCCACACCAGACCGATGTTTGGGAAGATGTAGTATACTCCCAGCAGCAAAAGTTGGCGGGACGCGAAATTGTGGATAAATCGAAATTCCCGCTTTGTCTAGGAATGTAATTTCGAAATAAATGTTCCATACTGCACTTGGCATTCCGACCTGTACAGTCACCAGCTTGATTAGAAGCATTAAGCACTGATGTAGCATAAATTCGCATTTGTTATGGATCCAACGTTCCTCAAACTTCTGCCATTTATAGTACATCCTGCACCCAGGTCAAGGAAGGATGTAGACAGACGGAGGAATTAAGGCGCGCCTGTCGCGTAGATGGCATGATATGAGTGATTTTTAGCCATACCCGATAAGCGCAATCCGTTTCCTACTTACGGGAGGCGTGCGTTGTCGTTGATACAACTACGAAAGTACTCAAGCGTCAGTAATCCTCTGAGAGACTTTGCACCTGAACAGAACAGCTTCGTCGTGACCTACGAATGGCACGGCCAGATTATTTCCTTTTCAAAATTATTTATTTTGTTTTTGCTACCCGTATAAGTAGACATTCGGCAAAATGCCGCGTTTTTTCGGCGCACTTTTCAAGGCAGCGACTACGAAAAACATGCCCTTGTTCTCTGCCATAGTAGTAGGGGCGAAATTAAAAGGCGTCCATAAACAAGTCGTTCTCTTTACAGCTGTCCCCGAGGTGCGACAGCCAAGAAGCAGAGATAAATCCCAGCCGTCCGAACCAACGCACCGTCATGTCGGCGCCAAAAATTGCGCCGACACTACTTTGCCAGGCCAGCAGCCCCAAGGCTTGTCGATGGCGCCCATTCAACGTCTATGTATGTATTCGCGGCGAGATCGGGCTTTAAGTGACACCACCGTCCCGAGAAAGTGTGCTTATAGGCGTTCGGCGGCGCGTATACAAATACACGCAGCGGCGCTTCGTTGCGTGCGGTCCGAGCCGATTGCCGGCGATACAATGCGTTGAGTATACAGTTTACTATTAATAATTAATAGGGAGCTTTGGAATACCGTTTGTAAGTGCTGCGGGCGTAGCGGGCGCCATGTGAGTTTTAGAATAGCGTTTGCCCGGCTGCGAACTGCAACGCACGATCGCAGCGACACCGTAGCCTCGAAACCAGCGCTTGCGGGCTGCCATCCCCGCCCGTAATCTCGAAACCAGCGCTTGCGGGCCACATGCGGGCCGCCATTACCGCACGCAATTTCAGTTTTTTTTTTTTTTTGCGTGCGAACGCCGACTCGCGTTACGACGCATGCGCAGTGGCAGCGACCGCACCGCAAGGGCTCGCGGTGCGCTATTCTAAAACTCCCTAATACTATCTACGCTCTTCTCTACTGAATCGGTGGACGACGCCTATGCAACGTTAACATTACCCGCAATAAAGCGCATTCTGCCTTTTATTGGGATGCTCGCCCTGCGTGACTTTCTTCATGCTTTCGCACTTAATCACGCCTTTGCTGTATTGTTTGTACATGGTTAGCTTGCGTTACGCCTACTACGCACTGCTGTAGTGTGACTGAACTACTCATTTTCGTCTTTGTCATCTGCACAAAAAAGAGAGAAAGAAATACCATTGAAAGCCCGCATTTCTGTGCGATTACTTCAATACCACCTTTTGCACTTTATACACATATGATGTTTTCTCTCTCATTCTGTTCACCATGAAATGTGAGACATTCGATAAGTCTAGATAGGAAAGCTTAGTGATTTACAGTGCTTTGCGCTACACTGCGTTTACCACGTGTACGCACATGTTCTTGCACCGGTAAAGATCTTGAATAAGAGTTCAGCAGAAAGCTTTCATCGATGGATTACGTGCATGACGGTGATACAACAAATGCCCGGTTAATGGGACAAGCATGTTTTTTTTTTTCGAAAAAAAAATAACCACTGCATTTTGTCAGTCACTAACGATGCCACACAAAAGCTAAAGATAATCTAAGAAATTTTTTCAGTGACGCTAAAGACGATCTAAAAAAGTTTTCAGTGAAATCATACTACATGATGTATAAGGCATGCCATCTGAACTAATTGTCAACATCTGGGTTCTTTAAAGCGTTCTCAAATCTAAACACACGGTTGCGCACGGCAACTCTGTTTTAAGTACAGTTTAAGTACCGATGTGTCACAGTTTATGTGATAGTGATTTTCTATGTGGTGATACTACGGCCACATAAACACAGCTAAGGCTCCACCGCATGACCGATAAACTGCAGTGCCGTAACTGTACACCTACCAACAGCGCGCAAGTGCATAGCCTTGAGCCTTTTTTTAAACAACCAAGTTGCTATAAAACGCTGCATTCACACACCATTTAATAGTCCTCATGTTTGGGAGGATGCCAAGTGCATTTTGCGATGTGCTTGAAACAGAAATTTAAGCGGCACCCACACTGAAATTATTCTGCTGAATGGAGGATACGAAGACAATAAACAGCTCTCTGGAAAGTTGCACTCTCCAATTTTGTTACAATGCAGTAGGGACCGAGCAAGACCAAATGCTTTCGTACGTCGTTTCAGGCATCCCAAGAAACAGTTACACTCGCGCTTACATGACCGCACAAAGCACACTTTGAGAACGTGCATGACGTACGCGCACATAGAAACACGGCGTGGCTAGCAGACGACGCACGGAGCAATCCACACTTCACCACTTCGGCCAGTTGCCGCTAGGCGGCGACTCTGCCCGATCCCGCGGCTAATAGGGCCAGGATGCGCGTCGGAAGGGGCATTCGAGTCGGGGCTTGTTTGTTTCGTGCAGCGATACTACAGGTTTGACGACGAGAGATAAGTCGGCTTCTATTAGCCACCTTTATTAGCAACGTGGGCATAAAAAACTTCGGGCGAAACGTGTGGCCACGCATATGCCTACATAGGCGGCCATTTGCCGCGAACTTTCGAACGACGCGCCACAGTGTCCAACACCAAGCAAGCATACAAATGAATGAATCTTTCAGCCGCCACAGCCACTAAAAGGTGAGCACCGAGAGGAAAACGAGGTATAACGATCACTATTTAGAATCAGCAGCAGACACGCGAGCAAATATTCACGACACAAAAACCACATAACACGACAACACTCTTGCAGTATCTTTCAAACTCCTTTCGTCAGTGAGGAGGGGGCCATCAATAAAGAGAGGGAGCAGATAGGTCACAAACTTTGGATACATTTGCTATAATCATCAGAGAGCCGCGCACACAACATACCCCAGCCACGGAACAGCGGCAGCAGAAACTACACGAGAGCACACTTCACCACGACTGATAAATTATCTAGAATGCTCCAAGGACCGAGTGCGAAACACTCAGCCCTGATGTACGGAGTTTCTAAGACGGCAGAGCCTGTGAACCTCACTCAAGCGTCGCAAGAAAACTGCTGAAGTTCATCAGGAAACAGATTCATTTCTCTGTAGACTGAAAGATCAAGATTATATATATATCGTAACAAACTTGCCATTCGTGCGACGTTATTAAAAACAAAAAAGCAACTGTCCGTCGCGGTCGGTAGTGTAGAAGTTTCGGTGATAAGCTGCTGATTAAAAGGTTGCGGGTTCGATGGAGGTGAAATCCTAAAAACCCGTGTAGTGCACGATGTCAGTGAACGTTCGTAAAAGAGCAGTGGGTGGTATTAATTTTAAAGGCACTTTAAAATCCAAGGACACGAGCACAGTGAGAAAAAAAAAAGTCATGGTTGCTCAACTTGTTCTAAATATATAATATGATGAACGAGGTTGTACAGAGAGGGGGGGGGGGGGGGCACCCGATAACACTATTTGGTTCAGCACTCCACCCAGGAAAGAAGAAGAAGAAAAAAAAAGCGAGAACAAAGGCGCCTGACGCAAGCCGAAAGTAGCGTCTCATTCCAGGGACGTTTCCATTCAGCTTTTGCTTGTTCCCGCAACAGAGCCCGTTCTCGCCACCCGTTGTGAAGCGAGGTTATCGCCGCAAGGCGACGCAATGCTCTTTGGTACAAGCGGCGCGGCGACCGAGGAAACTGAGTACTGCAATCACGCCAGACAGGGGAGGAAAAGATTATCTCACCAACCTCGTCGGCTTACGACTCCAGAAATAGCAGTGATACGCGAACACTCAAAAGGGCACCGTGCCACTCTCACAAGAGTGTTGCGCGCTCTCCCCCCCCCCCCCCATTTTTGTTTCAAGCAGGCTCGATTACGTCTCCTCGCCTTTAATCACTTTGATACGAACGCGCGTCCCCCTAACAAATAGGCACGTTAAAAAAAAAGAACGTGCGGGCTTCTGAGCAGTTGCTACACGGCTCTGCAAAAACATGATGATTGATATGTGGGGTTTAACGTCCCAAAACCACCATATGATTATGAGAGACGCCGTAGTGGAGGGCTCCGGGAATTTTGACCTCCTGGGATTCTTTAACGTGCACCCAAATCTGAGCACACGGCTGCAAAAACATCCGAGTCGGGTTTGAGAGACGGCTATTCCACTCAGCTTTTTTTTTTTCTTTTTACGCGCGCAAAGTCAATAGCGATCAATCGTGACGTCACGCAGCGTGTGTCGCTCGTACAGTACGGGTAATTTTGAGATCGTTACTTCAATGTCCTTATCAATGTGCAAAATACGCGCGGAAGTTTGGTCTTTCTTGCCCTTATTATTTGCTTTTTCTTATTCGTTACCCGCATCGAATTCGCGTCCTCGAATGCACTGCCCGGCTCACGGCAGCGTTTCGCAACCGCCAAACCTGCGGAGCTTAAGCGAAAAACCGAAGTCGAAGCGAGTCTCATTAGAGGGTAATAGAATCAAGTCTTACTAACACCTCTCACACGTGGCGCATGTACACACGCGTCGGCAACCTGAAACTGTCCCAAGGACGTCGCCGCGACTGTTGCAGTTCGATTTGTAGCAAGACTGATTTAGCCCACAATACTGAACCCCCCCTACCCCCTTCACTCCTCCGCAACACCTGCATTACTCATTTATAGTGTCGCTTTGGTACCCCATGAACAAAGACAAAAATCAACTGCAGCTGAATCAGTAAAGTAAGTGAATTCAATTTGGTTAACAATTGTTTTAGTACGAGGTGTGCAGCATGGCCTCCCTAATTAACGCACACCGAATTAAGCACACCAAGATTTTCTCATTTCGCACTGAAACTTATAAAAAATTTTAACGAACTGTAAAATGAATAGAGCAGCTTTCAAGAACATTTACTCTGCTGCAACGGCTGACACGCGAAAACCGTCAAAATGGGTTAAGGATCCAAACTAAAACGAAAATTTCGGCATAAATGTCGCCCATTTAAGTTAAAACCTGTCATTCCAAACCTAAGAGAAAATACAGCTCAAGGGATCATTTTGAAAACGAACCTTTAAGTTTACACTTCTTTCCTTCATTCATGGCGAGGGTCCTGTTCTGGCAGACTTTTGAAGTCTTCAGGCGGTATGCGAGGGATTATTGGTCAGCTGCCAGCTCGTAATAATGTGACGCGCTACATTACGCGAACAGGCCAAAAATGAGCGTTCCACACTCGCTGCAATGGCAACAGGCGGCGCTGACTGACGCTCCCACGTTTAATGGACATACATACCCAGTAAAGTGCATGGGGGGATAGCCGCCGTGGTATCTCAGTCGATATAGCATCGATTTGATTGATTTGTGGGGTTTAACATCCCAAAACCACGATATTATTATGAGAGACGCCGTAGTGGAAAGCTCCGGCAATTTCGACCACCTGGGGTTCTTTAACGTGCCCTCAAATCTGATCACACGAGCCAGAACATTTCCGCCTCCATCGGAACTGCAGCCGCCGCAGCCGGGATTCGATCCCACGACCTGCGGGTCAGCAGCCGAGTACCTTAACCACTATACCACCACGGCGGGGCAGTCGATACAGCATCGAACGCGTTATTCGGTTCGGTTCCCGTCCACGGCAAGTCATATTTTCATCCACTTTTCTTTCTTCACATTTACATTGCAATTACTTCTAATAATATCCCCTATACTTTCCTTGGTATAATTGTCTGTCAATTGTCATTATTATTGTTTCTTACAAAAAAAAACAAAGAAAACGAAGTTTACCCTTTTTTTTCTGAACTAGCGCCTATGCTTCTTGCCGAGCTCCAATATAAGGGCAGGTTCGCGGCACACGACGGAATAAGCCCAAACACGTGGCCCACGTCACGCACAGCTGCTGCTGACAGCGTGCTTTTTTAGCAGCGAGTACTCACTTGGTAGTTGGTTTCCATTACTGGACTTAGAGGAGCCATCTGCAAGCATTCGGAATGGCTAGAAAATAAAAGCAGCGCACTCAACTTGCTTCTCATGGCATTGGCGGCAACTCTCCCGTCTTTTCCGTAGTAACTCATCTGGTCGAAAGCAATTAATACCGACCTCCGCCATCTATTCCACTGAAAGAATAATCAACATCAGTGTTCCACAAGGCTCAATTTCAGGGCCCGCCTTTATTCCTACTCTACATTAACGATCGTCCGTTGTAACTAACCACATCAAATAAATGCATTTCACATACCGACAACACGTCTCTCTTAGGTTGCAGTGATTCTCCAAGCAACCTTTTACCAACGATTAATTTGGCGAGCTTGTCAACGTTAGTGCATGGGATGCTAAAAATAAGCTTTTGATAAATCCCTCCAAAACAAAGTTCCTAATATTAATTAATTTCAGGCCAATAAACAACTCCCCGGATGTGCCTTTTTTTATTAACCCACATCCCATTCGTCTATCGCATCACTGTTCCTCCGTTGGAATTAAGCTCGATTTCTGTTTACAATTCAACTTGAATGCGTTCAGGTGAATGTGTTTATCTGCCTTAAAATTTGGAACTGTGTGACCACGGCAGAACGCATCGGGAACATGCAAGGCACCCAACTTAATCTGCGCTCAAACAATCGAAAATAACAAGAAAAACGCTTTAGGCAAAGCGTTGATCGCGTATCATTATGGGCTTTAACATACGTATAACCCCCGTATTCTAGAACCTCCCTTCACTCAACACTTCGCCTTCACTTGATGGATGGATGGATGGATGGATGCTATGAGCGTCCCCTTTATAACGGGGTGGTGACAAGTATGCCACCAGGCTCGACAAAAAAAAAAAAAAACCTTTTTTTCTTTTTATGTTGGCCTAATGCCTCTACTTCGATAAATTCTATCTTAATAGAAAAAAAGGTAAATTTTCAGCTTAAGTTCTCTGCCATTTACGGCACACTGTCCATATTTTATTTTTCCAATATTTATTTTTGTCCTTTCTATCTAATTTTCTGCCACCAATACTCTAACCGTCTCTTACTTATTTCAATCGCGGGTGTGTTCAGCTTTCCATTGTTGTCCCTAAAACCCAAGGCTTCCTGTAGGCTCGTGCCCAAACGTACACCTGGGTGGATATCTCCACATTCAATCAGAACATGCTCCGCCGTTTCCTTATCTTTCCCGCAGCATGTGCATTGTTGTAGCACCGAAAGGCGGGCGAGTTGGAACTTATCCATAGTGGGCAGCGCACAAAAGGAAACACACAAGAGAAGGAATCAGGACAAGCGCTGGTCCAGCGCTTGTCCTGATTCCTTCTCTTGTGTGTTTCCTTTTGTGCGCTGCCCACTATGGATGTGCATTGTTGTTCTTCTTTACTGAATCTTGCTTTATAACTACGCGTTCTAAGGCAACCCGATCTCGCTTCAAACAGTAAAGCGCTTCCCCTTGAATTATCGTAAAATGCCTCCCTCCTTATTTCATTTTTGCCCTTTCGGTAGTTACTCAAAGCCGGTTTTTTCTCCATAGCTGCCATCCAGTAAATCCTCTCCGCCTCCCTGACTTTTCCCTTAACGCTCTTTGTTGACATATGGCTTACAATACCAGCCGTATACTTACTAGTGAGTCTTCTAGTTCTTTTTCTCCACTGTGTGTCCACGCTCTTCCTATACAAATAACGGAACACCTTCTCTGCCCATCTACTCTCCTTCATATTTCTTAGCCTTTCTTCGAACCTTATTTTGCTCTGCGCTTCCCTCGCCTCAAAACCTGCCCACCCCATATCGCCCTTTACTTGAGAAAGCCGATGGAAGCGCCATCTCCAGGTACGGCAAGTCTGCGCATCAGCGATAGTCTGTGCCGCGGTTCTTGAGTAGCGCAGCGTCATTTTCAGCCGAGTGGTGGCGCAGTGCTCACCTCTGTCAAGTGAAGGGATGATGATATGTGGGGTTTAACGTCCCAAAACCACCATATGATTATGAGAGACGCCGTAGTGGAGGGCTCCGGAAATTTCGGTCAAGTGAAGGGTGAAATTCGAGTCGAGGAACGTATGTGAATACGGGGTTTAGCGTGGCCGCGCCAAGCCAAGCTCGCGACGGCACGAACTGATGAGAGTCGAAACGGAAGCGATCAGCAGGGTTTTTCGAGCACGCGCGTGTATTACGTGTACGGGAACGAGGGCTTCACAGCTGACGTCGCTTTTCGAGAAGTTGACTCACTTGAAGATATCACCCAAATTTGCAACATGCACACATTAACTTTTGCCATGCCCCCCCCCCCACCCCCCGTTTCGTCCAACTTGGCACGCAAGTAAATGTGGAACTCAAATAAAACAAACCCCCCCGCCCCAAGTGGGTAACAAATCAACGAACCACCGAGTTATACGCTTAATCTACTACGCAGCCCCCCCCCCCTTTTTTTTTTTCGGACATTAGACGGCCTCTCTTGATCACTCCACGGCGTCAACTCCAACGCGACGCATACAGTAGGTGCCATGTGAGCGGCGCTAAGCTATCGTGCGCCTTCAAAGAAAGTGAATGAATATGACCGCTCTTTTCGTGCGCTAAAATCACGTCTCACGATCTCCTGCTCCATCGCGAAAGGGAAAAAAAAGACAGAAAAGCAAGAACACGGAATGCAGGCAAGTACCGTAAGGCGAGCTTTTCTCCGCCTCCAATACAAGCCGCCCAAGAATATAGACGGATAACCTCGCATTTTGTTTAGCTCGACTTCTCCTTTTCGTTCCACCGTTGGACGAGGGCCAAGGCAACGGCCATGCGGTGTCAACGTGCGTCGTACTCTTCGCGAAATTCAGCTAGGGTCTTTCTTGTGCCTCGTTTCTGCGACTTCCTCATCATTGACGCTATAACGTTCGGCAGAGTAGACGCGCGAGCTTTCCGAAAACGCTATAGCCGCACGTCACCGCGATTCTCGAGGCCGAAGTATACCAACTCGGCAGAACAACGTGCGGGTTTTTAAGCCAAACGGGGTTAGCTCGGCAAATCCACACAATGGTCCCTTCGCAATTAATGTACCCCGCGCGCTAGAAGGGATAAAACTCACGACAAGTAGGCGCCAACCTGATAAGCATCGCGCGAGGGGTTTAAACGGTCGGAAAGCACAGTTTTTGTCGCAGGGGTTAGCTGCCAATGATTTATCTCGTGTTTCTCTAGTTGAATGAAATACAACAATTTGAACAAATCTTGCCCCCCCCCCCCCCGTTTTTTTTTTCCGGCCCAGCAAAACAAAGTGGCAGTGTACCTCGACCTGGCTGTTGATGCAACGGCAATTTACCGTCGGTTATTATACCGACGTTGTGCACCAAAGGTCATTTTCCGCGACTTTCAATTAAGAAATATAAATTTACTTCTCACACACAAGAAAAACAGGGTTGCTTTGAGTCAATGTGACGGACAATCTTTGTATCAGTGGAGTCACCTTATTTCATGTATTGGGCAGTTGTCGGTCCCTTTATTTATAAACTCGAAAGAGAAAATTTGGATCATTTGTGCAATTCAAATTGTGAAATAAAGCTATTTTGTCAGTCGCGCCAGAGAGATAACTCAAGTTCTATATTATTTTGTCACTTACATCGTAATAGCGAGTCAGCAAAGACAGTGTACATGCGTGCGTATGTATGTCGTATGTATGCATGATGTATATTTTCATTTGCAGGTACTAATTTCCATTTGTGTATATAAAAATATGCATGTATACAGACTCTGTTCTAGAGTGAGACTATTTTTTTTCTGATATTTCTGCAATTTGCTTCTGTCATTAGCAAAACTGGGCAGGGCCCTCGTCAATAAAGTTATTGATCGATTGAAAACAATAACATTTCTTATGTTTTCTAGCTTTCGTAGATACACGGCGCGCACGGTATTGCTGATTGATATCTGGGGTTTAACGTCCCAAAACCACCGTATGATCATGAGAGACGCCGTAGTGGAGGGCTCCGGAAATTTCGACCACCTGGGGTTCTTTAACGTGCACCCAAACCTGAGCACACGGGCCAACATCCTTTCCGCCTGCATCTAAACTGCAGCCGGGATTCGATCCCGCGACCTGCAGGTCAGCAGCCGAGTACCTTAGCCACTAGGCTCTCTTGTGATAACGGCTTCCCACGAGGCAGGCACAGCGAAAGTGACATTGACAGCTTATCATTGACATACGCCTTGAATGAGCCCTGCAACACTATTGAAGCACCCATTCTTTTTTTATTTGGTTTGCGCAGACCGATAGTTGGAGATAATTGGCTTACGATATTTTCGTTTCCGTCTTCTTTCTTGTGCTCGTTCTTGCTTTGTTTTGTTTTTTACTGGCGGGAGGAGCGGGGAAGGAAAGCGTAAGTGATAGTTCTGGCAAATACACATTATATTGCCGCAAATAACCGCGTACGATAGTTAGAGATAAAATAGTGAGAGTGATTAACAAACGATACATTCAGTAAGCGCGTTCGTTAGGCGGCATCAGCGCAGGCTTTACTTAAATCGAAAGCGGCGTCACTATACCATCCACACTTTACCGTCTCAGTCAGTAAGCAACAGAACTGGTCCCGTCTCGTAAGCTTTCCTCGTCTCGAGGGACCGCGATCACAGCAGCATCACTTCATGGACGAGCATGAATACAGTGTACACCGGCTGCTGCGAAACACGAGCGTGGGCGTACGCTAGGAAAACGTTCGTCCAAAGTTCTGAACTGCAGCGGTTGCTGCATTCCTTGGACCGTTACCATATTTCACTGAATTGTCGTTGCTACCAAGTGTATTAAGCTGTTAACCGCCATCATCTCAAATTATCCCCTTTTAGAGGAAACAGACGAATCGAGTACTCAGTGCATAAGCAGTAAACAATTTCTTTTTTTTTAATTAAGCAAACGCAATGTTTAAATGTCTCCTTTTGCTATTCTGAAATCTCAGAAGTAAATAACAAAAAGTAATGCAACGTAAAGCGACTGTTATATACGTGTTTATTAGGGCGAAAGCCTCAAATTAAAAGCGAAAAATTACCACCGGCGTTGACAACACGAACGATGCAGAAGATCACATGATCGCAGATTACGTCATCGGTATCGAAAGTGGGCCAATTCCGAAGACCGTGCGAGCTTCCGGGAGGGGGTCAACACAACCGATGGAGAATACAAAGAAGTTGCTTTGCGCCTCGTATACCAGGATCCCGTCCTCGCACCTTCCTTGACGCGCCGGGCGCACGACGGCAACTCCACCCTGATCGACAGAACACCGCTTTCGTTTGACGAGAGAGGGAAATCTGCCTCTCCAGCACCTTTTTCACCCCAAACCCAAGATGTTCGGCTCTCCCCTTTACAACAGAACCAGGCACTGCAACGTGCCCCCTACCAGACTTCTAAGCTTTCTTCTTTTCTTTTTTCTGCCTTATCTACTAACCACTACCACGACCAGGAAACCCACTCACACAGAACGCTACCTCCATTTCAGCTCGAACCACCCCACATGCCACACAAGCTTTCTGTGGTGCGATGTTTTTTCTTTCTTCGGAGGGCCTAAAGAATTCGCTCGTCACTGTAGCGGCGGATGGGGAGAGAGGGATAGAATCATCAGTGACCTCGGCGCCAACGGCTACACATAAGCGTTGTTCGCAGTGCCCTCTCCGCAATAGTAAAAACGCGACACCTGCGTCGCCGCAACGACAACGCGTGTCAATCCCACACGTCACCGGCGCCAGCGAAACAATAGCCCGTATACTGAAAAAAGGCAGGTGTCAGCGTCGCACACAAGCCATTTCACCACTATCGGCAGCTTCATCCCCGAAGATCACGCGCCGCCAGAGAAATCTCACCGACTGACTCGTTTCCTACATTGGGGAAACCAGGAACCTCCTTGAAAGGATGCGACAGCCATAAAACGACCTTGTGCGGTTATAAAAGGGAAAAGTGAGCCCCGTAACTGTCTGCATCTGGTGCGACATCTCAACAGTAGCTCACAGGGGACGAGGGTGAGGAGGGTTTAAAAGGTAAATAGAGAGAGGCGCAGGGACAGCGAGCGGCGGAAACTAAAGAGACATCCATCCGGACGACGCAGTGATTCTGAAAAAAAGAAAGGAACGCCCGCTGGCAATTCCTTGAATTCTGGCACATTCAGCAGACAGCGGGGAACATCTACCGCTCCACTGGGACATGGCCCTCCTTAATTCCCTCCACTGCCAGGGTTTGCGAAAGGTCGCGGCGAACGCAAGGCGAGAAAACGCCGCACATCTCTGGCTTTCTCACCTTTGAGGAAGACTGGCTTCGAAACGTCGGGTTTCTGAATACAATTTTTGGTTGGAGTTTTCCCATTCAATTGCCTCATTAATTCGATGCTGCAAATGTGTCATTTAGGTCCCTTGACGTGCACTCATATCGCCGCACTTGCACAATCTATACCAAGTCCAGGCGCATTTCGCTCATAGCCTAAACGACAAAACAGACGCAACGTAACGGTGAATATTCCAACTAACCAAAAGTTGCAGTAATTGAAGCCCATCGAAAACAGGGCGGATGGTGCAACGGGAACAAAAACTTTTTGCCAAGTATACTCTCCACCACCCCTTTACATTATGCCCTTGCCGTAGAACGCGATAACGGTAGAACGCCATTTAAATCTGTACGATTCTCATCACGATATTGCCGCTCTACAATATGTAGTACCCGCTACTGATAATCAGCCATGTTAACAATCATCCTTGTCATCAGCCTAACTACGCCCACTGCAGGGCAAAGGCCTCTCCCATGTACCACCAATCAACCCGGTCCTGTACTTTCCACTGCCACGTTACACCTGCAAACTTCTTGATCTCATCTGCCCATTGTTGTGCCGGATGCAGAATATCATGCAATATGCCACGTCACCGGCTCCTTTTGTCACGAAGTTGTCGTTGGCCAAGCCCTTCTCAGCAGCCGAGAGCAACGTCCGAATGGACGAAGCGGCGTCCATTCGACAGTCGTACCGGCGCGTTCACACTGAGCATTCCGGCCGCCGAAAGTACGCCGAAACCGGTTCGGCGGCGGCCAGATCCGCCGAAAGGTCCGAGCCGATCGCTCCCGGACCGATTTTTGCGGCGTCTGCCGCCGAATCGGTCGCCGTGGACCAAAATAGGAGCTCTAGTCAAGAAGCAAGACGGCAAGTTGGGCTAGTTGGATAACGTTCATAATTGAAAATTTTGTTGAAGCGCACTGAAAAACGGACGCACAGAAGAGGCTGACAAGGTCAGCGCTTGCTCTCACAAGTGAAGGTTTATTTATTGTTCAAGAAAAATTGATTGATTGATTGATTGATTGATTTGTGGGGTTTAACGTCCCAAAACCACCATATGATTATGAGAGACGCCGTAGTGGAGGGCTCCGGAATTTCAGACCACCTGGGGTTCTTTAACGTGCACCCAAATCTGAGCACACGGGCCTACAACATTTCCGCCTCCATTTCCGCAGCCGGGATTCGAACCCGCGACCTGCGGGTCAGCAGCCGAGTACTTTAGCCACTAGACCACCGCGGCGAGGCAATATTCAGGAAAAAGCTATGTCTGTTTCCTCTTGATTTCAACTCTGCGTCTCGAACCCTCATTTGTTCTCTGACTCACTCTTTCCTTTTTCATCACTCGCTGCGTCGTCCTCAAGTTGAACCCCCTTTGCAAGCCTCCAGGATTCTGCTCTGTAGGTAACTACCAGTGAGATGTAGCTGTTATATACTTCCCGGGACGATGGTAGACCACCAATGATGATTTGAGAATGCTAGCCGAAAGTGCTTCAACCAATCCCTATTCTTCTAGTTCTTTCACTCTCACGAGTCGGCTTCGCGGTCACTGTAACCTGTCCTAAGTAGACGTGCTTTTCTCCGCAGACACTGTTGCGCATTACTTCAGTTTTGTGCGCATTCGTTCAGGAGCTAATTACGGCGCCGCTCAGCAAACACAGATATCAAGCGCTGGCGAAACAACGGTCAATATAAACGACACGAAGGGGGGACACGACTGATAAGCGTGCACGAGCAGTTTCCAGCGCACATTTGGCGCATTCCCGCTTTCCACATGCCCTACATCGATCGTACACCTTCTCGGTTGTAAAATAAGTTTTCGTAAAGCAAGGAAGCGAAGGGCGAGTACAAACACAAATCACACTCAAGCAAACGCCAACAGCTACTGACTGGAAGGCAACGTCGGTCGGTGAAAGGACGAGAGACGTCAGCAATCTTTTTTTTTTTTTTTTACAGATGGATGGAAGTTAGGAACCGCGCGGACATGTTTTCATCGAACAAGAAAATAGAAATTTTCGCATAGCGCGTGCTTTCTTTGGATCAGGTTGGATTCCTGCAGCGTCTACAAGATGTCCGAGCAGGTTATAATTTGGGGGGTCGCCGAAAAGGCATTTGCATAAATTGAGCTGCACGTTCGCACCAACTAGGAATACGGGGCGTCACTGGAGCCAGCGTTTAGACAAGCGCGTACTATTAGAAAAAAAAAAAAGTGTAGACTCGTCGAGACGATGGCTCCATGGAGGAATTAACGCCCCTTGTTCCGAAGATTTTTCATCGCTTCAAGTTTCCATTTTCCCCGGAACTCCTACCTCACTTGTATACCAACTTCTGACGCACACACTACATTACACGCAAATTCAGCATCGGTGTTTTACGTCCAAAAACCACCACGATTATGAGGCGATGATTACAGTGGGGGACTCGTAATCAATTGCGACCACCTAGGGTTCTATTACGTGCACCTATATCAATGCATATAGGTGCCCTTCGCACTTCGTCCCGTTGATATGCAGAACTCGGGGCTGGGAGTCGAACCCACACCCTCGGGCTCAGCAATGAGTCACCCTTGCGTACTAAGCTACCACGGCTGGGAACGAATATGGATATGTATCTGTAGATTACTGAGCAAGACTAACGACACAACAGTGATCGAGATGTTTAAATTTCAGATACCCTGAAACCTATTCTGTCTCGTGCAAGTGCCCAACATAAGAACTACATAAAACAGCGATATGTTCACAATTCTGGTGGTACACGGAACTTGAGCCTACTGTAAATGGAAACACGCAATGAGCGGAAGCCATCTGCGACTGTGTTGTGTACGTAATTAAGACGTCTGCAGGCGCTTGGAACGACTGGGCACCATACTCGGGGACAACCTTCTGTGGCAATGAAGGGAAAGCTACAGGGGCGGAACTACGGCACATGTAGCTCCGCGAAGAAATCCGGATCGACTCGCTTTTCGAATGCCGGCCGTGTTCAAATGAAATAATACCACTGCATATAATTTACTACGTCAGCTTACACAGCTGTTTGTGAGTGAAATTCGACACAAGCTCCTTCGGCGAGTCGTCGGATTAGCTGGATAGCGACGAGCGCTCACGTAAAGACGAAGACGCCATTTTGACTGTGAGGTGCACCTAAAACGTACGACGTTTTCAGACGTGCAGAAACGCAAAGTGACGCTTCATAAAGCGAAACTAATATTACTATCTCCTTAGTTCGTGCAGCGTCTCTTTGTAAACGGCATCCCATAAAGAATAACGTTTTCTTTTATCTTCACGCGGAAAACAGAAGCATTTGTGGGACTATATTCTTCAGCGTTGGGCCACGCCTACTTTGGTTCCGCAGCCTTCCTTTTATTGCCACAGAAAGTTGTCCCCGAGTATAGTGACGAAGCCGTGCCAGTGACATCAGACAGTCGTCGCAAGCTTAACACGAACACCCCAACGTGTCACCTGCACTAGTTCGACTGATGCCAGCCGCGAAGCGCTGTTGCCGAGATGCTATCTTGGTAGACTTGGACAGAACGTCGGCATGCAAGGGTAACATTTCGGCAACAGAATCCAAAGCTACGCGGCGCTAGCGCCAATCAAACTGTATCAGGACACGTTGTCTATACGCAACATCTGGGTAGAGATGAAAAAAAGCACACGCGGCGACGTTTCTGTGCGGACGAAAAAAAAAAAAGAAATAACGAAAGCCACGCACCACGGCCGCTGGCGCATGAAAATAGCGCCACCAAGAAGGAATATAACAAGCGACAGTGCAATATATATAGATATATATATATATATATACGCGGATGAGTATAAGAGTCGACAGAATGGCTAGGATGCCGTTATCTGTCCGGCACCACGCGGGTTACCGAGTTGTTCGCGGAAATACCGAAGTGGGCGATGAAGTCTTCAGATGGATGTACTGACGGGCAAATCCGATTACAAATGCGTGTATATGTCTCTACGCACGAGTATGCGAAAGCTACAAGGCAATCATGCCGTATGCCTCAATGTTTCAGATGCATTTCACATCGACACAGGAGCAATCCTCTACGCGCTCGCCCTCACGAAGGCCCACCCCGTTCGCGCCTGCGTGCCACGGGGTTGTGTACTATCACCTTTTCACCGTTATGGTTAGCCCTGCGCCAGACTCGCTCCAGCCGTTTCGTATGAACATCTCTATACGTGGATTATACTGATTTCTGGTGCTTCGGGCCCGCGGGAGATGCGTTTGCGAGAGCTTGCAGGCACCTCAGGACGCTGCCAACGCGCGGCTGCAATTATACCGGAACAAGTCTATGGAGAAGACCACTACCTCATATGAAGTGTGCAACGATGCTCTACACTCTGCCACGACGGTTGCACCGACTCTATCCCGCGCATTCACAAACGCTCCTAAACTCGAATTTCGTCCTTCACTTGACTGAGGTGAGCACTGCGCCGCTGCTAGACGGAAGTTGACGCTACGCTTCTCAAGAATCGCAGGAGATTATCACCGACTTGCTCTGCCAAGAGACGGCGCTACTATCGACTTTTTCAAGTCGAGGTGAACGTTGAGTGAAGAAACGTTCTAGAATGCGGCGGCATGTCCGCAAAACAGAATGAAAAAATGCCTCGACGTGCTGGAACTAGTGCGCACGCCGTATGCATGTGCGATCCCCTCATCTTTGTCCCCTCCCCCTTTCTCCCCCTACACGACAAAAGCAGGGTCTTGGCCTCTGGAGGTCCTGGCCACACAACGTGCCCGGTCCCACATTTCAAACCTGCCCAAAGCCACGGAAGAAGTCCCCTTTCTACAGACTACAGCGCTCACCACGGTTCCCGATGGGGCGCGCGCAACGGCTCTACCAGGACTTCAAGAAGAACGCACCCTCGTGCAGCGTCTTCGAGCTCTGCCCATAACATGTCTAAGTGCACACGGAAATGTCCAGTTATTGACGCGACAGGAAGCACGCCTCAACACACTCTGAAGAAGCTCCAACCAGCCGTGGCGCGAGAAGAAAATGGCGACCGTTGGAAAGCGTATACGCCGGTGTCTCCATCGACCATCATTCTCAAGCGCCCCGAACGACAATTCACACACCAGGGGCTGTCGACGAGACCCTGGGCATGAGATTCGCCGCCTTGAAAGTAGAGTTACTGCAGAGCAGATAGGGTGCCTCGTTGCTCACGCCGGGAGAAGACGAGCATCGAGGCATGCCCCGCAGAGCAGCGTTACACTCCAGCGCCACCAAAAGACACGGTCCTCAAAGGCGCGGCTGTATCCAAGTGAAAGCCTGGCCTGCCTATGGAACTAGATACGTGGCGAATTCGCCGCGCTTGTGAGGAAGGCTGCCGATGACAGCAGGTCTGCTTCTTTTGTGGCGCGCCTTGCAAAGAGTGCGGTTTGCTCGATGAGGCCACCGAACTCCACCCGCCGACATTCGTATGAGAAGCGAAGACATACGAGTCTATAAACGCCAACGCCGCTACGAAGAACAAAACCCCTACCCAAGTATCTTGCGCGAGAAGTTATATACCCACTGTTGCCACGTGCTACATTTTGTGGCCCCAACTGGATTTTTACGATGGTGAGTCTAGTGCGTGTGTCCGCTTTGGCGAAGAGGAAACGCCACGATTTCGCAAATAAAGACTGAAAACACTTGCTCCTGCGGAGCAACGTTTTCGAGGCACCGCAGGAGTAACTCTCGAATTGCAATCGAACACATGGGTGGCCGGCCGACAGCGCCGAGATGCTGTAATGCTTACGCGGCCCCTCTCGTGCAGCATGCAGGCAGCTCGCAAAACATTGTGCGACTTCCTCGTACAGTCGAGCCTTGCCACCCGGCTGCTCTCGGTGACCCAAGTGCCGCTTTGTGGGGCCGGGTGGCAAACACCCTCGAGAAAGTCATTCCGCCAGCGAACTGTTAATCATGGCGTTGAACATTTCGCACACCCCGAGTTATGGGACGTAAACTAAAGGTACGCTAATAAACAGCAGAATAACGTGAATTTAATGCTCTCTAATAACTACGAACAGGTCGCTATGGTGTATATATGCCAACATACTTTATTTACTCTGTCATGTTAACTGAACGAACATAAATATGCGCCGCGCGGCAGTGGCGTACGCAAATGACATAGGTCGATGAGCGCTTGATGGCGGGTTTTCCATATTGTCCGCGCGACCGCTGTATAAATAACCAGAATAAAGCGGTGCATCTTGGCGAGGCTGAGAGGCGCGGTCTTTGGCTCACACTGCATGATACCCTAATCTGCCTCGCCAACGAAGACACACACCAAAAAGGTCCAGCCTCGCATTGCGATTTTCCCACAACGACTGCTGAACGCGTACACGTTGCAAGGTTAGAGCGGAAAATGGCACCGAAGTTTTTCGCTTCGACCCAAACCAGCGAAGACACGGCGAAAGAGTGCCCAATGTGGCCGCAAAGGCAGCAGTGGCCACCGATTCCCGCGCTTAGGGGGAAAAACTCGACCGTATAGCGCGACGAGGACATAAGTCTCCTCGGAAGGCCGTCTTCAAGAAGCTGTGTTAGCGCAGGGCGACGGCAGCTTGCTTGCGACATATCAGCTGTCCACTCGGCAGCCGTCCATCTTGAGATACAAACAGAGCAGATAAACGGCGAGTACGCTAAATATATAGCGACCCTCGTCGAGTGGACGCCCGAGGACTATCGCCGACATCCCCCAGGAACAAACAAACGCATGCACGTTCATGGCGACGGCCGTTGTCGGGCTTCTCGCCGTTCGCTTGACTGCCGTGGAAAATGCCCCACGAGCCGACGGAAAACTGAACTGAGACGCGGGCACAGCAGGTCACGCAGAGTGCGGCAACTGGATCAGGCATGCACGGCCTCGGAAAGGATACTAGACGAGAAAAGCCCTGCCGGCGGTTATATCGACTACTCAACTTCAAAGTGCCCCCCCCCCCCCTGCTGTGTAAACAGAGAACACTCGTGCTTTGTTCCGCTTCGCGGTGTGCGATCACTCGAGCTTGTTTAGCAATTTATACTTACAGTAGCTATTTCAAGCCGGGCGACCGCAATTCCAAGCTGGACCTTCAAGTTCGGAAAGCCTGGGGACAAAAATAGGGGACCATAAGTCGCCTATGAAATGAATAGTACATCTTTTAGGGGCGAAGCTCCTTAGGGCGTGGGCAGTGCGTCCCCTGTAGCCTGTATGTAGCCACCTCTAGTTTAGTTCTTGCAGTGTTCACTAGATGGCGGTACCGTCTCCTGTATGTAGCCACCTCTCGTTTAGTTCTTGTAGTGTTTACTAGATGGTGGTACTTGTAGCTGATGATGAAAAGATGCAAGATGTTATAAACTAGAAAGCGGTACTTGTAGTTGATGAAAGACGCGAGATCTTATAATATAGGAATGATGTCACATATGGCGCGTGTCATTGGTTGAAGGCAATCGTTCGATTTAGTGCGGCGACGTACGCTAGGGGGAGCGTTGTAATAAAATCCGTTCGCTGTTGGCGCGCGCTCGGAGTCGCCGGATGGATAAGGCTGCACAGCGGAGAGAGCGCAAGGCGGCAGCAGCGCGCGCTCGCAGACAGAATCCCGATGTGCGAGCGCGCGAGGCAAGGGACATCGCAAGCCATCCATCGTCTAAGAACAAATAAAAGTTGATTTGTGTATATACACACACAGCGTTTCTCACGTCTTTACATGATGATCGACTGGGCGAATTACACGGAAGATTCACAGTTTACCGATGAATCCCTCCGGAGCTTCGCCCATTCATCATCATTCACCCCGTGAATATGCCATAATTTTTTTCATGTAGACATGTCTCATACGTAAAGCAGCTCCAGGAAAAAAAAACTCAAGCTGCTGGTACTGTATCAATTCATTCTTCGACTAATATTGCAAACGGCAACATGAAGGGGAAAAAAAAGGCAAGTAATGCTTCCCGACCGCGCAAGAACTATCGGTGACCAGCAACCACCCACTTGACCCTGAAATCTCTACTGCTAGCGCCTCGGCCGAAAGGGAATTCGGGAAAGAATGGCCTACTCAATGCGATCAAACTAACGTAACGTTACAGAAAGTTATCGTATACACGTATGCCCGCGACAGCTTATTGCAATGACTACAAGTATACTGGCGCCTGGTGGTCACGTTAGCTTTTTAGGTTCAACTCGCAACAAAACCCTGAAAGCTATGCCGAAGTGGCTGCACTAAACATATGCCAAAAGGGAAGCAAACATATTTCCTGCAAAAATTGATTTTAGACTTCAGAGACAAAAAAACCGAATATATATATATATATATATATATATATATACACATATATAAGAAAAGAAGCTGGTACACCTACGAGAAAGCAAGCAGTTCGATTTGCGCCTCGGCCGTGCCACGACCATCGTCAGAGAAACGTAAATCGATTAAGGAACTGCTTGCTTTCTCGTACGTGTACCAGCTTCTTTTCTTATACGTACCAGACCCACTGAACTTTCCCACTGAATATATATATAGAGGCGGTAACGTAGTGGTTGGAGCATCCGCCTCGCATGCAAGAGCTCCGTGGCTCGAATCCCGGTGCCGGGCAGTTCCAAATGCATAGAAAAAAAAATCCGCGTGGTGATGGAACTGCATTAAGAGGCCTGGGGTGCGGCCTTCCCGGTAACCACCGCCGGTAAAGCACTCCCTCACCAGAGAAGGATTGGCCACCCTGGTGCAGTATCTGGCCACTACCTCCCACATGCATACGTCAATTAACTCACAGCCCTCAGTCCCAAGCAGCTGCAAAGCAACTCTCGCTCTTAAAAGAAGAGCATGGAGGCCTGGGCTCATTGAAAGCTGCAATCACAGCGGCATCTTCTAGACAGAGGATGCGCTATGAACTTGTTGATCTAAAAAAATTTACATCTTTTAGAAAGCCAAGGACTGATTTTGCGTTGAGAAGCGGCTCTTCGCCGAGAAACATAGTAGGATGTAGAGGAAGATGATAGCGGTATGCTAAAGCAAAATATTTCTTTCTCTCTCTTACAGCTTCCGGACACTCCAGGAGGATGTGGATGACGGTTAGCCTCCTGCCACATCTACCACAAGTAGGAGGTTTATCGCCAGTCATAAGAAAGGTATGGGTACCATATGTGTGTCCTATTCTGAGCCGACAGAATAGGACATCAGTTCACCGTGTTCTTGTAGCGGAGGGCAAGTAACCCAACTGCGGCTTAACCAAGTGAAGCTTATTATTTATTTCTGTGTCCCACAAGCGTTGCCAGTGGCTTCGCAGTTTCTTACGTAGGAACGGTTTATGATCTGTTGCAGGAACAGTAGCGGTAGGGTTAATAGAGCGCAACATAAATGACGTGGCCATTTGGTCAACTAACACATTGCCCTCGATGCTTCTATGGCCAGGTACCCAGCAAATAGTAACATGCTGGTTGGACATATACGCTGTACACAGAACGAAGTACAACTCAATTATTACAGGATTTCTGAATTTTAAAAGGGATCTTAATGCATTTACGATGCTTAACGAATCTGTGAATATAATTGATTTTTGTATGTTTGATTTCCGTATATGCTTCACAGCCGACAATAGTGCATAACCCTCAGCCGTAAATATACTTGTTTCCGGGTGCAGTACACCGGATTCCGAGAAGGATGGTCCGACGGCTGCATAAGCCACCCCTGCATGCGACTTGGAAGCGTCGGTATAAAACTCCATGCATGAGTAGTTGGACTGGAGTTGTCTGAAATGCATTTTAATATGTGCTTCTGGTGCGTGTTTAGTGATCTCAGCAAATGAGGTGTCACAATGTATAAGCTGCCACTGCCACGGCGGTAAATGTTTTGCTGTGGGCATAGGACAAAGTTCTAGCAGCGGAACACCCATTTCCTCACTTAAGTTTCTCACACGCAAAGAGAACGGCTTTCTCGCTGCGGGTCGATCGCAATATTATGGAAGAGGGTGGCAGCGGTGATATCGTTTACAGCTGAATAAGAAGGATGCTTGACGTTTGCGCATATCTTTATAAAATAAGTGAAACTGCTATAGGATCGCTGCAGGTGAACTGACCACTGATTCGACTCTACATAGAGACTCTGGATCGGGCTTGTCCTGAAAGCACCGGTTGCAAGTCGGATACCCAGATCGTGAACGGGGTCTAGCATTTTCAAAGCACTTGGGGTTGCGGAATGATAAATTATAGAGGCATAATCAAGGCACAACCAGACAAGGCCTTTGTACAAGTTCAAGAGACACTTCCGATCACTACTCCATGTTGTACGTGATAGGAGCTTTAGGAGGTTCATCGCTTTCAGACATTTCATTTTTACATATTTAATATCGGGAATAAACGTGAGCTTAGAATCTAAAGTGGTTCCCAGGAATTTGTGCTTGCTGCTCACAGAGAGTTGGTCTCCCTTGATCGCAATATTTGGTAGTGGCATTACCCCACGTTTCTTGGAGAAGAGTACGGAAGTACTTTTCTGGGTGTTTATTTTAAAACCATTCCCCTCTGCCCATTTAGAGAATTTCTTCATTCCAAGCTGCACTTGTCGTTCGCAGATAGATATATTGCATGATTTGAAACTCATCTGCACATGATCAACATACACGGAATACAACATCGTGCTTGGAATTGCCGACTGGAGGGAGTTCATTTTTACAAGGAAGAGTGTGCAACTAAGCACGCCCCCTTGCAGAACACCAGTCTCTTGGGTAAATGGTCTAGAGAGAGCATTTCCCACTTTTACGCGAAAGGTTCAATTAGACAGATTGCTTTCAATGGTGTTTAACATGTTCCCATGGATGCCCATGGCGGCAAGATCGCATAGAATCCCGAATTGCCATGTGGTATTGTACGCTTTCTCCAGGTCTAAGAATACCGAAAGTACAAACCACATATGAATAAATGCATCTTTGATATATGTCTCTATGCGAACGAGGTGGTCTATTGTCGACCTCCCCTCTCTGAAACCACACTGAAGGGGGTCTAGTATACTGTTACTTTCTAGGAAGTGGATTAAGCGCTGGTTTAACATTTTCTCATATAGTTGGCATAGACAACTTGTTAACGCTATTGGCCTGTAGCTGGCGACAAAGGACGGGTCTTTGCCTTGTTTAAGTACCAGGATGACTATCGCTTCTTTCCATGACAATGGAATATACCCAGCTTCCCACATGGCATCGAAGAGGGTTAGGAATGTTTTTTAGTGCTTCGGGGTGATTGTATTTGATCATTTCGTACATTATACGATCGCCTCCTGGCACCGAGTTGTTGCAGTACGCAAGAGATGCCTTAAGTCCAGCTAATGAAAATGGGCAATTGTAAGTCTCCCTGGATGGACGTTTACATTTAAGGGGTTGCCGCTCTTCACGTTCTTTGAATATTAAGAACGTTTCTGTATAGTGTGATGCACTTGAGACATATTCAAACTGTTCACCTAGGCAGTCTGCCTGCTCCTCCAGGCTCTCCCCTCGGCTACTTACCAAGGATAGGAAGTGTGACTCCCGACCCATTAACTTGTTTACCCTATTCCGAACCTTTGTTTCGTCGGTGTAAGAATTTATACAGATGTACCTATTCCAACTTTCTTTCTTTGCAAGACGACGCGTTCTTCTGGCTTGGAACTTAAACTGTTTGAAATTGACAAGGTTTTCAGCCGTTGGGTAATTTCGGAGTAGTCTCCAAGCTTTATTTTGACTATTGCGAGCTTTCCGACAATCGTCGTTCCACCATGGGATGCGACGTTTATTAGTCATTCCGTTAGTTTACTTAATACATTTCACCACAGCGTCAATAATAAAATCTGTTAGGTATGCTACAGCATCATCTATATTAAAATCAGCTATGTCATCTTCGTCTAAAAATGTAATTTCTTGGAACAGTTCCCAATTGGCTGACTTGGTGTTCCAACGAGGAAAGTCAGGCGAGCATGTATCTTCTTATGTTAACTTCAACATAATCGGGAAGTGGTCACTCCCAAAGGGGTTCTTGAGAAAAAAACCACTCCAGATATGGAATTAATGTACTCGAGACAATACTCAGGTCTATAGAAACGTACGTGTTGTGTGAAGTCCTATAATATGTTGGTTCTTTTTTGTTTAGTAGACATGCACCTGACGAAAACAGAAAGTGTTCTATTAGGCGTCCTCGCGCATCTAAACGGGAGTTACCCCATAGGGGATTATTGTCATTTCGATCACCAACGACTATATACGGCGGAGGAAGTTCGTCACTGAAGCTTTGAAATTGTGTCTTCGAAAGTTGATAGCACGCAGGAATGTAAATAGAGGTAATTGTTAGTAGCTTCCCGAACAGCACTGCTCGGACAGTAACTGCCGCAAGAGAAGTTCGGAGGTTTAATTGCTTACAGGCAACACATTTATCAACTACTATAGCGACACCGCCCGACGAAGCGGCAGCGTCGTCACGGTCTTTGCGGAAGATGGCACATTGCTTTAAAAAGTTTGTGTGAACTTGAGATGTGTTTCCTGCACACACAGCACCTTTGGAGTATGTTTATTAAGAAGTTCCCTAATATCATCGAGGTTATGGAGAAGTCCTCTCACATTCCACTGTAAGATCTGTGTGTCCATTTTAGATGTCTTTTGTGCTGTGTGCTCAAGGGCGGAAAGTTAGCTCACGGACCCGTTCCAGGGGCCGTGACGCGAGATTTTTCTTTTCTGGATCGGTCGACGCAGTCGCGCAATCCTTAGGCGCTGGCTGCGCCCTCACGTTCGGTGTTGTGTCCATTGCCTCTTGCAAGGCGCTGGACACGCGCTCTTGCGAGCGCTGCGTTTGTTTTGAGGGCCTCGCCTCAAAAGACGAGACCTTCGCGGCCCCCAGCCCAGAGGTTGGTGGGTCTTGGGTGGTGGACCAGCACTGGCTGCAACCGCCGAGGGGGCGGATGGCGTCACCGCTGGCTCACTACGCGTGTGCCAGACAACCGCCGGGGGCCGTCGTGGCGCTGCCCATTGACGCACCACTTTGGCAAAGCTGGTTTCTGGTAGGTAGGGCACCTGCCTTCGTGCCTCCCTAAATGAAATGTTTTTTTTTACTTTATTTGTGACAATTTCCTTTTCTTTTTTCCAGCATGGGCATGACCGTGAGTATGCGGCATGCTCCCCATTACAGTTCGTACAGTGAACAGAGTTTTCACAGGCATCAGATGTGCGTTCTTCAGCACTGCATATCGCGCAAGTTAGGCGGCCTCGGCAGTTCTATGAACTGTGGCCAAACCGCTGGCATTTGAAACATCGGAGAGGGTTTGGTATCTAGTGAGGCAAGTCTAGCTGTACTATTCGAGGAGTTAGAGGGTGTTCAATGGGATATAATAGGGCTAAGTGAGGTTAGGAGGACAGATGAGGCCTATACAGTGCTACAGAATGGGCACGTCCTTTGCTATCGGGGCTTGGCTGACAGAACAGAACTGGGAGTGGGGTTCCTTATTCATAGAAACATAGCTGGCAACTTAGAGGAATACTATAGCATTAATGAAAGGGTGGTAGGTATCGTAATTAAACTCAATAAGACATACAAGATGAAGGTGGTACAAGCTTACGCGCCTACATTCAGCCATGATGACGCTTCAGTTGCAAGTTTCTATGAAGACGTGGAATCGGCAATGGGTAAGGTAAAAACACAGTATACTATACTGATGGGAGACTTTAATGGGAAGGTAGGGAAGAAGCAGGCTGGAGACCAGGCAGTGGGAGATTATGGCATCGGTACTAGAAATGCCAGAGGAGAGCTACTAGTAGAATTTGCAGAACGCAATACTTAACGGATTTTGAATACCTTCTACCAAAAGCGAGGAAACCGTAAGTGGACATGGAGGAGCCCTAATGGCGAAAATAAGAACGAAATAGACTTTATATTGAGTGCGCACCCAGGTATCGTGCAGGATGTGGAAGTGCTTGGCAAGGTACGATGCAGTGACCATAGAATGGTACGGCCTCGAATTTGCCTAGACTTGAAAAAGAAACGACAGAAACTGATACGCAAGAAGCCAATCAATGAGCCAGCACTGAGAAGGAAAGTAGAGGAATTCAGTATCACTTCAAAACAGCTACTCGGCTGCTATCGAGGAAACCTGCCTGAGCGTTGAAGCAATGAACGATAATCTGACGAGTATCATTACGGAGTGTGCAGTGGAAATTGGAAGTATACGGTACTTAGACAGGACACTGGCAAGCTGTCCCAGGAGATTAAGAACCTCATTAAAAGGCGTCAAATCATGAAATTCTCAAGTACAATAGACAAAATAGGTGTGGCAGAGCTTTCGAATTTGATTAATAAGCATATGGTATTCGATGTAAGAAGGTATAACATGGAGAGAATTGAACACTCTCTGAAAAACAGAGGAAGCATCAAAGCAGTCAAGAGGAAACTTGGGATAGGCAGAAATCGGTTGTATGCACTAAGGGACAAAGAAGGCAAAATAACTACCAATATGGATAGGATAGTTAAAATAGCGGGGGAGTTTTACAGAGACCTGTACAGTAGCCGGGACAACCCCGATCTTAATACTATAGGAACTAGCAGTAACCCAGATGACACCCCACCAGTAATGATAGAAGAAGTCAGAAAAGCGTTGGAGAACATGCAACGAGGTAAAGCTGCTGGTAAGGACAAGGTAACATCAAATCTGCTCAAATATGGAGGACAGATTGTGTTATAAAAACTAGCCACCCTGTTTACGAGGTGCCTCCTGATGGGAAGAGTACTAGAGTCTTGGAAGAATGTTGACATCTTAATACATAAGAAAGGAGATGACAAGGACTTGAAGAATTACAGGCCGATCAGCTTGCTCTCCGTAGTATACAAGTTATTTAAGTAATTGCTAACAGAGTTAAGAAAACATTAGAATTCAATCAACCAAAGAAACAAGCAGGATTTCGAACACGCTACTCCACAATCGACCACATTCATACTATCAATCAGGTAATAGAGAAATGCTCAGAATATAGCCCACCACTATACATAGTCTTCATAGACTATGAGAAGGCATTTGATTCAGCAGAAATATCAGCAGTCATGCAGACACTGCGGAATCAAGGCGTCGATGAAGCACATATAAGCATCGTGAAAGAAATCTACAGGGGATCAACTGCTACCACAGTGCTTCATAAAGAAAGCAACAGAATACCAATCAAGAAGGGTATAAGGCAGGGGGGCACAATCTCCCCAATGCTATTTACCGCGTGCTTACAGGAGGTTTTCAGAAGCCTAGGATGGGAACAGTTAGAGATAAGAGTTAATGGAGAGTACCTTTGTAACCTGCGCTTTGCCGATGACATTGCATTGCTGAGTAACTCAGGGGACGAATTGCAACCCATAATTACGGAGTTAGACAAGGAGAGCAGAAAGGTGGGTCTTAAAATTATTCTGCAGAAAACAAAAGTAATCTACAACAACCTCGGAAGAGAGCAGCGCTTCGAGATAGGTAATAGTGCACTTCAAGTTGCAAAAGACTGTCTACTTAGGGCAGGTAATAACCGCGGAGCCAAACCACAAGATTGAAGTAACTAGAAGAATGAGAACGGGGTGGAGCACATTTAGCAAGCACTCTCAAATTATGACAGGTAGATTGCCAATATCCCTCAAGAAGAAGGTATATAAAAGCTGTACTTTGCCGGTACTTAGCTACGGAGCAGAAACGTGGAGACTTCCAAAGAGGGTTCAGCTTAAATTGAGGACGATGCAGCGAGCAATGGAAAGAAAATTGGTAGGTGTAACCTTACGAGACAAGAAGAGAGCAGACTGGATTAGGGAACGAACGGGGGTTAAGGATATCATAGTTGAAATCAAGAAGAGAAAATGGACGTGGGCCGGGCATGTAGCGCGTAGACAGGATAACTGCTGGTCATTAAGGGTAACTAACTGGATTCCCATAGAAGGCAAGCGAGTTAGGGGAAGACAGAAGGTTAGGCGGGCAGATGAGATTAAGAGGTTTGCGGGTATATATTGGCAGCAGCAAGCACAGGACCGAGTTGACTGGCGGAACATAGGAGAGGCCTTTGTCCTGCAGTGGACGTAGTCAGGCTGATGATATATATATATATATATATATATATATATTTATGGGACAGTAGTGCTTTTTTTATGGGACGGTATCTTCTCCCTTGAACCACTATTTCATCATGCACACCAGCGGTAAGCGATCACGAATCAGTTAATACTTGGAACATCGCAAAAACAGCTTAGGTGTAAAACACTTCTATTGTGGCGTCAATAATTATTACGATCATGTGTACTAATTATCAGAAGCCAAACACAAGGCCTTCATACTGTATTGCAGGCCATCGACTGCATATTAATTATGCCCCTTGGGACTAAGAAGTGGTTCAATATAACCAGCAGTTTTATGGTCCGAGAGGAAAGAAATACTGTTCCATGAAGGAAGCACCAAGTACTGCCCCATTAGGACATTTTATACAGCAGCATTACTAATTAAACTAGTTGTATGACATGCAGTTTACTAATTAAACTAGCAGTTGTATGACATGCATTTTTCGCTGCCCCCCTGGAACCCCCACTGGAACATAACATTGATTTGCTATGCAGTGAAGGTGAAGCAAGGGCAGGCTTCCTACTACCTAGTGGTTCTTCCTTTGGATTTCTTTTTCCCCTTAAAACAAAAACTTCTCTTTTGAAACTTCCTGCTTATTTTACTGGCAAAATGTACTATGCAACAATCTTAAAACCATATTTCTATTCGGACCGCTACATTACGAAAATTAAGCCTCAATACGAGTCAAAATTTTGGTCTTCCCAATTTTGCCACAATATTTTGGCAATACTTGTGCTTCATTTACTCCTGAAGTATTTCAATCATTTATTATAAGATTTCAATTTTTCGCCAATGCAAAAAATAATAAAATTAACATAAAATGAATAAACTATAATAGTTATGAAGTACTAGCGCCTTGAGATTAATAAAAAATTGTTTCGTATCAACTACTCAAACCAGTAATAGGATATACAGTATGTAATGCGACACAGTTTCACTTGCGTGATCAAATTGGAAGTCCCTCTAGGTAACACCAAATTTTTTTCGGTACAAGTGCTACCAACTTTATATATATATATATATATATATATATATATATATATATATATATATATATATATATATATATATATATATATATATATATATATATATATATATATATATATATATATACATATATATATATGTATATATATATATATGTGTACACGCCTATGCTGACGTGTACACGCCTATGCTGACAGATGTACCTATAGACCCATTCCAAGTTTGTAAACACCGGTAGGCCTATGCCGACATTATGGGTAAAATTAAAGCGACGTCCGCACATAACTTCCGCCATAAGCGCTGAGGGCTGCGATGTGCACCAACTAACAAAACTAAGTTGTGAGACGTGACTCACATTCAACCACGACGCAGTTCGCCGGCATACCGTTTGTCTGTTTTTTTTCTCTATGCTTGACTGAGAACCACCACATGCACCATTGAAAACCCAGCAGAAACTGCAGTAGGCGGAGCGTCTTTTGTCTACCAAGATAGCGCAACAACATTTTCGTGATGTAAGTCCGGTAGAATTTGTCTATACTCCGTTTCATACATCAGGTGCAATGCTGTGAAAGCTATGCAAGAAGTTCGGTCAGAACCGTGTGACTTCGCGCATCTCGCGCTTAGCTTTCATAGTTGTAAACGCTCAGAACGTCGCGAAAGGCTACAAGTAAAGCATCAAAAAATAAGAACAAAGACAAGCCGTATAACGGGGCACTTTTGTCTTCGACGCACAAAGCAGAAAGAAAGTATAATGTCTCAGATGCAAATATAATTGTACTATTTCTTAGTGCAGACGCATTCATTGCAAGAATTCTCGCTAGCCTACACAGCATTGCACTTGATGTAGAAAACGGAGTATAGCAAAGGACATTCATAGATTGATTGATACGAGGGGTTTAACGTCCCAAAACCACCATATGATTATGAGAGACGCCGTAGTGGAGGGCTCCGGATATTTCCACGACCTGGGGTTCTTAAACGTACATTCAAATCTGAGCACACGGGCCTACAACATTTCCACCTCCAACGGAAAGGCAGCCGCCGCAGCCGGGATTCGGTCCCGCGACCTGCGGGTTAGCAGTCGAGTAAAACCCTGTGGTGGGGCAAGACATTCGTAGAACACATGAACATGAGCTCAGAGGTGTGGCTCTTATGTAGGTGCCCTCATAATCCCTTATGGATTTTCGAATATGCATACACCGCCTTTCTCCCGCCCTCCCACTAAGTGCGACGCTGAGCTCGATTGTGCTGCTATTCGATAATCTGTCTGTTCGTGCGATTATGCCGCATTTGTAAATCTGCTCTTGGGGAAAATGAAGAATTTCCTAAAGCAAACACTTCTTGGGAGCTTAGTTTGCCATGATTTAGACAGTAGCACAAAGAAGATGGCGAAAGCAAGACGGGAAACAGGGTGATCCAACTTCAGAATTATCCCACGTAATCCCATATACTAGGTGGTCCACGTAATTTGCATAAAAGCTTTTAGAAAAAGCGTGGGCTCTAGAAGCTTCTAACTTCTCTATATTAGTGTAAATCATCTGTTCAAAACGTCGTCAACAAGAGGCACTTTATTTAGATAACCCTTTTATTATAGTTCAAGAGGGCGAACTTTAGCAAATAACCTCAGTATCATGAGGTCATCTTGTGCTAAAATGCGCCTGGCTGTTTTTGTAGCGTTAGGACGCTACATCAAGCCAGTGCCAAGGTTGCTACATCAAAAAGAAAATTAGCGGCGATGCCAATGCACTCAAACGCTTCACAGCATTTGGTTGATGTCATGTTCCATCGTTATTCCATGGACGTGTGTGAGTCAGAGAGAGTGTGTGTGAGTCGGAGAAAGTGCCTCGCCCACCCGCCCACGGCTTTTAGCTCTCCCGGGGTCGTTTCGATAATTGGATCTGTACCAAAACTGATGTGGCATAACATGACTGTATAATGAGCATAAGTGGCTAGTCATAACATGAAAATCATGACATGTCATGATTTACATTTCATGGTCTTGCAGCTCTTGCGGTGGTTTCATTCACATGACATATCACAAAACTGCTATAGTATGACATGACTGCATGGCAAAGATAAGTGACAGATAATAACGTGGAAATCATGACATACATGTTGTAGGCCATGACTACATACCACGCTCATGATGCACTTGTGACTGTTCGCTAGCTTCACATATATCAAATTTGGTGCTACGTGACACGAACGGATGACAAATGTAAGTGACACGTCCGATTGATGATTGACTTGTGGGGTTTAACGTGCCAAAACCACCATATGATTATGAGAGACGCCGTAGTGGAGGGCTCCGGAAATTTCGACCACCTGGGGTTCTTTAACGTGCACCCAAATCTGAGCACACGGGCCTACAACATTTCCGCCTCCATCGGAAATGCAGCCGCCGCAGCCGGGAATCGAACCCACGACCTGCGGTAAGTGACACGTTCAAATATGATAATCATGACATGCGTGTCATGTAACGACATGACTATATGTTACGCTCAGAGCCTGCTCGTGGTCGTTTCGCTCGCTCCATATATACCAAATTTGGTATCACGTGACGTGAATGCACGACGAAGGTTGGAAACACCGTAAAGTAAAGAAAAAATGGTCACACATGACCTCAGTCTCCTGTATTGCTGACACTATTGCTGACCCAAAGAGAGAGCAGATAGCAGCTCGTAGGGTTGATTTTATCTGGCACCCTTTATGTGAAATACGTGCAACACACTTCACTTACACATGAGTGCGCCACAGCTCTACCTGCAGAAAATGCAAAAACTCAGTGTGGCCATGAATTTGTAGCTATAAAAACGATCTCACATATTTGGTGCTTCATAAATTGATGAAGGCGGTGCGAAGCCACGAACTTCACACAAATAGCGGACCAAGATGACGTCTCATGGACAGAAAGAAAGCTCAATCGTCATAATTAAAATCCAATAAATTTAAGACTTGTGTCATCAGGCCATAAAGTTAATTAAAATACTAGTCTTCTGAGACAAAAACCATTATATAATGAAAATAAAGCTTTGCGAGTGATCTTAATATATTGCAATCATGCTGCACACCTATGCATGCCTCTAGCCGGGTTTTTTATACCACCACGTGGTGCAGAGCCTCTGTGGCCACGAAGAAATTGCCATGTCGTCGTTTTATTATATGTTATTCCATTTTCTGTTCAGACGTTCCATTCGCCTTGACTCCCTTTCAAAAACAATGACTGCATTCATTCAAGCGCAACTGTTGAAGAGAAAAACAGTGTTCAGAGCGTTGAGCCGGCTGTCAATGCACCTCGTCGAGCACACAAGTGTTCACTTCTGACGCGAAAAGGTTCTGCCTTAAACGCGGAATATCTACGCACGTAAAAGGATGGGGAACGGGAAGGGAGTGATGTGATATGAGACTCCAGGTCAGAATGGAATCCACTGCACGTCCCCCTTCCCCCTCCTCTCAACCACAGCACACAGAAGCAGTAAAAATATTCGCGTTCGTTTCCCTCCCTCATTTTCCTCTCTCCTCATATATATATATATATATATATACGAAGGGGGGGGGGGGGGTATTCCTGTCTCCACACAACCATTATTGTCTAGTCTTTATGTTTTTATTTTCTTCTGGATAATGGACAATAACTTTACCTCACAAATTCTAACACCAACGTTTGGAATAAAGCATATTCACATACCATATGCAGACAACACCTATTAGCGCAAAGGCACTCAGAAAATAACCGTCACAAGCGATATTATGTCTTGTAGAACACACACAAAGTGCGCGCATGCTATTGTAATCTGTGTGCCGTGCCTTTCCCGACACGTCACGCGGAGTCGCGGCATTTTCGACACAGGATGCCAGGTATGCCAGGACGCAATGGATATAAAAAAACATCGATTTCAGAGCTTAGCTCTTGTTAGCGCGGCGCACATGGAAATGAAAAGCGAAGCACGACAGAGACGTCTAGAAAGGTAGGCGCTAAACTTCCAACTGTTTATTTCATGCCCTTGACATCCATCTTACACGTACGTAAAAACACAACTCATCTTGCACATGGTGTCATTCTAAGAAACGTCATTTATTTATCAGTCAGTGCAATTGATAGTGAACTCACAGACGTTTCCCATTTCTGCTATTGCTTCAGCTTCTTTGATTTCACGTGTCAGTTGATTACAAGACCGGCCGATAACGGTGCGACTGTACAGATCAGGGGAGCACCCACAACCTTTGCAGTGCGCTGCTAGGAACCCTTCCGATGAAAGTTTATTTCTTGCATTGTAGTAATGTTCACGTAGTCTATCGTTAAGACACCGCTTGGTCTGGCCTATATGATACTTTCCACACGATAGCAAAAACATGTACACAACACAGCACACAGAATCTACATATCTATCCTGGTGTCTCTTATCACATACCAAGCCAATGACATTATTTGGGCAGGTCAACTTGCAAAGCTCCCCTAGTGTTTTGGGGGCTGAAAACACCACTCGTAGGTTAGCCAGATGGGCCACTTCCTACAGGTTATGAGAGATAGTGTGCATATACGGGATTACACCTAATCTGCTGCCCGAACGCTCCAACACTTGTTGCCCGTCTTTGTGCAAAGCTTTCAGGATGCGTTCAGCTACAGAGACCTGCAGCAGAACTGGGTACACTGCTTCGGCGAGATGCTTGCTCCGAGTCTCGAAACTGAACGCCATTTTGAGGAGACAGGATTTGGACAGGGCCTTTCTAAAGCACAAGTTTGCGATTCCTCTCTTTATAAGCTTTGAGTGCGCCGAGACAAAAGAAAGAAGAGGCTTATTTGCCCGTGGCTCATACAACCAGCATGTGTGCTTGTCTAGCAAAAACAACCGAATATCCAGAAACCGGATAGAGGCACCTTGGGGAAGTTCGCAAGTAATTTCAAGGGATGCGAGACATTCCTTAATCGCGGGGTAACACTTCGTCAACCTTCACTTCTAATTCAACAGGTTCACAGTCAATTAAAAAGAAGAAATCATCGACAAAACGAAATACTTTGCACGCTGGGATGTTGTTTAACGTTGTAGACAAGGCAGTGCAAAAACTGAATAAAAACAGATTGCTAAGAATGGGTGCTACGCACGAGCCGATGCACACTTTTCTTGCAAGTAAAACGTCTTGTCCCATGAGATAAAAAAAGATAAAATGAGGTAAAAAGATAAAAGTTCTAAAAAATGACTTGTTGGCAATGAAGCTTCATTTTGAAAGCGTGTGGCACCGTAATCATCTATGACATGTTCAATAGCAGACAACAGAGCACCACGAGTGATTCAGTAATACAAGTCTTTCATGTCAACCGAAAAGGCTTGGTAAGTGTCATGGGTGTGGTTATTCAGGAATTCAATTACTCGATTGGAAATCCTAATAAAGAAAGGGTCATTAGCGGGTAAACAGGCAGGCTTGGCTTGGAGATACAAAGCAAATGACTTATGCTATGTGTCGTTCTCTGATTTCTTGTGGAAAGTATAATATAGAGCAGACCAAGCGGTGTCTTAACGATAGACTACAGGAACATGGCTACAACGCAAGAAATAAACTTTCAGCGGTAGGGTTCCTTGCAGCGCACTGCAAAGGTTGTGGGTGCTCTCCTGATATGTACAGCCGCGCCGTTATCAGCCGGTCTCGCAATCGACTGACACGTGAAATCAAAGAAGCTGAAGCTATAGCAGAAATGGGAAACGTTTGCGAGTTCAACATCGATTGCTCTGACAGATAAAGAAATGATGTTTCTTGGAATGACACCCCGTGCAAGATGAGTTGTGTTTTTACGCATGTGTAAGATAGAGGTCAAGGGCATGAAATAAACAGTTGGAAGTTTAGCGCCTATGTTTCTAGATGTCTCTATCGTCCTTCCCTTTTCATTTCCATATGTGCCGTGCTAACAAGAGCTAAGTTAATAGATAACCAACTCGCCCGAGCCACAACACTTTTTGATCGATTTCAGAGGAGCACGGAACGAGTTACGAGAAATCGATTATTGGTTAAGAACTGTTACTATTCCGATAATTCAATTACATTTTTAGTAAATCAGTTACCAATAATTGGTCATTTTTTAATCATGTTCTAACCATTCATTTATGGCAGTTCTCGTCCAGAGAAATGGGCGATAGCTCTGTCGGGATCTTTCGTTAAGTCAGGAGGGGGTCTGTGTTTGTACATATAGCTTTTTTTTTTCTTTTCACCTTTTCGTTGGGGAAAGCGAACCCAGGCCCTTCATAGAGGACATGGTAACTAGCATAGAAGCAATGTGCAACTAATTAGCTAGGTGTAACTAAATTATAATGTCGCCCATCCATCCATGCATTGAGAAAGTGTCGAAGAAACGTTATCAAATCTGCAGCGTTGGCAAAGCCGCCTTGTGTGTGTTCTTGTGCTTGTTATGTCGTTCAGTGTTGTGTACCTTCAAGTAAGGTTGTTTTAGCGTGTTGATCGTAGCTGATGTTACAATGATTCAGCTGACGATATTGTCATTCTGAAAGTAGTTAAATAAATGTGCGTCGTTTCGTTTGTTCCGACCGCATCTACTGTGTCCGTTCACTCCAAGAGCGTGGCGCTTGCCATATCGAGACCCCACAATGGTTATTCAGACAAAAAATCCTGTTTCTAGCACCTGGTCATGCATAGGCTGACGCCCTAACCGAACAAAATCTTAAATTCTCGCTCTCGCGCTAACAAAAATGCAACGAGGGATTGGACGTCAATGGAGCACATCGAATAAATAATAATGGTAAATTGCTTCAATGTCTTGCATTGATCTCCAGCACTCCTATATTGCCAAGTGAACTACGTTCAGACCACGAACAGCTTTTACCACAACCAGCTTGTACTTTTCGAGGGATTCACCCATAAAATCAAAGTTCGCGAGTTCATTGCAAACTCACGCACTACGATTGCTCCCATGGCTACCATTTACACTTTCTGAGCAGGTGTGAGCTTAACTGGAGCAAATTGAAGCACAAAACATAAACGTGTTTGCACGTATATGTTTTGTGCTTCCTGAAAGTGTTTGCTCATGAATGCTATAACAGTAAAACGGTCCAATTCCGATGAAGGACTGCCGTTCAGCTTGGCTGAATTTTGAAAAGATCCTCAAGGAACGTTTCTGCATGACAGCTTATATCTTGACGAAGTCACATGCCTTTTCGTAATCTATGAAGGGGAGGTAATGCGCATTTCTCATTCAAGTGATTGATGGTATAAATATGGTCTAATGTTGAGTAGCCTGAACGAAATCCCGCTTGGTCCTTCGGTTGACTGAACTCTAATGTGATGTTAATCCTATTAGCTATTAGGGGCTTTTCCGAAACACATGTTTTTCAACGTTTTAGCTCCCCACAATAAACCATGCAGGGCGCAATGGAAAAGTAGCTGATACATTCACATTGAGAAATTGGAAGGTAGAATAGGGTGATAAACAGTGTGTTCTGGAGCATTTTTACCTTGTTTTTATATTTTTTGTGAGTGTAAAATAAAGCGTAAGCTATTTTCTGCTGAATTTTTACTTGAAATACTACCCTACTTGTGATTGATTGATTGATATGTGGGGTTTAACGTCCCAAAACCACTATATGATTATGAGAGACGCCGTAGTGGAGGGCTCCGGAAATTTAGACCACCTGGGGTTCTTTAACGTGCACCCAAATCTGAGCACACGGGCCTACAACATTTCCGCCTCCATCGGAAATGCAGCCGCCGCAGCCGGGATTCGAACCCGCGCCCTGCGGGTCAGCAGCCGAGTACCTTAGCCACTAGACCACTGCGGCGGGGCAATACTACTTGTGTCCTGTGGACAAACAAAACATTACCTTCAAGTAAATTATAGGACAGAACACAAGTCAATCAAGTGCTGAATCTAATACTTTAAGGGTGCTATGTATTCACTGTCATAAGCAGGAAGGGAACCCAAATGCACATCAAGGTAGACTTAGCCACGAAAAGCAATTCCCCTTTGTTCTAAGTTTGTACTACATACCATTACCATGAAGATGAGAAAGTTAAGAGAAAGAGAGCATTTATTTACAGAAAGAAAGAGAGGTGGGCCTGAGCTGCCGTTCGCTCTGGCCTGCAACTGTACACTGGGGAGGGGGACGGGGGAGTAAAATAGTGAGGATGGGAAGCTAGAGAGATGAAAACAGAGTTCTACGCTGCATTTTTGTAGGATAAATCTCTGTGTGGTGCTTAGTAAATAGCATTGAAAAGAGTACACAACGGCCTACTGCAAACCTAAGAATGTCAACCAGTATAGAATAAAATCTTGTGAATTCATCAGTGCTAACACACATCTCCTAGGAAGTGCCTTTGCCAGCTTCCGGCAAGTCTCCACATGGTCTACAGCGCCGGCAAACTTCCCCGTGGTCTACTGTGCCGGCTGCCGGCGGTACCCCACTGTAGTAGAAAATACCGGCAGTTTGGTCACATGAATGCAGCCAACCATTGGAAACGAAGTGCCGGCCGCATCTCGCGCAGCCTGCTTTCCCGGCACCATCGACAGTTCCAACGATAAATACTGTCCAACGTAACAGAGGAAGCGAACACCGAAGCACAAGAACACGCATGCATGCACGAAGACTTAAGCTCGAACGCGATGCATGCGCAAACACAGCTTGTCACAGACGCCTACCACCCCCCTTATCAAAGCGCTACCATTTTATATCAAAGCGACGTAAATCTACGTGCACGCTCCGCAGATGAGCGGCTGCACGTCCGGTGTTCCAAATTATTTTGAAAGCATCTGTAGCACGTTCTGTAACTTCGCATCTGCAATTTCGCATCTGCAATTTCGCGGTTCTCGGCCAGCATCCGTGATGAGCCCGAGTTGCCCGAATCACGGAGGAACTAGATCAGCGCGCAGTTGCTCGGTAGGGAGGCATTCTATACTTCGAAGACAACGATGTATCGCAACGCGAGAATTCCCTACTATCGAGGCGCGATCAAGTCCGATCTGTTATTTGCAGAATGGAACGTACAGCGAAAAGGGGCAGGCACCAACTTCTGCTGTGTCAACAAACCACAGAAGCACAGTGTTTTACACTAGAACCATTTGAGAAAGCTGCAACTGCGGGGGCGAATACCCTGAAGTGTGATAACAGATTTATGCGACACCGAACGAGAAGCGTGGCGGTTTGGGCTAGTTGGTATGACATGATTGTTGGTATGACATAGCAGAACGACGACAAAGGACCTGTCCCTTTGTCGTCGTTCTGCTCTTGCGCTATAACAATCGTCAAAACCGATCAAGGACTAATTACCTTTTCCCAGAAATGGCAGTACACACAAAGAACCTGGCACATTCCACACACGCACGTGCACTACTACGTGATAGTAGTAGCGCGAGAGCAGAACGACGACAAAGGGACAGGTCCTTTGTCGTCGTTCTGTCTCGCGCTATAACAATCGTCAAAACCAAACAAGGACTTATGAAAGTTTTACCTTTTCCCAGAAGTGGCAGTACACACTAAGAACCTGGCACATTCCACAGACGCACGTGCACTACGTGATATTAATAACCGGATGCAGCAGACCAGTGAGACGCCAACAAATGCCGCGAGGTGACAGCACTAATTGCCATAAATTTTTTAGCTAATTTCGGAAACCTTTATAGTACATGCCTCACAGGCATTTATTATTTGTTAATTATTCAACTATCTGAAATAACAAACCATTATATTTTTATAAAAAGTTCAGCAGTCACAAAAAATTATATATAAATAATATAAATAATTATATAGTGTATTTGGCGAATACTAAAGCATCGGTAAACATGCTTTGACATCTAGCAAAAATGCAAGAAAAAAGGAAAGTTGAGAAAGCGGAGAGCTATTGTGATAAAGTTCTATACAATAAAACCTCATGGCTATTTTGCTATAACCAGTGACTATAGGTCACCTGACAGTCAAACCAGGTGTTCTGTGGTCACGCATCTTCTTGTACATGAGGAATGTCGATACAAAGTAAAGGAAGCAAACCGGAAAATTGACGGGTAAATACTTAGAAACGATCAAGGGGCCAAACAAAAAAGAACTATCGGTTAAGAAGAAGGCGAAGAAAACGGTAACCGACATGTGGAGAATCGGCATGATTAAGAAGTCTGCAATAGAGATCTGTCGAACTTTTAGGCAGGAAATCGCCAAGAAAAGAATCTATGATAATACTCGGCGTAGTTCTATACTGCTTGAGGCCAGGACGGGAGTATTGCGAACCAAGACATATCGGGCCATATACGAAGGGGTAGACACGGTATGCAGTGCGTGTGGAGAGGAGGAGGAAACTGCCGAACACTTGATAATGTTCTGTAAAGGGCTTCACTCTATAGTTCAGGATGATGGCACAGAGTTTTTCAAAGCACTGGGGTATAGGGACAGCGATGGCAAAATAGAGTTTAAGCGGGTAGAAATAACTAGGAGGAGGTTATCTGATTGGTGGCTACAATCAAGGCATGAGTGAATATTAAATCCTTCACTGCAAATTTAGAAGTGTGGCAGCTTGGGCTATTTGGTATTACATGATGACAGAACGACGACACAGAGACAAGAAGGACACGAAGGACACTAGCTCTCGTGTCCTTCTACTCTCTGTGTCGTCGTTTTGTATTCACTGCAAAGTTCCAGTCCTTCACTATTTTAAGGGGAAAAAAAGATAAATCTAGTTGTTGTTTCAGTAAGTGAGTAGGTGGCCCTAATCTCTTTTTGACACAGGGCAGGCGCTCGCAGCGCCAAAGGACAAAATGTTGTGCGCTCCAACGCGCACCCATACACACACACACGCACACACACGACTAGGCAGGCAAAGTATCTATAATCGTTGTAGGCAGCCACTCACAACTATTTCCTTCCTCCGTGGTATTCCGGCTAGATGACGTTAGCAGCCGCCCAATCTAAAGGGTACATCCATATTAATTCATCCATCCACGACCAAATTGATTTCGGCATAAAACCATAGCACGGAGGAAGAACCATAGAGTAATATACTCTTCCATGCCAACGCCTTCTAGAAGAAGTATGCCTAGAACGTGGCTCTCTTTTCAATTGAGAGCTTGCTGCTAGCACAAAATCTTGGAGGCCACGCCTCCTACCACGTGTTGCGACCATCCGCCGCGTAGGACCGCTTGCCTCCGTACCGCTCTGTCACATGATATCACAGCTGCTCGGAGGCAACTGTCAGAGCTTCGCTGTGTTCACAGGAGGCGACCGCCACAGGCATTCACCTCCGTACCGGAGGAAGAGGGTAAAATCCGAGGGTAGGGCGGCACGTTCGCGCACTCACGTTTCAGGCATAATTTTTTTAGGAGGTATTGTCCATGCATAGAGAGAACATAGAGTAAACTAGTAGGTGTTCTGTGGTAACCTTTTATACATTACTCTATAATAGAACTACTTCCTGTTTTGTGATTGCTGCCGAAGTTCTCAGCTTCGGAGTGAACTACACGGAATTATAGCTTATGCAGCCAGACTTTGAAATGTCCATGTGAACGCCTCGAAATTAAGCTGTTCGAAGTACCTAATGGGACTGTTTGGAAAAACGCCAGAGCGATCGCCGAAAGAACAGGTACCGATAAAGTACAAGTTTAAAGCACGCACGCCGCTCAGGGAGTGGTCATCTCAGCGTTGACGTTTATCGTTCCAGGTGCGAGAATGGACTTCAAAGCTGAGAAAAGAAGGTTACCAGCTGGATCGCCAGATCAGAGGTATATGTGTCAGGACTGTGGCATAAAAATATTGTTGTTTGTCAAGGAGGCTATAGTAGTATTTGTAACTTGTGATTGTCACCTGTTTCGACAGCTATTCAGAGACAAGAAGAAGGTGTCAAGAGGTCTTTGAAAGAGGCGGCGAAAAAGAATGACAAGGAGGTTTGTCTCATACTTGCTAAGGAGGTGCTTCGTGCTCGCAAGGCTATCAATCGCATCCACGCTTCCAAGGCACAGCTAAACTCAGTCGTGATGAGCATGAACCATCAGCTTGGTAAGTCGGATCATCGATTCTTCACCTAAATACTTGTATGTTTACAGCCCGTAAGCGCCGTAAAACATTGTTTGCAGCTACCCTTCGGTTGGCCGGCTCAATGCAAAGAAGCACCGAGGTTATGAAGAGCATGCAGCAGTTGATCAAAGTGCCCGAAGTAGCACAGACGATGCGAGACCTGTCGAAGGAAATGATGCGAGTGAGTGTAGTCATTAAACGTCTTGTTGAGATAAGCGCTGGCAGCTCATCTGCAATACCAGATGCACTGATGGACGCATGTCAACACATAAAAGTCTATTAAAGGACTATCTCAGAACTTTGGTGTATGTAACCACCAGCCCAAACCTATCTCTTGACTGCCATAAGCAAACGCTCTGGACAAGAATGTTCACGCCTGATAAGGGATGCCATCCTCAGGTACAACCAATAAAAAATGTCATCGCCCACAAAACCACGAGGCAGCTATCATTCACCTGTAAAATACAAGTCGTGCTACTTGGTTTTCGCTCGAACTGTTAGTACCTTTTCTTGACTATGCATATGAAAATTTAATGGTTGGGCCTAACTAACTAAAGCATTGAGTTTGGCTGAGAAGAAATGCTAGAGTCCTTGACGAGGTTTACTAGAATGTTCCCCAAGCTTCTGGTGTAAAACCAGGCCCCGCCACGGTGGTCTAGTGGCTAAGGTACTCGGCTGCTGACCCGCATGTCGCGGGATCGAATCCCGGCTGTGGCGGCTGCATTTCCGATGGAGGCGGAAATGTTGTAGGCCCGTGTGCTCAGATTTAGGTGCACGTTAAAGAACCCCAGGTAATCAAAATTTCTGGAGCCCTCCACTACGGCGTCTCTCATAATCAAATGGTAGTTTTGGGACGTTAAACCCCACAAATCAATCAATTAATGGTGTAAAATCAGTAACACAAACATGGGTCTGTATGGCAAAGGCAGTTGACAGGTGCTTGACGTCACAAGAATTAGTCAGACAGAGCGCTGATGCAAATTCTGGTAGGGAAGGACAGTGATGGCTGTGGATGCAGCTCACATTTTTTCTTAAAAACCAAGTATATTATATTTCTTCAGCAGCCTAAACCACATAAAATGGAATTGGCTGTAACAGGACAGGGTAAATTGGAGATCGTAGGGGAAGGTTGTTGTCCTGCAGTGGACATAAAATAGGCTGATCATCGTGATGATGAAACCACAATATTCATCTGTTTCCATACAGTAGCCTAAAAAGGATTGCCTACCAACTTTCCATAATGCCCTAATTTTGCTTTAACTTGTACCTGTCTATTTGTAAGTATTTCTTTCTTGTCCTCGTTACTTCTGTGCAGCTGTTTATTCATTAAGTTTGTTAACTCAGGCAGGAATAATAGAAGAAATGTTGGATGATACCATGGAAGGCCTTGATGACCAGGATGACTTGGAAGAAGAGGCACAGGAGGAAGTCGACAAAGTCTTGTGGGAGCTGACCGCAGGTTGGTACTGTTTAAGCCATTGGATGTTACTAAAATATTGTAACATGAGTGACAAGTTCTTGCACCATTTAAACTTGTATGGCTTCACGTGCCAAAATCACTGCCTTGTGATCAAGTGAACCATAGTGGCAGATTCCGGATTAGAAGCTAAATTTAAAGAGGCCTACAAGAGCAAAGGGAACTGTGAGAATGCATGCAAATTCAGGTTACCAGGTAAATTTCATATTCCAAGCATCATGAGAGTTAGGCTAAAGTTCTGCATTTCCAGGTGCCACATTTCACTCGTACCACATCAGCGTGTAGGCAGCAGAAAGCGGCAGCATTTTATGCCATACAAAACCTTAAATGCGAGGCATTCCAGTCTATCCATGATGGGATTTTTGGATAATTTAGTGCATTTGAGGCTTTGTAGCGTGCCTTCACTAGCAAGGGAAGTGATGTGCTGATCATGCGAACTGCTACACTTGTAAAGTCGAAAGCGCTATTTAATCGCACCGCCACTTTCTAGCTTGTATTGTTAAATTAAATGGTATCAAGCTGTAGTGGTAGGCAGTATTAAAGAGGTACCGACACTAAAATTTTCATTGTCTGTTTGTGTGTAATGAATATCCAAGCACTGAGTAGCATAGAAAATGTGCTGGTAAGTGTAAGTCCAGAGAAAAAACAGCTTACCACATGCTCGCGCAAGATATCGTAGCATGTCCACAGCCAGTCTACTTCATTGGCAACACATGCGTAAGCAACCATTTTAAATTTGTACCTCAAGTCCTGACAACTAGCCATACTGTTGCGTGAAGCCACCAGAATCGATACTGTAGCCACCTTACGCTAGTGTTAATGTCATTAGGTGCACCATGTGAGTGTTTTTAATGTTAAAATAAAATACCAGTATTTACTAAGCTTTGCACTTGCCATAGATATAGGAAATTTTTATGGTGCAATAAACTCAGCTTCGAAAATTTTTGTCAGCACCCTTGTAATGTACTTGATTTGCTTAACGTGTATTAACTCTGGAACTATGACTCATGAATAATGATGGAATGAACTTACAAGAAAAGGCGATATTGTGAACTCTTAACTGAGTGAACTTCAAGGGATTAAAAAAAGTAGTTCACTTTACTGAAAGTTCACCTTACTGAATATATACTGGAATACGAAATAACATTGGCCACAGCCGAAAAAAAAGTCAGACGTGTGAAATGCAATTTATTTTGGAAATAAATCTGCAGTTTTCGTTTGCACTGGTGACCTTAAATCGCAAGAAGCAAAGCTGTCCAGAGATCCTACACTTCTGTATGCTGCCTCCTGCAGAGGTTGCTGTGACGTGAGGTCTCTCCTCTTTGTAATATGTCCATTGTAATATGTCTAATAGCCTTAGCTGGAGGTAAAAGATTTGAACCTGGCTCAGCTATTACAACTTCGTCGCATTCCTTTCGGTTTGGGATAAACATGAGAAATGATTTCCAAGTCTGACCACTCTGTGTAAGTACTGAAGCACACGTGGCTCATTTTCGTCTCTTGCCCTGCCTCAGTGGCGCTGCATGCAGAAGCGTTGGTGCACCACCGCCAATGTCCAAGCGATTTGAAGGCGGCACGCATAGGCTATGCAGTGCTGAATACCGCGAAACTTAATTGATCACAAAAATAAGCCCGGGTTCATAAATCAACTTCGTTCACCTGAAATATCCGCTATTCAGAAGTTTAACTGAAAGATATTTGTATGGAATGCATAAGAGAACCGGCAGAGATTTTCTGGAAGTTCATTATTCTGCAATATTTGTTAAATGAACGTTTGTTCAGTTGAGAGAACTCTCACTTGAGTGAACTTCAAGCGATCCATGGGAATAGTTTACTTAAGTGAGCTGCATGATGCACAGCAGAAATGAAGTCAAACATGTGAAATTCAATTTATTTTGGAAATAATCATGTAATATTCATTCGGACTAGTGCCCTTAAAGCACAAGAAAAGTACGTTTTTGTTCACTGTCTCTGGCACGGCTTGTTGCTGACATGAAGTCTCTCAACTTTCCAATATATCCTACAGCCTTTGCTTACAGGATTTGGTCCTACCTCAGCCATTACAACTTATTTGTCACACTCTTATTTCGGTTTCGGACAAACACCGGAAACAATTTCCTGATCTGAGCTGTGCACAGATACTGATGCGTATGTGGCTTGTTTTACACTCCCGCACGGCCGCCTTGCCACGGCGGTTCTGCATACACAAGCAATGCTCCACTGCCGCCAATGCATAGGGGATTTAGTTGAGGGTGGGACGCATTGGCTACACCAGTGCTGTGTAGTGCAAAAATTTGTTGGTTGATATAAAAAATGAGTCTGGATCCACAAATCAAGTTCAGCTAAAATACTAACTATTCAGAAGTTTGTTCAACTTGAAAGTTTTTTGCATAGAATGCATAATAAAACCACTGGGGATTTTGCAAAAGTTCATTATTCTGAAGTATTCGTGAAACTGATGTTCGTACAGGTGAGAGCTCACTGTAGCTGCTAACTTGTTACCACTATGACCGAGTATGGCTAGTCTCTTCACGTCTTATGAAAGTCGACATCGGCTACTGTCGCATAGCCATATGCTAACATGGCTGTGGTCAGATGAACATTTCTGGTCATTGGTAAATTCATGATTGCGCCTAACGGGACTTCGCATCATGTACACTGATGTATCCATAGCCTCTAATTTTGCACATCTATATGGAGAACTAGAAGCCATGGTATCATACGACCACAGCAGCTTCCTCAAGGTTGCACCTGTTAGCAATATCACTGCGGCAGTTAGAACGCTGCATTCTCTAACATGTCTACCGGCTCTTCCATCTCTTCAATTGCTTTGCCAAGGCTAACATCACACAGAGTGTGAAATGTCATTGTGGGGAGAAAATAGAACAGCTTGAGGTAATTAATTCATTGGAAGCAATGTGCACATTCCTCAAACCTGTAATTATGTATAAATGACAAAAATTTGCAAAGGGAATGCCAGTGAATTTCACAGAGATCCATAGAGCTTAAAAAAATCACTGGAGTCTGCCTCCATCAAGGGGGTGGGTTGTTAATTAGGACTGCATAATTGTCAAAAAATAAAAATGATGTATTTGGTTTCTGAAAGTATTTTTCCGGATTCTTGGTGCTACTAAAATGCACAACCTGCAAAAAATGGGAAGCCTACTTGAGGCTTCTGTACAATTTGCCAGCACCTGTGTTCGAAGCTCTGCTACCAATTTATGAGTGCCTCTATGAGCATTGCAAGACATGCACACTGCGGTTGCCGTGTTTTGCAAACAACACAGCATATTTTTCTCAAAAAAGCAAATTTGTCTGTTCAATTTTCAGGCCTCAATATCTCTGCGGTTAGGCCAAGAAGCAAAAAACTTTTGCATACTTTCAATCTCGAGTCGTTAGTCTAGTTGCCATATCTTAAATATCACTTTTATTTAAGCACTTTATATATGACAGCCTTACAATAGAGGGTTAACTTATACCACAAACAAGATGAGTTACAGGAAAAGAAATTAATTGAAATCTGCAGAAAGAAAACTGCACAAGTCTGTGCTCAAAATGACTGGAGGAATAAAACAAAAAAAAAAATGTCTAAGATGAAACTACCCTCTTCAGAGTAAACTCATGTTAGCTTCCAATGCTCGCAGACGTAGATGTAGTAAAACTCGTCTATATACGGCAATGTTTTCTCAGGTCAGCTCGGCAAGGCCCCAACTGCAGTCACAGAGTCCTTACCATCGGAAGACATCCAAGAAGCTGGTCCGTCATCTGCTGTAGCAGAAGACGAAGATGACGTGACCAAGATGCAAGAGCGATTGCAGGCCTTACGGAGCTGAATTGTAGCTGGCCTGTGGCTTGTACACAAAGTATGGTTGTTACTACCATTTGCCATGCTGTCATAGTTGCTATTTCTTGTTCACTGCTTGCTGGCAACTTGCGAACCTGTGAAGTACCTTTGTGCTTCCTCAGGATGACAGTGTCCGCAACTCATGTGCTTTCACTGCTATTAAGTGTGACAGAGCCACTATTGTGTGGTTCTGGGTAGTGGAACATAAATCAAGCTCCCTCCCCTTTGATTGTTGCTCTTACTTTTGAGCATCAATACCAGAAAAAATTAAAATAGCCATATTTCTGTATAGCTTCTTAAGTTGAGGCCATTCCCAGGACACATTTGGTCGTTTCGGAGCGCCACTAATTGACAAAGGACAATTGTGATATTCACACTTGAGCATCACAATACCACAAAAAGTACCAAGCACAGGGTCTTTCAGTGCCAGGACAAGGAACAAGGGCATTCTGTGCTTTTTAGGTCTCGACAGCTCTTGCAAGTATCTATGTAACCACTGCTTTTCATAAGCTAGCAATCCTTGCTGGGGGGAGATCCATCATTGTGATGAGAAAAAGAGAGAATTTATTTACAGAAAGGTAGAGAGGCTGGCCTGAGCTATAGTGACAATTTTTGAAACTCTCATGGGCCTTTTTCAGATAGGTAGTCTGGGCGTTGACGTCGACAAGGCACGCGTCATAAGTTTTAGTGGCTGAATCGCGACAAATGTAGACCAAAAGACATCTTGTGTCACAAACTTGCAAATGCTTCTGCTCAAGGCAGGTCGATGTCCTACCAACGCGTTGTGGAAAATTTCGGAGGCCAAGGGCCACCAGTTTCAATTGTTGGTATCTCTACTCGAGGTGCTTTGCAGACCCAGAAAAGGCCCACTGCGTTAATTGTTGCAGTGGAACAATAGTACAATTCTGGGTAGTGGAACATTGATTGCAGATCAATCAAGGTTACCTTTCAAGACGCACGCGCAGTGGCAGCGACAGCACCTCAAGGGTTCGCGGTGCGCTATTTTGTGGAGACATAACCTTTACTTCTGCGTGCGTGTGTGCATGGTATGTGCGATAAAACTGGTAGATCCATCGTGCGCTCGCTGGCGTTGTGGCGTGAGCAGTGATCCTCTGCAAGAGCGAAAGTCAAGGGCAGACTATATTCGCCGCATGTTCAGACCTGTTCAGACCGCATGTCTTTCGACTGGTCGCCCGGCAGAAGAGGCGGGCATCTTGCGCTTTTGCACATACATTGCTGTCACGTGGCAATGCTTTTTTTTAAGGATCAAAATTGTAACGCAATTACAACTGCTTGCCATGCCTCAATCACCGCACGGCATTCCGATTCGCTGCGGCAAAGCGGCGAGCCGCAAAAAATTGGTCGTGGAATAATCAGCCTTGCCACCTGGTTTTCCTCCAGTTTTTGCCACCTAGAGAGGTTGTTTTCCTCAATTTCCGCATTGCCGTTTTGGCTGCCCCGTCTTTGGTGTGAAAATTGCAATACCGGAAAAAAGAAAAATGGCTGTGGTTGTGTGCAGCTTCTTAGATCAAGACAGGCAAGGTCAAGTAGCCACATTTTGTCATTTTTGAGCATTACAAATAAACATACATTACACTTAGTGACAACTTTTCTTGGCACTAAAGGGAAAGCTATGGAGGTGGAACTTCTGCACATTTAGCACTTAGCACTACGCAAAGTAGTCCGTTATGGCCCGCTTCTCGTAACGCTGCGGAAAGTGAGGGGGGCGCACCATCTGCGTTTTATGTAGGCGCAGACGCCGCTTAGCGTTTGAGATGCACGTAAAAAGGCGAGACTTTCTCACGCATTCAAAAACGCTAAGTCACAACTGTTAAATCGAAAGAATTACAAAAATATCTTACTGGTGTGAGCTGCGTCCCATCTTGTAGAAAATAAAGGAGGAACATTTATATATCACGTTGAAAATATGGTCAGATGTCTGTGCATGAAATTGAGCACAGGTCAGTATAGTTTTTCAAATGTCATAAGCAAGCCAAAAAACGTTTCAATTTTATACATAACCTAACCTATACATTCACTGGCGGTAGGATTTAAGCAATTTGGCTCTGTAGCCTTCGCTCCAATGCCCAGAAAAGTTGTCGCCACGTATAGATAACACAGAGGCGTGCCAGAACAGGTAACAAAGGCATTCTGTACATTCGTGGTCTCGATCACATCTTTTCATGGCAATGTCATAAAGTAATGCATGCTAGCAAGTAGCACCACTATTTCAATTGCAGCAAAGCACACTAAGCATAGAGGCTTCTAGTGCCACAACTAGCAATGGGGGCATTCTGTGCATTTTTGGTCTCAATGGTTCACTGCTGCTCTCGACGAGCTAGCAGTTTCTTATTGGAGGCAATTCATTCACTGAAATCGTCACACTTGTGGCTTCGCTACTATATGGCTTCATATGACTAACTGCCACTGTCCTTTTCATCCAGAAAGCATGGATTTACACAGCCGCGTCAGGGAACTCAGCCTTGTCGTTCTGCGAAGGCTATAATTAACAAGTTCAGCATCGGGAACAAAAAGATTGCCACAATAAAGTTTATGCCCCTTCAAGGGCTGTTGAGGTTGCAATATCTATGAACATGTGTGGTTCTACCAGCAGACTTTTCCGCTGAAGCAGAGGAGCAGCCTGCTTGAGCAATGGCAGTTCCAGTTTTCTAGTTTTATTCATTGCTAGAGTTGAACTTTCACTAATAATATATTGACAATGAACATTTGCAAGCCTTAGGTTGTCCATTCTGCAGACTTGTGCACTGTTGAATAAAAGTTGGTCTTCAATGAACATTGTCTTCTGGATGCATTTTCAAACAAAATTCAGCCTTCTGGCATTAATTTGCTGTGTAAATCTAAATATTAAAAAAAAAGAAGGAAAGGTCTTTGTCCTAATAGCAGGAGCCTGAAGCCCCTTGGCCTCAGGCCCATAGAAGGCCCATAGAAGAAAAGCAGAGGACAAGTATAAAACGCTGACTGCATCACATCTATTCAGACACTAATTGAAACACACAAGTTTTTATTGAACTTTTTGTACAATAAATAAACTGCTAAATAAATTAAAATTTAAAAAAAATTTGTTTTCTTGACACTGCTTGCTCTAGCCTTCTGTCCTTTTCATCCGCCTGTCTGCACTTCTCAGAGCACTCCTTTGAATGCTGTAGATGTCTTCTTGGACCTGGATGAAATCGCAAATATACAAAAGCACTTAGCAATAGGTATGGACAGGGCATCAAGGAGACAAGTATTTGATGCTGACGTGTGACACATCCCTTCAGATTTAATGCCAGATTTGTCAGAACTGCAATTGCATGCATTTAGCACTTCAGTAAGTTCAACACAACTGATTACCCAAGCCCACCTTTTGTTTAACTGCTTCCGGTTCAATGGCAGGTATGCATAGGGCTCAAACTTGCTCTTTCTTGGATCCTCGTCAGATGTCTGTGCAAGAAATTGAGCACGGGTCAGTATATCTTTTCAAATGTTAAAAACAACTTAAGAACCATGTTTCAATTTCATACCTTTCGAGTTTTTTTCTTTTTGGAAGGTCCAGCACCTATAACAATAAAGCATGCAAAGTTAGGCCAATCAAATTTACTGCAGAATTATAGTCGCTTGATTTCATGAAAACGTACCGCTGGCTGCTCCTTCTCCTGCTCCTGATGTACCTTCTCCATCTGAATTGGAAGGTGCATTACGTTTTTTCGTCTGTAACAAGGCAAGTAAAAAAAGTTCGGAAAAACTTTATAAAGCGGAAAAAAAATCAAAATGAAACCTTTGCTATATGTAACACAAAAAAAAATCTCACAAGAAGTGAGTGTTGGCAGGACATAATTGTAGAATTAGAATTCAAATGAGCTATAATTGACTGATATGTGGGGTTTAACGTCCCAACACCACCATATGTTTAAAAGAGACGCTGTAGTGGAGGGCTCCGGAAATTTCGACCACCTGGGGTTCTTTAACGTGCACCCAAATCTGAGCACACGGGCCTACAACATTTCCGCCTCCATCGGAAATGCAGCCGCCGCAGCCGGGATTTGAACCCGCGACCTGCGGGTCAGCAGCCGAGTACCTTAGCCACTAGACCACCGCGGCGGGGCCAAATGAGCTATAATACCCATATGTAGAATATGCTTGAGTACCACTTTACATAAAATTGATGTTGCTAGGGTTAGGATATAATCATTCTAATAATATGAAAGGGAAGCTTCAACCAGGGACTGCTTAAAAAAGCTTACCAATTTAGTATGTAATCACTATTATCAATATCTTGGTTCACTTCATAAACTCCACCCCTAATGCAACATCTCATTAACCCTCTGATACCCAAAAGTTTGTTTGAATGATCATGGGGGATGAGAGAGAGATGTAGACTTGGAAGACGACGTCCCACGCGTGACAAACAGGGGGCCAAAGGTCGAGAGTCGTCGAACCTACTGCCCGCCGCCACAAACTGTTGCTGCTTCTTTTCCATTAGGCTCTGGGGGCTATCTCCACAACTTTTCACATTACTGTAGAGTGCAGCGCCGCCTACTTCCCTCCCCTCCATCCAATCCTTCGGTCTACCTATACCACCAGAGCAGTGGGAAGGCACAGCGCCCCCTGATCTGCTGGGCGCTCGTTCAGCGGACCTGGGCTGTCGCAGAGGTTGCCATAGGTGTCCTGGAATAGAAAACCTCCCCATTTTCTTTGAATTTACATAATAAAAAGTTTTCTCTCTCACTCCCCAACAAAACTCTGGTCTGCATAAGGAAATAAAATTGCCAATAACGCTTTCAGAAAATGATTATTTATGGGAGTGTAACGAGTCGTAGCTCCTGAGCAACTGTGAGCACCTATGGTACTACTTCACATGGAATGCTTTGCAGCAGTAATGGCCTGGAATAAGGTGTAGATGCACGTTGCACCATCCAACAATGAGATGCACATGTAGATCGCAAAATTTTGGCTTACACCTGTCCTGGGGGACTGGCCATGAGTCAGGTAGCCTAGAAAAAATATTTCAAAGCTAAACAAGAGAACATACTTTCTCTTTTACTATCTTTTCAGATTTAATATTTTGAAAATAAAAAGGGCATCAATCCATGCAGACATAGCAGTTCTACACTCAGTAAATTACTACAACCACACCTTCCAATATCTGCTTATACTCCCGCATATATATGCCCAACGTTGCTCGTGAGCAACAACACATTTGGTATAAAGATTTTCTTTCTTATGTAACATGCGACCACACTAACCAGCATTCTCATGAATTCTCAATGCATTCTGAGCCATTTAAAGTACAACAAATGCCGCATTGATGTTGCAGGCGTTGTCGAATAAATTTGCTTCCGTGTGCGGAGCTTTGTCTACCACCTGTCAGACGCTGCAACAAACACTACAAAAAGACTATGCGTGTATCTCTACACATTTGTTTAAAGCACAAGATGCTTGGTAGTGTCAGTCTCTTACTACGTATAGTGCCAGAAGTGTCGCCCAGCAGGGTGTGTTTGCAGCAAAAAATAGTTTTGGTGCTGTTGCCCCAGAGTAACAGCGCCAAAAATACACTTTCTGCTGAACCGTCTTTTTCCTATAATCTCCAATAACAATAGAAAACCAATTTTGCGTATCTCATAAACAAGTCTACACAGACAAAAAGAAAATTTTCATATTTGAAATCAGCATGAAAAACTAAAGTTTACGTCGCTTTATTGCATGTTGGACATAAAATACAGCAAATATCTCAACATGCCATGTTCCCCCTTAAGATAACAAGTGCGGATGTCCTGTTGACTCATGTTTTGCATTTAACAACAAAGTTAAGTATTACAGGCCGTATCTTTATATGTCACTAAACTTCTTTAGATGATATATGCACGTGTTATATTAAATAAATAAGCCATCTTCGCACACAGAATGAAAGTTCTTCTGCAACAATGAGGGTAAAGATCACAAACCTTGTGGTCGGTCATTATTTCCAAAAGATCATTCACTGCCTCTTCTGCTTCACTTGATAGCTCTACACAAAGCAAGAAGTGCATACGTGACATATTGCACACAATTTAAAGGAACACAAAAGAGAAAACTACTAAGTTGTTACAGCTTCATAACACTAGCACACTTTCTTTTTCCTTGTGAATGTGTATTCCTGGCTAAAACTTGCACATTATTCAGCACTGCCTTCGCCTGGATGTACTGGAACCTTTTTCTGAATATTCTAACCAGATTGTTGGCATGACATTAGTTCTTGCGATAATGCTGGCATGTACAATGAAACATGCAAAACTGCAAATCCACTTCACCCACAATTCAGTTGCTCCTACACGACCCTCATGTAAAACATCATTATGAAGACATGGTTACATAGTCAGGTTACAGATGACCTAATATTTCTACCACGTTATAAAATTTGTCATAGCGAGAGAGCACACAGGAGTGGAAGTATAGCTGGCCTAACTCAGGAACCTAGAGAAGCTACACTTATTGATCAACACCCAAACATCAAGTGCCCATGCATTCAGTTGTCATGCTGGGGGCATTCACTTGTATTATTCACAAGCTACGGACTCCTTGAAACTGCACTCAATTACATGATCAAGATATAGGGTTGCTTCAAAGTAAACTAGTGTGCACAAATAAAGACAAGGACACAAAGACCGAACAGGGACAGTCGCAAAGGGGTGTGCCTCATTTTTTAGATTTCAGTAAGGCATTCAACAGAGTAGTTCATTATACAGTCATTCAGAAACTTTAAGATTACAATGTTCCAAACATTACAGTTTCTTGGATAGCAGCCTATCTTTCTAATCAGGTGCAGTTTGTCAGTTGAAAGTAAAGACTCAAGCTGTCTTCCAGTAACATTGGCTGCTCTGGGGCCATTGTTATTTTAAAGACGATAGTCTTTCTTGGGGACCTTCGACGAAAAAATTTTGGTCTGTGTCTATCTGTACATTGGTCTGTTTGTCTGCCCTAACGATACCTCGAACTGCATCAAACGGCTAACCCCATCCGCAGCGCCCACCAATATTGCTCAAGGTTTAGCGTTCATAGCTGCGCGATTGTCAATTAAGAAGCAATTATTGTGCATATCTGAGGTGCCACAACAACACTTCGTTGTTTTGTATGTCTGCCTTTATACTAGAAAAAGCATACACAAGACACTCTAAGGAATGTAGTGTTTATCGCGCTGCGCTGACAGTGCAACGCGATGCTCAAAAAGAGTATTTCCAACACTTTACTACGACGTCACAGTGGTGGCACCTGCCCGTCGCTTTGCATTCTACACCTTATCACCTCCGAACTGGTGCGCATCTTTCTCCGCAGGCTGCACGCCTTCGTTTTCGAAGATAACTGCCAGATGGCGCTTGTGTCTAACGTGCCTCGATGCGCTCGTTCACCTCCGCTACACGCTCGAGGCACTCTAACGCGGCGCCTCCAGAATACCATTCACCGATTTTATTGCACAGAACATCAAACAAACGTTTTGTTCACTCTGTCCAGACGCAAGACTATCGTCTTTCGACGACATTTGCGGTGTAACATGCAAATTTGAAAACAATTCTTTTTCTTTATATAAATGACGCTGTCCTTGTTGTTATACCTAGTACACAGATAAGACTGTTTGCAGATGACCGTTTTAATTCACGAAATATCTTCAGTGCATAACCAGCCAGACCTTGAAATAAGTTTTCAGAACATAAAATCATGGTGTGAGAGGTAAGGCATGGTTTCAAACAATGAAAAAACAGTTTGTCTTCGCATAACATGCAAAAAAAGCCCAATAAATATACCTACACATTAACTACTTCAGCCCTGTTGAATATTCATTCAAGAAGACAACGAAGTGGGCACAAGAGGAGAGCTCGTGCCTGGTGTGTGCTGAACGAACATTTTGTTTGTCATGAATGTGTTTGTTATCTTATCTCTCCAAGTGAATAAAGCCATTGTTTTGCTCCACTCTACCGGCGAAGACACCTTTCTTAAACATTTTAAAGTGCCGAGAAACCTGGGACTTTGCGATTCAAGCGACCCGATGCAAGGACTTCGCCCGCAATGAAGATGATCGATAAGTAGGGTTTAACGTCCCAAAACCACCATACGATTATGAGAGACGCCGTAGTGGAGGGCTCTGGAAATTGCGACCACCTGGGGTTCTTTAACGTGCACCTAAATCTGAGCACACAGGCCTACAACATTTCCGCCTCCATCGAAAATGCAGCCGCCGCAGCCGGGATTCGATCACACGACCTGCGGGTTAGCAGCCGAGTACCTTAGCCAGTAGACCACCGCGGCGGGGCCGCAATGAAGATGTATCGCATCACAGGCAAGCGAACGACTCAGCGAGCTCTGCACACGCACTTACGAAACAAAGCACGGCAACTGATAGACCACCAACCAGTTCACCCCATCGGAACTTTGTGTGGTGCACGACAGGCTAAAGGCATGCAACGAAGGCCTGCGAGCGCTCAACTTAGAGCTGGAAGCACACCTAACCAACGATTAAGCCGCAGAAGATTATCCCTCCTAGCAGAATATGAGAACAACGCTGCTGCTGCGGTGTCATTGCTGAGTCACCACATGGAGGAGCTGAAGGGGTCGACATCGAGAATTCTCAACAGTGAGGCAACCAACATCGAGAGCGAAGGTATCACCACTTCAGGAATGTGTGTCTCTGGAGATCAGATGAGACACGGGCTCGTCGGCTCTCGTCTACTTTAACTTGAGCTGCTTCACTTCAACAAAAGCTCAACGCAGTGGCAACCTTCCTGGGATATGTTCGGGTACGCGGTTCACAAAACCCGCAGTGTATCGAACATCGAACGGTTCCACTATTTGAAGAGCCTAGTGATTGGACAGGCTGATATCAACGGCCATCGACGACATACGAAGACGCCATCACCCTTCTGAAAAACCGCTTTGGAAACAAAAAGATCATCCAATAACAATACTTGGCGAACCTGCGAACGCTCAAGCCAGTAAAGTTGTTGGACACCGTCAACATGAAAATAAGAGGACTTAAGGTGCTCGGATGCCCGGAGCTGTCCTATGCCGCCATGCTCGTCGAGGTCCTCATAAAAGCAATCCCTGGAGATATCTTGGAAGAGTACTTCAAGCAACAGAGCCGCCAGACGAACGTCGAGGCGCTTGCAACGATGCATACCTGCCAGGTTGGCAGCACAGGCATTAGGGGGATGCAACTGGGGGGGGGGGGGGGGGGGTCACGAGGGATGGAATTTTTAACACGCTTTTTTTCAAGATTGAATTTTTATGGAGTTATCATGGCACAATAATGGTATAGTTTTTGTAAATCGCCAACAACCTACCCCGCTGTCATCACCACCATCAAATATTCGACGTGGCTGAAGCCACCTTTTTCGAGAAGTCCTCGAGCACTGTCGGGCATAACAAAGTTCACCGCTGCCACTCCAACACTTTGCCAAAAGAATGTTTTTTTTTGCGCGGAGAAACTGCACGTGGAGTCCAACCTTAGCGCCTTGCTGGTCCAAGCTGTGTCACTCGCAATTACATTACTGCCCAATTTTTGTTGTGGCAGATTTGGCCCTCTTCAAAAACTCCTCAGAATATACCTGTCAATAACACAGTCCGCGGCTATGACATTTGGCCTGAAGTAGTTGCCCAAGTGTCTTTTCTGACATGGAAGCGCGGAACTCTGTTCGAGTCTTCCTCACAATGCTGAACTGCCGCTCACATTCTGAATTGCTGTGCGGTACTGAAAGGATTCCCAGCATCACTTGAGCAATGCGACTGAATTTCGTAAGTCCATCTTCGCCTTTCAGCAGCGAGATTTTTCTCCACTGCACATCGGCCCGTTCCTCTTCCAGTATATTTGTAGGAATTTTGAAAGACTGCATCTTCACGAATTCTATTTCCAGTGCATTAATAGCTCGATCTCTGGTCTCTTGCTCATTTTGTGGCAAAAATGCTGGAAACCGCTCAACAAAGAAAAGGACATTCTTAAATGATTGTTATCCATAGCTTCAATATCCGCAACACGTGCATTGATCAAAGCCTCGTTTCTAAAAGGAAATTTGAGGCACATGTAGTCACATGAAACAACCATGTACCTTCTAACAGCCTCAAAAAATTCCTTTCTGTCACTTGGCTTGAGCTTTTCAATAACACACTTAGCTTGGTGTCCAATTACCAAGTCTTGGTCATCCTTTTGCACATTTCTGCTATGGTAGTCTATCAAACAGATGTAATTGTGCTGCTTTAGAAGTGGTGGGAATGTCGTAGTAGGTCAGAAATTGGGACCCTGTAGTGGCATCTCTTTTCACTTCTTGAAGGAAAAAACTCAAGAGCGGTGCCCACTGATATAGGAACCTTTCCAGGCATTTTCCCAGTGAAAGCCATCTGGTTGGAACGTGCTTTAGAATCTTGCGAAACTCTTTATTGTGCAGTTCGTGAAACTCTTTAAGCGAACTTTTTCTTTTAGCACTTCCTTCTAAATAATAAAAAATGTCCACAAGGACTTCGTCCACCTTCGCTGGGAGACAAGAAGCTGCCTTTTCAGCCGCTATGTTTATTAAATGGCATGGGCATCCAATTTTCACAATGCTTTCATGGGCCTCGGTTAGCGCTGCCGCTACGCCATTCTTATTGCCCATTATCACGTTGGCACTGTCACAGTAAAAAGCTATGCAATTAGACAATGGCACATTCAATGATGCAAAACTGTCCATAATTAACTTGGCGATGTTCCGCCCCATTGAAGGGCCTTCCAGGGTGCTTAAAGTAAGCAGTTTGCTCTCGATAAGGCCCGATTCTTCTGCAAAGATGGCCACAATGGGGTACAGCTGTGCCTGGCTGTCGTTCGAGCCGTCAGTGGCAACCGCAAAAACTCGTCTTTTCAAGGCACTCACCACACACACACTTGTGCATGGCCTGCCACTTCGCCGACAATCATTGTAGTCTTAGTTCTAGCACAGCCGTAGCGCTTCGCAACATCGCATTTTGGAAACATCTTCCGCAGCAAAGGTCCCACGTGGTCGGAGACACTTATTGGAATGCTGTGCTCAAGCAGAAAAGCGATAAACAAACAATCCGCACGTATCACATCATTGTCGCTGTCTTGCTTACCGAAAAATTGTTGCATTACATGCTGCTTTTCCTGGCACTGAACGTTGTTGGTGTGCTTCTTCGACGAAACGTGCGCAACCACGTCAGTCCTGCCGCCATGAGATATACTGATGTCGCACTTACAGATGATGAAGAACGCATGGTGCTCACCATTCCGCGAGGCAATAACACAACCGAACTCTGTCGTATACTGCTTCAAGAACACCTGAAGATATTTTTTTCGCTCTTTGCCGAGTGCCATGGCAGACAGCAACGCGACACAGCGCTAGCCACGCTAACAGCGCTCGCGACACAAGAATACAAGCAATGCTCAGAGAAAGAACGGCAAGTCGGTGTGCCAGCGGTGTCAGTGCTATCACTCAGTGACATCAGCGTGGAAAATACAGCAGAATCGGACGCTAGCGCCACCACACCTGCCTTGCGCTTCATAGCTGACAGAGCGGCGGCGCTGCATTCACATGCACGGAGAATTACTGGCAGGCTCGCTCGCTTTTGCAACGGCTCCGCTTGGTCAACTAGACACATTCGAGCTCTTCAACGATGGCGATGACAATCGGCACTCCGCGCGTGTGCATTCGTACTAGGTTGCCAAACTAGAGCCCGCTTTGAGACAAATACGCGAGCACTTCCGGGAGATTTCTATCTCGGTCGTACAATCGTATAAAGCGGTCGAAATTCGGGAGTCTCTCGGGCAAATCGGGAGACCTGGCAGGTATGACGTTAAGAGACAGAACTTCGGGAGCTACTCGATTACATGCGCATGGACGTGGAGGCTCGTAACGGAATCGCTTTTGTAGACGCCTGCGGTCGTGGTGCTCGAGATCACCGACAAGGCACGCTTCACGAGGCACAATCTACGGTGTCTGCTTTGATCAGCCACACAAGGATTGAAAAAGGTACCTACTTATTTTGCCTTTCTGCTGCACTCATTACAGTCATGCACATCCGACATTACTTTGCATGAAAGGAAGAACCGCCTAGCAAAGGCTGGCAGGTGCTTCAAGTGCACCATCATAGGACATCTGTCTAAAGATTGCCACCGTCGTGTAACTTGCTATAAGTGCAATGGAAGGCACGCAACAGTTGTTTGCAACCCCGAATAGGCTTAAAAGAAGCACTCAAATGAAGCAAGGGCCCCTATTTCGAATGTGAAAGCGAATAAACCATCATTGCAACATAAAAGAAATGCGGTCCTACTACAGACATTTCATGCATGGTTCATAACTGAAAGCGACTCATGCTTTACCAGGGATGTATTTGACCATGAAAGCCAGCGGACATTCATTAGAGAAGACATCTTTAAGAAGCTAGGATTACCCACAGTGCACACCATTGAAATGAATGTCAAAGCATTTGGAGAAGCGAGTAGAGTGCCGAAAAGATGACTAAACATTGTCGAGACGACACTGATGAATGAATTCGACCGTATCAAGCATGATGTCAAAGCTATGCAAGTACCATTCACCTGTGAGCAGCTGATCGAACTTCCACCCACGAACCAATTAATGCAACAGCTGCTACATGAAAAAAAGTTTATTGCTGACTTAGGTTACCCACCAACCAAAATGCCCAAATGTACACAATTGATGAACACAATTGTGTACATCACTTGTTTTTGTTAGTTGCGTAATTTAAGTTCTAATTCGCTTCGAATCTAAAATTCACTATTCGCACCAGTCTAATCAGAATACATGTTTGTGTGCCATGTCAATTGCGTACACTTCCTTGCAGCCCTAACCAGCATTTCTCACACCACTTGTAGAGCTTGCTACCCAAAGCTTATCTCATAACAACACATTTATGAAAAACCCAGAATGCGCTTCACTCTGCAATAAAAGTAACGTTGCATAGGCTTCATGCGCCGATTCGGCAGAGAGGAGTAAATCTGCCTTTGCGAGCACAGCAATTTCTAGTCCTATATATTATGCAGGCGGCTGTACTGCTTGCCCTTTGATTCCAAAATATTGGAGGTGTCACTAACGAATGCGAACGGTCGTGCTTCACGATCATCGACATGAGGCCGATGATCAATTAATTTTATTCACCGCCAATCGGCTCAAACCACACGCAGCAAAGTGCCGCTGCATGTATTTGTATACGCGCCGCCAATCCCCTACCCACACTTCTGCGATGATGGTGCCGTCACCTCTCAGTTTTTGGTACACTATTGTTGGCGTCGCTGGCCTGGAGTGACCAGATCATTTGCCAACATGGTCTGCGTCTGGGTCTTGTCTGCATCAGTGTCGTATCTTTCCAGTGCACGCACTTACACTACCCCTCCGACTTTGATCATTCACGATTCGTTCCATGTTTTGGACCTGTTCTCGCTCCCTCCACACACATTCGGAAGCGTAAAAACGGCTTTTACAAGGAACGAATCTTGAATTATCGAAGTCGAAGGGGCCACGCAACGCCGGCGCCACAATGCAATTCTCTGAGCTCTGCGCACACACAGTCTACTCTCCCAAGTTTTCCTACGTACGAGTTACGCGTTTCGTGGACCCTGCAAGCAAGCTACCCGACCTGTCTTCTTCCCATTTGTTTTGGCTTTCAAGGTAGCTAGCGCTTTACGACAACTCCGCCTGTCTCGAGCTGCTCAGCGACGCTGGTTCGAATTCAGAAATTTCATTTTCGGACTGGAAATGGGCCCAGAAAAGTTTCACACATGCTGGCGTCTACGTTGCCCGTGCGCGTCTTGCTTGCTGTTGGTGAGCGTGTGTGGTCAGGAAGGCGGACGGGAGGACTTCCACGCTTTTTTTCTGCCGCTCAACAAAACGTAGAAAGTGTGACCGCTTGGCTTGGGCGTAATCCACGCCAAAGCCAGGTCCCAGGTGCCGCGTTGTTGAACGCTTGCTCATCCCTGTCGACCGCCCGGCAGTCAACTTGCCACTTCGGGTGTCCTGTGGTGTCCGAGCTTCGTGGGCGGCAGTGACGGCTACATGTCTGCAAAACTGTTTTCGCGAGGCTGACGTCATCGACGTTGAACCAGATGCAGAGCCTGATATGCAGAACTAGATGCAGAACAGGACAACTTCGGCGGCGATTTGGGGCAGTGCATCGACTCTGACGTGGGAGGGCGTGCAGGACATCTATTGCAATAATTTTATTACGGCTGATAATGATGCTGACACTGCGCAACCGTGCAAAAATGAGGGAATTGTGAATGAAGCACACGGCAAGAGCGATTTGGAGTAATTGGATGGTGAAGACAACGAAACTTTGGAGCCAGTGCCCACAAGCGTGCTTATAGCCCTTGGCTCAGGCAGCTTGTATATGCCACAGACCTCCGAAGAGCACGCTGTCTTATTGCTTCTGCTATTCGAAACACATGCATCACAGACTTTTTTTATGTGGAAAAATATTTGACTTTTCACTCATAACTTTCTTTAAAGCTGTGTCTCATTTTCTACAAACTTTGAGATACAGCGAATGGATGACGCGTCTCACTCAGGTTCATTATAAGCGGGCTCGACTGTATATGTTTGTGTGCTGTGTCAATCGCAAAATGCTTGGTATGCAAGGTATGCATCTTAAAGAATGGGCAGAAAACGCAAGCAAAGAAGGATGACAGAGCACAAGCCCACAAGTTCACATGCAAGGTGCTCATAGCATAATGCGAAGAGGTGGAAGCTGATCTACAGACTCTTGAGCTAGAGTGCGAGGCTTGTTATACTAAATATGTGTAGAGTAAGGTATAACTGCACACGCTCAAAACACAATTACGTGCAGACGGCATATATGCAAGCAGCTTGATGCTCGACAGTAGCTCCACACCTGTAAACTGATATGTAGGGCTATGGAGCACTGTGAACTCCCTCCACCAATCCCAACCAATGGTGCACAGCGTATGAGAAATAGCAAGGATGTTATGTGCCCGGCGATGCTATTCAATGAGCGCAGCATACTTTAAAGACGATATTCTTTTTTGGGGACCGATACTCTTTTTTTGGGAACAACACATCAATATTCTGTGTGTTTTTTCACTAGAAAAGTCATACGTAAGTAATTCTGAAGACAGTAGCGTTTATCACGCTGTGCTAACTATGCAACGCTTGCACGGAAAGGCATGTGTTTCTAACGCTTTACCAAGTCGACACGGTGGTGGCACATACTCGTCGCCTTGTGTTCTACGCCTTTTCACCTCCGAGACGGGCGCGTACGCCGCACGCGTCGTTTTTCAAGATAACTGTCAGATAACGCTTATGCCTCGCGTGTGACGTGACTTGATGTGCTCGTTCACCTCTGCTACACACTCGAGGCACTCTAATGCAGCGCCTCCAGAATACCATTCACCGATTTGCTTGCGCAGAACATCAAATAAATGTTTTGTTCAATCTCTCCAGATGCAAGACTATCATCTTCGGATGACATTTGCAGTGTAACATGCAAATACGGGGCCAATTTTTTTATATCTTTTCCTAAGACAAAAGCTTCTCAAAGTTTTCTTCCTGATGACTGGGGTAACTAAAGCAAGATGAGTAAATTGCAGGCTGCCACAGGCATAGCAGATGTCATGAACACTAACAAAGGTCCTCTAAGTGTTGAGATAGGCATAACTGATTCTTGCTTTGAGCAGACAACGTGCTCAAAGACCAAGAACAGTGCCAACCTCACTTCATGCAGTCTGGAAGCCCAGCTAGACAGAGGAGCTTTCTGCGAGTCACTTGCAGATAGCATCATATTACTATGCAAATCAACATACCTTTTTGAGAAGAATGCGGTAGAAACAGCCCCGTTGCTCAACCTATGTAGCACAAAAACCTGACTACGAAAACAACGATCAAAAAAGAGAACTACAAACATTGGAAACACATTATGGCCTCGCTGTTTAAACAATGTGATTAAAATGTACATGCTCGCCAAGCACAGACGCAAAAGCATGAAGGCTACTTCCATGCACTCACATATTCGAGAGTCAGCCTATATGGCGCAACAGTGCCCATCACAAGTTCATAAGATAGCATCCATGACAGTCGAAAATACTAACATTCCCTTTAACTTGACAGCTCTGAGCCGCAACAGTGCCTACCGCAAGTTCGTAAAATACAAAGTAGTGTATTTTCTTTGGGGCAATCTAGCGCTAGCGTGATGGCTGCTAAGAGAAGAGAGTTCCTCTTGCTGTGACTAGAACATCAGGAATGTTGTTTTTAACTAGAAAATGCATGCCACACACTATTGTTCATCCTTCTGTGATAACTGCCATTTAAGTCTCGTATGTTTTGCGATATTATATTGTAAAATGTTTTAGCGTGGTGGTGACAGCATTTAGTCAATACGTCCTCTACAGAGCATTAGTGCATGTCTAAATACACTGATTGTACTGTGAATTTTGTTTAATTTCACTTCATGTCAACTTATGGCGTGTGATGGTGTGTACAATTCTCGTGTGCCAATGTATCCTGTCGGAGACATTACGAGTGTGATCATTTTCACGTTAAAGTGTTCCTCTAGAACACTTTTTTGAAATGGGGGCTTCTGTGCTAAATATGGTAGAAGCCCATATTTAGCACATGACGCCGCTGAAAAGACAACGAAGTGGTGGCGAGAACACACAGGCATGCATTCTCCAAGTGGTTTGCCTATCTTGATGGACACATTCCTGCACATGCCGACATGACTTGAGAAAAGAAAAAACTCCGAAGCATTTCCCCGAGCGTGAACATGGTTAAGTGCGAATACACCGGGTGATGCTATGATGGGTATTTATTAATTCGCACAATTATATTTATTAATCACACTATGGTGCCTTTATGGTGTAATGGTTCCTGGGAATCGCAATTTGATCACACGGGGGAGTTTACGTTAACTTACTGGCGAATGCCAACGGATTTTAACTTTACTCCCCCTCACGGCCCGCTCTCGACGGGAGTGAAAAAGAAGGCGGGCGCGCGAGAGAGAGGGGTGCGCGCGCAGCTGCAGCGAGTGAGGAGAGCAGAGGAGCGAGCGAAGGGGGAGGGGGTATAAGGCGCGTCACTGACACCGATATCAGCGTCACGTCCGTGGCTTATTCAGTAGAGCATCGCGCTGCGGCCCGCCAAGTCCTCTTTCCTTTAAATATAGAGAGAAGACTGCGGACGCCGCCGACGACGGTGGATGGTTTGGGGTCGCTTATAAAGTGTATTCACACTTAAAAATAAATAAAAGGTCACATTCCTGACGCAGACGGTGCCTTAAGCTGGAATGAAGAAGACGCTTTTGCCTGATAAGACATCGGCGTTCAGAAGACCTACATTGTCAGAGGTACCTCATCGTATGTCAACACGCTAAGGAGTTGAGAAACATGTTTTCTGCCCTGGCGCCCAGCTGATGCAAAACCTACAACCCTCCTGGCCCTTCTAGTCCAAGAGCCACAACACAATGACGACCATTAAGTCAAGGCCCATAGCTTGAGCGCGGCACTCCTTTTCTAAACATTTTTCTAAAAATGCTTTGCGTCTTCACTCGCTTGCTGTGCATCAGTACTTGTCTCATGTGTGCTTTTTTTTTTCATAATTAGGCTTGTGCTAACATTCAAATGGTTCTAATATTCGAATGAATGGTAGAGCATTCGAATTCTCTTTCATTCGAATTCAAATTATTGAAACTTTCGAAGTATTCGCAATGATCGAATAGGTGTATAATAATCTGCATGTAAGTGCTAAGCCAAAAAAGCATCTATCCAAGAGAAATCCGCTCTGCCCCCTTTTAAAACGTGACTAACGTTGCTAGCAAACACTGCTGATCGGCAGTCGAGGCTATCGAGAACACGCGAGCCAAATATTATGGCACAGCACACGGCCTGCGGTTCACAATAAACTCTCAAAGTCAGCTAAAAATTGCACTCTACTCTCACCAAATGATGCCGTAAGCTCAAAAACCACTCGTCACAACCATTGTATCAGTCATTGGCTGATTTGAGCATAGCACGCTCGGTCGTTACTGGGGCTCCTGCTGCGGGAGGCCGCCATTTGTCGACGTGTACGTGTGCGATCGAAGGTCACATATACGAAAAAAAAAATAATAATAATAAGCTCAAGGTCACGAGACGCACATGACGTATTTTGACACGGGCCATCCCTCCCTGCTTAGCTTCCAGCGCTTTCATCGGGACGAGAAGAGAGAATGCACTTGAAGCGCGCAACAAATCTTTGCAACTCCGCTCGTGCTGCACGGATTTTTAAAAATTTGTTGTTTTTCTGTTTTTTTTTCTTTAATAAAGTTATTTCCTCTTCCTTTTCTCAGCCAATAAGCTTCTTTAGCCTATCCATTCTATTGCTACTTGAAAAAATTTGCAAGGCCTCTTCAAATGAACATATCATGCTCAAAACAATTCATTACATTAGCGCATATGACTCATATGCTCCAAATATAATAAATTTTAAAATTTTAGGTATATTACAGGTTGTGACTTGCATTCTACCTAAAAAAAAAGGCATTTGCATAGAGGCCTTACTTTAATTTAAAGAAAATATTGCGCAGGTTAGTTAGATCATGATAAATATGCCCATTTTTCTTTATAGTCATACATGTATGCTATTTGAATTCAATTCGAAATTATCAGACCAAGATCACAGAATTCTCTTTGGTTCCGAATTCAAATTATTGAAAATTTCAAAGTATTCACAATGAACGAATAGGTGTATATTAGTCTACATGTAATTGCTTGAAAAGGTGTTTTCACTCCAGTGTAGAATTGCTAAGCTGTGAAAGCATCTATCCAAAAGAAATCCGCTTTGCCTCGAAGCCTTCTAAAATTTGAAAGGGCTTCAAATTTGATATTTTAGGTTCGAATTCGCTTCGAATCTAAAATTCACTATTCGCACCAGTCTGATCAGAATACATGTTTTTGTGCTGTGTCAATTGCGTACACTTCCTTGCAGCCCTAACCAGCATTTCTCACACCACTCGTAGAACTTGCTACCCGAAGCTTATCTCGTAACATATTTATGAAAAATTTAGACAGGTTCGATGACATTTACTGGGTCAAAATGGCTTAAATGTGAAAATCAATCCCTGCTGTCAAGATGACAGACCACAGATGGCGTGCCTGCACATGCACATCAGCCTGCACATGGCTGCATTCAAGCAGTGGCAAATGCTGCTCACACTACCTAAAGTGAATTTTAATGCCCCTTGAACAGATGGGCAGCTTACCATCTTGTTCAGCTTTTCCAGCTTCTAGGTCCAGTATAAGAAGTCGCCCATCCTTCGTCGTTTCAAACGGACATTTTTTTTTCTTTTTTGGCAGTGCCTTCGGGTCAGTAGCTATACAAAGAGGAAATATGTGAGGACAAACTACTTTAGTAGATGGCACTTCACACATTAATGTTGCACTTCCATGTTCACGATCAATATACATACACAGTATCTGCTTTCCAGCAGATTTGTCCAGGAAGTCAACAATGTCATCTTCTCCTCGCTCTTCAATCCATGCAGATGCAGCCTTCTTGCTTCTCCTACTTGCTGGAACATCTTCATCACTATTGTCGGATTCATCTTCACTGCTGTCCAGCAAGATCTGCTCAATCCTAAAAAAAATAATTGAGCAGGCAGTCCGCACAACAGCACACATGGAAGAAAAAAGTGCAAAACGTGCAATGTATTGCAATATATGAACGTCCGGCTTCAATACGAGTGCAGCACGCACATGCAAGCAGCATGCAAACAACAGCAAGTACAATTTTTTTCTCACTTTTTTTTTTAAGCAGAAGCAACAAAATTTTTTACATATTTCATGACCTCGATTCTTCCTTAATATTAATTTTCTGAATTCCTTTTGCCGCTATAGCATACAGCCAGATATCAGTATGTGCCCTATTTGGCACAATTACCATTCAGTGACGAACTGCGCAATACGCCATCGTCTACGTAGTGCAGCAGAAATGCAAAGCACAGCCTCCGAAATCATGCTGCACAGCTCTGTCTAGCAGGATTTAGGTTGTAATGGCAGGTTTTAGATCCTTCATGAAAGTCTGAGGTTCCAGAAACATTACCTGGCAATTTTTTGTTATCTTACTGGTGTGGGTGCTTGAAAAAATGTCATCATCATCATCAGCCTGACTACGTCCACTGCAGGACAAAGGCCTCTCCCATGTTCCGCCAGTTAACCCGGTCCTGTGCTTGCTGCTGCCGATTTATACCCGCAAACTTCTTAATCTCATCTGCCCACCTAACCTTCTATCTCCCTCTAACCCGCTTTCCTTCTCTGGGAATCCAGTTAGTTACCCTTAACGACCAGCGGTTATCCTGTCTACGCGCTACATGCCCGGCCCATGTCCATTTCTTCTTCTTGATTTCAGCTATGATATCTTTAACCCCCGTTTGTTCCCTAATCCACTCTGCTCTCTTCTTGTCTCTTAAGGTTACACCTACCATTTTTCTTTCCATTGCTCGCAGCGTCGTCCTCAATTTAAGCTGAACCCTCTTTGTAAGTCTCCAGGTTTCTGCTCCGTAGCTAAGTACCGGCAAGATGCAGCTGTTATATACTTTTCTCTTAAGGGATAGTGGCAATCTACCTGTCATAATTTGAGAGTGCTTGCCAAATGTGCTCCACCCCATTCTTATTCTTCTAGTTACTTCAATCTCCTGGTTCGGCTCCGCGGTTATTACCTGCCCTAAGTAGACAGTCTTTTACAATTTGAAGTGCACTATTACCTATCTCGAAGCGCTGCTTTTTTCTGAGGTTGTTGTACATTACTTTAGTTTTCTGCAGATTCATTTTAATACCCACCTTTCTGCTCTCCTTGTCTAACTCCGTAATCATGAGTTGCAATTCGTCCCCTGAGTTACTCAGCAATGCAATGTCCTCGGCAAAGCGCAGGTTACTAAGGTATTCTCCATTAACTCATATCCCTAACTGTTCCCATTTTAGGCTTCTGAAAACTTCCTGTAAGCACGCGGTAAATAGCATTGGGGAGATTGTGTCCACCTTCCTTACACCCTTCTTGATTGGTATTCTGTTGCTTTCTTTATGAAGCACTATGGTAGCAGTTGATTCCCTGTAGATTTCTTCCAGAATGTTTATATATACTTCATCTACGCCCTGACTCCGCAGTGTCTGCATGACGGCTGATATTTCTACTGAATCAAACGCCTTCTCGTAATCTATGAAGGCTATGTATAGTGGTTGGTTATACTCTGAGCATTTCTCTATTACCTGATTGATAGTATGAATGTGGTTAATTGTTGAGTAGCCTGTTCGAAATCCTGCTTGTTCCTTTCGTTGATTGAATTCTAATGTTTTCTTTACTCTGTTAGCAATTACTTTTGTAAATAGCTTGTATACTACAGAGAGCAAGCAGACCGGCCTGTAATTCTTTAAGTCCTTGTCATCTCCTTTCTTATGCATTAAGATGATGTTAGCGTTCCTCCAAGACTCTGGTACTCTTCCCGTCAAGAGACATCTCGTAAACAGGGTAGCTAGTTTTTCTAACACAATCTGTCCTCCATCTTTCAGCAGATCTGATGTTACCTGATCCTCACCAGCAGCTTTGCCTCTTTGCATGCTCTCCAAAGCTTTTCTGACTTCTTCTATCATTACTGGTGGGGTGTCATCTGGGTTACTGCTAGTTCTTATAGTATTAAAGTCGTGGTTCTCCCGGCTACTGTACAGATCTTTGTAAAACTCCTCCACTATTTTTAACTATCTCATCCATATTGGCAGATATTTTGCCTTCTTTGTCCCTTAGTGCATACATCCGATTTTTGCCTATCCCAAGTTGTCTCTTCACTGCTTTGACGCTTCCTCCGTTTTTCAGAGTGTGCTCCATTCTCTCCATGTTATACCTTTTTGCGTCGGATACCTTACGCCTATTAATCAACTTCGAAAGCTCTGCCAGTTCTATTTTGAAAAAATGTGAGGTACGACAAGTTCTAGTCCATATTTAACCTTTTTGATTTCCTTAACAATTGATACTCCCAACTGCAAGCCAGTGGTTGGTAACTCGAGTAAGAAAGTATACCAAGACAGCGACATGCGTACAGATAAGCGTGTGCGCAGCCATTTTCTACATAGATATCAGCAGTCAGATGCTTAAAGTGAAATGTTCAATTAGGCCTGAACACTGGACACAATTGCCCTGCTTTATTCAACACATTCCAGCAGCGCATTGTTCCAGCAGATGGAGAGAGCAGACCGGGTGTTCAGATTAACCCATATATGCCCAAATTTGGTAAAATTAACAGAATTTATTGCTCTAAAACATTTCCTTTTTTTTACGACCTCAAAAAACAGAGTAAGGCTTTTATTTGAAAAAAAAAAAAACTGTTTCGAACAATGGTTTTGAAGCCATCCTACATGTAGGACACCAATGTTTGATACACCGCGAACAAAAAACATTAGCACCTACACTATCATACGAAAGTTGCTGGGTATACAGTAACTTACGAACAATCGACAAAATGTCAGCAGCATAGAGAACAATTTGACTCTATATTATATTTTTTTTTCCCGGTATGGCGCTCAGCTACATGCACGCCAAATAGCAATTTCGTAACTGCAAACACGTGGCTATTTGTAGCCCAGCGATGACTTAAACTTGCATGTGACGAGGACAGGGCATCACACCTTAGGTGGCGCTAGCTTTTTACAACGAAAGCTGTTATGAGATCCCAACTGGAGTCTTGCGGAGCGCTGTAGTTGTCTGCCAATCACCCAGCGTCAGCTCAACCCCCAGAAAACCCCCCTTCTTTGGACACGGCTAAGCCATGCATGGCAACACGTGGGAACGAAGTCGAAACCCCCCCATTGGCTTGAGTCCGTGGTGTTGCCGCACACCAAACCTTTGCTTGCGCAGACGGGAAACCATATTCGTTGCTACGTGACATTGTTTAGGCATCTGCCCGTCTAGCCCACGTAACATGCACCGCAAGACAATGCAGTCCTGCACACCACGCCTGGCGCAAGTCGACAATGAGTGTTTTAGAAAAGGCTCTGAAAGGCTGCTCTTCTAGCTTTCGCCGTGACTTCGCTGCGCCTTCCGTGCAGGCCTGGCGTTTTTACAGAAAAAAACGTTCAAGTTACACTGAAAAGCTTCAGCGTCCTACATGCAGGACACTGGGCATATATGGGTTAAACTGTTTATTGGGCTCACATTAAAGGAAAGTCAGCAAGACACTGGCACTGATAGAGGCCAAATGAGCATTAGCTGTCGATCAACTGACAAGCGGCGAAGCGCGGCGGCATTTATACATGTGTAGTCGAATATTCCAGCCTTATCACAAGCTCTGTCATTATCTAGAGTGTTCGTCCCTTGCAGGTGTTGTCAACAGAATGATCTAAAATGATTGTGAACCTTCTCGGACAATGAGGTGCAGTTTGCGCTAAGCATTCCTGACCCAGGCTTTGTGGGCGAAAACTAAATCAAAGAAAAGTTAGATTAAGAAGCGCATGTGGCAATATTTTGCTTTATCTATTTTATGAAAAAAGTCTAGCAATAAATTTTTAATTGACTTCTTCCTAATTCATGCAACAGAGGGTTAGACTACCAACTTGACGGTGTCCAATCATATTGAGCGGGAAATACCATTAGCACACTTGAATGTCATTATATGAAATGATCGATATAACGAAGGAATCTAAATTCCCCTTTTGCAAAATTCACCAATCAATGAATATAAAATAGCTTCAAAAAAAGAAAAAATTAAGCATTTGCACCAACCACAGCTGGACAACACCGTAGTTTATGCTGCTCCATCGAAGTGACTACCATTTTTTGCCGAATCCATGAAGCTAGCAATGCAACATCACTTACTGCTATAATAGCTTTATGCATTATGCAACAGATTCTATTAACAGGAACATTACTAACTAACAATGACTTTATCGATTCATGCAAAACATTCTATTAACAAAAAATTTTATCTCTACACACTAGCTAATGAACATGGTACTTTTTGATCATGAAAGTTACAGTCAGTGTCTGCTTTTCACACCCAGCAAGCTTTGCATATATGCAGTGCCTTGCACTGCGTATGCATGTGATTACAATATGAAATTCTTTGAAACCAAATGGGCCGTGAATTTCATGAAGACCCACTGACCGTCTAAAATTACCCGAGTTAACAGTCAGCAAACTAGGACTATATTTGCAACAGTAGTCAGACTGACTTTTTAACAGATTACCTACCAGTATGTCAACACATCAAAGGCAAGTACAAGTAAATAATACACACCCTTCAGTGGCAGGTCGACGAAGGATGCCCGAGCTGCTGGCCCCATCGCCCTCAGGTTTGTCCTTTGCCTGGTACTCCCTGCTCTTCTTATCTTTATTTCGCTTCTTTCGATTCTCAACCTTACGAATATTGACTGCTAACTTCCGGTGGGACTCTGGCAACAGTTCAATGATGCTGTCATAGCTAAAAACAAGCAAATAAAAAAATAAGAAACCGGCCAGAAAAACAGCTAAAGAAGTGGTGCCATCAAATTCCGAGGCTATATATAACAAGCTTCTTGTGGGTTTCCTCTATATCAAGACACTCAACAAATGATTGGGCACAGCAAATGTCTAATTAGATTAAGTTTTAACTCACTTCCGAAGTGTATCTAAATGCTCTTTTTCACAATCCAAACCCATCTATATAGCACATCAGCCCTGATGCAGCTTTATCGGAAGGGCAATGAAAGTTGTAGTGACGTCAAACCAGATCTGTGGTGAGCATAGGCGTGCGAAGGATTCCCCTTCTGGGGAGGGACGAAAACTAATCACAGCCCCCCTTCCGTATTATGTCATGTGTGGGGCTGACTTTACGATTCAAATGAATATATCTACAGTACTCACGGATTCAAACAGGACAATTTATGGCCAAGTAAAGCACATACTTTGGTTTCCAAAGTCTTCAGTTCGCGTCATATTGGGGTAATTTCAAATCGAGCACAATGTATCAGACCTTTGGGAACCATATTCGTCGCGACGTAATATGGTTATCTCGAGAAACTGCACATTCTATTAGTCGCACTTCACAATTTCATGTCGCATTTGAGTATGCGAGTATAGTACACTATATGAACACCAGCTTCCCTGTTTATTGATATTACGCTCACATACCACTCTGTGTAGCTACATTTAGAACACCCTCGTCACCGCACGTCATAAAATTATGAATCATTTTCCACAGCCGTATGTGCATTAGCATTCCATTATGAGCCAGCCTGACTGGTAAGCTCTCTTTTTCACTAAAGAAAATAGGTACCACAAAAACTGGGTGTCAAGAACCTTCAAAGCACATGTTTTAAGGGGAGATGCCAGTTGAAAAATGCAATTTTATTTTTTACAAAAAATACATTCAACTCAAAGTAGGTTAAAATCACATTCACAGAGCACAATGTGGCTATTAAAAACTAAAATAAGCTCATTGTCCGTCTAGAGTCCCGTGGAAATTGCCATCTGGCTACTTGCTATTGCATTTCGCATGAGCCGTTCGCCAAAGCCACATGCTCAAAATCACTGCAATTCTCAAGATTTCATCATAGAAGAAATCATTAAAAAAAAAATACATTTTTGCCACATAGACGAGCTTTCACTCATACCTCTGAAATGCTTTTTTTCTTGAGATACAATCGTGGGCAATTTCTTGAGTTTGTCATGTTACTGGTACTTCTGATAGCTAGACTGGGATGAAATTATGGCCATACATTCCTTAACTTGTGCAGAGTGCAACTTATTGATTGATTGATTTGTGGGGTTTAATGTCACAAAACAACCATATGAATTTCGGGCCCCCTGCGGTTCTTTATCATGCACCCAAATCTGAGCACACAGGCCTACAGCATTTTCGCCTCCATCGAAAATGCAGACACCACAGCCGGGATTCGATCCTGCGACCTGTGGGTCAGCAGCCGAGAACCTTGGCCACTAGCGCACTGTGGCGAGGAGCAGAGCACAACTGTCTTTTTTAAAACTTGATATCGCTTTATTAATCAATACAAACTTAAAGTAAGCAATTAGTATGGACTGACCATGCTAAGACGTCTCACAAAACAATTTTTCTTGTCCAATGAAATGTTATACACACTTCCTTGTTCGTTATCAACATTCTACAGTTAATATGTAGCAACATGTGCAGTTAATGGCTCAGAACCTTAAAGATTTAGTGACAAAAGATGATGCCAAAAAGAACTACATTTTGTCAAGGTACAAAAGGAAAACTATGTAACTATGCATACTTAAGGTTTAACAGCGCCAAAAAATACACGGTGGGCAGGAAAAAGATAGGAAAAGCGCCGATTTCCAACTAAAAATTTATTGACTGTTAATATACCCGAGTGAACAGAAAAAAAAACTGCGAGAAAATGACAGATGTAAAGATATGAAATATCAACAATCACTACGCCTTTGAAGCCCCATCTGAGCAGCCTCAGATTATACACTGGTGTTCTTTAGTCTTGCCGAGAACTGTTGTCTTTTCGAACAGTGGAGTGCACCCACACGTGCTCATGTGTTGTGCCAAAAAGCCATATTTGCCAGTACGAACATTATTGGCGTGTTACCATAAGCGTTCATTTAGGCATCTGCCCGTCTGGCCCCCGTAACATGCACCGCAAGACGATGGGATCCTGTTCACCACGCCTAGCGCACAATCGACAAACTGTGTCCTGTGCCTAACCATGCACTGCTTTCCGTTTCTCTTTACGGGGCAGGTCCCATTTGTCAACTGGGACAACTTGTCAGGGGCACTAAAGACCACCTTCACGTTGAGGCGTTGTCCTATTTTCTTTAGGCGGTGTGACACAAAGTGCATATACAGAATAACCGCCACCTTTTCGCACTTTTCCGCTGTGGTGCACTCCCTGTTACTGTCGATGCCCATACGTTTTCTTTTCCTGTGCATTGCCTCTGCCACAGAAATGAGCAAAGGGCGCGGGTACCCCTCTTTTTCTAGGCGCTTCTGGACTGTGCCAGGAGATTGGCTTTTAAGACATGGTGGCAAGACCTTTCTAAAGCATTTCGGAAACATGACTGTACGATTGCTCTTCTTACTAATTTGCTATGTGCAGACGAGAACGGCAGAATAGGCTTCTGGGAACGAGGCTCGTAACACCAGCACGTGTGGTATTTCGAAAAAGAAATCTTTAGGTCAAGAAAGCAGATGCTGTCCCTTTCCGGCGTCTCGCAAGTCACCACGAGCGAACAAAGGCGGTCACGAAAGGTTTGTAACACCTGCATGACCTTAGAGTGAAAGATTTCTAAATCACAGTTCAAAATCATCAGATAATCGACCATGTAATGAAAAGTTTTTACAACAGATAATTCACCAAGCTTTTCATTCAATGTCCCATCTAATTTGGCTATGATGATAATATATGTTGTTTAATGACGAAGGGCCATTGATGGCCAAAGAGTGCCAGGAAATTATATTGAATCGGAGCAATGGTTATGTCAAATGGCTGTAAAAGGGTCTAAGACTCTGTGCTCTAAAGGTGCGTAAGACATATATTTATTAAAATTATGAAAGTGAAGTGAAGCATGCCTGGTGAGAATGAGTCTTAAGTTATCATGACACCATAGAATAGGGGTGTTATATTAGCACCGATACCTCGCCAGCGCCCTTGGTCCCAAGGGCCGGGACACAGGTGCTCTCTTTGAATGTAGCCTCCGCAGCAGCAGCCTCCTTTCAGAGGCAGTGCTACCGATCACTTCAGTAAATAACATGGAAAGTATTTACTTCCTTTAAGAATGCATTCAATGCATTATATTTAAAAAGAGGTTTTGAACACATAGCACTCTCGCGTTAAACTTACTCAGAAGTTCTTGAACGTCATCTAAATTTCTAAGTATTCCTCTTACGTTCCACTGTATAATTTTGTCCATAGTGGAAAAAAAAAAGGAAAAAGTGCTGTGTGCAGAGAAAACGGAGATTAGCTCATTTTACAGGGCCTTTGTCAGGCCCTGTAATCGGCGTTTTGTCTTTTTTTGGGGGCGGTCTACAGAAGCTCGCTGCTCCTTCGGCGCTTCCTGCGCTGTTTGGCTTGAACTGGTGTCCACAGCCTCTTGCGAGGCACTGGACGCCTGCTCTACAGAGCGATCTGTGCGTCGCTTAGACTTCGCCTCGATCGACGAAGTCTTTGTCCCCACCGAGCTGAGGCCGATGAGGGCCCCTTGGCCTCGTGATTGCCCTGGCTAATGCCAGAGGTTGTAGAGGTCACCGGTGTGGACAGGCTGAATGTGGGCAGGGCAGCGCTGGCTGCTCCTGCTGTAGGGGCTTGTGGCGTTGGCCTCGGCACGCTATGCGCGGTCCGGACAACTGCCAAGGGCCTTTGTGGTGCCGCCCCTCGTTGCACCACTTCGGCGAAAGGTGTTTTTAGTGCCAATGATGACGAGATCCGTTGTCTTGCTTCCGTGAATGTGATATTTTCCTTAACTTTTATAGTTAATTCTTTTTCTTTTTTCCAGGCTGGGCACGCTCTGGAGCATGCGGGGTGACTACCTTCGCAGTTAGCACAGAGGACGTCGTCATGACTACAATCATCAGCACTGTGGCCGGTTGTGCCACACTTAGCACACATCAGCTGTCCTTGGCAGCTCTGGGATGCATGACCAAATCGCTGGCATTTGAAACAACGCCTCGGGTTTGGAATGAAGGGTCGGACATGGAGTTCTATATAGCCAGTTTCTATATAGCCAGTTTCTATATAGCCAGTCTCAGGTAAAGTGGTTGAGCTGAAGGCGAGTATCAAGTGCTTTGTTGCTATTTCGTTGTTGTTACGTCTGATTTTGATGCGCTGGACATGTATTACACCTTGGTCCTTCCATCCATCAAGGAGCTCTTCTTCACTCAGTGTCATCAAATCTTCGTCCGATAACACGTTCTTCACTGTATTCATGGTACGGTGTGTGCTCACAGAGACGGGGACGTTACCAAAGGCTACAAGGTGCGAGAGTTTATTGTACTGTTCCTTGTCTTTTAATTTGAGAAGCAAATCTCCACTTGCCATCTTCGTGGCCTTATGACCGGTTCCAATGGTCTCACTCAAGCACTTGGCCACAAGGAAGGGTGAGATTGCTCTAGCTTTTGTAGATGATTATTCGCAGTGGAGGACATGGTATTTTGGGAAAGTTTCTCTGTTTTGGGGCCAAAGTAGTGAAGTTGCGTCGGTGCGTACCCTTTTCGAGGCACGATCAGTTAGAGAGGGGGTCGAGGATCTCATGGGAAAATGTGGATTTTTCGGTAACGGCGCCTACCACCCACCACGGAGTCCAACAAGGGGACGTGGCAGAGCATGTGGACATGTCTTACTATAACCCAATATGGTTTACCCTAGTTAGGATAGCCACACAAGGTTAACCCTTGCCGCCAGGAAAAACAGAAGTAAATTGAAGAGAGGAGAGAACAGGAAAGATTGAGAGTGAGAGGAAAAGACGAAGATGAAGAGAGGGAGAGACAGGAAAAGGCGACTGCCGGTTTCCCCTGGGTGGTTCAGCCCAGGGGTGCCGTCTACGTGAAGCCGGATCCAAAGGGGTGTGTTGCCGCCACTGGGGGGCCTTAAAGGTCCAATCACCCAGCATTGGCTCAACCCCCAGGATCCCCTTTTCCCTGGACACGGCAAAGCCATGCACGGCTAAGCGTGGGAGGGAGTCGAAACTCCCCTGTTAGCTCGGGTTTGTGGTGTCGCTACACACCAAACGCCTACTTACGCAGGTGCCCCTGCGGAATATCTAATTTGGCTAAGAGCAAGTCACTCAGAAATGGGCTGTTAAACCTCAAGTATGCTACACTAACTAGCCCAATCAGCCACTAGCCACTTTGTTAAGCAACTATGATAACTATGCAATCCGTAAAACTGATTACATATTTGGAATGAGCATAAAAGCATTTATATACAGCAAAAATTTTATTTCCCTAGGCTGCAGATTAAATTAACTTTTTTTACATAAGTAAAAGGTCATGCAGAAACACTCACCCAAACTTTCGAATCAATTTGACTAAGATCTCTCTGATCTTCCTTCGGAAATGCTTCTGGCAATCTTCAGTCATTGAGCCCAACTTTGGGATCTAGCAAAAGCATAAAGAAGCACTTACTGAACTAGCACACAAGAAGTGGATCTGCAAGATGAGCAACTACAACAAGACGTGGTAGCAACCACCAGATCCAGAGAGCAGAAACAAGCTCTACCATATGTGATTAAAGCTATAGTGAGTTCGGTATTTCTTCTAATCTATCTTCTAATCTCTTCTATGCATCAAACTTACCAGCTCGCTTAAATGTTCTTTCAGATGTTCAGGAGTGAGGATGAAAAATAGCATCTGCACGAAATGAAGAGCTGCCTTCACCACCTCCCGCTTCCCCGATTCCAAGACATTCATTACAGATTTGATAACAGCATTCAGCATGTCACTGCGGCAGACATCTGCAAAAACAACCACCATTAAGCACTTTCACAACAGCAGATTTCATCAGTGATCTCTAACATAGCCCTAAAACAGAACAGCCATTAACAACAAACATAGGATACAAAATTTATAAAAAGTGCAGTGCTCTTGTTCTGTAAAACAATCGCATCTCCATTGCCCTATATGATCTACACAGTACTTTAGAGAAGCCATTGCTTTATGAAGGGTGCATGTGGGGCCTACATAACATTTGTCTAAAATTTCTAGCACAGCAAACCCCCTAACTACTCTAGTGTAACCATTGAATCATATACTCAACTGCTCACTCTCTTCCAGTTGCCTCTTTGCACCAAGATGCATCACTTTGCTAAGAATTTAAATTTGCCATGGCAGAGCATAGGATTTTCAGTTTTTTTTTCTTTTTTTTTTTCAAGCTTGCCAGCATGCCTATTTCAAAAAAGATATTTGTCTAGTAGCAATCATTTCATTATAACTGTATGCACTAAAACAAGAATAAACATTCCAAACCAACTGAATATTATTGAGTAAAAGCCCAGCTCGACATATAAATGTTTAACATTTGCAGCACTTTGCACTCGCTACATTTTAACGCTCATTGTGAAAATTCTGGGTATAGCTAATGTACATCTAAATCAGCAAGTGTTAAGGGTTCATTGCCAATAAATATGCATATGCCTGCCCTGACCAGCGGACCAGTCACAATTACCAAGTTGGTTGAATTCATGCATTCTATACATTTGGCTGCAACAACAAAATTCTGTGACAATGAATACTTTGATATGTCACATACATATGTTCTTCAACTGCACTAGAGTAGTTGCTTTTAAAATTGATCAGTGCCATTCGACTAAGCAACATACAGAGTTTCATAAATATGTGTCATCTCGGTGAAGCGCAAACCAAACACCAGAAATGGGCACTAGTACCTTTGAACTCGTAGAGGGCAAATGAAAGGGCCATGATGCAGGAGCTCAGTAGGTAGGTACGACCTAATAAACCTTTTGTGAGCCGGACCACAAGCTCTGTAACAGCCTCTCCAGGATCATCTGGCTGCCAACGGATCAGTGCCTTGCCCACACTTGCAATAACCTCATAGGCTGCCTGCTGCACCTTAGAAGCAGGCACTTTTGTGCACAGCACTGCCTGCAAACAGTGATTTAAAAAAAGCATGAAATCCACCTGGTGATAGCAAACCAAACACTAATCATGCCCTTCTTTTTCCTATGGTGAACGAGTTTGTAACTTGCCAATAACAAGTGGTGCTCTTCCTCAGGAAAGTGTAGTAGCCACATGCATCACTATATTGAGAGTATGGTGTCTGGTATTCATAACTGACATGCAGTGTTAATAATTAGTAGTGCACTTATCTCTCTACAGCAGATAGCTAAAAGGCAGACAGAAGTAAGTTTTATACACACAAGAGGGTGCAGGCCGTTCCACTGCCAGAAACATGAGCCTGGGACACAAACACAGCAGAAGGAAAGCGAGGGTCACACCCTTCCTCTCCCAGCTTCTCAATAAGGAAAATGCTCTCTTTGTAGATACATCCCGATCAGGCAATGATGCCAAGGAAAGTATAGAAGATATTCAAATTTTAGTGTACATGTGAAGAAGAAAAGTTGAGAAAAATATAACCTGCCGCCAGCAGGGACCAAACCAGTAACCTTTGAATAACGTGTCTGGTCTGATGCTTTAGAGAAGCCATTGCTTTATTGAATTGAATTGAATTAAATTGTTTTATTCACAACAACAAAGTTGCGAGGATGACCAGACAAAAAAGCTGCATTGAGCAGCTTGAGGGGAACCTGGCCACCTCATACACTGGGCAGCTTCACAGCGGTCACACAAAAACATGGTATACATCATGAATGAACTAACTTAAAAAACACAAAAACAGTAAACATCCATGGTCGGAATAAATAAACAAGGTCATTATAGAAACATTTGAAAAAAATGGGAAAAAGTAAGCAAAGTGCTAAAGACGAAGGGTGCATGTGAGGTGGTCATCCCTCTGTCTACTATATGGGGCATATAATGTGAATTTCAATGTGAGAGCATCAAGTCAGTGCTGCCAGTAGCCACTATGGCGACTGCAGAAAAACATTAATTTGCCTGTTGGCGTCACGTACCACGTGATCTCTTTACGAGCCATTGAAGAAGTGTTCCGCACTCGCTGTAGTGGCTGCTGGCTGTGTCGACTGATACTTGCACGTTAATGGGGTTACAAGGGTCTTAATAAAAAGTTTTTTATTTACTATCTAACAGTGATAGAAATTACCATGCATGTGTACCACTGAACGGAGATTTCGAACCTGCAAACACATTTGAAATATCTCGTTTAGAAAAAAGTGATGACAAATTTCCTCATTATAATTAGGTAATTTACAGAAACCTGTACAGTCCTCTTGTTCATACGAATAAAGGTTAGTGACGTACTGACCTTCATTGTTGAACCACTCAGCCTTTTTAGTGTCCTTCAAAGCAAATCATGAGCATGGTGACAACGGGTATCCCACAGGCTAAAGAAAACTAGATGTCGAAACAGCTATTTCTTTGATCAGAAATAATTTTTTAACTTGGAAGGTAAAAATGAGCTACCAGTAATTAGCTGGTATTTGTCATATAATTACAATTCTATCAAGTTTGAGAGAAAAAGAAAAGCTTTAGCCTGTAGTTCAAGTGCTTCGTAAAAGAATGGTACAAAGTTCGTTTAGATATCTTCACAGAAACTTGCTCATAACTTCCGTAAGGCTGATTCACAAATAAAATAAAATAACGCTGCTAAGAAAATTACATTCCCGGTCCTAAAAACATGTGCAAGTTCATATATTAAGCTTTAACAAAAGTAAATGGTATTTTGCCATAATATAAAATTTTTCCAAAACATACTTTCGATTGATTGATTGATTTGTGGGGTTTAACGTCCCAAAACCACCATATGATTATGAGAGACGCCGTAGTGGAGGGCTCCGGAAATTTCGACCACCTGGGGTTCTTTAACGTGCACCCAAATCTGAGCACACAAAACATACTTTCGACTATAAACACCTCAAATTGCAATTTTTGAAAGTCAGCATTTTTTACAATTTTGTGCTATTTTAAAAGACCCTCCTCCCTTCCTAAATGCACCTATAAAGTGGACAGAGGGATGACCACCATCATAGCTGAGTGATAGAGCGTCAAATGCATTAGTTGAACGTTGCAAGTTCAATCACTGCCAGCGGCAAGTGATCTTTTTGTCAACTTTTCTTTTTTCGTATTTACATTACAATTACTTCCAATAACATCGCCCATACTTTCCTTGGCATCATTATCTGTTAGTTCTCGTTAATACTATGTAGAAATGCATTCAAATGGCAGAAAAAATTTGAAGAAACCTAGAAGGGGGACTCCTCTGTCTTAAAGGGGCCCTGCGAAAACTTTTTGAGCATGGTCAAAAAACACTGCTCATCGGTAGCAAAGGCCTGTAATTTACAATGAATGATCATAGTCAGCTGAAAATTTCTTTCTCTTCTCTCTACAAATGACGTATGACGCTCAAAAATAACTCCTAGAAAGCCCATCTGTCAGCCATCTAACATGGCGCGCTCGGTCATTACAGAGATCCCCGCGGGAAACCCCGACTAGTCTACGCACGCGCGAGCACGATCACAAAAAAAAAAGTCGTGCATTCGAAGAAAAAAAAAATGAATGAAAAAAAGTGCTTAAGGTCACGAGGCCCGCCTGACGTATTTCTTTGCACCAGTCATCCCGCCCTGCTTAGCTTCCAGTGCTTTCGTCAGGACGTGGGAAGAGAGAACGCCATTGCAGCATGCACCAAATCTTTGCAACTCCACTCGCACTGGACGGATTCTTAAAATTTTTGCGGTGTTGAATTCGTGAGGCAATGGGCTCTTCCAGTTAATTCATTTCATGGTTACTTGAAAAAGTGTTTCAGGACCCCTTTAAGAGTAGACACAGTATATGGGGACATATTGTTCATTTTTTGCCCCAATTCTAAAAGAAACTTCGTATACAAAAGTGAAAAAAATGCTTGTCTAGAGTCTGTATCGGACATGCGCTGTCTGTGTTATCGTGATCTGTGCGTTTATCACCGAGACTTCCCCGCCCTCACCACCTATATAAAGACGTGTTAATAAACCCTGTTGTTCTTCTTGTTCCCGTCAACATGTAGTTGCCTCTGTCCTTTGTCAGATACCCGACATGTTACATGGTGTCAGAAGTGTGAGCGACAACGATGGAACTTCTCAAGGCTCCGCCCCCCTTGCAATTGACCTGTGACCTCTCAAAAAATCGGAGGCGCTTCAGGCAGAAGTTCGACTTGCACCTGCAGGCGACCACAATGGAGCATCCTTGAAGCGAAGCTGCAAAAGCGGCGCTGCTGCTAAGCGTAGCTGGTGACGAAGCGCTCGACGTGTTAAACACGTTCATGTTCGAGGAAGACGAAAGCAAGGACGACTACGCAACGCTCGCTGGGAAATTCGAGTCATACTGTGCTGAGGTGAGCAACGAAGTTCATGAACACTACGCGTTTCGGTCAAGGAAGAAGGCGAAGGGGGAACCTTTTAAGAAGTTTGTCCGCGACCTCAAAAGGAAAGCCGAGCAATGCAACTTTGAAGAGCAGCGAGATTCTCTGATCAGGGATCAAATCGTGTTTGGCACAAATGACTCGAAGCTGCGAGAAAAAATGCTTTGAGAAAAGTCTTTAACATTGCTGAAAGCGGAAGAACTTTGCAAGGTGGCAGAATCATTGCCACAGCGAAAGGAGGTTTGGAACGCCACGAAAAACCGCGTCGATGCTGTTTGAAGGCACGCAACAACATGGCGGGGCAAAAGTGATGAGGATAGCAAGCAGCACCGTTGCAAAAAAGTGCAATCGACGACACTTGCCAAGAAAGTGTCCAGCCTACGGTAAAAGATGCAATGAATGTCGCTAACTTCACCACTTCGCGGTTTGTTGCCGAGAAATGTCTGGTGTCAGCCAGGTAAGCAAGGACAGCAGTGACGACGACTTTGACGTTCTAGCAATTGAAACAGACAGAGGAGGCAGCAAAGATTGGAAGGAAGCACAAATTGCTGGAAAAAACATCGCCTTCAAGGTGGACACTGGTTCACAGGCCAACCTCCTACCGTTCTCGGTGTACCACAAGATTCCAGGGGCGGAAAAGTTAACGCCCACAGGTGCGGTGCTGCGAGCTCACACCAGGGGCGTGGTTACTCACTTTGGAACGGTGCAACTGAAAATCACTCTCGGTAACTCTTCCACCACAGTGAAATTTTTCGTCGTGAAGAATGGCCACCAAGCCTTACTGAGACTCGAGGCAAGCGAAGCGTTGGGGCTCGTTCAACAGACGGTGGCCAGTGTCAAGGCTTCAGAGTACGAAGTAATTAAACATTACAAACCTAAAGAGGCCCTACAGCATAGTCATGGAACCTTCGGCAACGCCACTTGTCCAACCAGCCGGCGGGTTCCCCTGTCTCTGCGAGAGCCACTCCGAGACGAGCTTCAAAGAATGGAGCGTGCAGGCATCATCATGAAAGAGGATGGCCCCACAGACTGGGTAAGCCCCTTGGTCTTGGTCAAGAAAAAAGATGGCAGGCTTCCTATTTGCATGGACCCAAGAAATATAAACGAGCATGTCAAAAGGCAGCATTATCAGCTCCCAAAGCGCGAGGATATCGAAGGGGAATTGGCAGGTGCAGCCTATTTTAGCTGTCTAGACGCGAATTCTGGTTTTCACCAGATTTCGCAGGACGAGAAAACGTCCAAAATATGTACCTTTGCAACCCTCTATGAAAGATATTGTTATCTGCGGTTGCCGTTTGGCATTTCGTCGGCCCCCGAAGTTTTTCAAGAACAAGTGAGCGAGATCTTCGATGGCCTTCCTGGTGTACACGTGTGCATTGATGATATTTTGGTGTGGGGGCAACAAAAAATAACACGACCAAAGACTAGTGGCAGTCATGAAAGCGGCTGAAAAAGCAGGCCTCGCATTCAATGCGGAAAAATGCCGGTTTGGCGTCACTGAAGTGCAGTTCTTAGGTGACATCATCATTCGCGAAGGCATATCACCAAACCCTAAACTTGTAAAAAGTCTGATTCAAACGGCCATGCCTGAAGACAAATCAGATGTGATTGATTGATTTGATTAATTGATATGTGGGGTTAACATCCCAAAACCACTATATGATTATGAGAGACGCCGTAGTGGAGGGCTCCGGAAATTTCAACCACCTGGGATTCTTTAACATGCACCCAAATCTGAGCACACGGGCCTACAACATTTCCGCCTCCATCGGAAATGCAGCCGCCGCAGCCGGGATACGTTCCCGCGACCTGCGTGTCAGCAGCCAGACAAATCAGATGTGCAGCACATGCTTGGTGTTCTGAACTATTTTGGTAAATATGTGCCACGCCTGTCTGAGCGAACGGCTTCTCTACGAGCGCTTATCAAATCACACGTATAGTTCGAACGGACTGACAACCACATAAGGGAGTGGAATAGCGTTGTGCAGATTCTAAGCACAACGCCACTGCTAGCCATCTTTGATCCAAGGAAGCAATCAAAGATAACTTGCGACGCTTCAAAAGACTGCATTGGTGCAGCGCTTTTGCAGTGTCACAACGGCCACTGGTGGCCAGTGGCATATCCATCTCGTGTGTTAACGGACACAGAACAGCGTTGTGCGCAAATTGAAAAAGAGGCACTTAGTATTTCTTTCAGCTGCAACAAATTTTATCAGTTCATTTACCGACAGAAGGTTGTCATCGAGACGGACCACAAACCTCTGTGGACCACAAACCTCTGTTGTGTATAGCTGCAAAAGCAATTTGCGACATGCCCCCCATCTGCAAAGGTTCTTTTTGAGACTTCTAAACTATGACTGTTCTAAACTATGACTGTGCTTCCCTGAGTATGTCCCAGGGAAGCACCTTATCCTGGCAGACATGCTGTCACGATCATCTCCGGCTCCTCAAGACGACACCAGTGGGTCTATGGACGACGTCGAAAAACACGCAGTTGCAGTCCTGGGTTTACCTGGTCACTAAAGAGACGCGCCAGAAACTGGTGAATGAAATGGCAAAGGACAACTACCTGCGGACAATCGTCTCTTGCTTCTCAACTGCCGACAAGATCGAAGGCGAGCTAAAGCCGTTTTCCTCTGAACTTTCCCTTGTAAATGGCATATTGCTAAAAGGCGCAAAAGTGAATTCATAAGGGGCATCTGGGTCTTCATAAATGCAAAGAAAGGGCTCGTCGTCTTGTTTTTTGGCCTGGCATCAGCCATGATATCGCTACTATGATCCAGAGTTGCCCCACGTGTGGTGAATACGCTTATAAGCAACAGCAGGAGCCACTGCTGATGTGCCCAGTCCCTGCTTGCGCGTGGTATCGAGTTGGTGTAGATATTTTTTCTTTGGCAGGAAGTTCATACATTGTGGCATTCGATGCACTTAGTAATTTCCCTGAAGTTGTGAAACTTGCGAATGCCACTGCGAGGATGACCATCACGGCACTGAGTGCCATGTTCGCACGGTACAGGGTACCCATGGAAGTGTGCACCGACATTGGGCCACAATTTGTAAGTCACAAGTTTGCAGCCTTTGCAAGGAAATACGATATTACTCATGTTACGTCCAGCTCTATCTACCCACAATCTAATGGCCTAGCGAAAAAAGGGGTCCAGGTTGTCAAGCGCATAATGAAGAACTGTGCGTGCACATGAGGACTTCTGACTGGGTCTGCTGGCCTACCGCTGTACGCCACTGGAGGACGGCCGATCGCCAGCAGAACTTCTGCAGGGCAGATGCCCAAGAGCTAATCTTCCCGATTTTTCTGCAGTGCCAACAACCATCGTGAAGAAGCACCAACAGAAGAGCAGCGGAAAGCCCCTACCGCCTTTAGCTAAAGGGTGGGTCGTGAGGTTTGGGGACAAAACATGGACACAGAAAGGGCAAGTTGTCGCAACTGCTGCGCCCAGGTCCTACAAAGTTCAAACCGAAGATTGTCGGCTGTTCAGGCGCAACAGGCGTCATCTTCTGCAAACCGGTGAGAGGTGTGCTGTAGACGTCAGCGACCACAGTTATTTCGAGGGTGAGCCAGATGACCCCGCCTCACCAACTCCAGACGTCTCGCCAGCTGCCCCAGCACGATCACCAAACCGCTTGCCGCGACAACAGTCCACCACCGACAGCACAGCATCCGCAAATGCTGCGCGCCACGAGTCGCCAACTTCTCCAGGTCGTACACTGGGCCCACGAAGGTCTGCCCGTACAGTCAAGCCTCCAAAGAGACTTCATTACGATTTTTCTTTCAATCAACTGCCCTAAACTGTTGTTTTCATTACCCCCCAGGTGATGTCTCGGACATGCGCTGTCTGTGTTATTGTGTCAGCGTGTTGACTGTGTTATCGTGATCCCTGCGTTTATCACTGAGACTGCCCTGCCCCCACCACCTATATAAAGACGTGTTAATAAACCCTGCCATTCTTGTTCACGTCAACATGTAGTTGCCTCTGTCCTTTGTCAGATACTCAACACGTTACAGTCAGCTGTGTATAGAAAATTGTCAGGTTTATTCTAGAGCAGTCCTAAGACACTGTGCACCTTTATATTCACACTTCTTCAAATCGCATTGGGTTGAACACTTTCAACTCTTAGCTTCACTACACCTTGTGTTTGTTGTGCTTGTTGATAAGCTTAGATGCTGGAGGCAAAGAAGTTCTTCAGCAAGTGTAAATTTCGCAGAAATCTGTACAGTCCTCTTCTTTATACGAATAAAAGTCAGTGACGTACTGACCTTCATTGTTGAACCACTCAGACTTTTCAGTGTCCTTCAAAGCGAATCATGTGCATGGTGACAATGGGCATGCTCTAATGAACATGATTATAATTTGGGATGCAATGAGCAAATAGTGTGCAAGTACTTAGTATAAGTGCTTTGAGTCACAGTCTTTGCAGTCTTTGCTTAGGTTCAAAGTCTTAAGAATTGCAACACTGGATATTGTTCTTGCATTTAATGATGGTAGTATCAAACGAGCCAAATGTTTGAAATAAAGTTAAACCTGGATATAACTCAACTGATAAATTTCTGGAAAAATCCATTATAAAGATGATTTCATTAAACACAGGTTCGTTATGAAAGTACGAAAAATAAATCCACAACTTTAACAAAAACGAAACTGCATGCAGAGCTAACCCAAAGCAGTTATATAGCCATAAAAAAACTGCATCATTATTGTGATAGCAATTATATGACACTCTCGGGGGGTTTTTGCCGTCGCCACCGTGCATCGTAAATTTTACAAGCGAGTAAGAGCACAGGAGCGCTGTTGAAGCAGTGATGAAATCAGCCATCCCATCTCTATTGCCTGGCGCATTCAGTAACATCCCCTCACGTTTTATAACTGTCGTTGAAAGCTCGAACAGAGGAAACAAGTCGTCTTGAACGAGCATGAAAACGCGGGGGAAGCAGGGGGGGTGACTTGAGTAGCAACCATGACCTTGTATTTTAAGGGCGCGGTCCCTGGCACACATGCTATCTCGGCAAGCATCAGTGCACTTTCAACACGAAGAGGCTGTGTGAAAAAAGCACTTGCCCCTGGAGCAACCGTATTTCCTTACATGAACGTTTAGTAGAAGTTCTGTGATACCGGATCAAAAAGTTGGCTGCCAGCCGTACTTCGTATATAGCATTTCAATTCGTTGCTATCACATTCATTGCATTGCATATGTGGGGTTTAACATCCAAAAACCACCATATGATTATGAGAGACAGTAGTAGAGAGCTCCGAAAAATTTCGACCACCTGGGGTTCTTCACCGTGCACCAAACTTCGAGCACACGGGTCAACAGCATTTTCGCCTCCATCGAAAATATAGCCTCCGCAGCTGGGATTCAATCCCGCGACCTGTGGGTCAGCAGATAAGTACCTTAGCCACTAGACCGCCACGGCGGTGTGCGCTGTCAAGTTGCCCGAGCTAATCGCGAAGGCTACGGTCCCGCAAACTCGCGGTGTGGCGCAAGACGGAAGTGCGTGATGAGTAGACTTCCGAAAATCCGCCATTGTCATTGTGGTCTCAGGGTTTCCACCAGTGCCTAATCTGTCATCTTCTTGATAGTGACAAAAAAAAGCAAATCTGAACATCATCGGGGGCCACTCTATGCGCGTTAGCTCTACACATGCGCACAGCGTCAAAAGGGAAGCGGAAACAACATGGATATTGCGGAATACTATTCGGTAAAGTGCCCTCCATATGCAGTGCGGCCCAACATACGTGACACTAACTAAAAGTGCAGCACTGTCAAAACAAAATTAGTTCTCTTTCCAGTCCCTTATGTGGTTCTCTTTATTTTTTTTTCTTTTTGGTTGTGGGAACATGGGCAACGTTTGTGCATATGCATGGGCACAAACGTTGCCCATGCTCGGCAATACATTACGGATAAAGCTGCATGATATCTCACAAAAGAAGCAAGACAAGCATTACGAGAGGCTCCAAAGTGAAAAATTAACTTTCATAATGATTATCAAGCTTTGCAACTAAATAAATTGTTGAACAGTATTTCCTCTGTATTCAAAGATAACCAGTTAATTATATTTTTCTTGAGACAAAAAAAAGATGGGCTTTAGAAAATGCAAAGCTTGCGGCTTTCCCCGGGCACAGAACACATCACTTTAACATTCTGCAACCAGGCAGACTTCTGCCAAATGTTCACCTTTGATTATATTGCAACAAAAATGCGCGAGCGTACGGGACACGGAACAAGAAGTATTATGCATAAATACATATTATGCATTCTTTTATTACGCATAAATACACACAGCAACTGAAGCAGAATTGAAGTTATGCCCTTTACATTTCTTGAGTTACTAATTTTGATATATGCCAATAAACTCATAACTTAGGCCATAGTAATAAAAATTTACTAAAAATCTGATATATTATTCAAATTTCTATTATATCTGCTTCAGTTAAAAAAAGCTGAGAATTTGGAATAAAATGATCTATGGACTATAGGAATACCCCTTTTAGTCACCGAGAAAATGGTACCTTTATACAGTCGCCGACTGATAAATTGGACACCTATAATTCAGACATGCTCAATAATTTGCGTGGCACCACTGATGGTGCCATTAACTAATGTTTAAAGACGGCCAATATTTCGGACAGCTGCCAGATCTGCATTCGACATTCTGGACTATGTCAAAGGAGTGCACACCGAATTAGCAGTCATTATCTCGTCCAATACCCATACTATACAAAGTATAGCCTCAGAGATAAAAAAACGAAAGCAAACTGGTGATCTGTAAGGCTTTACTTCGATTGCCCAACAGCTTTGAAAACAGGAAATGCCAGTCTTGGAGGCACGCTCAACTTTGCGAGGTTGTATTCACATCGCAAACATTCTATGCTCCGGTTTCAGTTTCCCCACGCTATAGTGGCTAGAAAGGTTTTCCTAGTGTCATGAAAGAGCGCCTTCCCAAGCGGCGGCGAAGAAACCGGATCCTAGGCACCGCGACCCGGCGCAGTTTGTTGCTAGCGCACTGGCAAGTGACGGAAGGGGGGGGGAGGGGGACGTTGAGATGGGCTGCAGCTAGCAGCAGTGAAACTGCATCCCTGCCACAAAACTGCTTCCCGAAACACTTATTTTAACCGTAGATATTATTGCAAATTATTTTCGTGGCAGGGATAGAAGGAAATATATATAATTTTTTACTATTTATATAGCCTTCTGCAGATGCACAAGCTAGGAGTTCGACATATTTTTGCCACGCGCACACAATTTTGGTTGTCTTAGGATGGCATCTACCTCACAGTGCAGCTTTACTAGTGCTCCCCCCCCCCCCTAATCAAGAAGGATGTTTCAGCTGACAAAGGCTGGAATGGTCAACAATTACCTGCCAGACCAATAAAATAAGCGTGTCATTTGCTTAGGTGTGTGCAGGTGAAAAGGGGGAGGGGACAGCCACCCTCACTAAGAAGGGGGCGGGGCACTAAGTCTGGCTCATACATTAGATAAACAGAGAGGGAGCTGCTGCGATGAACCTCCACCCTCCTACAGGATGGATATTTCAGCTGGGAAAGGGTGGAATAGCCATAGTAACTGCCGGACGGATAAAGCAACAAGGGAAACAAAGTACACAGACAATTAACAGACTGCACCTTTTTTTTTTTTTTTCAACCGAATTGTTTGTGCCAATTGTTAATTTGGGAAATGCACTCTCGTTATTGAGCTCTTCTGCGTGCGCAGTAAAGAGCAATGACAAAGCTCTTTGAAGACAAGTATGTGAAGCTTAGGTTGTACGCTGCAAGAGTGTCATTGCAATTAGCGGCACTGAGAAATCGAATTTAGCATCCAGCTATTGCTTGGCTTTTACTTCCTTTTCTTCCATTTTTATTCTTCCTTTTTATTATGAATTAATTTATTTTTGTTTGATGCTCATTTTTAATTATTTAATATTAAGTGTTTACTTTGGAACGGGCTTTATTGGCACAAGTAGTGCTTGCACAGCAGGTCTATTGATGCGGGAACCGGGCGGCAGGAACCGACGCAGGATACACAACGCTCGGGGCAACAGCTCGCGCTCGGCTCCTCTTCCTAAAGGCGTGACCCACTGCGGCACATATTCTTCTTCCTCTCTACAATACCCCGGCGACGAAGACGAGCCATCCTGGCAAGTCAAGGTGATGATATTAGGAGTGGGTCGTGATATGGCTTGAGACGACTCACGTGGACAGTCTCACGACCAAGGCGTCGCCTGTCTGTAGATGGCGTGACCGGCTCGATCACGTATGTGACAGGAGATCGACGTTCGACGACGCGATAAGGACCGTGAAACTTGGGGGCAAACTTAGCGGCCAGACCTGGGGAGTGGAAGGGCAGTCGAAGCCAGACAAGCGAGCCCACGGCAAAAGTCTCGACTTGCTGGTCGCGGTCGTGGCGGTCTTTTTCGAATGCTTGCTTGTCCGAGGTGAATGATCGGGCCAACTGACGACACTCTTCAGCGTGGTGCAAAATTTCAGAAAGAGGGCTGAACTCTGAGACGTCGGGACGATAAGGCAAAATGGTGTCAAGGGTGGAGCATGGCTCACGCCCATATAGAAGAAAGAAAGACGAGAAGCCTGTGGTTGACTGCGTCGCGGTGTTGTACGCATAGGTCACAAATGGGAGAATGACATCCCAGTTTGATTGGTCGGAATTGACATACATGGCGAGCATGTCTCCTAGCGTTCGGTTGAAGCGCTCAGTTAGACCGTTGGTCTGCGGGTGGTAGGCTGTAGAGGTGCGGTGCACCGTGCGGCATGCCTGAAGGAGTTGTTGCACAACTTCGGATAAAAAGACACGCCCTCGATCACTTAGCAGTTCACGTGGTGCCCCGTGACGCAGTACGAAGCGTCGCAAAATGAAATTGGCTACGTGACGTGCACCAGCCGTAGGTAGTGGAGCTGTTTCAGCATACCTCGTCAGATGGTCGACGGCGACAATGATCCATCGATTTCCAGTGGCAGTGTAAGGAAGGGGACCATATAGATCGATACCAACGCGGTCGAAAGGGTGCGCCGGACACGGGAGAGGCTGTAATAATCCGGGTGAATGGGCAGCTGTCTTTCGTCGTTGGCATAATGAACAAGACCGAATGTATTTTCGTACAAAAGTGTACATACCACGCCAGTAGTAACGCTGGCAGATCCGCTGATATGTTTTTAACACACCAGCGTGAGCATGTCGTGGGTCGGCATGAAAATACGCACAGACATCAGATCGCATGTGGCGTGGTATAACCAAGAGCCATTTACGACCATCCGCGTGGTAGTTTCTGCGGTATAGTTGCGCGTCCCGTATCGCGAAATGTGTGGCTTGGCGGCGAAGAGCGCGTGGGTATGCAGACGTTGAAGAGTCGGAAAGAATGTTAAGGAGAGATGTTATCCATGGGTCTTTCCGCTGTTCAGACGACATGCTTTTGACGGAAATGGGAGCGATGGAGAAGTTGGTGTCCGAATGTAGGTCTGCGGTGGATCTCACTGATGATCGTGAGAGGGCGTCCGCATCAGAGTGTTTTCGTCCTGAGCGGTAGACGACACGAATGTCGAATTCTTGTAGTCGAAGAGCCCAACGTCCAAGGCGACCTGAAGGATCTTTTAGCGACGCCAACCAACAAAGTGCATGGTGATCGGTCACAACGTCGAAACTCTGTCCGTACAAGTAAGGACGAAACTTGCTTAACGCCCAAACGATTGCGAGGCATTCTTTTTCAGTTACGGAGTAGTTCATCTCCGCTTTCGTGAGTGCGCGGCTTGCGTATGCGACGACGTACTCTGGAATACCTGGCTTTCGTTGCGCGAGTACTGCTCCCAGACCAACGCCACTGGCATCTGTGTGCACTTCAGTGGGGGCACTTGGGTCGTAATGGCGTAAAATCGGTGGGGATGTAAGTAGGCGGCGCAGTGTAAGGAAAGCTTCGTCGCATGCCGGGGTCCAGTTAGAAAGATTAGCTGGACCGTTCAGTAGTTGTGTAAGTGGGGCTATTATTGTTGCAAAGTTGTGGACGAAACGACGAAAATACGAGCACAAGCCGATGAAGCTCCTAAGTTCTTTGAGTGAAGTCGGCTTCGGAAAGTCTGCTACGGCTCGAAGTTTGTCTGGGTCGGGAGAAATTCCATCCTTGGTCACAACGTGACCAAGTATCGTAAGTTGGCGAGCCCCAAAGCGGCACTTCTTTAGGTTAAGCTGGAGGTTTGCCTTGGTAAGACACTGAAGAATGGTGCGCAGACGGTCGACGTGGGTAGGGAAATCAGGGAAAATACAATAACATCATCGAGGTAACATAAGCATATCTGCCATTTAAGGCCGCGTAAAATGCTGTCCATCATTCGCTCAAACGTTGCAGGTGCATTGCACAGACCGAATGGCATAACCATGAATTCGTATAGGCCATCCGGCGTAACGAATGCTGTTTTGGGACAGTCACACTCTGCCATCGGAACCTGCCAGTAACCTGAACGTAAGTCCAGCGAAGAAAAGAATTCGGCACCTTGTAGGCAATCGATAGCGTCGTCGATGCGGGGAAGAGGGTATACATCTTTCCGGGTAATTTTGTTCAGTCGCCGGTAGTCGACACAAAATCTAATCGAACCGTCTTTTTTCTTCACTAGCACCACAGGTGAAGACCAGGGGCTAGAAGATGGTTTGACGACGCCGCGCTGAAGCATATCATCCACCTGTTCTGCAATTACACTTCGTTCCTTGGGTGATACGCGGTAGGGGCGTTGCCGCAAAGGAGGGTGCGTTCCAGTGTAGATTGTGTGAGCGACGGTGTTAGTTTGACTCAGTGCCTTTTGAGGAAGGTCAAATGAATCTCGGAATTCATGGAGAAGGGTCATTAGCTGATCCCGTTGATCTGGAGAAAGCTTGCTGTCGATGGAACGATTGAAGATATCCGAGGAGTAGTCATCCGGCGTGAAAAGAGGTGTAACGGCGTTCAGTTGAAGTTGCTGGCCAGGGTCGTGGGACTCAATAGGCACAATAACGTTGTCACCAACAGAATGAACATAGCCCAGTGTTTCGTGAGCTCTTAAGGTGAGAGGGCATGAGCTAGGATTGCAAACGACAATTCCGGAAGTATCCTGGTGAGGTGGCAGAACGGCGTATGGCAGAGACGTACCGTGGCGGCGACTGAAAACGTCAGATGGCGAGAACACAACGGTAGAGCCGGATAATTCAGTGCGATTGACGGGGACAACGATGGCACTAAGAGGAGGAACATCAACATCGGAAGCAACAAGAAGCTTGCACAGGTGAGTGCACTCATTGTCGGTAGATGGCGCATCTGAAAACACAGATAATTCCACCTGCGCGCGAGCGCAGTCGATTACGGCGTGGTGGCGTGACAAAAAATCCCATCCAAGTATCATGTCGTGGGCACAAGTGGTCAACACGAGAAACTCGATGTGGTACAGGACGTCTTGAATGTTTACTCTCGCCGTACATGCTCCGACTGGTCGAAGTGGTTGCGCACTCGCGGTATTCAGCAAAACGTCGGAAGGCGTCGTCGTTACTTTTCGTATCGAACGGCAGAGTTTCTGACTCATCACAGATACGGCGGCACCCGTATCAACAAGCGCAAGAGTTCGTATACCTTCAACAAACACTTCCAGAACGTTTGTGGGGGACGGGCGAGGACTTGTACAATGCGCCGATTTCGCAGCTCGTGCCTCCGGAGCTGCGGCAGTCAGTTTTCCGTCTCTACAGGGTTCGGTCGGCGACGCAGAGGGGACGGAGAATGGTAGCGGCGTGGTGAGGATGAGCGACGGGGACCGAATGATCGGTAGTCGGCAGCAGGGCGGTGGTCTAGTTCGGTTGGTGACGGGTCGCGTTCCACTGATTGTCGGTAGCATTGACGTGGCAGTTCTCGTTGCGCGTTGTACGGGGCCGGTAAAGAGTAGTCAGGGTACCTCGGAGGTGCAGCCGGACCCGTTGCGAAGCGCCGGCGACAGAAGCGCGCCACGTGACCTGGATATCCGCATGCGTAACAGATCGGGCGATTGTCAACTGTGCGCCAAGGGTTTCCGTTATAGCGCTGTTGTGTTGCTGGAAATGGCGTCGTTGATACTCGTACAGGCTGGGGAGTCGGCCCAAGCGGAGGTCGTGGTGGAGTAGCAGCAACAGCAGCATAAGTCAATGGTGCGGTGACGGGTGCTGTCTGAGAGACGGACGGCAATGCCTCAGAGACCTGCGCCTGTATTACCTGCCTGATGGAGGGCGCGAGACGCTCTGAAGAGGGTTCCGTTGCCGGTAGATACGACAGGCACGAAAGTTGTCGGGCCACCTCCTCGCGCACATATCGTTTGATTTCGGACATTATTGCGCTGTGGTCTCCACCCAGGCTCAATGCCGCGAGAGTTTCATCAGTAGCCGCTGGACGCCGTGTCATGACTCGTTGTTTGCGCAACTCCTCGAAGCTCTGGCAAAGAGTGGCGAGTTCGGACACGGTACGTGGGCCCTTGGCCAGCAGCATCTGGAAGGTGTCGTCTATCCCCTTCAAAATATGTTTGATCTTGTCTGCCTCAATCATTGAAGGGTCAAGGCGCTTGCACAAGTCGAGCACATCCTCGATGTAGCTTGTGAAGCCTTCTCCTTGAAGCTGTGCGCGTCCCCGTAGGCGCTGTTCGGCACGGAGCTTGCGTACCTCGGGGCGACCGAACACATCGGCAATGCGTAGCTTAAAGGCACCCCAAGTGGCAAATTCCGATTGGTGGTTGTTAAACCAGAGACTAGCCACCTCTTTCAGGTAGAAGGGTACATATTGCAGCTTCGAAGGGTCGTCCCACTTGTTGCTTGCGCCTACCTTTTCAAATGTCGACAGCCAATCTTCGACGTCTTGCTCATCAGTACCGTCGAAAAAAGGTGGATCGCGTACGCGTAGCGCAGTGGGAACGATGACCATCGGAGGCTGGGTCGTACCTTGCTGGATGGTTTCTTCAGCCATGTCTGGGATGGCAGGTAGTTTCCGGTTGCGGAGTTCCAGGTTGAGTTACCCAGCACCTCCACCACTCTGGAACGGGCTTTATTGGCACAAGTAGTGCTTGCACAGCAGGTCTATTGATGCGGGAACCGGGCGGCAGGAACCGACACAGGATACACAACGCTCGGGGCAACAGCTCGCGCTCGGCTCCTCTTCCTAAAGGCGTGACCCACTGCGGCACATATTCTTCTTCCTCTCTACAACTTGATTAAGCTATACCTGTCTTTTTTTTTTTCACTGTTTACTCAAATTCTGCATCAAAACACTTGTCCTTGCATCTTTCTATCTAGTTGCTGTATTTTGTTTTTTATGCAACAGCTATAAATATATATGGATATTGATGTTTTTATACTCAAACGCAACTGTGTGAAAAAGAATGTTAATAAACTAGGACTGAAGCCCCGAATCTCCCACATCTTTGTTCCATGCGTGCTACATATCCCGCTTGTATGTGCTGTTCAGATGAAGATAACCTGGCAGCATACTCTGAAGATAACTTTTTTTTCCTTTTATGTACAATTTATCGGCGCCCTGTGTGACGAGCCCTGCGACTTTGTACCGTTACCACAAAGCTTGTTTAAAACGAGAAATGCCTGAGCGCGCGTACTCGGACGCATAAATGCCGCACGCCAGTGAGCGGTTCTGCCCTCTGGAGGCTGTATTAGAAACTCAGCTTTGCCGCCTCGTTCACAACACTAGGAAAACCTTTCTAGCCACTATACTCACGCTGTTATAGCACTGTATTGCTATCGCCCCCATTCTGTCGTATGTATCTGTGGTACTGCAATCTGCTTCTGCACACATTCAGTTTTGTGTTGAGACCTGCTTTATTTTGCACTCTGCTGTCCCAAAAGGCTTGCATGAAATGGCACCAGTGGTTCCTTCACAGCCAGCACCTATGACGATGAAACGCAGCAGACATGCACAACGCCGACCATGGCAAGGAAAGCTGCCATCATTCAACAAGTGCTCAGTGGTCGCCCGCAAGTCGAAGTTGCCCAAGTGTTCAAGGATCCGACACTGCAACTGAAGAGCCCGACCTGCCGCCCAGCGCAACGACCTCAAGTGCAGACTTTATTGACGGCCTGCAAGGCTTCGGTGTGCCGATTCCTGATGCAGTTACGTTTGAAGACTTTGCAAACATCGACAGTGCTGTGTCGTCGTATGCCGAATTGAACGACGATGACATAATGGATCAAGTTTTGCAACTGCCAAAAAGTGATTCTGACTCTGATGATCATGCACGATGTGCTCCGGAGCAGTCTCATGCAGACCTGTCTCAAGCCCTCGCAATTCTTTTGTCGTCCTACCTGTGGCCCCCCAGCAAGCATACCACGCTGGCAGAAACACAGACCGACTTCGTTGCACGTAAGTGCAAGAGCCTGCAGCAACGCATTGACAGCTCTTTCCTGCCACCTGAAGCGTCAATAAAAGCATTCTTTTTTTTCTGGTGCATTCGTTTTTTTCAGACATTCGATAATTCGGACTTATGTACCTTTCCCGTGGAGTCTGAATTATCGGTCATTGACTGTATGACCAAGAATTCACGGGATGTTCCCAGTTCCCTCAAGATAAATTTGTTATTCACCTCCTCAAAGCCTTTTCCCACTTATGTACCGAACAGGCCCTTTAGAAGGTACAATTATTTTGTTTAATTTCTGCTGAATGTTGGGACACATGAGAGTGCTAACTGCTCCACCACATAAGCTATAAACAAACTTCAAATTACATGAAAGCCACATCGCTCTACTTAATCTTCTTAAATCCAATTCCTAAATGGTCCGAAACATAATAATTCATATACACTCTAGCAATAAAATACATAGACTCTGCCAAAACTCCTCTTTCAGAGAAGAAAGTAGCAATGGGAATAGTGCACTTCCTCACAACTTTTTTATATTGAACTTCAGATCTTGTTCTACACTGCAGTGAAATAGAGAACAAAAATAAATTGGACTTCAGAACATGCGAACCTTGTGGCTTTCCCCGGACACAGAACCCATCACTTTACGGTGCCCTTTAGTGCCCCTACAGGCTAAAACAAATTTCTTAATTTGATTACATCATCCTTGACTAACTAAGCAGCTTAACAGTCAAGCCACATTAGGAGCTTGGCTTTGTAAATTTTTGCTTCAGATAGACATAGGAGTATAACCAGCAACAGCTAAACACTGCTGCATTTCTCCGATTAAATATTTTATAGATTAATTACCTCAGCTTTCATTCTCCATGCAGTTGCCGTTAGCTCTACGGAATTTTACAATGAATCATATAAAAAATTAATTTGTTACCTGCGCTTGGATCTTGACACACAGCCAGCTACTTACTATAAAGCCACCAACTTTTGTTTGCGTACCATGCCAATTTTTGTATAGAAATTGTATAGAAACATTAACTTCTTCAAGTTATCCTACAGAACAATGCAAGTTCTATTTTCACTTTAACTCGGCTGTACTGCTGCGTGTGCTTTGCTGCAGCATAGGCTGTTGGGCAGTAAATGGTGGGCTTGCAGGTGGTTTGAAGTGCACCAACAATATGCGAATAATTAAAAGAAAAATTGTCTATCAAAGTAAGCACTTTCTTGGCACAAAACACACTGCGAGGTTTCGGTAGTGCTTTTTCAACAATGCACATCGATTACACCTTTCCCTTTAGTGCCCCTGTAAGCTAGTGAGATAGCTTCAACAATCAGGCCAAGTTAAGATCTTTGCTTTATGAATTTTTGCTTCTGCTAGTCATTAGAAGTATTGCCAGCCAAAGCTAAACAGTGCTTTTTAAAAAAGTGCTATCGCTAACTGCTCTTATTATACATAGGAACAAAGCAGACCCAATTCATATCTTTTGACTTCAAAACAATCTCAGCTTTCCTCCACTGTACAACCCATAATGCTGCATATATGCCCAATACCGAAAATAATGCTTTTTTTGCAGAGCCACCCAAATGTATTTCACAATGAAAACAACAGCTGGCAAATAAATCGCTAACATAGTTTTATTCTGGAGGTCTTGTATGATGAGTGTCAGGCTGCTACATTTCAATAAAAAATTATTGGTAAAATTTATAGCCAGTGCTACATGGTATGTATGCCATATTACAGAAGACTCCCTTTCAGGCGAACTCGAAGGGATCACGATAATTTGTTTGTCTTATCAGGAGCTCGTCCTATCAGAAGTGTCCCCAAAAACCAAACGCTAACATGCCAAGTACGTCCAAATATGTTGCTTGAAAACACTGATATGCTCATGAATAAATTGCTACCACAATTTAACAATAAGACTGAGGCACGACCATATTCTGACAATTTGAAAAAGATAAAAAAGGAGAGCCAAGCACAACTTTTTTCAAAAAATGGAAAATTTATTCTTCTGGTTGTTCACCTTCCGATAGGCTGTTTTACTGACTTTGCTATCACTTTTGGATATGCCTCCATTGCATACCGTTACCTTGCCAAGTTGCTTATGAAAAAGGAGGATTGAAAGAAGAAGGACAGGGAGCTTATGAAAGTCTGCAAGCTTTTCTTTGAGGTTCAAATAATTTCTTATTTCCAGACCACAGTAACTTTTCTTGACCAACATGTACCTTAAAATCTACATTTAAGCTACTCACAATCACAAGCCTCGACACACAAAAAAAAGACACGATGCAGCTATATTTAGTATGAAAAATGACCTTCTTTTGTAGTGCATTTTCATAATAAAAATGACATGTCACAATTTGCTGCACTATGCAAAACAATGCAAACTGACCACAACATGCACTCAGGTGCTATTGTGTGATGGCAATAACAATGCATCCAACTCTTCTGATGCGAGTGCTAGTTAAACATATGTTGTTTCGGTTTCATGTGATTATATTTCACAATCTTTGTTCTCGTTTTAACTTTTATATGGCTTTTTTTGCCCCCTTCCCTTGCATTTTCCCCTCTAGCCAAGCTCTTGTGTTCTCTTATTCTACACTTTCTCAGTTGGTGAACTGAAGGACACGAGAATACGAAAAGACGAACACTTTTTGTTGCTTTCTTTGGTGATAAAGCCAGCCCTTTTTCCACCAACAGGCTAGGGATGTGAGAGATACCAGCTTTATGCACTGACCTTTCTTTTCGATTTACCTCGCTTGCTGCCTGCACGTCACTATTTATCGAAAGCAAACAGTGACGTGGAGAGAGAAAGCGAGACTATAGTGTTCATTGCGCAGAGTTCCCATTGTTATTGGTCAAGAGTTCGTCTTAACAGAAGAGGCCTGTTATATGGTTCTTCTTGAGCAGATTTTTTTTTGCATTGAGTCTACGAAAAACCAAACAAACACTCCCATGTTTTTCATCTTTAGCGAGAATTCGTCTTAATAGAGTTTGTCTTAACGGGAGTCTACCGTAATTCTTAAAGAATGTTTTTCTCACCAAATTTTTTTTTTGTTAAAAGTAGTCTTGTGTGTATTAATATGACACACTGAAAAGCAAGAAATTCACTTCAGGAGAACAGAATGCATCTCTCTCCATGAAGAAACTCAAAATTATACAGAAGACTTACCTCATTAAGAGCTTTCCACGCAAAAGACTTGTGCTCCACACTCAGCTTAGCAAGCACAAGGACCAAACAACGAAGGCGGGGCTGCGTAAAAAACAAGCAATTCAGCAAACTAGCTAAGCTGCGATGAACAAATGAACAAATTTAGGTTAATAACTAGCCTTATCTGCAATGAGTGTGCATAAACAATTCGGCGAGCAGACACCGTGAAGACGGTGAGCAGACGACATGGCGCGGATGAATACATGTGGAGGGGCTAATCGCTTTTCCATATGTACACTAAACAGCTTTCTGTTTAGTGTCTTAAAGTGCTCAGAGCATTTTCAACTGCTTGAAATAATAGGCCGAATTCACTACATAATAAAAGCTTTTCTACTTAAGTGCTGCTCCAAAGAGTGCAAGTAGAAGTTTGGTTGTAAATACACTCAAACCTCAAATAATGAACCCAAATATAATGAAATATTGGTTATAATAAAATAAATTAAAAATAGTTTTACAATAGATATAATGTTAAAAATCTTTATAAAGTATTTTTGGATATAACGAACTTATTTTCATGTAAGATGCAACTTAGTTACTATAATGAGGTTTGAGTGCAGAATATAGTAAATAATTAGCTCCCCAACAAACTAGCTTGACATTTCAGATAAAAGGGAGAAAGATAAGAATATAAATTCCACAGCAGGAAGCAGGTTCAGAAACCACATCCCTCTAACCTGTATGGTGGAAGATGCACAATATGGATGTCAACATTAGTTGCTTGGTATGCTTGCACAGCAAAAATACGGGGAGGCATGAACTTGATGTGTAGTTAGTTGCAAAGGCAGAATGTAATAATAATGCAGTGGCACCAAGTGCAGCAAAAAATTCATCACAACAGATGTGATTGATGGATATGGGAGAACTTATGATGGATATGGGGATATGATGATGGATATAGGAGAAATACAGATTTTTCTTTGAGTGAAGACTTCTGCCAAGCTACTCGGTATTGCAGGAAAAAGCTTATCGAATTCGGAAAAGCAAACGGGCAATCTTTCTCGCTGCGATACAACAAACTTGTGATGAATAAGAAGCAATATGGATACTGCGCAATAACCAACAGCGTTCACGTGCTTGATAGCTCCCGTCAGACAGGCGTTCCTCGAGGTACACAGCCTCCTGATAGTGGCGGTGCTTCCGCGAGCAGTCCCTCTCCGGAATCATCCTAGCAATCTCTTCCCGAATCCAATCTAAGCAATGTATCGTTTCTTTTCACCAACATTCGAAGCGTCATGAATAAGCGTGCCACCCTCTCTTCAGCCATCGATTCTTGCTCAGCCGATATTATCGTATTAACAGAAACGTGGCTCTCAGCAAAAATAAAAAGTAGTGAAATATTTGAATGCGATAAGGCGTACAGGACATATCGTCATGACCGTGACGTCCGTATCGGTGGGGGCGTGCTCGTTGCTGTCAATGAAGCGTTTAATTCCTCTGTGGTTCCGATCAGGTCATCCTTAGAAATAGTATGTGTGCGAATCATTTTTTCCTGTCGTGACTATATTTTGTGTGTATGTTATTGATCCCCAGCTCCTTCCCCCTCCTTTTGTTCTGAACTTCATGATGTTCTGAATCTGCTGATTGTACGCTATCCCAATTCCCCATTGATCCTTATGCGAGATTTCAATTTTCCCGGTATTGTATGGCGTGCAGACTCCATTAGCGTAAAACAAAACTTACCAGAAAATATAGAATTTTTGAATTTGTGTACAGACTTTAACCTCACTCAGCTTGTTCTTGAGCCCACACGGTCAACATCAACCTGTTCTAACACTCTAGACCTCGTACTTACAACTTCACCTGATCTCGTTTCTTCGATAACTTATCTCGATGGACTAAGTGATCACATGTTACTACATTTCACCGCGCAAGCTCACCGCCCCTCGAGATCTAAGGTTTTCAAAATTATTAGGGATTATTCGCGTGCCAACACGGCACTAATTACAGCAGAAATGGAACGTTTTACCGAGGAATTCATAACTAACTATGAAGAACGATCTGTCAATGTTAACTGGTTGCTTTTCAAAAACAAATTATTATCTTTGCTCAACGAACATGTACCCACCAGAAGGATTTGCACTAAACCTCGCTCTCCTTGGTCTAATTCCACTTTACGCCGACTCCGCAACAAAAAGCGTCTGTTCCGAAGCGCTAAACGTTCTAACCTCCCCAGCCGTTGGCCTGAGTACAATGGCATAAACAAGGAATATAACGACGCTGTTAGCAACGCAAAAACAACATTTTTTAATTCCACACTGCCTGCTCTTCTTCAGACTAATCCCCGCAAATTTTGGAGCATAATGAGAGGTGAATCTCGATCTAATATTCAATTAACATGTTCTGACCTGGTTGTACCACGTGACCAATGCTGCACGGTTCTAAATAATGCTTTTTCTTCAGTGTTTCTAACAACAGCCCCTTCATTATATCCCCATGTACCCCATGCCGATTTTCCGCCCATGGAACCTATTTTTGTTGGCTGGGTGGGCTTAACTAGGCTAATTCAGGGTTTAAAAATGTCTTCTTCTGCAGGCCCCGATGAAATTTGCTCTAAAATGTTGAAATTAACAGAAGTGTATTCATCCATTGTCATTGCAAAGCTTTTTTATTAGACATTACAGTGTTCATCGCTACCTGCTGATTGGAATTCCGGAAAGGTGGTTCTCGCTTATAAGTCAGGTAACCCGCATCTTCCAGAAAACTATCGACCAATATCTCTCACAAGCATTTCCTGTAAGCTACTCGAACATATTATTTTCTTTCATTTAATGGACTTCCTTGAAACAAATTCCTTTTTTCATCCTTCCCAACACGGCTTCAGGAGAACATTTTCATGCGAAACCCAACTAGTATCCTTCACTAACGATCTCTTTGCCAATTCTGACGAAGGTTACGACACTCATTGCATTTTTCTTGATTTTCATAAGGCGTTCGATACCGTTTCTCATCAACTTCTCCTCGTTAAAATAAATCAATTAAACCTTGACCCTAATGTGCTTGGCTGGATTATGTCCTTTCTCTCTAACAGGTCGCAATATGTCACTGCTAACAACTGTTCTTCCAATACCTCTGCCGTAACATCAGGGGTGCCGCAGGGCTCTGTGTTAGGTCCATTGTTATTTTTTATTTATATAAACGACCTTCCTAACTGTGTTAAGTTTTCAACCATTAAATTATTTGCTGATGATTGTGTGCTGTATTCCAAAATCACTAACCCAACTGATTCTATCAGACTTCAGAATGACCTAGATAACGTGTCTCTTTGGTGTCGTGACTGGCGGATGAAACTTAATTCAACAAAATGTAAAAGCATGCATGTATCTCGAAAAAATTCAGCTTCTAACACTTGCATGTATCTTCTTAATGATGCTCCCTTATCCTCAGTGCACTCATATAAATATCTTGGGCTTAACATTACTAACAATCTATCCTGACAGAAACACGTCGAATACGTCACTAATAATGCTAACCGCATGCTCGGATATTTGCGACGAAACTTTTCTTCCGTACCCATATCAGTGAAACTAAACCTTTACAAAACGTTAGTACGCTCTAAACTGGAATACGTATGCGCCATCTGGGATCCCGGTCAAGTAACCCTAACTCTCACTCTAGAAGCCGTTCAAAACCGCGCAGCCGGTTTCATTTTGTGCAATTATTCCCGTCATGCTAGCGTCACAGCCATGAAAAAAAACTCTGAACCTAACCGACTTATCGTTCTGTCGAAAATGCTCTCGCCTTTCTCTTTTTCATAAAATTTATCATTACAATCCATCTTTGAAAGAGAGCCTTCTCTCTTCCCCCTCTTACATTTCACCTCGTTTCGATCATTGCTTTAAAGTAGGTGTGCCATATTGCCGAACAAACCACTACAGTGATTCCTTCATTCCCAGAACAAGCAAAGACTGGAACTGCCTTTCCGCTGCCACCGCATCCCTCATCGACCCTGCAAACTTCAAGCTCTCCATTTTGCAGCAATTGTAACATTTCGCTTACTTTTTGTTGTATAACCCCCACTCCTTTCTGTAAAGCCTTCGGGCAGGGAAAGTATTCAAATAAATAAAAAAATAAATAAAAAATACATAGACAAATAAATAAACTGTTGAAATTCGACTAAATGTTTATTGTGAATGTGCCATGAATAACAGCGAGTAACAGTTTTTTTGCATTGAGTCTACGAGAAACAAAACAAACACTCCCATGTTATTCGTCTTAAGTGAGAATTCGTCTTGACAGAGTTCATCTTAACGAGAGTATACTGTAATTCTGACAGATGTTTTTCTCCCTGAATATTTTTTTATGTTTAAAGTAGTCTTATGTGTATTAATCATAATTTTGTGCTGTTCTTGAGGAATGCGGTGGCTGTAGTGTTGTATATGATATCTGGTGTCCTTTAATAAGATACATTGACGGGCTTCTACCATTTCACCTCCATTGAAATGCACCCACTGCGGCCGGTATCGAACCTGCCGCCACTTTCAGGTCAGCCGCCAAGCACCGCAGCCACTGAACCACCACGGCGAACAAGAGAAGCGCCAAATCTCTAACGTCACTACACAAAATTATTATTGCACAAAAAAATTTATAAGAAGAAAACAATACCTATGCACCCAACCGGATTTGAACCAGTCACCGCTCGCTCCAAAGTGCGCTGGGCTAGACAACTCAACCATGCACAATGCATGTGCTAGTGTAATAATTAGCGATTTATATACACCATTACCCGCTGGCAGTACACAGATCTCTAAAGGAGCTTAAGCGTGTTTGCTACAATGCATCGCTCCTACACTTTCAATTAAAAAACTGCCCTTCAGAAGCACACGGAAACGTGACCCCTTCCTGTATAAGTCGTGATGTGGAATGAATAAAAAAATGAAAAACAGCAGCTGCACCTTTGGCAGGAGACTCAGAGGGTCACTCCACGTTCCGCTGTTTAAAAGAAAATTGAGGCAGCTACTGGCACCACACTCTAAGGAAATGCAGAGCTGGCAGCGTTCTTTGTTTCTAAGTCTGTTAATAGACAGATTTAGTAGCGCGTCCTCAGCAGCCGTATGGACGCAGCCCGCCAACGATTCGCAATGGAAGGGCTGCGTCCGTACGGCTGCTGCAGACGTGCAACTAAATCTGTCTAATACCTTTTAAAATAGTTTGAACACGCTTTCTGTCACCACGGCTTAGCAAATAACCAAGACACCGATGTGCAGATTTCACGTGCAATTGCTTTTTTAAATGCCAAATGCTATGAGAACTCATTTTTCTAAATAAGTTAGTAGCTAATGGGCGTAAACCGGGAACAGGCTGCACGCGTTCTGTCGCTCATGGAATTAATTATATTTTCGTGTTCTTGAGCATTGCGGTGGCTCCATCGAAACGCACCCACCGCGGCCGGTATTTTTGCTTCCAGTACATTGTACAAGAAAACCATGCTTCACGAAGACTGACTGCACAGCAATACAGTTTCTACGGTTCGGTACAGCCAAGTTGAGCCTGAAGATAACCGTAAACTTCCTGGTATTACTGCAAATGAAGGCTCATATATATCAGAGTAACACCATATTTTCCTTTCATAACATCCAGTGATGACAAATAGATGCACATACCGCTCTTGATCCCATGCATATGCCCTGCAGGCTATCCTGGAGACATTCAGTAAGTTCTCCGACATGACTTTCAATAAATTCCTTACAAACAGTAGTTGGGCAATGGCAAATTTCTTCAATGACACGGTATGCCTTTTTTTGTACTCGATGGTCAGAGTTCTGCAATGCAAAATATCAAGTATTCAAAAAATGCAAAAATAAGCAGGCGGCAGTGACAAGGTGAATAAAGTACAAAAAAATTACATTATAAAATCAACTAAAGGAACTAGCGTATCCATTACCACTTCTTATTTGCTGTGATGCAAATAGCAGATCGAAAAATGATCTAGAAGGCATTGAACGGATTCTCACCTCTATGTTGTCCTTGCCTAGCTTGTACAGACGTTCAACATTCTCATGACCAATTTTGCAGACTAAGGATCTTGCCAGGTCTAATATGGCATGTCTGTAATTATGAAGTCATAGTATGTGGCACAAGTATATACATATGACCTACAAAGTACTATCACTTTTTTCCCCCCCGAAGCTTTTCTCTCTATCCAAAAGATGCACACTTACTTGCTGTGAGAAGTATCATCTGTCGCTTTTTCATATGCAGTGCAGAAAAGCGTATCACAAAGCTGCAACAAAAGACGATACTTTAGCATCCTTTCGACTCGAAAGACCCGTATTACCTTTCCATCTGCAATTTCAACAAATGCCTTGATGGTGTCAAAAGCGGCTAGGCGGATTCCTTCCTCACATTGTGATGATGACTCACTTGTGTAGATGTTGAACAAGATCGGCAGAAAGTTCTTTGCATACCTAGACATCTCTGGATCACCGTCATCTGGAGAAAGCAGAGAGGATGAAAAGAGTTTTGGTCATAATTTTACGTGAAGACGTGGCCCACAAATTACATACCATTCAAGATGTTGCTGCTGATGAGGCGCCGCAGAGCAGACATGATGTCAAGCCTCAGATCCGATCGATTACTCAAGTTGTTGCCAAGTGTTTTGGCAATCTTGGGAAAGGACTGCAAGAGAAAAAAAAATTGTGGAGCACATCCCTTAATAAGCTTATAGTATGTTACCTAATCAGTTATGCTTGAAGACAGAGGGCATGCCAGATTATGTAACAGTGACACTATTAACACTCCTATGGAACAACCTGTGAAAAAGAAAGCTGGCAGCTGGCAGATTCGTATGACCAAAGTGTTTTCATCAGTTGTAAATCGAAACTGCACAATACTGTGCATGGCATTTACAAAGGCAAGGCATTGGTAGAACTAAGAAAGCCAGAATAATTTGCCAGTAGTAGTATGCAGCACTCAGCCCTTCATGTGTAAGTCAATGCTTATTAAAACAGATTGCAAGGAAGAAAGCCGAGTCACTAAGACCATGCCACAGTACGCTATGAGAAGACAGAACAATGTGTAGCACATCGATAACTAGGCAAGTTGGCATTGTTCCATATTTAAAGCAGCGCAAACTACAGGACAGCGTTGTGTCTGCTTCTTGTACTGTAGTTTGCACTGCTTGAAATAATACTGAGCACACTGTCGCCACTGATAATGATAACACCTACTATAATGGGTACACGTAAAGAAAAAGCCGCTTTTCGCCATCAATGAACCCCCCTCCAGTCAATGGCATTGCCATGTCATCACGACCCAACGGCCTTCACATGGTGCTCACGAGAGCACCACGAAGCAGCGCGTCAAAGCGTGACACAAAGCTGCTGTGACCCCATTGGCAGGGAGTCTTAATTTTCCCCTATTTACTTGTCTTATGATAGTGCGTTTTTAAAACAATGACCCAGCTTTGGGTGTGCAAAGCAATTACGGGGAACAAAATCGCTACATGTGCCCGATAACTTTGATACCAGCAGCGTGGCGCAAGCTACTTGTGGAACTTGTGGAAATGGCTTTGCTAGAGGCTACCTTACAAAGCGGCCGGGAAGGGACGCGACAATCTCACCCGCCGTGATGCACGAAGACGCAACGGCCTGGTTCGTCGACTCTCCGACACGGCGCAGAGATGGCACTCGAGGCAGGTCGTCAACAAACACTGGTTTATTTACCCAATACAGCACAGTGCGACAATCACGGCCATGCGGGCCGGCAGGGAACTCCGTAAGACCGACCAAGTGTATGCTTGCAGGCAAGCACACTAGGGCTATCACACACAGGGCGACGTTTCGAAGGATACCATGATGGCGGCGATTGGTGTTGCGAGAGATGAACACTTGCTTTGTGAGCATCGGTGTTTTTGTGCGATCTTGAGCCTCTTTCTCGCCGATCGCACTGACAAACTTATTTTTTTCGGGCATTTAGAGTTGGTTTTCAGCCAAATCGGTTTGGTACGACATAGAAGAGGCACTGCAGATGCCTAAATGAGTGATTTTCAAAAATTGATTTTTTTCGTGATTTTCGCGATCTGACCCCGCGTCCCCCCTTAAACATGTTTTTTCATGGTACGCATAACTAAAGCAAATTCGTCGCCGTCTACTTTGTCAACACTGACAGCTACACTTCAAAAGAAGTGCTTAGAGCTCATAATAACTTGCAGCATGTGCAGCCACTCTTAAAATGGCCCCGTTTTTATCAGACGTTATATACAAACAACCCCAAAATAAGAAATCCCCTTTCTTGAAACAACCAAGACTAGACCAAAGATGACTGCTGCAGGTCTCGGTTGAACTCTATTACCAGGCACACGACTTTCAGCCTCGCACTGCAACTCTGTCTGCACTGCTCCCATGGCTGATGCAAGCAGATCTGCTCACACAAATTATTCCACAATTCAGCCTAACCACCTCTTGCACTTTTTTTTACTAACCACAACAATGAACACATGATGTATGCAAACCCAGCCAGCTTTTTTTTTTGTTTTTTAAAACTTGCATCAAAAAAGGACAAGGACTTTAGATGTCATACCTCGATACAGTCTGCTGGACTAGTACAGATGCCGGGCAAAAGTGACCAAATTTGTTTTTCCAATATCTGGTAAGCCTTGGTAAGAGATTCAGGCTTGTCCGAAGCTTCCCCTGTATGTATGAAACAGTTTAGCCAAACTGCGATTAAGGAAAGTGATTGCTATGTGACACGACACATTTCATCGAATATACACACATAGTGCTATGCTCTTGAGGTTCAACATCCATGTATATGGACACAACCTGTTTATGAAATCAAAATCAAATAGTTGGACGAAAACTTGTCTGGTCAGAAACAGACATGAAGACAAGACGCTGACCATTTTAGATGCTTTTATCTTGGTCAGAGTCCTGTTATAACTGTCTTCACACAACCTGTATATGCAGTTCTTTGAATTAGTTGCTGAGAAAGAGCTAGATACATTGCTCATAGAATTATTGAACTTTCTGCAAAAGTTGAACAATGGCAGACACATATTGGTGCCTGAGCCTTTTTTGCTGACAACCTTACTGTGCTAAACATGTATCTACTCTGTAATACATGTTGCACATTGCCATATTTAGTGTGCTGCACGCTTTTAAGGAGGACACTGCTCTGCAAAATTTAGCATCATTTTTTTAATCAAATTTGTATGAAACATGGTTGCTTCATGTACATTTGTGTGCTAATTTCAAATTCACAAGTACTTTTCCAGTATCATACGTAGTGTGGTTTCGTGTACTATCAGCATCAAATGAAACGCGAACAGTGCTGGCAAGCCTTTGCGATGATATAGTCAGCGCAGTCCACTTATCTCCATTGGCAGGCTCGCATATATGCGCAAAGCTGCCGAACAAGATGCGCACACCTGTAAATAGTGATAACTAGGCAGTGTGCACTATGTATACCATCTCAAAGGCTCGCAGTTGTTCAGGTTCCATCTGATGCTAATAGCACATTTGTGAGCCAACTTGAAATTTGCAATTACTTTTCTAGTATCATGTGTAGTTTCTAAAATAAAAAATATTTCATGTGCCTTTTAGGGAGCAAGATTTTTTTCTTATCTGAGTGTGTTGCAAAGTAAATCAGCGTATCCCAATAATCTGCGATCAGAAATGTGCGCAGTGCCACAAAAATGGATGTTATAAACCTATATGACCAAAAATTATGGGATCTTGAACATTCGTGAGTGGGTCAATTTCAAAGTGGAATTTCTCTTGTGAATGTTTAACAATCAATAACTTTCGTTATAGTGGGCTTAGAACATCCAATTTTTTTATTGCACTGTATGTGTGACATGACAATTTACTTACACACTCAGTTTTAAAAAAATCTTGCTACCCAAAAAGCACATGAAAGATTTTTTTATTTTAAAAATAATTCATTATCCTAGTAAAATAGCTGCTATCAAAATTACCACACAAATATATATTCATCAAAATTTATCAAGAAATGAATTTTATACGTGCAATTCACGGTAATAAACAAGCAGCTTGGGCATGAAACCTGGCTGCAAGGACAGTCCTGTAGTCAATGTATGCATACAAGTGCTCCAGCACGGCTACTCGCAAATACAGCATGCAACAAGCAGTGCACTTATTACTCAAGTCAATCTGCACCCCATTTAAATTTTCACGCACCAACAGATCGCTCTACAAACATGCACACACATACTGAGAGAAGTTAGACATTTAGTACCCTCTGCCACCATATCTGTATTGCCTCAAGCAAAGAAGGGAATTTGCTTCCTAAGCACAATGGCCAGAACTGTCCATTGTGTTTATCTTTTTCTGTAAAAACTACGTAGCACTTACTTGCTGCTGGGAGTGTTAGTGCAGTTATGCTACATTGCCTAAAATTTTAGTAGACTTCTTAAATTGACCTACAGGTGCCAGGAAAATATCTGTACAACAGCACTGTGCAATAAAGTTCTCTTTAAATTTTTGTTTACTGAGTACTGTATGATGAGGTTTTACTGTAATGCAGCTAATATTAAAAAGAATTGACATCCATAGAGTGAAGCATACTATTTCAGGCATTTGTCATCAAAAAGAGGTCAAAATTCATTGCCAAATCGGCCTGCTTGCCCAATTCAACACGTGGAAATGACACTACACCTATCATCATCATCATCAGCCTGCCTACGTCCACTGCAGGACAAAGGCCACTCCCATGTTCCGCCAGTTAATCCAGTCCTGTGCTTGCTGCTGCCAATTTATACCGGCAAACTTCTTAATCTCATCTGCCAATCTAATCTTCTGTCTCCCCTTAACCCGCTTGCCTTCTCTGGGAATCCAGTTAGTTACCCTTAATGACCAGCGGTTATCCTGTCCACGCGCTAAATGCCCGGCTTATTTCCATTTCCTCTTCTCGATTTCAACTATGATATCCTCAACCCCTGTTTTTTCCCTAATCCACTGTGCTCTCTTCTTGTCTCTTAAGGTTACACCTACCATTTTTCTTTACATTGCTCGCTGCGTCGTCCTCAATTAAAGCTGAACCCTCTTTGTAAGTCTCCAGGCTTCTGCTCCGTAGCTAAGTACCGGCAAGATACAGCTGTCATATACCTTCCTCTTAAGGGATAGTGGCAATCTACCAGCCATAATTTGAGAATGCTTGCCAAATGAGCTCCACCCCATTCTTATTCTTCCAGTTACTTCAATCTCGTGGTTTGGCTCCTCGGTTATTACCTGCCCTAAGTAGACATAGTCTTTTACAACTTGAAGTGCACTATTACCTATCTCGAAGCGCTGCTTTTTTCTGAGGTTGTTGTACATTACTTTAGTATTCTGCAGATTCATTTTAAGACCCACCTTTCTGCTCTCCTTGTCTAACCCCGTAATCATGAGTTGCAATTTGTCCCCTGAGTTACTCAGCAATGCAATGTCCTCGGCAAAGCGCAGGTTACTAAGGTACTCTCCATTAACTCTTATCCCTAACTGTTCCCATTCTAGGCTTCTGAAAACCTCCTGTAAGCATGCGGTAAATAGCATTGGGGAGATTGTGTGCCCCTGCCTTACACCCTTCTTGATTGGTATTCTGTTGCTTTCTTTATGAAGCACTACGGTAGCAGATCATCCCCTGTAGATTTCTTCCAGGATGTTCATATATACTTCATCAACGCCCTGATTCCACAAAGTCTGCATGACTGCTGATATTTCTACTGACTCAAACGCCTTCTCGTAATCTATGAAGGCTATGTACAGTAGTTGGCTATATTCTGGGCATTTCTCTATTACCTGATTGATATTATGAAAGTGGCCGATTGTTGAGTAGCCTGTTCGAAATCCTGCTTGTTCATTTGATTGATTGAATTCTAACGTTTTCTTTACTCTGTTAGCAATTACCTTTGTAAATAGCTTGTATACTACAGAGAGCCCGCTGATCGGCCACTAATTCTTCACGTCCTCGTCATGTCCTTTTTTAGGTATTAAGATGATGTTAGCGTTCTTTCGAGGCTCTGGTACTGTTCCCATGAGGAGACACCTTGTAAACAGGGTGGCTAGTTTTTCTAACACAATCTGTCCTCTATGTTTCAGCAGATATGATGATACCTGACCCTCACCAGCAGCTTTGTCTCTTTGCATGCTCTCCAAAGCTTTTATGGCTTCTTCTATCATTACTGGTGGGGTGTCATCTGGGTCACTGCTAGTTCTTATAGTATTAAGGTCGTGGCTGTCCCAGCTAGTGTACAGATCTCTGTAAAACTCCTCCGCTATTTTAACTACCCTATTTTAACCACACATATAGTAGTGCCAAAAGATACAAGCAAAACGTACCCAACACGTGGAAAGCACAAGCTAGTGGGAGAAAGTTATTAGTGAATAAAGATATCCGTGTGGACCGTAGATTGTCCCGCAGAAGTGGGAGGATCCAACTCCTTTGGAAGTCCTGGCACCTTTTTAATGAAAAAGAAATATATATATTAATAATATAAAATATAGAGCAGATCAGGAAAACCTGAGCTCAAAGCTTCTACCATAACAGGATACAGCCACTCACTTATCTCCACTCATATTCAGTGGTATGGCTTGCAAAACAAGCTCAGGATCCATGGCCTTGATGGCAGCTGCTATAGTTCTGTCTACCAGAGCCTTGTTTGAGTGCTTCGGAGATTCACGCCACTCTGCCATAGTGCGCAATGGCTGTTAAAAAAAAAACAAGTAAAAAAAGGGGCGGGGAGAATGTAAGGTCTGCACTGAGGTGTAACACATGCAGATGAAAACATTTGTCATGAATGACCAGGTTAAGCAATAATTCTGCAACACAAGATGTAAAAAGCAAACCTCAAGCATGTCCTTTCCACATTTCTTGCCGAGGACCTGCAAAGAGCAAGAGTTCAAGTAGGTGGCCACATGAAATATGCCACTACGTTAGTAAACATACCTCAAAGCAAGTAGCCCATGTCAAAAGCACCTGATCCTGTGCAAACACAAACTGGTACTGCAGCGCTCGCTGCATCTGCTCGACAACTTTGGTACCAGTAGAGTGGCACAACGTACTTGTAGAACTCTGCTTTACCTCCTTGTCCAGGCAGGCTTGAAAGCTCTGCTTAAGCAATGTCTGAAAATTCAAATTTGCAGATGTGCCTTGTTACTTGGTGCACAATGCATTAAGTGCCATTCAAAGTAATGTAAGGAGTGTGGCTACATTCTTTTCGCAGCACTAGACATTTTAACAAAGATATAAAATGACCACGTGCTTTAATAGAAAATGTTTCAAGTGACATCTACAGGTTGCAACTGATAACCAACATACAGAAAAGATTACTGAAGCTTTGCTGTGTATTACACCTACCCGAAAAACACATAGGATAAATACCCTTGGTGAGGAATAGCTTTTGCCGACATTCAAAGCCAGACTACATCCAACAACAGGCTTCAATAAACCAAGAACAGTCCAGCGTGATCACCGAGTAGCTTACGCATTCACCAAAGGAGACTCAAAGGTGAAAGCTATTTTGTTTTTATTGGGATAGCAATTATATGCACATTATCCACCAATTTTTGTCGTTGCCTTCACGTTTTGTGTAATGTCCAAATCCTGAGACGCTTCAGTCAGTTCTGATGCTTCCTTCATTCACAGCAACTGGCGAGCAATTACTAGCATTCATTTAAACTGATCATCACCCATCACGATAATTAATTCACGAATAATGTCATGGTCCAAAGTATTGCGGACTGCAAGTTGTGACTCGTGGGCGGCTTTAACTAGCCTTGCTTGGGATGTGTACACAGATTTATTTTGTACTGATGCTATTGTACTGCATCTCAGAATATTTTGAATCAGCCGGACAATGTTTACCGGTGTATAAATAACAATAAACAGAAAATATGTGAACTAAATGAGTGATTTGTAACTTCTCGGTATCATAGCAGACCGCCGATTAACATTGACATCAACTACGAATGTAATTTCTTATAGCTGTGTAAAACTCGAAAGGCACGACAGCAATGACATTCATGATGAACGACTTTCGCCACAATGACTTTACACGTGCCGTGTGACATAGATATAATAAATGCACAAATATGGAAAATATGCATTAAATCCAAACTGAAAAAAAAAAAAGAAACGTGATATTTTTTTCAAATTTCGCCCTACATTGCGAGTTTAATCATTATTATGCAGTGCACCGGCTAGTTTTGGTTTCAATCCCACCTGTTGCATCCGCAAAACTGGTGGCTTTTCAGTTTAGAATCTTTAGAAAGGTGACCGATATGTTTATTACTCCCTGGTACACAATTACACTTGTTTCTGTGCAGAAAATTACTGGCACAAACAATGCCGCTATGGTTGTACCTTCCATTTCGGGGACTTGCAAAAACCCCTTAAATCTCGGCGATTACAGGTTTAAAAAAATTATTACACGTTTTGAACTTGTTTTCACTTTCTGGAAGCACTCGCAACTACATAGTTTTCGCCAATCCACTCACTTGCGCAGTTTGCTTATGCTAATGCCTCCTCATGCATTTTCCGTCGGCTAGGTTAAGTAGCGCCAACTCCTTCCCCTCTCCCTTTACACCTGTCCTCTGACCAGCGGAAGTGGAGGTGGCGCCATAGTGTTTCTGCTGCTTTTCCGGTTCATGACCCGCCTCACGGCAAGCCCTACCACGAAGAGGGTGGAGGAAGGAAAGCTTACACCACTTAACGTGCCCACCCCGCCTCATTCATGCTCTCCCACCGCTCGGCCGTAGACCCCGTCGGGCATCCCCGTGCGCAGCATCAAGGTGGCATTCCTCGCGAACTTAGAATGAAACTCGAGTCAACACTTGAAACAAAGAAAAAATATTTACTTTCTCACGTGTTCAGAAACAAAATCGAATGAAAAAAAGCGGAAGGAAGTGGTGCAATAACTTCCTTTCGGAAGCTTTATAACTGGAACTAGGCGATGGTGATGGAACAATGGTTGGCGCTACTTAAAAAAGGGACAATTGTTAGGATGAAGGGGCTTAGCTTTTTCTATAGAAGTGCGCGTCAGTTTCTCTGCCGCAAGTGAGTACTGTGGAATCTGAATTTGTTTTAAAAAATGTCAGCCAGTCATAGACAAGTAACTTGCGAGTTGAGGCTCAGATGCTGATTAGTGAATGACACCTCCAAAACGCACACAATGAAACAATACTGATTGGATCAAGAGTGGCTGTCTTCTCCCCATGTTTTCATTTTATACCACTTTATGCCCTTATTTTTGTTTTAACTATGGCAACTTTTTTTAACATGCAATTTTTTAACAGTTGTGTAGGTTACTTTTTAGTCTTTATCTTGCTGTTACAAGTAAACCATCCGTATGTAACAGCACAACTAATATTTTGGTCATTTTATGGTTAGCCAAAAATTTAAACAATTTTTTTCTTAAATAGATTAATCTGAAAATTTTAATTTAGCAATAAAAAATTGCGAAATTCTGAAATGCACTCTTGAAAAAAAAAATCTGCCCTCAAAGGATTAACTGGTTTCTAAATAGCTTGCAATGGACTTCCTTTTATGATGTATTAAACTACTAGCTGTGAATGAGAACAAAAAAAATCCAATTGCAACATCTTACAAATTGTCGATACAACATTCTCATTCCATTGGCTGAACTCTGAGCCAATATATATTGAAATAGCGATTATACTAGTACTATAAAATTTTATGACAAGATTTGACTTTCTTATAGAATTGTTACAAGACAGATATCTATTCTCATTGAAGTATGGAAACAGTGACCACAAATAAAACCCACATTCAAGCTTACTGTTCAACACCTTAGCTGCCAAATACCAAAGCATGCTAAAATAGATCCAATAGAATTATAGTTCACCAATAGTAGACTAAATGAGAACAATTACTTCCAAATTACCAAATGCTTTTTTTCTGGAGGCTCCAGAAGATTTCAAAACATAATAAAAAAGCTCTGCCCTTGAATAACCCAATGGAGGCCGGCTATCTATAATTTACATTTGTCAACCTGACCTGCATGTCACACCCATAACTCAATATAACATGACCTACATGTCACATCTGTTACTCAAAATAGTATTCACATTGTCAACCTGACATGCATGTCGCACCCATAACTCAATATAACATGATCTACAGGTCACATCTGTTACTAAAGATAGTACACACATACACTTCAGTTCAAACTTAACTCAATATAACATGATCTACAGGTCACATCTGTTACTCAAGATAGTACACACATACACTTCAGTTCAAACTTTTAGTTTAATAATGACATTAAACATCAGATTTCAAAGCACTGTAAATGGTCCCTTTAATTTGAACACTAGGATGTTTGATTAAGCCAAACCAATCAACTGGAAGCTTACCATAATCACTGTCGAGGCAGTGCCATAGGTCTCAGACCTTCCACTGAGCCAGCTTTCAATAGCAACCCCCACGAACTTTGGAAGGTTGCTTAGGAATAGTTCATCAGATGAACTGAAGGCAGAAAAAAACACAACATTACTCTGTAATAGCGTGCAATACGAGTCGTGCAGTACTGTATTAGGAACTGATTTAACCTTTGTAGGTTTGCCAATGCTTCTTGTACAGTGACAAGCCACACATCCAACAGCTTAGGATCTTGCACACCAGGCTTGTAGTCGTACAGTGCCTGAAATAAAATAGCAATGAAATATTTTGCAGGTGCAAAAATCAAAAATGAAATTGGTATTAGACGCTCACATTAACCAACTGGGCATTCAACTGTGGGCTTAATGTTACAGCAGGACGTGGCCTTGAAGCAAAGAAAGACTGCAACATGACCAAGCCACATTGCACAACAGTCTGAAAAAAAAAAAAAAAGTGTTCAAATACCACAACCAAAAGCACTAGAAGGCAACATAAAGAACAATACGGCTAGAAGTAACTCTTGCACTAACATATGACAGGTGATCACAAAGAAACAATGAATGATTACCATTTTCCCCTCTCCCTTTTTGTGCGTCTGCATGCCCTTTCTACGATGCAAAGAAAAGCTGTTACAAGTGCATGAAATACAAATCAGTCTTACGCAGACCGATTGACACAAATTACTGCTGAGTGATGCTAACAGCTATTTATTCAGTTTGAAGGTCAAATTAAAAATGATTCACTTTTCATGGGGTACAACCACAATTTTTTTTCCTCGTTTGCAGTTTTCCAAATCTTGCAGCCCTGCATGGCAGGGAAACCTTACAAACAGAGCCCCACGAAGCTGCCATTTTTTCAGGTCCCTATTTTCATACAGAGGCCCATTCTCACTTGCTTCACAGCTGCCAGCACCCGCTGCTTGACATAAGAGAGCAAAAGGCACGCCATTGGCCATTCGGCTCAGATGCATTTCTTACAATAGGGTGCCACCATGTGCAGCAACCAAACTCTAATATTACCCAGCGAGCCATGCTCACATGCAGGAATCGCAACAAAAGGAGCGATTTAGTTTAATTTAGTTTAATTTAACACACATTGAACACTATCGTAGCATATTCGTCGCATGCCTCCTCTCCCTATGTAGCTTACTGCCCATGACAGAACTCTAGAACTCCCTACTTTTCATGCAAATTTTTTAGGCAATTGATTCACGCTACTGAAGTAGTTTGATGACGACCTCACAGACGAGCTCGTGACACCTTTAGCACTGCTGGTAGAATGTCGAGTTCACAGTTTCCCATGCAACAAGTCTACAATGCAAAAAAAAAAAAAAAATTACTCACGGGGTGGCCAGCCCCCATGACTTGTAGCACTGCTTCACATGCAGTCTTGACTTCTGCCTGAGGAAACAGGTGCAGCACCAGTTTGAAAAAGCCGAAGATGTGCAGCGTTGAAACTGGAAAGGACGTTGCTGCATGACAGAAACAAAAAGAGAAAAATAAACAAGTGACATGTTTCTCATTATTTCCAAAGTAAGGTAATGACATTATTACAGACAATTGAAGCAAATGTATTACAAATTTAAACAGATGAATGTGATTAATCAATACGTATAATGAGCAAAATAGTAAATTCATTTTTACAGGAATACATGGCATATGTTATCTCATATTTGAGTGAAACAAAGCATCCTCACAAATCGGGGCTGGGCAGAGATAGTCGGAAAAGTATTCCGGAATACAGATATTGAAATACAAGCACTGGAGGCTCAAAATACAGATACTGAGATACACTTGTCCTTTAACAGGATATTTCAGAAATACTTTTGCAAAAAGACATTCTGGACTCCAGATACAAGAATACAGAAACAATAATATAAATACAATAACAACATTTTGATTTCAGTTCTACTGATGCTCCATAAAGATAATTACGTGCAGAATAATATTGTGGTTATTTTTTCACTGTAGCGAAACTGAAAAGTTAAGGAACATCAGTGAACCAAGAGAAAGTGCCTGTTTATTTTAGATACAAGATTTGTATAGCTGACATGGATGTTGCATTAACTGCACTCAAGCAACAGCAGCTGCTTAAAGCTCCTCAAATAGGCTGTGATTGAGATGCTAGTTCGGCCTCAGCCCAAAACTGCTGAAATGACTTGCCATTCGAAAAAGGCAAAGGTGCATCATCTGCTTTCTCAGACTGCCACTCTTGCGGGCAGAGAATGACAGCTTCCGCAGTGCTATCTCAGCATTAGGCGCTTTACCACATGCATCATTCCGTGCGTGCGGGCAATCTTACGCCGCCTCCCACTCTGTCGGCGAAGAGCGGCATGCCCTTGCTCAGCGTTGCCGATGTATCTTGTGGGGGTGCTAACACCTCGTTGTAAAGTCGTTTGCGTCTCGTGGCGCACACGTGTTTCGCGAATATGCCGCAGTTAGGGTTCACAATCATGGAGTGGTAGATGGCGCTGTGCTTGCAAGCATTTCTCGCCAATATTATCATCATGGTTAGCACGGTAGTGCCAGCAGTGACGCCTGGCAGCAACGCTGGCTGGCTGCACATGGCACATTGGCGAGGCTCTTCGGCGCAAAGCTGTTGACGAGATCGGTTGTCTCTTGTGGCAGGTCCGCGGTGGACGACACTGTGGGTCGTCTGTCATTGGCCCTTATGGCGAGTCGAACGTTGGCGGCGCCGCCTTCGCACTACCTGGTGTTTGTCCTTATGTTTGACTGATTGTATTGTAATTTAGTGTAAGGTTGTTTCAGGATGCTGATCACCAGTTATCTATTAGTTTGGTTTGTGATATCATTCTAAAAGAAGTTAAATAAGCATGTTTGTTTGGTTTCGTCCGGCTGAGTCTGCTGTGTGTTCGTTTACGATACAGAAATACAAATACAGAAATACGATTCAGAAATACAGATACTCAAAAGTATCGCTGAGATACTATCATGATACGAGGATCCCGATACTGCCCAGCCCTCCCACAAATAAATAAGTATAAAGGCCGTATTCTCCAAATGAAGTCGATCATCCACATCAAGACTTAGCAGACCAGTGAAAACCTGAGTCACAAATTAGTGGTAAAGACGCAACTGCATATTTTTATGAGGAACATGCCGCTGAAATAATCTTGCCATTGAGCAGTGGGTTGAATAAAATACCGTATTTACTTGATTCTACCGCACCCTCTATTGTAACGTGCACCCGGTTTCGACGACGAAAAAAAAAAAAAATTAAGACATCGATTGCAACGTGCACCTGCTTTTCTCGTTGGCCCACACGATCACACCACTCGAAAAAACGACTCCTTTCGGGAGCGTCTGCCATTTAAATATGAGGTACGAGGGAAGCTTGTGCCAATCTGACGTGTAACAGAGCATTGCAGTCACTGTAGCTCTACCGTGGACCGATGTCAGCACGCGAACTTGCTTCGCCCCCTTCTTCTCGACGATTGTGGTGTTAGGCATGTCGAAGTAAAGAGGCGTCTGATCGGTATTCCGGATTTGCCCAAGCAGGTAGCCGTTATTGTGCCGCAAGTGTAGGACGAACCTCTGAAAACTGTGAAGCTTTTCTTCGTACTCCTCCGGCAACTTTTGGCATATGCCCGTTCGCCTTCAGAGGGAAAGGCCTTCCCTCTTGATAAAGTTAGTTAGCCAGCACCTGCTCGCTTTAAACTGGCTCCGCATTAGCCCCTTTTCTAAGGTTAACTGCATAGCCCGCACTTGGAGCAGTTCTGTCATCACGAGCCGCTGTGCCGCTCGCTGCTCAAGCACATACTCGCCGAGCAGCTCTTCAATTTGCGGAAACTGACTCTGCTGTGGTCCACTGAGGCCTTTGCGTGAAGCTTTGCTGTCGACAATCTTCTGCTTTTGTTTCCGTCAGTCCCGCACGCACATTTCGGGAACTCCGAACGACCGCGATGCGAACCGATTTCCGTCTGTTTCTGCACACGCGATTACTTTTCTTTTAAAAGCAGCATCGTGGTGCACTCGAGTTTTTGGAGTCGGCCCTTTCATGCTGTCGATGCCAATACACTACAAGATGACGAACTCCTCAGCACACGTACGAAGTGCCGCACAGGCAGAAATGGCCGACGCGCCATGCCGACGCACGTAGAGGGCGGCTATTTTGGAATTGCCGATGGCAATGGAATGACCGTATTCTTTTTTTTTTCGTACTCGATTCTAACACGCATGCGATTTATGAACTCGCTTAACCGGAAAAGAGGTGCGCATTAGATTCGAGTAATTACGGTAACCTTCTTGTGGCCACTTCAGCTGGTTCTAGCTTCTCAATTAGCTTATCCACTCTGCTCTGCCATATATAAGGGTACATGAAGCTTAATATTGTTACTACATTAACATCAACAACGTAATGTCAGCAGTTACATTATCAGCTTTACACAAACGAACTTTAATACGCGGCCACCGACACTACAGTAGCAGCAGAGGGAAAGTAGCGGGAACCACAGATGCAATAAAGGATATTGAACAATCTTTAGCCATGGCCTTCAAAATTGCCAGCGTGCTTGGTTCAACTGGGCCATGCTAGATAGCACGACCCGTCCAGTTCGATGTACGAAAGGTTCTTTATTTAGTGCAGCTAGATTGATTACTGGTGATTAATTGTAGACGGTTTGTCCGACGTCAACTGCATCACTTCGAGAATGTCTTACTGTGGCGCATGTGTTCTTGTGCATTTACCTTAATTTCTCGGTAAGTAGGGCACAGCTGTTGATAATATTGTCATCTTAGACATTGTCATACATTGAGCTCTCACTCTGCACAGCATCCCAGTTTTTGTTATAGCGGTAAACGTACAAGGACAACATGTCGGCGAGCGTCTTGCGAGCGACCGTCAGACCATTCGTTTGTGAATAGTATGCGGTTTTGCGATGAGAGGTTCCGTTAAGCCTCATGACATCTTGCATCAGTTGTGCTGTAAAAGCTGTTCCACGGTAAGTAATGACAACTGTTGGCGCTCCATGGCGGAGAATGATGTTGTTCATGAAAAAGTGCGCAATCTCATTGGCGGTGCCTCGTTGTAGGACTTTCGTTTCGCAGTACCTAATCAAATAAGTCAAACCTCGATATATCGAACGGCGCGGCGATCGCGAAATAGTTCGATATATCCAAAATTCAATATAAAAGAAATCACGAAAAAAATGCGTCAACAGCTTGCTGAAAACAACCAACGAACCGTTCAAGCGTGGTGCAGTAAATACTCACTTGAAGATTCAAACATAGTATTTATTGTGTTGGTTTAAAATATTGAAAAAGAGTAGCCTGCTATTTGTTGGCCATAGCGTGTTTGATGACTGCGTCCTCAATATAGTCCAGGCGATCCATAAGTGATAGGCCGGTGCCTTCAATCACGCCGCAGTGGCGGCGCACAAGGGCCAAGGCAGCTACGACCTCAGCTGATGTCGGGAGCAGGGCACCATCAGCGCTTGCGGGATCCACCTAGGCAGAGTCTTCATTTGGCTGCTCAGCAGTAGCTTCGGCGACAATCTCCACATCCGTGAGCTCCGCCGTTCAGAGTTAGGCCTGTCGCGCAGCACAGCGCGCGACAGGCCTAACTCCGAACGCACGAACACTGCGAGCACAACGACCGATGCCTGCCGATGCTACGGGGGAGGAGCTTGCAACAAGTGCGCAGTGTGCCGTTGACACCATAGAGACTGCAACGACTGCAAGCTACAAGGCTGCGGCGCGCGTATGCCGCTAAATTAAAGTGGCGCTCTCGACGCCATCGATGTGTGCAGCATTCGTAAACAACCGCCGCTCTACCGCTACTTTTGAGAGTTGCAGGAAAGCTCGCCGCCTGTCAATGGAGCGCGGGCGGTTTGGGGTGGCTGATACCCCTGTCACACGGCCACCACCAAACTTCGTTAAACACCGTCAACGTAAATCTCCCTTAGGGGGTTCGACGGAGAAGGAGTTGTGGCAGTGTCACACGGCAATGACAAGGTTGTAACAGTTGCCGCGAGGAGGCTCAGCTGGCGCTGTTTGATCTTCGGAAAAGTATCCTAATTTCATCTCTATTGATTTCTTGTGAATACTCTTTATGCGATTTTTACAAAAAGCACTATTAAGTAGGTATGCGACTAAAAAAACATTAAAAATAATTTCATATAAAAACGCATTTGCTAAATCACGGCCGGACTCGACGCTCCTTCCGCACGCTCCTTATGGCCTTCTCAATACCGGCGCCGCGCATACATTTTTTTCTGACGCGTAGAGGGCAGCACCACCTCACTGTAAGCTCCGCCGGCTCCCCGCGTCGACGACTGCGACTTTTCTTGACTGCGTTCGATGGCCTCGGGTAAACAATGCATCAGACACGCTCAGGCACGCTAACTGCACTTGCGTAGCCATGGTTTATTGTTGCATGCCGCTGTGTAAGTCACAGCAAGGGAAGACACCGGGTGTGTCGTACCACCAATTTCCTAGCGATGAGGAACTGTGTTCGAAGTGGGGGGAAAATGTTTCACGTGAAAACCTCGTCATCAATGACAAGTCCGCACCGACTGTAGTGTGCAGCAAACACTTCACGGAAAATGACTATGTTGCCGGATATCGTATCCGGAAACTGCGTCCAGGAGCCGTGCCCACGGTCTTCGATCATTATCCTTCGTATATGGTCCCGGCTACGAAGAGGCCGCGTAAAGAACCTGCAGCGCGTGGCCCCTCAACCACCTCGGCTCCTCGACAGCCGACGAAACGGAAAGCGGAGTCATCGCCGTCTACCTACGGGGAGTGGATACATCGTGAAGCTCGTCAGTGAGTTTGAGTGTGATGCTTGTGTTACGATGCTGACGACTACGAACAAAGCTGATCCTTTGTATGTTCTGTTGCACAGCCAGGACAAAAGTGCACTCCACTACCCAAACCGTATGTTTTTGACACTGTTGGACAACATTGTTACTTTCTTTGAAAAAGCTGCTAGCAAACTTCCGCGTACAAAAGTGCATGAAGTGCTGCAACTTCTGGTTACCCCACACCTCGAACAATCACCCGTCCTCCTCTGCCCAGAGAGTGTAGACAGCAGCCACGCAAGGCGCACAGCTCGTTTTTTTGCGGACAAATTTATCAGACTTCTTCTCGTTAACTACACCAAGATGGTGAGCGATAGAAATGAAAAAACACTTGCGTATGTGCACAAGCCGTCTAGAAAATATTTCAGACTGTGATGAGTATGTCATGGAGGTTCGCTTTATTTGTACCATGCATTTGTGTTTGTGTTAATTTGTATTGCTAGCATGGGTTTGAAAGAAAAAGGTATTTGTGCTCACCTCGCACAGAAATTGTTTTTTTATTTAAGTTCTAGTCCATCTTACGACAAAATAAATATTGCTTTTCCTCTCTGAATTTGTGCGCTGTAATGGATTACTGTTGCTTGTGACAACACGCGTGTGCGAAAATCCAGGAAAGCTGCCGGAATGGTTGCGACTGGGTAAGCGGTGCTCTCAGAGGGCGACTATACCATTTTAACCTCATCACATGCAACGACCGAGCTGTATTGTGTGGATAAAACGTTCATCTTCAAGAATTCAGGCACCGCAGTTGGTTCTGTTCCTCGTACTCAGCGCTGTTATGATGGCCATACCGCTGTGGCGCGCACACTGCGCCCGTGAACGCGCTTGGAGGCGGCGGAGCAACAGTGGTCTAGCAGCGCCACCCCGAACTTGCGGCGGCAGGCAGCAAAACGCCCCAATGCGAAGGTCGTAAGGGGAGCGCCGGAGAAGGAGTCGAGTCCGGCCGTGGCTAAATGTAGCGATGCTGCTAGTGACGCTGGTCACATTGTGCTTTTAGTTGTTTTGCTGCTGTGTATATGCCCGGTACCGGTACGAAAGTTCTTATGCTTCCTTGCCTCGTGAGCGCACATTTTGTGTTCTTCAGCCATGAGTGACACAGCGGCCGACGTGAGGAAGTGGTACGAAAATGCGCTGGTAATGACGTTGATCGGCTGGCGCCGACCGGCCCGACTCGCGGAGCATGGTGTGTAGGGCATCAGTGTTGAGAGTAAGTGAACTCTGGCGGGCGTAAATATATGCAAACAAACAGCCGCTGTGAATGAGTACTACAACGAAAGAACGTTTAATATTGCCAAAATGTATTATTTTTTCACTGCGGCCACTTAGTGCTCGAAATTGTTTTCTGACCTCTAGACTGCTGGGAAGAGAGTACCTCGTTTCGCTGCGAAGGGAGATCGTTGAACGTCCTTTGCGAAATGCTCCGTTTATCTTCGTTAGCGTAAGGGTGGCCGTGTGACACGGACCGCATCTTCATTGTCGTAAGGACGAGGAAGTTAAACGGTCTTCGCAGGTGCCCATGAGACAGGGGTATGAGTTCGATATATCCATTACAGTTAAACCTCGAGACGGGCCATAACGAAATAATGAATATAACGAGCGAATCCTAATTCCCCTTGAAAGTCCCCATACAAACCAATGTATTGAAAACCTCGTTTTAACGAGGCAAAAGTTGCCTGTTATGGGATATAACGAACAAGTTTTGTTAGGAAGTAAAATTTCAAGCCGATGTCACGACAGTGCACAACGCGAATTTGAGACGGCGCGCAACGCGACAACTGTATTTAGCAGTTTGAAACTCCCGCCACGCGCCCTCCAGCAACGCGCGCAAAGCAGACGGCATGCGCTGTTTCCGGAGGAGAGGTCGCTGCACGTGCGCCCCTTGGCTACCACCGACAGCGGAGTGCTCCGCAGCTCCGCGAACGTCTCGCCTTTTTCTTTTCTTTTGTGTCTCCTTTATATTCTCCCTCTCCCCTTTCTCATGGCGCTGAGGCGTGCTTCCTAATCTTACATACCCCCTTCCCCTTGAGTAACCGGTTCCTAGAGGGCAGCGCAAAAGAGCGCCCCTTCTGCCCCTTCCACTTCACAGTCACTTTCTCTGCAAGTGTTGTCGCTCGCCGACGTGAGCCGCGTTGCTTTTGCGTGCGTGTTTCTTCTCTTTTTCGACTGCTTCTGCCTTATCTTTTATCGTGCTGCGCTCATGATTCCAGCAACATGAATGCGCCAGGCGGGAAGCGAAAGCGCATAACGCTAGATCAGAAGGCGGCTATGATAAGAGCCGTCGTATCGGGGACCAAGAAAGGTAACGTGGCAAGAGACTTTGGCGTATCGGCGAGCACACCGTCAACCATCTTGAGCAAGCAGGAGTCCATCATCCACACTGTTGCACGTGGCATGAAAGGAAGCGCTAGGAGGATGAGGGCACCTGCCTTTGAAGCGGTCGAAAGGGCCGTTTTTAAATGGTTCTTGGACACGCGGGCCGTGATTCTGCCGGTGAGCGGCGCCTTGCTGCAAAGAAAAGCGAGAGACTTTGCCTGCATCATGGGCTATGACAACTTCGTAGCAAGTTCGGGTTGGCTCTAACGCTTCAAGGAGCGCCACGACATTGTCGGGAGAGCGGTCTGCGGCGAATCGCAATCTGTCGACGAAGCAGAGGCTACCAAGTGGGCGAAAGAATACAGCGCGGAGGATATTTTTAACGCGGACGAAATCGCTCTCTTTTTCAAGATGTTGCCGCACAAGACCTTAGCCCTCAAAGGCGAGCCGTGCCATGGCGGCAAACAAAGTAAGCTGCGGATCACTGCGCTACTTTGTGCAAACATGACCGGCTCTGAGAAGCTGCCAATTTTCGTAATTGGCAAAAGTGCATCCCTTCGCTGCTTTAAGGGGAAGAGGCAGCTCCCAGTCAAGTATGTAGCCAATCGCAAAGCCTGGATGACCAGGGAGATTTTTTCAAAATGGCTTTGCGAATGGGACGAGAAGCTGGCAAAGGCGAACCGCAAGGTGTGCCTTGTTTTAGATAACTGCACCGCCCACCATACCGCTGCCGTGCTTCAAAACATCGAGCTGCTGTTCCTTCCTGCCAACTGCACAGCAAAAATACAGCCGCTTGACCAAGGCGTGATTATGTCGCTGAAGGAAGGTTACCGCAAGCGTGTGATAGACAAGCTCCTGCTCAACATGAGGATGAAGCGAGACACCGATGTTGACTTGTACGTTGCGCTCGAAATGCTTCAGGCGGCGTGGATGAGTGTGACGGCGACCCCGATCGCAAACTGCTTTCGACACGCCTCATTTGCCGCCGCACCAGACGCCAGCGATGAGCCATCAGACGAGCCCACTGTGCTGGACGGTTTTGCCACATCAGACGAAGTCGCTGCATCATGGACGGCACTTCGTGACGCCGGTGTCGTGCCTGACAGCGAGTCGTTTTGTGACTATGTGAGTGCGGACTCGGAAGTGGTGGCAACGGAGCAACTCCTGGATGACGATATTGTGCGCGCTGTCAGTGATCATAACGAAACCAGTGACGATGACTCTGTCGACGAACAGGAGACAAACGTGCCGACGGCGTCGGAGGCATTAGACGCGGTGGACGTACTGCGCCGCTAATTCGGCGCTAACGAGGGCGCCGAAGATGGCTTGAACATTGCGGCCGCAGCTGAGCGAGCCATCGTTCGCATCAGGAAGATGCATCAACATCCAATTACGGACTTCTTTGCAGCTAAGTCTGCCTGAAAAGCAAGCTGTGTATCTTGAAGTGCATTAAAACAGGTGCATGACTTTTTCCTTTTTATTTGGAATGCGGTTATTTTGTTGCATACCACCGTGCGGCGGGATGCTATTTCGCCCGCTATTTTTTTTGGGTAAGTACAGTGCATAATATTTGCGGTAAATGCCCGCTACGGCTATAACGAAATATTGGTTATAACGAGCAAATTGCGGCGGCCCTCCAATTTCGTTATAACGAGGTTTAACTGTATATGTCAAACTTTGTTTGAAATAAAAAATCAATAATGCATGCGATTTCCCGCGTGATATAGGAACCGTTCGATATAGACAATAATTCGATATATCCGTGTTCGATATATTGAGGTTTGACTGTAGTCAGAAGCAACTACGATCCAGCGGTTGTCGTCATGAGACTTCGGAAAGGGCTCGAGCAGGTCCATGCCTATTTGTACTAATGGTTGTGATGGTGGTGCAACAAGCTTCAATAAACCAGCGGGCCACACAGGTGGGGCTTTACGGCGCTGCCAATCGTTACACCTTTTAATGTATTGCTTGACATCCTGAGTTAGTTTTGGCCAGTAGTAGTGAGTACTAATTCGGGAGAAGGTATGCACGAATCCCAAGTGGCTTGAAGAAGGCTCGTCGTGGCTGGCAGATAAAATTTCAGCATGTAGTGCTCAGAGAACGACGAGCAGGTGTTCGGTTGCATAAGGTTCGAAGTTCTTTTTATAGAGGATGTTGTTATAAAAACAAAACGACCTTGAACGCGCAAATGCCCGCCGTGGACTCGAGCTGCGGCCTTCAAGGTATTCAATAAGATGTCCAAGCTCTGAATCATTCTGTTGTTGTTGAACCAAGTCAGATTCACTGACCGCACAAAGGAAAATGCCATTGATATCATCATCGCTTGATGACGTTGCAAGTGGAGCAAGCGAAAAGCACTTGGCATCCATGTGCCCGCAGCCAGACTTGTAGACGATTGTTACGCCGAATTCTTGAAGGCGCAAGCTCCATCTGGTGAGGCGCCCTGAAGAGTCCTTGAGATTTACCAGCCAACAGAGGGCACGATGATCTGTAACAACTCTGAGCAGATGACCATACAGCGTCAGTGTGCAGTTCGGTGGGGCATCTTCATCAAAGTGCCCTAGTAAGGGCTCAGTCTGAAGGCGCTGCTGAAGCTAAGAAAAAGTGTGCCTTTGCTCTGCATTCCACACAAAAGGAGTATCGTCCTTTATTAAGTGAGTAAGGGATTTAGCGATTTTCGAGAAGTCCTGCACAAAGCGCCTGTAAGTATGCGCAGAGACCCAAAAATCTGCACTCATCTCGTTTGTTCGAAGAAAGGGGAAATGAAACAACAGCCATTGTCTTTTCTGCGTCTGGCCGAATGCCATCACGAGTCACAAGGCGGCCAAATATTTTAGTTCCTCGTAGCCAAAATAAGACTTCTCCGGCCTTAGTGATAGGCCTGCGAATCTAATAACGGCGAAGACAGACCGAAGAATGAAATACGATATCGTTTAAATAGACGAGGCATGATTCCTACTTCAGATCTGACAGGGCGGTATCCATCATCCTTCAGACTGTCGTGCTACATTAAACTGGGAAAGGGGTTAAGGGGACATAAAGAAAGAAGAATGATAGAGAAGGGATGCAGAAACAAACACACAGGAGTGTCATAATCATTAAACGAAACAGGTCACTCATAGGAACTCTTCGTAGAATCTCCCATTATTGACACGATGCTTACGAAAGAGTACAGTACTGATTTGGTACCGCATACTACAGGCACATACTGCACGTAAATTACTGCTAAAAAGCAAAGCGGCTGGTGTCACATGAATGAATACCTATTCACACACTTTTACCGAACTCTTAGTTTTTCCTGTTGATTGCAATTAACTGGCAGCGGAGCTCGCAGTTTTTCTGTTGCGTATGGAAATCTGTGCAATCTGAAAACACCAAAATGGCATAATTTCCGTGCCGTGTTGCGCTCATCCCAAACAGTGTTGAGTAATATCTTTTTCTAGCGGCGATTTGTTTTCGCATCCAAAAACTGTGCAGTTGTACCCAGACAACTTTTTGTAAGCGGGAGGGGCCTGAACAAGAGCTTTCCCTCGCAATATACACACCTTGGCTGTCCATAACAAATTGGTGCCGTGGTGCGAGAGTATGCCGCCCAGAACCTAGACACCTCAGTGTAAGATAAACGTGCTCTGCTTTACATTTACCAAAAAACTAAAAATTTCAAATTGACCCACTGTTGGAGAAGATAGAAGAAACGGAACTGTACTTTTACTAAACCACCTGGAGACAAGTCATACTGTCTTGCCTTGCAGTGAAGTGAAATGGCTACCACCTTCAAGAACACTCACATATAGCTTCCCATCCCACTTCCTAAAGGACATGCTGCCTTGGTGTCAACTGCTTTGAGTTGTGCACTCATTACGCCCTTTCCGTACGAAAACACCCCTTGAAACGTGCTTGTCAGCAAGGTCTAAATGAGGTGGTGGGCCCCTGAAGGTCGCATGTTCAGAATGCACATGGGCACCAATACCATATTAATATTTTACTCTATTGATCATGAACTGATGCATTTAATTTCTTCCTTTTTTTCTATAGTACATTACACCTTATTGCAAGGCGCTTTTCGTTGGAACAATTCATACTTCAACATGATGCAGGAGATTTGTTTTTGCTCCCAGGCTGCTTGCATTTGTTCTGTATCCTGTACTACTGTGCAATTAATATACCGCAGTAAATGCCTTGCTTGGTGTGTAAAATAATGTTGAAAAAATCAAGAAGACGACTGATTTGATTTGACCCTGTAAACTGCCAAACCCAATTGGTTAGAGCTGCTAAGGAATAGTACCATTCGAGGAGCTCCTAAGTGCCGTCATGCAAAGAGTTTGAGAAACATTTCTGTCGGACCTTTGTGAGCCAGACTCATTGCGGAATAATGGTGCAGGATGCAAGAGCGCATGCAGCAGTGAAACAAGAGCACAACAGCCTATTGCCATTCCAAGGCGAGTCTTTGCCACGAAGCAAATTTAGACCACCTACTTACTGCACGACTTCCTGAAGTCGTGAATGGTGTGAATCGAACGTGAATGGTGTGAACTTTTAGGGTTATGCTACTGAAGCTTTGTCGCACCATCGTGTTCAAAGCGCAGTATACCCGCTTCAATGACAAAAGTGACCACCAACGTGAACCGCGAAATAGATCGATGTCTGAGATTGCCGCATGTCAACCGACATGTTGAGCACAAGTGCTGTAACTGCAACGCCCATGACCACAGAGCAAGTGACTGTCTAGTGCATAAGCAGCCGCTCAAGTGTCGGCTTTGTCAAGCAACTGCAAGGCGTTTTCATGTAACAAGTCTAACGCCAACGTAGAAGCACTTCCTTGCAGAGAGACCAGTCATCTGTTGTTCAAGGAAGTAATAATTAACTATAACTTCACTTTCATAGACTTTATTCACACAGGCAGTTCTGCTTGATTGTTGCGTGCATCACTAGCAGCACGATGCAGCATTGAGATGGTTCAGGAACCGACTTAATTATTGATTGATTGATTGATTGATATGTGGGGTTTAACGTCCCAAAACCACTATATGATTATGAGAGACGCCGTAGTGGAGGGCTCCGGAAATTTAGACCACCTGGGGTTCTTTAACGTGCACCCAAATCTGAGCACACGGGCCTACAACATTTCCGCCTCCATCGGAAATGCAGCCGCCGCAGCCGGGATTCGAACCCGCGCCCTGCGGGTCAGCAGCCGAGTACCTTAGCCACTAGACCACCGCGGCGGGGCGACTTCATTATACACAGTAATGAAAAGGGTCGGTCACTACAAGGCTAGGGTGGGCATAGACAATGTTGTGGCAGAAAATATACCTGTTCTGATAGTTCCCAATGAGGCATAACGAATAAAGTATCAACATATTGGTGAGTTGTACCTTCATTGAACTGCCCAATATCACTTATGCCAAGGTGGGGAGTGTGTTTGTTGTCACAACCACAATGAAGGTTTTTTTTTCCGCACATTTGGAGATGTCAGAGCAGCAGCCTAACCTGACTGAAAGTAAGAGAGAAGTCCACGATTCAGAAAAATAGAGTGCAGTGATCACCATGTGACAATCCTTGTCATTTACAGGCACTGTGGGCATGATGTGCTGCGTGACATTGTAGATAGAGAAATCACAGTGCCAATGTGCAAGGATAGTGAGACTGTGATCCGAAAAGGACAGCCTTTAAGGTGAGCCAGTGAAGTTGGAAAGTTTTCAAACTTGCACAACAACAATAATGGAAATGTCAATTCTTGTGAGAATGGCCCCGGAGAAGAAACGCAGAGAGTACGACCTATTGTTGAGTCGGAAGTCCAGTTTTAATGCAGTTAAGCAGAACTGAGATGCAGCACAGCCTTTTCAAAAAAAATTCCACAGGCCACTGCAGTAGGTGGAGTTGACAAATTTTAAACTTAAGTTCAAATGCAATTCTCAAACTATCCAAGAGTTCAACCAGAACATGTACTTGAATATTTGTGAAACCAACATATAACAAGATATCGTTTAAGTATGCACAGAATAGTCACTGTTATTATAGCAATCACCATAAACGACCACCTTGCAAAAACTTGTAATTGAACTCAATTTTCTATAACTCTCCAATATTGCACAATTTTAACTCTGAACTCGATACAGTAAAAGCTCGTTAATGCAATAATTATTACCTTGGAAAATCAGACATCAGGACGTGTTCCCTGATCCCCGCCAGCGTATACATTGTTAAATGGCATCAATCTCTTGTTCATTCGGTTGTATCTGGCCACAATCGGGTTAATTCAGTATGCCAAGCACGAAGCGCCACAAATAGCGTTGCAAAGTAGCAAAAACTGAGTTCGCGTACAGCCAAAACCATACCTGCCAAGTTCAAGGATTTTGAATACGGGAGATTTCCGCAACAAGGGGGGGGGGGGTCATTAAAAAACAAGAACAAACAAGCAAACAAACAAAAAACATCGTGCAAAACAAAAAGGGGGTGGGAGGGAGGTCTCAAAATCGCAAGCGCCAACATCAGCATTGCGGTCTTATAGCGGATAGGAGCGGCCAAACACACGAGGGTAGAGCTTTTCACTAAGGTGAGAGTCTCAAAAGATCAACACAACTAGCAGAATTTATTTCAGTCAAAACAACTCGCGTGTGTCTTCCCAGGACACACATGAACTGACGGAACGGCGCAGCTGGCTGCCGCAAAAGCACGGGTAAACGCTTTGCTCACTGCTAGATTTCTTTGACAGGAACGCCAAAACGCGTCTGGCCCCTTTTTATTGCGATTGCAAATTATATGGACAGTCCAGGCTGTTTTTTGCCATCACCATCGCTGCCGTCCTTCACCGCGTATGTACACGTATCTATATATATGAACACTCAAAGAAAAAAGCCGCCCGCGCTCGGCGCCAAGCTTGTCGCAATGCGCCGACGCATGCTTATCTCTCACGTGTACTTTGCCCCATGGATGGATGCCTGTGCGCTTATCTTTTGGTGGGGGAATCGTGTGGCCTTCGGCTTTCACTGAAATGAAAGAGTTAGTAGCCGGGCCCACAAAGGTCACTTCGGTCTCTCCACAGGCCCCTTTTGCAAAAACAGCGGGCTTTTCATACACAGCGAGGTAAAACAACTGAGACACTTGTTAGTTTGTACTCATCTGTACCTTTGATTACGTATCCAGCATTGTTTTTGTTTAAAAAGTGCGTTACGTGTCGAGCGTTCCACGCTGTTAGTTCGCTCTCGTCCTGCGAGTATCGTTTTCGTGCGTCATTTGTATGTGAGCAGCGCGCTGCACGTTTCTATCTGCTTGCCGTTCTCAGCGTTACATTCGAAGTTGTTCCTGTCGCATTTATTGTTTCGCCTTTGTGGCAAGACTACAACTTTTTTCAATTTTTTACGTACTTACTGCCTTTAACCTACCACTGCGTGACCTCGGAGCTCGTAGATCGCTCTCGCGTCGCCACGACCGTGGTTTTGAGCACGGCGGTTGCGGCAAACGGTAGTTCATTTTACAATCCCCATGCGCTTGGCTGCGCACACGCCATCAAAACTAAGTCGTTTTATGCTATCTACGATAGCATCTGCTGCAGGTTTGTCTGCAGAGTTTGCGGAAAGCAGTGTTGCTTTGACTGGTTGAGCGCACACTTTCGGGGTTCTCTCAGTTACGTCGTCGCCATACTTGATCGTGTCAAGAGCGACCGCGGTTTCGTCCCCAGCAGTTGTGGCAACGACGATCACATGCACTGTAGTGCGGCGGTCGCACGCGTACTTTCGAAGCTTCGAGTACACTGCTCTCGGCCTTCATTCAACACGGTTTCTGTACTAAAGTTCGTACCACCCGCCGCGATTAGGAAATGTGTTCGGAACATTCTGATTGATTGATTTGTGGGGTTTAACGTCCCAAAACCACTATATGATTATGATAGACGCCGTAGTGGAGGGCTCCGGAAATTTTGACCACCTGGGGTTCTTTAACGTGCACCCAAATCTGAGTACACGGGCCTACAACATTTCCGCCTCCATCGGAAATGCAGCCGCCACAGCCGGGATTCGAACCCGCGACCTGCGGGTCAGCAGCCGATGTTCGGAACATTCTCATTGAGGCCCAATGAATGTAGTAAAATTTGGCTGGGGAATTTGAGAATTCGTATCTGCCGCTGTTTCGCATCACTGAGATTATACCGTCAGTTTACACGAACGCCTCTTAAACTCATTTATAATAAAATGGGGTAAGTTGGAAAAACCTAAAGCGGATTTAGCTGCTTTTTTTGTCAATGCAGCCAGATCAGGCACAGAAATTTCGATTTCCGGGAGATTTTCGTGACAATCCTACAACCAGAAAAAACGGTCAATTCGGGAGATTTGGCAAGTATGCAAAACGGTCAAGTGTTTTCAGAAAAACATGGTTGCCACCCACAACCACATTGAACGAAGTCTTGAACTGCGTGCACATTGAGAACAAAGTAAAATCCGGCTTTTGCGCTGCTCATATTCAAAATAATGACTGATTTCATGTATTCTTCAAGAAAATGAATGTGCATTGGTGAAACAGGCATTAAGTGTTTTCTCAATGCTTTCGATAATTTGGTATTCAGTTACTTTAGATTGCTCTTCTGGTCCCACGCAATCCAAATTTACCAGCTTTTACTGCACATTGGTGATACTGAGCTTTCGTTGCACTGTAATCTCGCAATATACATGGGCTAGCAAGGGTGTGTCCCATATAAGACTACTCAAAGTTACGACAACTTTAGTATGCAATTTCGGAAACTGCCACCTTCTCAGAAATACTGCAAGAACGATGGTTTGATGTGCTCTGCATGGATTATGTATTTGCCGAAAGATAGCACGATGTGGAGGTCTCGCTTCTTGGCACAGTATGGTGCAATCGGCACTTAAATTGCATGAATGCAATATCTGTTAGTGTACAAAAAATTAATTCCTAATACTGGAAACTGAACCCTTTTAATTTGCATGCAAAATGAAAAAAACTCCACAGGAATATGAATTGTTATGATAAACAGTGGCAGGAAAAACAAACATGAAACAGGAACAAAAAAAAATGTCCGAAACAAAACATTCAAACAAGGACCACAAACAGGTGGTGCAAGCCACCTGTAGATTAAGAACAAAACAAGTTAACAAACTCTGGCTTCACAAATTAACCTCACCTGCCGATGACTTTATGATTGGAAGGCAGAAGGAACTGAGGGCAGGTACTACAGGATGTGTTGGTGGTGCATCAGGTGCCAACATGATGCTGCTGCTCATCAGGATGCTGCAGATCAGCTTCTGAGCAAGCTTTCGAAGCTGGTTACAAAAATAGATAAAACTCTTTAAAGCTTTGCCATCATACAAGGTTGCAAAAATTAAGTTTGCCTCAAACAATCCTTATCATAGCAAGCAGATACCCGTGAAAGGTTGAATCAAATTCATTTTATCTCGCAATTTTAACACAAAATCATCAAACTGTGCACCCTAAAAAGCTTGATTGGAGTATGCCTATCTAATTACCTTGATAAATTCAATATTCTGTCCCCTTGTCAGTTCGGCTTTCGGAACCATTTCTCTACTGATCTGGCACTCAATCATCTAACCAATCAACTAAAAAAATTAATTGATGAAGGTTTATTTGTAGGATCAATATTCATCGATCTAACAAATGCATTCAACAGTTTAAATCACATTCTCTTTACTAAACTTGAAGCGATCGGTGTATGTGGTCCTGCTTTAGCGTTACTAAAAAGCTACCCCCCTAACTGCGTTCAACTTGTGTCAATTTTTAATGTATATTCTAACGAATTATCTACTAATATTGGTGTCTCTCAAGGATCCATTTCAGGACCACTCCCGTTTTTAAATTATATAAATGATCTTCCTAACTGTCTGTCCTTTACTGATTCGTATTTGTATGCTGGTGACACTACCATATTTACTTCTGACAGAAGCATCTCACTCATCGTCGACAAGCTAAGTACCGACTTGAAAAATGTTTCAAGTTGGTGCAGTGCTAGCTTGTCAACTATTAACGCAACCAAGACTTAATTTGTAGTATTTTCCTTGCATAAAAATATTCAGCATCCTTTCCTTTTTTGACTTTTGGCTCGCACTCTATTATTCCCAGTACCTGCTCTTCTTTTCTCTGAATTTCTCTTGACTCTTGAAATACATGGATCATATTTCTCACATCAAAAAGAAAATAGCGTACGGCATTTGCGCTCTAACTAAAACTCGTCCATACTTCACAGGTGCCACATTACTGTCACTCTACCATTCGTTCATTCTCATATTAATTCTGGTATAATGTGCTGGGGTAACACGTATAACACTCATTTGGCTTCCCTTCAAGTACTACAGAACCAAGCTATAAGAATCATTACTAACAGTTCCCGCTTTTCTAACGGTAAATGCCTACTTCATGATAACAACATCTTGACCATTGCAGAGCTCCTCAATTACAACTTACGTATCACATTCTATAAATACATAACCAAGGCACTACCTCCAATCTGCTTCTCATCTTCCGACCTTGTTGCTCATAGTAATACTAGATTTGCACGTAACAATAACGTCCTTCTGCCTAAGGTACGTACTAATTATGGTAAACTAACTGCTGAATTTTTATCTATATCATTTTGGAACACACTACCAGCTTTTATTAAAAATGCAAAAAACTTGCATCACTATAAGAAAAAACTAAAATCACACATTATGCATGCTTAGTTTTACTGTTTCTTACCATAGCTCCACCTTATTTGAATGTCCACATTATATGTACTAAAGTTTTTGCATTCTTTTTCAGTTATACTGTTCACATTAGTCATTGTTTCATTTGGTTTTATTTAATATTTGTTTTCCTTTAGTACGTATATATGTATATATTTATATATATTATGGGCAGAAGCAGCACACAAACTCACGGGACGAAGAGAAGAGACACAAACAAGCGCTGATGAAGTTCTGCGTGGAACCGAGGCTCAGCGCCGTTGAAAAGGTAGCCCTAGCAAGGACTGTTTCTAAGCATGTTACGGAGGATGAGAGGACAAGGTGTGTGTCCGAATGTGCAGATGTCATTATGCACAGTCAAAAAGAAACACAAAAGAAAAGCATGCGGTTACTACCTCTTGCCGAGTCCTTGAAAGAAAAAAAGTTGAAAAAAAAAAACAGCGCTTGTTTGTGTCTCTTCTCTTCGTCCCATGAGTTTGTGCGCTGTTTTTGCCCATAATGTATCACCAACTAGCCCAACTTTCAGTCTTGCTTCAGTTTATTTCTTCTACAAAAGCTTCTTTTCCTCGTGTTAACATATGTTTTCAAGAAACAGCCTTCTTGGCAGTAAGAATAGCCACGTGCGAATGTCGAGCAAGAGTGCTGTCGTGGCACTTGCGCCACGGAACATGCCCAGAGGAACTAATGGTCATGTGTGTGGGGATACGACCAACGGTAGGACACACAAAGCGGATGTGCCGAATTTGGAGGTCAGAGCTATAGAGCCAGGCAAGACTGCTTAGAACTGCCTAAGGACAACCTGCGTACTACAGGGTGGAAGAAGAGAGGGGAAAAGAAGATATGGCGAGTGGTGTCGAACCAGTGATTCCTTGACCGAGTTTCTTTGGGTGACAGCCAGACCACGAGCACCTAAATGCAACGGACGGACAAATCCTGCGGGCAAGGTCTTGAACCCTGCCGGCGCAACGATACCAGAACAGCAACTGGAGACACTCAAGCTCGACCCTAAGTTCTGCGTGGAACCGAGGCTCAGCGCCGTTGAAAAGGTAGCCCTAGAAAGGACTGTTTCTAAGCATGTTACGGAGGATGAGAGGACAAGGTGTGTGTCTGAATGTGTAGATGTCATTATGCACAGTCAAAAAGAAACAAAAGAAAAGCATGCGGTTACTACCTCTTGCTGAGTCCTTGAAAGAAAAAAAGTTGAAGAAAACAGCGCTTGTTTGTGTCTCTTCTCTTCGTCCCGTGAGTTTGTGCGCTATTTCTGCCCATAATGTATCACCAACTAGCCCAACTTTCAGTCTTGCTTCAATATATATATATATATATATTACGAGAAAGCGTTTGATTCAGTAGAAATATTAGCCGTTATGCAGACGCTGCGGAATCAGGGCGTCGATGAAGTATATATAAACATTTAGGATGACTGCCAATTGGGCGTGTTGGCAAAGGTTCATGATGAGACAAGCGCAAAAATACACACACTCAGAGAGGACACAGACAAGCGCTTACTAGCAACTGAATTTTTTTTTTTTCAGTTTCAGTAAGCGCTTGTCTGTGTCCTCTCTGGGTGTGTGTATTTTTGCGTTTGTCTCATCATGATCATATAAAACATTCTGGAAGAAATCTACAGGGGATCAACTGCTACCATAGTGCTTCATAAAGAAAGCAACAGAATACCAATCAATAAGGGTGTAAGGCAGGGGGACACAATCTCTCCTATGCTATTTACCGCGTGCTTACAGGAGGTTTTCAGAAGCCTAGAATGGGAAGAGTTAGGGATAAGAGTTAATGAAGAGTACCTTAGTAACCTGCGCTTTGCCGATGACATTGCATTGCTGAGTAACTCAGGGGACGAATTGCAACTCATGATTACGGAGTTAGACAAGGAGAGCAGAAAGGTGGGTCTTAAAATTAATCTGCAGAAAACAAAAGTAATGTACAACAACGACGGAAAGGAGCAGCGCTTCGAGATAGGTAATAGTGCACTTCAAGTTGCAAAAGACTATGTCTACTTAGGGCAGGTAATAACCGCGGAGCCGAACCACGATATTGAAGTAACTAGAAGAATAAGAATGGGGTGGAGCACATTTGGCAAGCACTTTCAAATTATGACAGGTAGATTGCCACTATCCCTCAAGAGGAAGGTATATAACAGGTGTATCTTGCCGGTACTTAGCTACGGAGCAGAAACCTGGAGACTTACAAAGAGGGTTCAGCTTAAATTGAGGACGACGCAGCGAGCAATGGAAAGAAAAATGGTATGTGTAACCTTAAGAGACAAGAAGAGAGCAGAGTGGATTAGGGAACAAACAGGGGTTAAGGATATCATAGCTGAAATCAAGAAGAAGAAATGGACATGGGCCGGGCATGTAGTGCGTAGACAGGATAACCGCTGGTCATTAAGGGTAACTAACTGGATTCCAAGAGAAGGCAAGCGGGTTAGGGGGAGACAGAAGGTTAGGTGGGCAGATGAGATTAAGAAGTTTGCGGGTATGAATTGGCAGCAGCAAGCACAGGACCGGGTTAACTGACGGAACAAGGGAGAGGCCTTTGTCCTGCAGTGGACTGATGATTATATATATATATATATATATAAGGAACAAAGTGCATACCTAAGCGCTCGTTTTTTCGTGTTTTTACACAATATTAATGAGATCTAACAGACAATAATGCCAAGGAAAGTATAGGGGAAGATATTAGACCAAACTGTAATGTAAATATGAAGAAATGTGGGTGAAAAGATAACTTGCCGTGACAGGACTTTCCTTGGCATTATTGTCTGTTAGATCTCATTATATATATATATATATATATATATATATATATATATATATATATATATATATATATATATATATATATATATATATATATATATGAGATCTAACAGCCAGTAATGCCAAGGAATGTACAGGGGAAGTTATTAGAACCAATGGAATGTAAATAAGAAGAAAGAAAAGTGGCTGGTTATTTTTTCGTCCACTTTTCTTTCTTCTTATTTACATTCCATTGGTTCTAATAACTTCCCCTGTACATTCCTTGGCATTACTGTCTGTTAGATCTCATTATTATTGTGTTAAAACACGGAAAAACGAGCCCTTAGGTATACACTTCTTTCCCTTATTTCATTGAACGAGGGTCTCGTAATGGCAGACTTGGTGTGTTTAGGTTGTATAAGAGGGACAATTAATCAGCTGCCCGCTCATAATAAGTTCACGTGCTACGTGACGCCAAACATGCGCATAAGAGTGTTTTCACACTCGTCGTTTGGCTTATAGATGGCGCTGACTGTCACTCCTACTTCTAAATTCACATATAAACCCAAAAAAGTGGATCGAGGAAAGGCCGCTGCGGTAGCTCAGTGGTTAGAGTTATTCGAAGGTCGTAGGTTCGTTTCCTGCTCACAGCTGGTTATTTCTTCATCCACTTTTCTTTCTTCTTATTTACATTCCATTGGTTCTAATAACTTCCCCTGTACATTCCTTGGCATTACTGTCTGTTAGATCTCGTTAATATTGTGTTAAAACACGGAAAAACGAGCCCTTAGGTATACACTTCTTTCCCTTTTTTATATATATATATATATATATATATATATATATATATATATATATATATTTCACTGCTCTGCTGCAATTATGCTTAGTTTATAATTTTGGTTATTGCTTACGTAGCCCCTAACACTGTTTTACCACAATTTGCCCTTAACAGGAGGTCCCGATACAGTCTTTGACTTTGGGACATCCTTTTGTATACTAAACACATGTCACCTTCTTGTATTCGTCTCGATAAAAAATCTGAAAATGAAAAATAAATCATCATTACATTTATAAAGCTACACACACACACACATGCGTGCCATGAAGCCATCCCAAATTAGAAGTCCACTGAACAAGGAAAGTAAATAAGACACGAGGCTCACCTGACAAAAAGAGATAGGACTTTATTTGTCTGTTATAATGCAAGTTAAAGTTAACCTACTAAACTTCATACTCCAGGGTATGTAACACCTTAGCACTGAAGCAGCTCTGAGCAAACACAGTGAATGAATTTAGTTAATGGGCAGACAGTGGAGAAGATGAGCCCAATATTATCTCTCAACCGATAAATTCCATGACAAAATTTTTTACAAATTGAGAAAAAGCAATTCCCACCCCATAAACATTATTGTAAGTGCTTCTCACAACCAAAAATGTACCTTCTGCTTGCTCCGAGTCATTTCAGCCTGTCCTACTCATGCTGTGCAATGGCAACAATATTCACAACTTTGTCACCAACAAAAGTACACATTGCCATAAGAAAATTTGCTACAATCTGTTGTGCCGCAATTCCAGGCGTTTTCAAATGCCTGATGAATTTTTGTTCATATAAAGAAATGCACACGTCTGGTGCATTGCCATATCACTGACTAAACACAACGCTGGACCACTATTCCCAACCTAAAACAGTAGTTGGCAGGTTTTCTGGTGCACATACTCACCTGCGTGCAGGGTTTCGAAGCCCTGACGGGTTCACTGATTTAAATTTAAGAGTAAATTTAGGAACCTTACACTCCTTATTTTATCCTGCCAGCATCTGAATAGCTGCAATGCACACCAAGAATAACTTCAGTTGCCGCAAAGCACAAGTCTGAAAATAGAGCCCCATCTTTTTCAAGGCACAGGAATATTTACAGATTTTCCGCGTCTTCTTAAAGCAAGCTGACACAGGACAGAAGGGGGGCAGAAGGGAAAGATAAACGAAGAAGAAAAGGGGGGAAAAAGAAAAGGAGGAAAAAAACGAAGAAAAACACAACGGGATTAGGAAGGGCCGGCACTTCAAGAGAGTAAGGCGAACATGCACAGTGTATTCGGCTGGCGGCTTGTCCACTTTTGAAGTTTACAGCGAATTGATAAGGAGAAACCTTAAGGGCTTAGAGTGCATGTCGGCGGCGCCGGAAGATATGAAAAAGCCAGTAATGTTGCACCGCCATATATATTCATTATATGCATTGGCCCCTTTAAGAGAAGAAGAAAAAATGCGTTAAAAAAAAAAGACTACGACATCCAGGACCACTTACCTGTGCGTGCCGGCTGTGCTTGAAGCGGAAAACCAATTCTATATCAACGCGATAGCGTTAAAGAGATCACTTCGCAGAAATTCTGGCATCAGCGAGGTTAGGTTGCGAGTTGGGTACGATGGTCAGAATATGTGATTATCATAATGGCTCCATGGTTGAAAGCCGGTGCCAACTAAAGAAACACACGCTACTGCGCCTATTGCCTAAAGGACACATAGCGGGTGCATGGCAAATTGGAAAAGGTTTAATTCACTCACTGTTTGAAGTAGGCACTAGGAACAGGATGTCGCTATCGCGCCCAGCTCTTTAAAGGGGCCCTGCGACACTTTTGGGGCAGCCTTATGTAGCGACGATTACAGAGACGAATGCAACAAAAAATTATGAAAATTGGTGCACAGAAAGAGACGCTGTAAGAGTCCTCAAAGTTCAAAACTCGAGCAGACGACGAGAAACGTTCTCTTTCGCATTTCACTCGCCTGCTGACGCCAAAGAATCACAGCGCGCGTCGCAAAGACATTCTGGAAATGTCACCTCATGGTTGCCTTCACATAACTCACTACCGCTCTTTTTTACGGTGTTGTTAGCATGGTTAACTACGAACCACGTGCGTCGAGAAGCAGGCGCTCCCACAATCACACTATGTAAGATAACAGATACAAATTGGGCGGGGTCACTCCTCAGCTCACATGCAAAACACGTTCTACGGCAACGCCGGCGCCCTACACCTGTCGCATTTTTGGCTCGCTAAAAACGCGGCATGCATTTCCACTTTTAGTTGTTTTAGTTGCTGCCGTACCGTAGCCTTGTTCGCAGGCTAAGTGTTGTGTTCACTGTTCTGAAAATAAATCATTTAGAAAACAGGAATGATTTCCAAGAAGCTATAAAAAAGGCTTTTGTTGATTTTTAGCATTCACTCGTATGGCCTAGCTACCACCATATGAATATTGCACGCTATTTCTCGCATCAAGCCAATCAAGAGCGACCTATGTTTGTCGTCACGTCACAAGGCATGTCACTTCACATAACAAAAATAGCCAATGCGCGTTGCCGTAGTCTGAAATCAAGGCAGTTTGTGTCAAGAATGAAAATCATAACAGCGTCAACTTCGGTGTTGCCATGTGCGCAACGATATTGGCGCGTTTCGCAGCCCCAAAGAACCAATGAAAAATACATGCTCAAATAGTGTCGCCGGGCCCCGTTAAGGCGTTGCTTTAGGGGCTCTCCTTAATTTTTGTCAGGTGTGTATGCTTACAGCTGTGTCGGGGGTGTAATATTACTGTCACAATGGGAGGCTAGGGGCAGAGGACTGATTGGAGAGAGGAGTCTTTTAGTGATCGTAACGCTGACAGGGTGCCTGGGTGTTCGTTTATTCCCTTTATCGTGTTGAATTTGTAGATAAAGTAAGATTCCCGTTGTTCCCGTTCTCCGATTGTTCGAAAATTGTTTTTCCATAGCGCCACCCTAATGTCATCAAAGCTGTGATCGTTGTCCCCGTTTTCCGATTGTTCGAAAATTGTTTTTCCATAGCGCAACCCTAATGTCATCAAAGCTGTGATCTCTCAATGTGCTGTGTTTTTAAGGTGGAAGGCCTGGCAGGAAACGTACATGTGCCCGATGGTTGTAGAATCTGATTCTGAACAGCCTGTCTGCCCGGCCCACGTATCTGTATCTACGAATTAAACACAATAAAAAATAGAATAAATGAACAACCAGGCAATCTGTCAGCATTGCCATCACTATAAGACGCAAACACCTCTTTCTAATTAGTTTTCTGCCTCTCGCCTCCCATTGCGACAATAATATTACCCCCCCCCCCCCCCGACTTCGCTGTAAGCATATGCATCTGACAATATAGAATTGGTTTGCTGCTTCAAGCACAGCCGGCACGAACAGATAAGTGGTCCTGAATGTCGTACAGTCTTTTTTTTTTTTTTACACACCTTTCCTTTTCTTTCCCTGAAAGGAGCCAATGCATATAATGAATATTGATAGCTATGCCACATTACTGGCTTTCCGTAATGGTTCTATAAGGCTAGTGGCAGTCGCATGCATGTGTCCAAAATTTTCAAGCATGTAAGCAAAATAGGCAGCTTTGTTATTTTCACTGATGTCTGTTGGCATATCCCATCTGGTATTACAGTTGTAATCATGACTACATACAATGTGGGCAAGTTTGGTTGTTGAACACTGAATTTACAAGCGGCAGTTTTTCTTTTATTCTTACCTTAGGCCTGATATGAATGATGTATGGAAACATGAAGCTGAAAACTTGCAGAGTAGATGACTGACTCCATGTGGCCAGGTCCAATGACTTCAAGCAGGAAGTGAGCAAGCCCAGCAGCTGAACATGAAAAGATTAACATAAATATAATAAAACAAAATGTAAAAGATATTTTACAATTATCAATGTGTAAGAAAAATATAATATTTTTGCAAACAAAATAAAGCAAACTTATGCTGTGTTCCACGAAAAATATGTTTTACATAGAATAACTTACATGAACATACGTAGTACTCGCAAAACCCTTCTCCACTGCTCCACTCCTAAGCCTGAACAATAATGCTGATTTGGAGTAGCACATGTATTAAAGGAATACTGAACAAAATATTGGAAAAACTGACAAAAATGTGAAATTCAACTCGGAACATGCCACTCTTCCAATAAACGAAGTTCATTTCCCGTATTTTTGAGCACTTGGAAGTGGTGGGCGCTCGCGAGTGCGAGCCGTGACGTCAAACTCATTGACACGCATGCAGGATGCATGTGTTTTTTCATCCTTTTCCTTTTCTCCACGTCTCCTTTCATCCTACTCTTTCCCTTCTACAAAAGCGCTGCTGCTTTGCACCAGCCCGAAGCATTGTTCGCTGCTGTTGCTGTTCATACTGGTTTTTAGAACCGAAGGGGAAGATGAACGAGCAAGATACGTGGGCGATGGCTGGCATTGTTGGCTTGCTAGTTTCGGGCGAGTCTGACCCAGTCTCTAAACATCGCATTCTCTAGTTCACAGCGCTACCGCTAGACGCGGCAGTTCGTGTAAAACGCATTAAATTCGTTTTTTTACCATCGTTTTTTCACAGAATGAAGGTTGTCTCTATCGATTTCATGATCCAATATATTTTGCTGAAAATATTGGCAGCAAAAATTTTGTTCAACATCCCATTAAAAGAAGGCCTGAAAAACAAGTTTCCTATTCCCTTTATTTACGAACACTTATACCATTTCAGACATAACCTTTCAGAAACCTCAGCCACAATGCTATCTACTAGCTTACAGTTTAATCAAGCTGTTAATGTTTCAACACAGAAAAGTAATAAGAAAACTTCATGTGAAAGCACTAGTATGAACACAGCGTTAATTATTGCAACCTTTAAAGCTGATGACAGCATTGAATGTACGTACATTGCGAAGCAGGACGACATGTGTGGGCTGTGAATATAACTGCATGAAGTTTATGCACATTGTTGTAATCCAAGAAAACTTCATCCTGAGAACAGCAGCAGGCACTCTATAAAAAAAACATATGCACGTATACTTCAGTTGATTTTCAAAAATTGCTTGGAAATCAAAGGGGCATTAGACACTTCATATTAACACTTTTTTTTAAAGTTTATTGTCTCGAAAGTTTATTGCTGGAAAAATTTCTTTGTGAATCCTTCAAGTGCACGTGGACTTACAGGCATTTGTTGCACACCTAAGCTGTTTTTTACCTCCTTGCAACATGACAAACACACTACACCACACAGGAGAATGAAAAGTGGGCAAGAATGTGAGTCAGTGCGAGCTATGACAATAAGCACTTTCTTTACTAAACCAAGTTGACCACCAGCACAGTAGCATCGCAACTGCTTAATTTTAGCGCACCATTAAGCCCGGTGCCGGCACATGACTGCTACTGTGAGAATGCAGCACAAGAATGGTTGTGTTCTCCCTTCCGACGATATAATCGGGACATTATCAGGTAAAGAAACTTTGAAACTATGTTCAAAAGCATAGCAGGGCCCCTTTAACCAAACCAGCAAATTAATCCACGCACCTCTTGGCGAAAATCGATAGAAGAGCAGCAGCTGATGTCCTCGAAATATCAGAATCAACAGTTTCTATTGTTGTCATAAGGACAGCAAAGTACTCTGTGTCAGTCTGCTGACCCCCCTTGGACTTTATGATGTCAGTTGATGCATTGTACATTGCCAACATCTCTTTGTGCAGTTCCGAAGTTGGGTCCCACGTTTGTAGTAATCTGAAATAAGTAGAACCAAAAAAAAAATTAGCCTAAAAATGAAGAAATAGGATTGCACGTCTAGCAGTTACGATCTTTGCCGTTTCTACAACCTCATGTAAGGAACATTTTGCTATATGTTTCATTCCAACTGCAAGTATCAACATAATAACTGTCACACATTTAGTAACAAGTAAGCCTATGATACAACGTTGTAATCAACTGTCTCAAAACATTTTCTATCCAAGTACTTCCGGCCCCTCCTGTGACAACCACTGGACTAAACAGACACTAAAGGGATTACTAATTCTCAAGATTAATTAAGTTTGGAATTAATGACCTGTTAAGTTTTTTACTTTTCCCTAATGTATAATAAAACAGTGCCACTACAAGCAGAGAAACTTAGGTTAACGAAAGAGCCAGTTGCACACATGTATAGGGCAAGAGGGCCGCAGAGAGAAACTTCTACAAAAGCGGCATTGTAAGGAGCGAGTGAGACAGGTACCCCAGTGGGTGTCCATTTTTGCTGCTTAGCAAAGCAACAATAATGAAGTTTAAAGTGACAACTTAGCCCTGCACTGGATGTACTCTTCATACGGCCTTCACTAGGTTTTGCCATGCCAATGTTTTGCACATTTTGCCCATGGTTCACAAAATTGGTAAAATGAAATTTCGTCAAAAGTTCAGAATATGGCTACTGGCTAACAAAAAACTTCAAACCTACAAAAGCAAATGTGCTGGAAAAGTGAGAGATCACGACTATGAGTTCAGCCTTCCCTTGTCTGATGAATTTGCTGGCAGCACCGCAGGAAGTACCATTATTTTGATTTTTACACAATCAAGATCGTTTCGATTGAATGAGGTGATGTATAACGCGGGCCAGTGCTGTAAAGTAGCATTTAAACCACCTGTTTCAGCAAAGCTACACTCTTTATTTCTATACACTGGAGACCCAACATCGAAGTTGTTGAAAAGACTATTTGCACATCATGCAGAGCATAAAGTGAAAATATTAATCCTATAGATTTTAAGCACTCCCCAACAAGCTCAACAAACAGCACTGGCCCCAGCGTCTGCATCCGTGGCTGCCAGCACAGCCATAATGACAATGCTCTGTTCTCAAAAGTTTACTCGCTAAGAGAAGCTTTACCACTATGTTGTTGCTAAATAAATGAGCATCATACAAAGTTGTTTATTTTGTATTTATTGATGTGAATACTAAGTCTTCCAAGTGTACATGCAAAGCGCTGAATCTGGGTCGCACCTGTACGTTGCTCACTTTTTCAGACGCACTACTGTATGTTTCAGTAATATCACATGACCCATGCCAGAACATACAGCGCTGCAAGTTCGATTGGTCCAAGATCGAATCGGTGACAATCAGCGCACCACAATTGTATTAATCAAAAGCTCTTATTTGCACTGCATGAATGAAATTGACTGACTGTTCCAAGGAAGACCGTAGCTCAAACATGCAAAGCTGTACGAACAACTCATCAGAACTGAGTCAGCCAAAAAAAAAAAAAAACTATTTGCACATGTCTAACAAGAAACACACAAATACATGCAATGGTGACACCACTTGTGAAGCAGTCAGCTACTTTGAAGACCCTCAAGACAATGTCATGAAGCTTCTCCCAAGTACAGACAGCAACAAAATTCGCACAAGTACTTTATGCACCTGGTACTTATTTTTGCACAAGTAGCCATTTTCTCTACTTTAAGCTCATTTTTAACCAGCTTCTAAAGCCCACTGTGTAAAAATTTTTTAAATGGCACCATACAATCAATTCATAGGTAAATGCTTCAATGTCCCTTTAACAAGGCATCTATCTGCAAGCAATAGAGAATGCTCAAATGCCAGCCAATAAATGTATTTGGTAACAAAATTTATGAATACCAACCCAAGCTAGAATTCTGGAGGCATACAAAGACAGTGGTACCAGAGAGAGCAGAATAATTTGTTATAGTGACAAGGATGTCTAATTAGCAAGAAAAAGCTAATACCAGTTACATTTTATGAAACATATTCACAACTCGTAGACATACTGGCATCATAAAAAGTATTTCTAAATGGCTTTTAGGTGTTATTTTCTCAATTGAGACATAACACAGCACTAGCAGGCATCAATGCAGCATTGACGAAATTGTGTATAGGAATAAAAAAACCTGCTCCACTTGCCTGTTCTTTGTCATAACAGAGCCAAGACTACAGTCAGACTCAGCAGAGTAATTGCTTTCAGTCTCAGCAATGCCAAGCTTGTCCCCTGCATCGCTTTCGTAGGCACAACCATTGTGCTGCTGAAGATTCTCCGCTGTCAGTCTACCACCGCCTTGGTCTAGGACATGCAGAAAAAAATAATACAACATAGGATGACAACACACTCAGAGCGAGGTAACCACAGGAATGAGCACAAAGATAAGATGCATACTGCACAGCACTCTTTTCACAGCAACTCTTTTAGTTCAAGTGATATGTTGAGTACAGTGTTCTGGTCATTTCATGATCCAATATATTTATTTTGGCTGAAAATATTGGCGGAAAAAAACATCCAATTAAAAGAAGGCCTGAAAAACAAGTTTGCTATTCCCTTTATTTATGAACACTTATGCCATTTCAGACATTACCCTTCAGAAACCTCAGCCACAATGCCACTTACTAGCTTCTGTTAAGATAACTTCCAGTCGACTATTACTCGTCAGCTGCTCACGAGTCCGCGGCCACGGTACTTGTGTTAAATGTTTTGTGTTTGGCGACACTGCTGTCGAGTGTCCTGTTAAAAAAAACTCCTTGATACAGACCGTGCAAGAGTTATGTGTGCTGAGGTGATTCAAAGTAGCACACGCTAGGTAGTGGTAGTTGCACTCTGAAGCTTGTTGCATGCTGCGGCAAACGATGTGCCATGTTACAACTAATAGGCCTCCAGCAACACATTGCCGCAATAAAAAAAAATGCGAGACCACAATTTGTCAGTGTTCCTTCACCATCCCAAAACCACGATATGTTTATTGAAGACATCATAGTGGATGGCTCTAAAAATTTCTACCACCTGGTGTTCTTTATCGGGCACTGACATCACACTGCACACAGGCTCCAGTTGGCATCATTGCGCAAGTGCAAACAACTGGTTGGAATAAGTATGCAATAGGTGGTTGAAGTATGCACGAGGGACAAGATAAGTTGCTTCCCTCGAAATGAGACTGCCACATTGGTGCACCACACCGACATGACAGGATGCGAATTTCTTCATGACGCATTAGTGTTATAAGGGCACTGCATGATGGTTCCTTCGTTGTTCATGCATAGAGACCCCACAACAAATCAGCAACGTGATTATCAGGCCGTATACTGCTCTGTCATCATCCACGTCGCCGTGTTGATGCCATGTTTTGTGTCCACAATGTCAAGTACAAACTACCTAATGTGTTGCTGCTCTTGCCCATGGCACATTGCATAGTTGTGCAGTGTAATGAAGGCAACCACACTGACTGGCTGTCCCACCAACACCCAATGTAATTTTATATGGGAAGCATTTCTTAGCAAACTTCAGCGACTTTGAGCGTATCTATCTATCTATTTATCTCTATCTAACTATCTCTATCTATATATTTATCTATCTATCGATCTATTTATCTATCCGCTTATATTTAGGTGCTCTCCTAGTCACCCTCTTCACTTGGCGTGAACCAAAATTAGCATGGGAGGGTAAGGTGATATGACGAATATGACTCGCTGGTCAAAACATGAATAATGTCACAATCCCGTCACGTACGTCATCAAACACTTCCCGCCAGACGGCACATACCCACGGGCGGGTATGTGCCGGTGGTATGCAGGTATGTGCCACAGGTGATGACACTTAGTATCTACCTAGCTGGAATCGAACCCAAGCATTCTGCAAGGCAATGAAGCATTTTAGCACAGAGCTATGCCAGGTCTCGGAACTACTTTTCAAATGGACGCTTATCTTCGTGAAACGTCAATAGTGATTTCAAATGGACGCTTATCTTCGTGAAACGTCAATAGTGATTGCAGTCCTGCCTACCCAATTTTATAAACATTACTATGTGCTCATTCGATGCAGCCATCTTGTCAGGTTAACGTCAATTGTGGTTAGTTGCCATGCACTGAAGTTTAAATAAACTGGCATTGTTGTGCAAGTGCAAACAATAAGTATGCAATAGGTGGTTGAAGTATGCACGACGGACAAGATAATAAAAATTTCCGGGTTCAAGTGAGGATCACGTCGGGTATTGCAAGAGGTGAAATCTTTGCCATGTTATAAGTGGAAAAATAAAGGAGGCGTTGAGTGGATATAGCTTTTAAGATTCACTCACACATACACTCACAAAGCTATGCTAAAGGCATATTGTCCCGGCCTTTTTTATTTTTTGACAGTCGAACTATTTAGGTTTAGTTCTTTATTATTTAAATGAAGGCAGGCATCCGCATATTAGTTAGCATGCAATTAGTCCATTTGTATGGCAGCCTTTTGTTCCAGTTTATCTTTTTCTTGCCCGCAGCACTAATGTATTTCCAACATGTGAAAGGCGGCTTCAAGTCAAGTTCAAACGAAGAAGCGTTTCTGAATACGGGACTAATGTATTTACAACACGTGAAAGGGGGTTTCAAGTCAAGTTCAAGTCAAGAAGCATTTCTGAATACGGTGGTGAGCCTTTAGATCAAATACTTCTCTTTCTGGCTAGCTGTGCGAAAATCGCACAGCTTACGCAGTATGAAAGACGGTGGGCAAGCTGCAAGGCTAGCTACGCTGCCATCGGCGCAGATAGTCTTACAGAATGTCAGCTAGCAGAAAAAATCTATAAAATAGCAAAAGTATTGGACGTTTCTAAGTTACTTGACAAGCGACCCTTTCTTCAGCAAAAGAGAAAGTTTCATACATTTGTACATACATTTAATGTCATTTCATGACGTGTTGCTAAATAAAAAATTGCAACAATCACGTTCCCTCCGCATGCTTTGCATAACGTCGATTCCCAGGTACGTGGGATCTGCCAAATTTTTTTATCTAGATTTTGAACAAATGCCACTCCTAATAATCTAGATTTTGAACAAATGCCACTCCTAACAGTTAGAACACTTATGTAAAAAATGCGACAGTAAGAACATGCCATCACACTTTACAACTACAGTTGGGAACATCCACCAAAATTGCAGTCTGCCAACGTTACGTGCACCAAATTTAAGCTAGGGGAACGACACAGTGATGTTGAGATTTCTTTTCTCGAGAATAATGAATTTTTCATGAGGCACTGTGGGCTACAAACTGAAAGACTGGCAACATGTCATACTGCGAACCAGCCAGGCGATAGAGTGCAGCAATTACGTACACCAAGCATCTGGCTCTTTGCAACTTGATATTCGTTAACACTAGGACGTACACACTGGTGGTCACAACTTCACACACACACGATTTTCACATCAATTCTTACGAGTGGTTCTTATATTGGCCGCAAATTCCTCGGCGTTAGCAGGTCGTCATTTTACAAGATGACCTCTTCACAGATCAGCCGAAATCACAGATAGACAAGGCATCAAAGAAAGGCGGACTTGTACGGCTATCGCCACAAATAACTTTGGCGGTAGTCATGTCGAAGGGCTTGCGACGCATCAATAAGAAAACTAAAGAATATATTCATTCCTGCAACAAGCATAGGCGACAGCAAAGAGATAAATGCATCATCCGAACAGCCTGTGCTGTATGTGCACAACCTATTCGGCGGCTCCACCACCGCAAAACGCGGTGTGCCGAGTTTTCTCCGCATCGCAGTTGGTGCGAAAGTACCGAGCATTGAATAGTGAACTTACCCCCGTATTCAGAAACGCTTCTTGACTTGACACCGCCTTCAATGCACCGCGTTTGAAACGCGTCTGTGCGTTTGTGCTGCCTTGGCCCCGCAAGACAGAGCGTTCGAAACGCGTTTGTGCTGCATTGAAATCGGTGGCAAGTTCAAGTCAAACAGCGTTTCTGAATACCGGGGTTGGAAAATGTGAGCCTTTAAATCAAATACTTTTCTTTCTGGCTAGCTGTGCAAAAATTGTACAGCTTACGCAGTACGAAAGACGGTGGGCAAGCTGCAAAGCTAGCTACGCTGCCATCGGCGCAGACGGTCCTACGTTGCCATCGGCACAGAATGTTAGCCACCAGAAAAATCTGCACAATAGCAAAAGTAGCAGACGTTTCTGAAGTTACTTGACAAGCAACACTTTCTTCAGCAAAAGAGAAAGTTTTATACATACAAAAAGCATGCGCCCGGTGTACCAACCTTTGAGAGGGAACGCTCCGAACACTTGGCTCTTCGCTTCGTTACGAAATTTCCGTTTACTCGGGTTCACACTACTGCTCTGGCCTTTGCGAACTTTGATCGTTTTGGTCCTTACACTTAAGGGCCTTTTAAAGCCTCTAGCACCGCTCCTCTTGCCCGACATGGTGCACGCACGTGGCCCCGACACATCTACCACTCAGTTCTACAGCTTAGCTTGACTTGTCTCACCTTGGCTTGTCTTGGCTTGGCTGGTCTTGCCGCCGACAGCGCCTTCTTAATTAAAATTACACATATCTAGAGGCTTGGGGCCATTGTCAGATTGTTGCTTGGGCAAAAAAAAATTTTTCATGCTTTAGAAACTTTAGAAGTATAGACCTTCTCACTCAAGGCTCCCTGAACGCTACCATAGTCCTCTGCGGTCTGTTGTTACTGCGCGCGACCCCGCAAAAAATGCACTAGCAAGACGATAGTTATAGCGGGAGAACAAAACGACGACACAGAGACAAGAAGGACACGTCGTGTTGTTCTCGCACTAGAACTATCGTCATGCCATACCAACTAGCTCAAGCTGCCACACTTCTAAGGCACTGGCAAGGCTGTGGCAAGGCTGTGGCGTCGGCTTTCGTACTCTCGTGCAACAGCCCAGAAAGAAGAAAATCCTCCTCTCCGTAAAAAAGGTTCATAAAAGACATGACGTTTCCGACTCTGCGCAGTACAATGCACAGTACCCAAAAAGCATAGAGTTTATGGTACGCTTTACGGGTTTTCCGCTTTTCTATTTTCATTTGCTTTAGTTTTTTTTTTTTGCTTAAAGGCGTATTTCTCCAGCGCCCCCCCCCCCCCTTTTTTTTTTACCGTCAAATAATTTAGGTTTTTTTTATTATTTAAATGAAGACTACCATTTTTTCAAATAGCTTGTAACTCGTAAGTTGCACAGCGACGCTGTCATCAGTGGCAATGAAATTTCAGATTTTGTTAGAAAATTCTCTTTATCGTTTTGAAATCCTTGCAGAAGAAATTGTCAAGTGTTTTCACCAGTGTACAATTTAAAATTCATTCAAAATTAACGTAAGCTGTAGGAAGTAGAGCGAAGGCTACGGAGGTGGACATCTGCATATAAGTTACCACGCAATTATTCCATTCATTAGTCTGGCAGCTTTTTGTTGCAGTTTGTCTTTTTCTTACCCGCGGCGCTAATGTATTTACAACATGTGAACGGAAAATTGACATTTCAGTCATGTGCATAAATAGATACGCATCTAATTCAGACCTAATTACTGTATATAGACTGACATTCTGAGTATTTTGCACCTTCTCAGAAGGTTTTCACAGCATTTTACTGTCATAACACTGAGGCTTGGGTTACGTTTACAAGGTTGTATGAAAGTTGTTCTACTAGCACTATAAACTCCGTGATGACATATTCTTGTGATTCATCATCACTGATTGATCCAGATGGTTACTATGACCTGATTGGCTTAAAATACCACCATTGCGAAATTTAATCATGTCGAAGTTTGAAGGTGTCCAGAATGCCTTAAACCCCAATACAACTGAAATATATAGCCGGTCGCGGCACAGTACAATAGCTTGATTCTCTTTGGACCACAAATTGTTCAGAATTCTTTACACCGTGCGAGTGCTGACGACCGGCATGTGGCATGTCCAAGTAATGGTCGCTGTTTATGTCGTTGAGGAGCTTCTCGGCGGTAGGCATTTCATTATATGCATTATATGCTTCTCGTGTAAGCTGGGCGACAGTCTGGTATACACAGCATTCGACCCCATATTGTTGAATATTGCGTGGTTAACCCGCCGCGGTGGTCTAGTGGTTAAGGTACTCGGCTGCTAATCTGAAAATCACGGGATCGAATGCCGGCTGCGGCGGCTGCATTTTCGGTGGAGGCGAAAATGCTGTAGGCCCGTGTTCTCAGATTTAGGTGAACGTTAAAGAAGCCCAGGTGGTCGAAATTTTCGGAGTCTTCCACTATTCAATGCAAAACTTATATAGCGCTCATCCAGAAATACTAAAAATTTTGATCTTCAGTGAGAACTGCGCTGCTTTATTTTTTACCAGCCTTTGTTTGAAGTGCGTAAAAATTAAAAAAATACCGCGTGATTACCGCCTAACGCCTCCTTGGTAGCAACGCACTCTTTCTCGTTACAGTGAAACGGCGTGGCGCTGCGTCAAAAAAGTCAAGTGCTGACCCCCTGCAGCACGTACGTGTGGAGGCCTTTACCCGTGATTAGTCAAGGTGAATTTGTGTGACCTGCCACTTCACTAATGAGCATATGTGATCCAATTCTTTTCAAAAGGGCTTCGGTTACAATTACTGTAACCGAAGTTATTTTCACTTGCAGAGAGCTTGGGCTTTTTGGTCCATGGATGTCGATTGCGCAGATATACGTTTGACACTAACAAATGTAAAAAGAAAGCATACATGCTCTATTAAAGGCGGGGCTTTGCGGGAAACAAATCTCGCCCTCAGACCGTTTCAATATTCGAGCGTAGGTCATTGACCGCGCGACCGCCACCATGCAAGTTGAAAAGAACACGAGACTGTTTTGAAACTGTTCTAGTGGGTGACCATAAAATAGGCGGCGAAGCTGCCATAAACTGTGTGAGAAGACCCCAGCAAAACACATGGTCGCTCCACGCGCGCGAAATCTAACAAGCTACTCTTAACGGCCTTTTCCATTTACGTATATCCTCCTTTCTGGATACTCGAGTAGCTGGCGTGTCTGGTGCCGCTCGATCAAAGCAGCAAGAGACCGCACAGTGTCGAGCTGGTCGCTTCCTCCTGTCTCCACCGGGGCCAGCAGGCGATAAAACGCGGCACCCTGTGGCAGGGCTCTGGAGAAACGGAATCACAGCGGCCGCAGATGGCAGACAGCGCGTGCAGCGGCGCGCGCTGCACGATTCGTTTCTGCCGAGCCCTCTGCCACCACATGGATGCCTGGCCAAGGGGGGACCAGTCCTCTCAACGCGCTGCAGCCCTCTCATCGCTGTCTGTCCCGTTGGTCAGACTGGGATGTGTGTGTGCATACACAGGTTCCACGCGGGATGTGTGTGCACGAAGACGGGTCACGCGCACCCAGTGTTGCAATCAGGGCCGTAACTAGAGGGGGGTTGAGGGGGGTTATGACATCCCCCAAAATTGTTTCATTTCTTTAACTTTTCGGGTGATACTAAAGCATTTACATGTCTTTACATCGACCACCAGTTGCCAAAGTTAGCCGTTCTACACAAAAACACCACCCGAAAAAATATTCCTAGGAAACAGCCCTGCATGGTTGCGGTAACGTTTTACAGCAGGCGTTATATACTTGTAGCGTTCTTTTACAGCGAAGCTGTCGTTGTCTACCCTGTGCCGCCGGCGTCATCGTCATAGTATAGTAGTTGATTGGTATTGATATACGTGGGGTTTAACGTCCCAAAACCACCATATGATTATGAGAGACGCCGTAGTGGAGGGCTCCGGAAATTTGGACCACCTGGGGTTCTTTAACGTGTACGCAAATCTGAGCACACGGGCCTACAGCATTTTCGCCTCCACCAAAAATGCAGTCGCCTTAGCCGCGGGATTCAATCTCTCAACGTTTGGCTCAGAAGTCGAGTACCTTAGCCACTAGACCACCGCGAAGGGGGGGGGGGGGGTCATAGTAGTAGTAGTAGTAGTGGTCACGTAGTGATAATCTGAAAACATTATGCTTGGTCACACACTCAGAGCATGTACACGCTCACAGTTTCGTCAATTTCTTAGTAACGTGATAGCCTGCTCGCTACATTTTTCACTAACCTGAAGGGACAAATTACTGCTTAGACCTTAAATTAAACCGGCAGACAATGATGCCAAGGCACGTATAGTACTGTTGTAAGTGCATTGCAGCAATGGCAATATAGAGATCAAGTAATGTAGACCAAAAGAAGACTTGCTGCCGGCAGGGACCACACCTGCAACCTTCAGCTGTCGGTGGCAAGTCTTCTTTTATATACTTTCTTCACATTCATACCACAATTACTGAAATACAATTGAAAGAGCACAATAAATGTCCTTTTCCGGGCTTCATTGCCTGCTGTTCTTCGAACAAAAGAACGAGTGCGCGAAATTGTCTTCTTTCATCCATGTTTAGATTTTGATTACCCCTTCCGCTACCCTTCTTTTCATCAAATTCCAATATATGCGGTTATAATGCAGCTACGAGCGGGAAATAATAAGTATAAGAACATTGAACTGTGTGAACAAATATGTTAAATTTCTGAACAAAGGGCTATTCAGAATTTCCTTATTGTTATACTGCATCTGCACCTTTATATAATATTTATATAATAATTGCTGCCACGAACATTGCTGAAGTCCTGCACATCGGTGCACAGTTTTATAGTTTTCTCCTTAAACCAAGTAGGTGCTTCTTGACTGGACCAGAAGATTTATACCTAAAAATGACAATATAAAAAACGTATTTTGTGTACCTCAACGGTCTTGTAATTCTGGCTGAAGATTTTTACGACAAAGCAACGACCATTACTTATGCATTTTGCGGGAAAAGCCTGACCACTATAAAAAAAAAAAAGTTGCAGGAAAGCTTATAGGGACCTTTCTCCAACGTTTTCGTTGCTCATCTTGCACGCTTAATTTGAATGTGCCAACACAACGGAGTGCATGCCAGCCTTGGGCTCCCTGCCAACCAGAGGTGAGTGAGCGGAGGCGCCTATATACGCATTCATCAATGGTGTATGTGACTGGCTCAGTTTATTTGGGAAAGAAATTGTGGTGAATGATATCTCGCGTTTTTTGCGTCCCGAAACCGCGATACGATTGATTATGAGAGAAGGAACGCTCAGGAAATTTCGACTATCTGATTTTTTTTAACGTGCACCGCGTGCGATCGCACCGCACAAGGGGCTCTACCGTTTCGCCCCCATCGAAGTGCCGCGGCCGCGATCGAACCTTGCAGTCAGCAGCCGAGCACCCTAACCACTGCTCACGCTTTACGGTAGGAGTTGATAGCGCACTTGGCACTAAGTATACTATGCGGTATCATGCAACCTTTGGGCATGAACGCATGCTGTAAATAAGCGAGAATCCTACACCACTTTCTTGCATCGATTCGCCTTTTTTTTTCTTCTTGCCTGCCATCCGTCTCAAAAAGTTGCCGACCACTGCTTTCGAGCATGACATGGCCGCATGATTGAGAGCCCTGGCATACAGCATAACAGAGCACACGGCACACAAACGCTCCAGGTACTTATTTCATTCAGCGCAGAGCTCCATTCCGCTTAGAAGTGTGGCAGCTTGGGCTAATTCGTACGACATGACGATAGTTATAGCGCCAGAACAGAACGACGACACGAAGACAAGAAGGACACGACGTCGTTCTGTTCCATAACTATCGTCCATTCCGCATGTATACGGGGCGGAGAGGTTACCGACACGTGCTGGCGTTTCACGCCTTGTACACCATCGAGACGTCTGACAAAACAGGTGCGTCTGGAATTCTGTATATCGTCCAACGAGTAAATGTACGCGAAAACGCTTCTTCTTGACGACGCAAGAGTTTTCGGAAGGCGCGCTAACAGCACCATGCATAGGCGTAATAACTAACAAAGAAAACGCAACCTGTTTCCACAGTTAAACAACATGGAGTTGGTGTTTTTTTTTTTTTTTTTTGAGAAAATCGCAATCGTTTCTTTCGGCTTACGCGTGCAAGAGAGCATAACCTCTACCGAGAGCGCGTGTCCCGCGCGCTGGAATTGCAAAAGGGGCTTCATATACGTATACGGCTGTCAAGGCTGTGTACACGCAACGCGCCAGGCGAGTTTTGCGCATGTGTTTTTGTGTTAAGAGCCCTTAATGGCGTTCACGCACATCTTACGTTGAGAAACTTCGGCGCGGCATAAGACACTTGCTCGGTGGCTCACCGTCACGGAGCAGCATGCTCGACACGCGCCTGCGGCACCCTTGCATCGCTGTATCTTGACGTTTGGTTATACCTACAAGTTATTGGGAAGAACAGTAAGGCCCAAGTGAATGTGCCGACATATATGCTTGGCTTCGTTACGCGATTAGTACGCATAGGTTGCGTTAAGCTATGGAAACGTTCCCGTCTTCAGAGCGTAGAAAGTGGTAATGGTGAAGAAACAAGATGTTCGAGGGAGAAACAAGAGCTTACAGGCTATCAGAGATACAGGATATTATACATAAGGATAGTATTATATAAGGGTATTATATAAGGATAATATCCTGTATTATATACAGGATATTATATCTGTATCAGAAATCTGAATCAGAGATACGCGCTGTCCTGTGAAGCTATGGCTTCACAAATAATTGCAAAGCACAAGAAATGTATTTTGTGAATCCGACTCGGGCGTCGCCGATTTCACATCCTTTCCCCGTTTCGTTTCGACGATTTCGAAAGTCACGATTGCCATCTCGAGCGACGAAGTCAGGCGAATGACATAACTGCGAAGGTTGCGCAGTCGCGCCGAGGCGGCTGCTCAGCGACGTCGGCGATGCGAGAAATGAAACTTTCGCGGAGGTTTCGGCTTGCTGTGTGCTTCAGCACCGAATCATGCGCATTTTCATGCGCCGAATACTTGAGATTCAATATATTTTATTCCCACGACCTTCGAATAAAAAAAATGGCAGCACGATACACTCTGTAGCCCTTGAAAGCTTTCACCTTCAATTGCTACAGAGGGCAACATGGTGCGGCGCTTGGCATTGCCCTCTCTCAGATGCTCACTAGGCAATGCATTAAGTTTCACAATCGGAACCAGACTTCCTTCAAGACGTATATAGCAAGCCGCCGTGCGAGAGGGACGCGTCGAATTACTTACAGACGTTCTCGCAGTCTACTGCCCTGTTTTTCCACACCTGAAACTTTCTTAAGATCACGGGGTGTTTTGTTGCTCGACCTCCGGGATCGGCGCCCCTTTGACCAACCAACGATGGCGTGTGATGACGACGTCCATAAGGATCGTATATGCGATATGTTACATCACTGTGTTGACATAGAATGTCGTATAACGCCTTCAGTGATGATCGCATCAGATTTTGTGATACTTTATTCGCCTGTCGTATTTCACTCACGGGGATACTCAACAAGGCTTTGCGGGTTCGATGTCCGGGCCGGGGCGGTCACATTTCGGTGGAGGGCGAAATGGATTCAGGCCCGCGTGTTGCGCGATGTCCATGCACGAACCCCAGGTGGTCGAAATTTGCGGAGCCCTCCACTACGGCGTCTCTCATAATCGTGCCGTGGTTTCATATGATCATACGTCATACGATCGACAACCATCTTGCGATCGACCGTTCAAACCAGTTCTTCTCACGGTGCTACCATGTTTAGCAGGGTTCTTAAACTCTCCTCGGCTGGTGGGCCGCAGTCCCAAAATTTAGTTTCGCAAGGGCCGGGACTGTAAAGCCCAAACCTCATAAGCGCGAAAATGCACGCGACAGCGACGAGCGACTCGACGTAGATCGTCTTCGCGCGATCAGTCGCTAGCGCAGGCAAACCTCATTCACGCGACGGCTTCGGCGAGCGAACTTCACTGTTGCTGGCATGAGGCAGTGTACTCGCACCAACAAAGCCGCGTAGTGAGCGGTATGCAATTTAAGAATACGATATATTGTTGTGTAATGGAACGGAAAGTGTTTATGAGTGCCTTGCAGCACTTTTTTAAATGCACATGCGTAAACATTGCGTCATTTCTTGTTGCGCATACGTGACTCGGGCAGAGTCACGTGCACCTATGTAGTATTTTGTCTTTTCCGGTTTTTCGCTATTGGCTGCTTGAGCCCAGCACTTCCGGGCGATGAGCGATGGTTTCCAAATCTGGAGAACCGAGCAATCGCGCGAAAACGAGCACGCGACACGTCGCGCGAACGCCCTGTTTCGTCGCTCATAGCATCGCTCGTCGCTGTCGCGTGCATTTTCGCGCTTATGAGGTTCGCTCTTAAAGAAGGTTGAAGGTGGTGCAGGGTGGCCGGCAGGGGCTGACAGTGCCGTTTGAAAGAACGTATTTCCTAAATCTCGTATATAGATCATTTAGGGGTAGGATTAGCCGACAACCTTCGAAAACGTGGCATAATGATACTCCAGAAGGACTCGTACTGGACGTCGAATTATGAAATATTGAGATTTGGTTCCACGGTTATGTTCTAGCACGTGGTGACCCCATGTATTTCATAACAAAAAAAAAAGGCTTGAGACCAGCGCAGTCCCTTCAGCTTACTCGAACGATGCGCTATTAATCGCAATATATAGGCGAGAGAACAATGCAAATAGCTTTTAGCAAAGTGACAAATATTGTGTCAATCGTGAATCCCTATGTCGGGTGTTTGATACCCCTGAGCTACAGACCTTTCAAATATTTGATTACAAACATCTTCCTGTCTCAACAGTCTTTTCAACTGTATTCAGTGTCACGTGCTCCTTGATTCGAGAACGGCTGTTTCCATGACAGCGCGCACTATTTTAAACGAACATTATTGTAAGCAGCTTGGCTGATTTTGTCGATGCTTAAAGGGACGCTCAAAAGATAGGGACTTGGTTTACATTGAAAAACTCACATGTTTCACTACCGTAAGTTCATTATCAGCGTCTCGGTGTTTGGTGCGGGAATCTAAGGGGGCCGTCTCCACCCGAATTTCTTCTTTGTGCCTTTTCTCACTTACCCACTGAGTGTTTTCCGGATTGCAAAATTGCGCTGTATACTAATACGCAAAGAATCATTTTGCTCTTTAGTGTCCCCTCAAATACGGACACGATCTGACAAAGAGAAGAGAGTCACAGAGTGGAGGGTTTGGGGTGGAATGGCACTGGTTAGCCCTTATTTGTCACGCTCCAAGTTCCCTTTATTGGATGCTTCCATACAGGTTCTTCAGGAGTGGTCACGCGGGGAAGAGGGAGATCAAAGCATTTGCCAGCGGGGGCTATGCACGGAGGTTTTCACCTGAACCTCCCCTCCACGCGTATTAATGTGTTCGGATCGTGCACGTATATACTGTTCCTTTGTGCATCGATTTGACACTGTTGACGTGGACACATAAGGATAACGGAGACAGCGGCCGCCATTTCTGAGGACCGTGGTGCGTAAACCTCTTTTGAGAGACCGGAGCCCGTATTCCGCAAGTTTGTCTTTCGCTTCACGAACTTGCATGTGAACAGTGGTACAGAACAGTTGTACGATCTCGTTTCGGGGAAACGCGAGGTGCAAGCTGAGAGCGGACAAAAGCGTCGAGAGACGACAGCGTTTCTTTTATTTTCTGCTTTTTGCTGCAGTGTAAGAAGATGCGGGTCAGACTAGATCTTCGGAAGAGGCATGTATATTGCATTAGGAGCTTCTCTCTCTCTTTTTTTTGCTAACATCACATCGACTCACTGCAGAGGGCGGGGTAGTCAGGATGTCTCGCAAGAGGGAGGGGGTGCGGAAGGGCTTGACGGAGTCTGTGCCGGAAACACCGGAAGCGACATCAGTCATCGCGGCCAGAGACCCGCCAGCAGAGACGACTGAGCGCCGAGTATCCAAGGTACTACACTGCGGCTCTCCTCGCGCGGCCCTATCGTAAGAACGGGAGCGTGGCGTGCACCTTTCTGCTTTTTTTTTGTTAGTTTTTTGCGTTGCTCGGCATTTTGCAGCGAACGAATAGAGGATGCGGGAAGGTACGAAGAATATTAAACGATTCACGACACTTGCGCAGTGTCCCGTCTGCGCCTTATAATTCAACGGCGAAGGGCACACAGGGGGAGGGGGCACCATATAGTAAGCGCACACGTTTGTCAAGGGGCGCGCGCTCAACGGAGTCGGCAGCCGGTTTGGCAAAGCTGGGGCCAGGTTCTTGGCCACGTGAGGTGGGCATATTTACTGGAAAGCTCGAGTGCAGGAAAAAGGGGGACAGCTGAATTTCATTCTGAACATCCCGTGCACGGCGGTGCAAGGCCCAAGTTTTCGCGCCATACATTAGTATGGTGATTCAGAGACACGGCTTATTATTGCTTTAGATGTGGCTGATGGGTTACCAAGTGGCGAGCTCACATCTTAATTGAATATTGTAAGTTACTATTGTAAAATTAAAAGCAAAAACGTGTGATGCGTTTGATTTTATACAGCAAGGTCTCGCGTATATTTCGTGGGAGGTCTTAATGAAAGTATACCGAGGTACAGCAAACGTGGAGGCGCACATAATATAGATGCTACTTTCCTCGGAACTGATGGGGGATGAATAACCCGCTTAGCTTCGAGTTTTACACAGCCTGTCTCCAACCTTTAAAAAAAAGTACTTCCCTAGAGACTGCAGCTGAAGCATTACGACAGAGCTCGGCATTGAGCAAGGTATCGGACGGCGGTTCGAGCCTGTCGCGAAAAGATACATCCGTGCGGGCGAGTGGGTAGCCACGAATTGGGGCTTATGAGGAGTGCGGCGCTCTAAGCATCTCGGGAAACTCGAGCGGAGGCTGAGTATTGATACCGAACCCGGAGGGCGAGCAAAGCCATGCCCATTCAGCTCAAAGTTTTCCAAGTGGCTTTGAAAAAAGGAAAAAGGAAGAAAAAAGCGCAGTCCCGTTAGTAGGCAGAAAACATCGATGAATCGGGCCCAATCAATTGAGCGTGAATATCACACTCACTTGTATCTGTCTCGGCATTGAATGCTGTCGTTCAGCTCGCTCTATGTAGCGGATTCAGAAAATAGAAATGCAATAATTTGACACGTATATGTACGCCCGGCTCGTCACTCAACGGCAAGTGAATTTTTCGCAGCCACTGTTGCGAGTTACATATGTATGTATATCTTATCAGATGCATGTAAAACGCGTGTGCTCTCATCGGCCGAACGCTGGAATGACATCAATGAAATTTTGCTGCATTTGAGAATACAGCACTCACATGTTTAAAGACGAATCGCGGTGAATCAGAACCCGTAATCATTCGTAACGGCGTTTGGACAATGTCAAGGCACACTCACGGAAGAAAGTCAATTGTGCGCCGTAGGACCCGATGTCATGATGAAAATGTTCGAAAGTGAATGAGCGGGGAGAAGAAAATACATACAAAAGAACAACGGAAACGAAATACATGCTATAAATATGAAAATACACTAATTGTTAACCATAGTGCAAATTGGACATACTTTACTAAGTTCATGAATGATTGAATGGTGTTACAACACACAATATTATTATCTAATCTATTTCAATGTGAATAGCCGAGAGCAAAAGGAAATGTTGATGAGCGTTAACACGACTTAAAAGGTTGGTGGATTGTTTTAGAATGGCTCAGTCGTAATTGCTGTTAAGTCGTAATGACTGTGCAGGTAATCGCAATGTGAAATGCGCAAGTGACCATGATAAAGTTGATAAAGAAATTTTAGTTCCGAGATTATTCTGGTATGCGAAAGAGGTTTTAAATATGCCCTAGCGAGCAAACCTGTAGAGCTGGAGCAGCCAGATGCCAGACGTATCGTTAATAGGGTCGCCGCCAGAAAATAACCCCTCCCCTCCCCCCCCCCCCCCGAAGTATTTTTTCGTTATTGCGTAAAAAGCAAAATATGATTATGTAAAGGGGGTGTCCTCTCCGAAATCAAGGAGGTTCCCCCCACCCCCGAAAAATTTTTCTGTCTACACCCCTATACCGTCCGTTCATGGAAATAACCTAAAGAGTAACAAACTATGCAAACATTAGGGCTGCAAAAATAGAAATTTAGTTCGCAACCTTGCCGGTCTGTGTTTGACATGGCAAACTTCCCCAAGCAGAAATGTTTGCTACACTGCGAACGAAACCCGCACATGGTCGAAATACTGCCAGGAGGTTCTGGCGCAGCAACCTTTGTTCCCCTCTCCCACCAAGAATTTCTCAATCAGGGCTTTAGAAATGGAATAAAATCATATGAGTGAAAACTAGAGCACTAACTACTGTAGCTCTTTTACCACAACCTCCTCGTTTCTGCGTGAAAAATACCAGGCGACATGTGCAATGCACGACGCGGTTCTCGGAAGGGATAGGAGTGCAGCGAAAGCGCGTATAGCAGTGTGATGAGCTTCGTTTCCACGAATGGCCATTCGTCCCGGGAGAAACAACAGTGGCCGAAAGCAGTGATTTCGAGGTGCTGTGATCAGGCACCTTCGACTCACGCTGGGCACACAAAAAGCAGCAAAATAGAAAAACGCTAGTCCTAGCTGTGACACCGCGTAATCACGCACTGCTTTATTTGGCTACGATGACAGGCTGTTGTGAGCAGTGGCGTTGCGATGCAGCCATGCCAAGTTCATATAGCGTGCAACAAGGATGTTCGGCGATCTCGCATCGCCGATCACGAACAGCGCCTCGCAGACAGTGCGACATTTTGCGCGCCGACCGTGAAGTTATTACACTCCCGTTGATGCCATCCATCGTTGCTCGTCCAATTATCGGCGAGCTGCCGCTTCCATTATTCTGGCCCGTTTTCTGTAACTCTATTATCTGTTGCTAATTCTGACACTCTCCCGAGATTTCTATACTTAACCCCAACTTGCGACCGCCATTCCAAAGCACAAAATGACACAGTCACTGAGAAGAGTTCCAGCGAACGGATAGGCCGCGCTATGACGGTATCTCGACTCACGCACGTTCACGAAGTTCTTCTCACGATGCTACCATGTTTAGCGGGGTTAGTTGGGACCCTGCTACCATGGTAGCAGGGTCCCAAAATTTAGGGTCGCAAGGGCCGGGACTGTAAAGAAGGTTGAAGGAGGTGCGGGGTGGCTGGCAGGGGCTGACAGTGCCGTTTGAATGAACGCGTTTCCCAAATCAATCGGATATTCACACTGAAACAGATTAGATAATAATATTGTGTGCTGTAACACCATTCAATCATTCATGACTTCAATGTCCATCCTTCATCTTGCACTTGATTTCTTAGTTTCCGAGCTTGCTAGCACAACTGCACTTGCTTCTTTTTGTGGCAACTCCCAGTAGCCTATAGCCTTTATCGTTTCCGGTACCGATTTCCGTATACGACCAATGTCCTGGCCTCATTTTCGAAGTTCTTTCGCATCACGTGCCCCAGTTGCGATGAACGGGCACAGGCGGCGCAGCCCGCGCGCGCGTAACTCACGTCGTGGCCACAGAGTAACCTTTTACATTACTCTACGCCGTCGCGAGCAGTCAACGCAGAGAGAGCGCACACGTGCTTGTTTCGGCGTCCACTCGGCGCGAAATCTTGCAGCTGGGTGAAATTCGAGCACTCCCTCGGAAAAGGCTCGCCCTTGAAACCGTGGCCCACTGGCGAAACGTCCAGTGCGAGACTGCTACCCCCCGCTCTTTTATACCATTGATGCTGGGAACGGTAACGAGAAAAAAAAAAAAGAAATGCAGGTCGCGCGCCCGGGATCGAAGTTGAGGGTGCACTCTCCCTCACGCCGAGTGAGCAGAACAGGGAGCAGCTGCACAACGGCCCCGGCACGTGCCCGTCGCCGGCTTCGCTTAGGTTCATCTGTTTCACTTGTTTCTTCGCACCGGTACTCCATCAAGGTCGCTCATGCTGGACGCGATGAGGGTTCGCCCGCTCTGCCATTCCGCCGCGCACGCTAAACAGCTTTTGGTAGCCGCCGTGCACCGAGGCAACCCGCGAAAGCTGAGCTTAAAATGTCAGCTGTTTACGTCACCTTAGAAAAAAAAAATGAAAGCTTTACGTGTAATTGCACTTTTTTTTTTCATCTATACTGTTCCGTGAGTATGCGGGGCACCTTCGTATCTCGCGAACTCCGTGGAGTTGCAAGGCCCACAACAAAGCTTTTTACTTCTGATGTGATAAATATTGGCATAATTATGGAACGCCTTCACAAGTCAAACTACCAAGTGCAACATGCACTGCACTGGCAAGTGTAAAAAAAAAATGAATTCGCTGGATGGTAGCGGAATCGAATTTTTGGAAAAAAAAAATCTAGAACTCCATCGCACTAAAGCACAGAACAAAGCTATTACGCAGTCAACAAAACCGGGAAGCCATCTTGTGGCCTAACTCAACTTCGTCACGATTCCAGAGATAGCATTCACGAAAGAAAGTGTCGTTCTGTGGCACTGATTTTATTTCTATTCTTAAACCACACACAGCTGGAATCTCACACCGGTACTACATTGGAAGTAAAAATCCAGTGTATGAATATACGGGGTGGCAATCATATAATGTAACGTTTATGCCCATTGCCTGTCCAGCTTTCGGTGCAGCGCTTTATGTAATATAAACGCCAAAAGTTTTCGGGACGCGAAACGCTCGATGAAGCTAAATTACCGCTTTGTACGGGAATGTAATTTTGAAATAAATGTTCCATACTGCACTTGGCATTCCGAAATATACAGTAACCAGCTTGATCACAAGCTAAGCGTGATTACAGCTTAGCTGCGTCCTGGACAGACTCACGACAATATATACTATCGCTCAGGTATTGTTCTTCGGGGATTTTAACTTCCCTCACATAAACTGGGCTGGAAATCCGCCTTCTTCACTGAGCAAAAATGATAACGAGTTCCTCGATCTTTTCTTTAACTTCAATTTAAATCAGCTTGTGTTGCAACCAACACGCGTCACGCAGGATTCGGCCAGTGTTTTAGATCTGATACTAACCAATAGCCCAAATATCGATCGATATGTGGGGTTTAACGTCCCAAAACCACCATATGAGAGACGCCGTAGTGGAGGGCTCCGGAAATTTCGACCACCTGGGGTTCTTTAACGTGCACCCAAATCTCAACACACGGGCCTACAACATTCCCGCCCCATCGGAAATGCAGCCGCCACAGTCGGGATTCGAACCCTCGACCTGCGGGTCAGCAGCCGAGTACCTTAGCCACTAGACCACCGCGGCGGGGCCAAAAGCCCAAATAGCCTCTTTTCGATGTCTTACCTCCGTGAAATTAGCGACTATAAAATAATCCACGCAGTCTTCAGCTTTACCTTGACAAGAATCGTGGAACAATACGCTTATATGGTAAAGGTAACTACGATGCCATAAACAACGAGCTTATCGCTTATTACCCGACTTTTTGCTCCGATTTTCACTGCCACACATTACAAGAAAACTGGTTGATATTCCAACAAAATTTTACTGAGCTTGCTACTAACCATATTCCAGTTATATCGGTACAAGCCAACCACAACAAACCTTGGTTCACCAGGAATTGATTGATTGATTGATTGATTGATTTGTGGGGTTTAACGTCCCAAAACCACCATTTGATTATGAGAGACGCCGTAGTGGAGGGCTCCGGAAATTTTGACCACCTGGGGTTCTCTAACGTGCACCCAAATCTGAGCACACGGGCCTACAACATTTCCGCCTCCATCGGAAATGCAGCCGCCGCAGCCGGGAATCGAACCCGCGACCTGCGGGTCAGCAGCCGAGTACCTTAGCCACTATACCACCGCGGCGGGGCGGTTCACCAGGAAATTAAAGTCTCTAGAAAATAAGAAAAAACGCCTTTTCCGCTTGGCAAGAAAGAAAAATTGTGCTGTGGCCTGGGAAAATTATTACGTAGCTGAGAAAGTTTACTTGTCAGCTATGCGTCGTGGCAAGCACTCCTTTTATGATACCTTACCTTGCGTACTGGAAAGCAACCCTAAAAAATTCTGGCAAATTCTGAATCCCAAGCCACCTTCTGCTGTTATGCTTACCGACCATAATGACATTACGATTCCTGAAGAAGAATGTGCTGAGGTAGTTAATTTTGCTTTTTCATCTGTATTCACCACTGAACCTGATGCTCCTCTACCTGTACCCCCCGACTCCCTGTCCAGGATGTTATGTGAGCGATCGATTTCAGCGAGGAAGGAATAATAGCCATAATTGAAAAACTTAAACTTTCATTGGCATCTGGGGCAGATGATATCAATCCGAAAGTGTTAAAAAACACCAAGAACATCTGCGCAGCCTATCTCAGATTAATCTCCTCGCAGTCTCTTTCTTCCGGTAGCATCCCTCTCGCCTGGAAACAAGCGCAGATCGTTCCAATTTATAAATCGGGCATCAAAACATCTCCTCTGTACACTGAAAAATAATGGAGCACGTCATCTACACATTAATTCATGCAGTTTCTTGACACAACAACTTTTTTTCACACAGCTCAACATTGATTCCGCAAGGGCCTCTCATGTGAAACGCAACTTGCCATGTTCATCCATGACTTACATATCAACCTCGATACTAACAAACAGGTCAATGTCATTTTTCTTGATTATGCAAAAGCATTTGATAAGTTACCCCACCAACGGTTATTACTTAAACTCCCATAGTTGAACCTGCACGCCGACATTTTTCATTGGATTGAAGAATTCCTGACTAGCCGATCGCAGTCAGTACATGTCAATAATTCCATTTCCGGCCCCCTCCCTGTAACATCTGGCGTCCCGCAAGGTAATGTCTTGGGTCTACTGCTATTTCTTATGTATATTAATGACCTCCCTCTACATGTTGCCTCTCAAATCCGAGTGTTCACTGACGATTGTGTCATATACCGTCCAATCACAAACAATGCCGATCACTCTCTTTTACAAGACGGTCTTAACAATGTTCAAGATTGGTGAAACGAATGGTTGATGACCCTGAACCCCAACAAATGCAAGGTAATAAGTTTCCCTCACCGCCTACAGCCATTATACACACCCTACACTATTGCTAACACTTCATTAGAAAGAGTAGGTACACTTAAGTACCTCTCTAGGACCCTTTCACATAACTTAAATTGGTCACCTCATATAACACGCGTTACGGCCTCGGCCAACCAAACCCTTGGATTCCTAAAACGCCATCTCCGCTATGAACCACGTAATGTAAAGCTTCTAGCATATAAGTCACTCGTACTCCCGAAGCTATACGCTTCTCCCATCTGGTCACCCCATCAAACATACCTTATCAAAGCCCTAGAAGCCATTCAGAACCACACAGTAAGGTTCATTCAATCATCATATTCTTATTATAACAGCGTATCACAACTAAAACTTCAGTCTGGCTTAAACACGCTATCGTCCCGGTGCCGCATCGATTCATTAATCCTTTTTCACAAGTTTTTTTACAGCTCACTTCATCATGCCCCATATATTCTGGCCCCGCCACCGCACACATCTCTGCGCACAGGGCACCATTTACAGGTTACTCGTTCCCGCAGCCACACTGCGACTTTTTCTGAATCTTTTTTTTTTGTCGATCATCAGCTGACTAGAACATATATATATCAAAACGTTTATTAGAAAAAAAAACAACAGAAAAAAGATATGGGGAGCATGTGGGTGGGGCCCCTATTCCAGGGCTCCACTAGCTTTAGCGGCCCGCTGCGCCAGGTCGAGGAGCGCTAGTTGCACCCCCAGATTCTCACTGGCGAGCCAAGTCTCCCACCGCTCCCTTGCGGAAATTTTGCCGGCTATTTGCGGCGAGTTCATTTCAGTTGGCCTTTTCAGACAATTCCACGTTATGTGGGCGAGAGTGGGCCTGCCTCCGCACCTCGGACAACTATCGCTGTACATCGCAGGGTGAATGGCGTGCTCAACGAAAGATTTGTATATGTGTTTGTTTGTATATGGTCCCAGTCATAAGAATTCCGGCCGGGTAAAGCTGTGTGTGGTACACTGCACATTCGTCGCTCAAGCCGTTGGTTCTCAAGGATATCTCGCGGTAAAAAGGGGCTGTCGTTGGAGTGGTAGGCCACTCGGTTGGTTAAAGCACGAGCTGCGCCGTCCGCTCTCTCATTGCCATCGAGTCCTGCGTGACCCGGGCACCAGATGATAGCATGGTGCTGCGTTAGGTCAGGTCCTAATAGGCGAATGGTGTTGTGTGGTAGTCTGCCCGTGAGAAAGAGTCTACACGCGACCATGGAATCGGTGAGAACAAGAGACGATCGTCCCAGAACATCCTTAGCTTTAATAGCAAGCGCGATAGCTAAAGCCTCAGCGTTGTTCGCGGACGCGGCTCGTGCCGTGGCGCAAGTCAAAAGGCCTTGACCCGGCGCCGCTCCTACGACTGCGAGCGCGTACTTGTTCGTGCCGCATACTCTATAGGGCGACATCTGTGTACACCATGTCCGGATTGTTCCCGAATTGCCGCTGTAACTTGCAAGCTCGTGCACTCCTACGACCTTTGGGATATCGGGGGCTCATGTTTTTTTGGGATAGGGGATACTAGAATCTTTTCACGTAGCTGTTTAGCCATGGACTCCAGTTCCTCTCCCGCATACTGAGGACGAGCTGGGTAACCTACATGGCGCAGCAATTTTCTCCCAGTAGTGGTTGAGTTAAGCCTCTTCCGTTGAGAAATGACACGGCATAGCAATTTTCTCCCAGTAGTGGTTAAGTTAAGCCTCTCCAGTTGAGAAATGAGCATCGCTGCGCGTAACTCCTCATAATGATTGTGTATACCAAGGGCTTCGAGACATTCTGTGGACGTTCCAAGTGGTAGGCCGAGAGCCGCCTTGTACGATGTTCGTATCAACGCATCTAGGGCCCTTAAATCAGTTTTATTGATCTCCTGGAAAGGAAGACTATATGTTATACGACTGAGGACAAAAGCCTGAACCAGCCGGAGCGTCTCAGCTTCCTTGAAACCTTTTCGGGGATACGTGACTCTATAAATCATACGGGAGATCTGCTTCACCGTTGTTCTAAGGGTTTTGATTGTGTGGTCCACTCGCTTGTTCTTTGTAGCCACAGTCCGAGGACTCGCATTTTCTGTACCTCTTTTATCTTGTAGTCTCCTAAAAAGAGGTTGACCGGCTCGTGAATGCCACGGCCTCTGCCTCGGATTCTAATGAATCCACATTTATCGGGAGCCCAGCGAGAGGTTAGAAAAGAGCGAACGTATATAGTCATATATCTTTTGCCCACAGCCGATGTCATTTAGCTCAGATAAGATGAGCTCATGGGACATAGTGTCAAATTCGATTTTGAAATCAAGAGCTGTACTACCGGAGGCACCCTAGTACAGGACGGTGAAGCTAACGCGTCCACAAGAAGATGTCACACACACACAAAAAAAAAACGTCGTGAAAAATGGTGTTCCGTTATGGCGTTCATCAGGATCGCGCGTACGGCTCATGGCAAACCACACTGTCACATTTTGATTTCGCTGGCCGAGAGGGCAAGGGTAATTGTTATCATGTATGCCTAAGGTTCCAACCCCTTCGCACACTAAACATTACACGCAATAGATGCGGCACTTTAGGAAGAGCTTTGCGTGGAGCCCCATTCTCTTGCATGCGTACGATTATGCGAAAGACAAACTTTGGATCCGGATATCTCAGAGCCCAGGTCTGCCAGAAAAAAATCTTCCAACTGAAACTGATGCAAACACGACAGCATACAGTTTTTCAATATAAACATTCCAACTTACCGCAGCCAGTGAAGAGTACTAAATCAAAAAGCGCGAAAAATAGCAGCGATTACGGGAGATATTTATATAGAGCATTGACATCATGGTCGAAAGAGACAATTTTAGCCTTACTCGGGCTCCCTCAGACTCAGACTTCTTTCCTTTATCTAGAAGGGAAAGAAGTGTTTACTTAAGGACTTGTTTGTCCGTGTTTTGACACAATATTAATGAGATCTAACAGACAATAATGCCAAGGAATGTATAGGGGAAGGTATTAGACCCAATTGTAATGTAAATGTGAAGAAAAGAAGTGGGTGAAAAAAATAACTTGCCATGGGCAGGAAGCAAACCTGCCACCTTCGAGTAACGCGTTCGATGCTCTACCAACTGAACTACCACGGCGGCTATTCCCTCAGCCACTTTATTCGGTATATATGTGAATTAAACGTGGGAGTTTCAGTCAGTGCCACCAGTAGCCACTCTCTTTATGAGCCTGTTTGGCGTCACGTAACGCGTGAACTTATTACGAGCTGCTAGCTGACCAATAGTCCCTCGTATATAACCCAAAGGCATTAATATGCCAGTACGAGCCCCTTGTTAATGAATTATGGAAAGAAGTGTATACTTAAGGACTCGTCTTTCCGTGTTGGACACAATGAGATCTAACAGACAATAATGTCAAGTAAAGTATAGGGAAACGTTATTGGACCGTTGACCGATATATTAGACCGATGTTTACTGGAACATGCCAATCACTGATAATGGGAAGCGAGAGACAGATGCCTGATTTGACACAGACTGGCAGTCCGCTTTTAGGTTACACGTGCACTGCGAATTTTTATTGTTCCACAACACACAGTAGAAATATCCCACCGGCAATATTTTATAGGTCAAAATCCAGTGCGTACATACATGAGGGGGGGGGGGGGGCAGTGAAAGGTTGTGCAGCGCGAGCAGTCGGTTCATTCAACGAACGAACTCGCTAGCAGACGCTGCTGCATCGGCGTTGCGAGGCGAAAGAGGGAGAGGAGACGCGCATGGGCAATGGAGGTGTATACGCCACTGGAACGGATGCCTTGAGGAGTGAGGGGGCAGCCAGCAGACACTGCCTGCGTCGGCGTTGCGAGGTGAGAGATGGAGAGAGGTGCGCATGCGCTGTAAGGGTGGTCACGCCACACACCGGATCGAGCTCGACAATAAGAAGCTTGACATCTAAAAACTAACGATAGCGGAATCTGTAATCTGTTTGATAGTGCAGTACCGAAAGGTATAAAATGTGCACGTGAACTCACTGCAGGATGAAGTACGTTCCTTGAGTGCGGAATCAACGATGGTGAAGGAGAAGCAGGCTAAATAAAGGACAAGAAAGTGGACATGCTTGCTTTCTCGCTAACGTCACTACACGAAAGCGAGCACATTTACCACGTGCTTGCTTTCTCGCCAACTTACGCAAAGATGGTTAAGCTGCCGTTTTTGTGTTACAACGCATTCGTGTCCACCTTTTATTAATGCTTGCGCTTTTACATACACATACAGCGTAAAATATACTCGTTTGTTCTCCTATCATGCCGAGCGACCCCAAGAAGTACACATATAATAGCCCACGTAATTATGCTATCTTTCAGCTACAACCCACCAAAAAGGTTATATGCCTGCATATATGAATGCGTGTAAATATTAGTCTGCGTGTACTATCAAAACTAAGGACGGTAATCACCTGGGAAGCTTTCTTGCAGACAAAGTTCGATGGCGCCTGAAAAAAAATTCAATCATTAGAATTCAACAATGTTAGGCAAGATTATTCTACGATTGTCTTGCACGCGTTATCGCTAGTGTATGCACAAAACTGCAAAAAAAAATAATAAACGTTTAAGTAAAAGGCGGCGGAAGCTGACGGTGTTGTGCGGTGCAGGGAAATAGCATTTCGTCTCTCCATGCGCCATCCGTCACACATCGATCCGCCCAGCGACGTTGGGTGAATTACAGGACGCTGCGGAAACTGGCGAGCACGCGCTAGACACGGTCTGACGTTATGACAGAGAGACCTCCCCCCCCCCCCCCCCGGAAATCTACCAGCACTCTGGAAATTCAGCGTACGCCCAAAATCCCGTTCGACATCGAGGCTCGCTGCAACACGCGTTTCAAAACTGCCGATACACGGAGTATGGCAATTTCGCAGAGATGACGCGTCAATGCAGCGGATGCGCTGGGGAGAGGCCATTCCTTGCATGAGCGCATATCAAGGGCCCCCGTCAGGTGGCCGCCGCCGTAGAGTTGTCATATCTGCGAGAACGAGTGCGTTCGTCCGGGAAGGCCCTCGCACATTATACCTGCTACGTTATCCATTTTTTAAAGCGTTTGTCTTATGTGGTTCACGCGTATACCCACTTTTAAACAAATGCTTCATACACCATCTATTTTTCTTCAAATGCATTCGCAATGGATGCAATTATTCTGAAAACCTGAATACTTTCACTATATCACTTTACATTATGAAAACGAAATATCAAAAGTCATTCTTTTCAAAGGGGGCATTTCTTTCTTTCTTTCTTTCTTTCTTTCTTTCTTTCTTTCTTTCTTTCTTTCTTTCTTCCTTTCTTTCTTTCTTTCTTTCATGTCGGCATGACGAATGTTGGGAGAAAGGAGACATAGTCCCGCAATGGAAAACTGCCGAAATTGTATTTATACTCAAAGCTGGTAAAAAAAACCACACTTAGGGAATCTCAGGCCTATCTCACTGACGTCGTGCATCGGAAAGCTCATGGAAAAAGTAGTCATGGAAAAAGTAGGTCAATGGACGTGGTTCAGGTGGTCGCGCCGGTGATGGAAAGGCTTGCCGTAGTTCGTGGCACACGACTTCCGCAACAGAAGCAACTGGAGGCTCGGTAGACGGAAGGCCGAGGGCCCGCAGCTCTTCCCGCAGGATTTGTCTAATCATTTGCCGCAAAGAGCTTTCGGAAACGGCAGCGTTTTGAGCGGCGGCACTAACAGGCATTTGGTCGGGCAGGTGGTCAAAGTGGCGGCATCGATGCCGGAGCGCCCGCTGTTACAAAGCAGTAACGAAGTCCTTGGGCCGGATGGCCCCAAGCGTGCTTACCCGTCATCTAGGACATTCTGTGTGGGGGCGGGTTGTCACCTGCACCGGCTCTGTTTGTCTCGGCTGTGCGCTTTGCCTGCGGGGCAGTGGCTACGGGCAGGCCCCTCTGGAATGTGCGGAAGGCCGGTTGTGTGCTACAGGAGGGACTGCCGTGAATCTCTCCTGCGTGGTCGCTTCCGAGTCCCCGCGCGTGTGCCACGTGCACCTGCCACGTGTGTGAAGGGACACTTGTGTTGTGCTCTCCATGAGTGGTTGATTCCCCGAAGAGACATTCCGCCTATATCTTCGGAACTGCACGGCGAGGCAGCGGGAGCAGCCCGCCAGAGAAAAACAGGAGAGTGTCGCGAGAAGAGTCGTCGTTCGGACGTTACTGTCCAACATGTTGCAAATAAACGTCTTGTTAAGTTTTCCTTTACGCCTGTCCCTCTGCCTCAGCTCTCGAGAGTTCTGAACGTCCCCGTGGCCTGCGGAATGACGACCACCACCCAGCTCCATGCTACCTAATGGGTCCGCTGCGGCCACCGACGCGGCTCGTAACAACTGGATGGCAGCGACGGGATTCTGCTCACGCCAAGTCGCAACAAGCTCGGGCCAGCATCGGGATCGTCTCTGCTGAGATCATGGCTGCAAGGTGCGGTGAGTGCTTGACTTTTCTTCACTGAGATTTTACCAGGCTTTATCTAGAGTTTTGTAGGAAAGGTGGTAAATTTGGATAACTACTCTACGTTGACCTGTGCATGGGAACGTAGCGTCCTAGTAGTAGTGAAGTTAGCAGCACTTGTAGCAACCATGAATCTGAAGGCACTGAAAAAACCGCTTTTGCTAGAGTTAGCTAAAAATTTGTGTTTGGATGTTCGTGAACAAATGAGAAAGCCAGAGATTATCGAGGCTATTGAGAACCTTAACGCAGACGACGACGAGCTCTCAAAGTGTCTAGAACTGATAGACGAACATGAAAGGCGTAAAGCTGAAGAGAAAAAGAGAAATGAGAGGCTAACACGCGAAGCAGCAGAAAGGGATCTTGAGATGAAGCGCCTTGAAATCGAGCTGCTCAAGGCTCGAGGTAGTAGTGAAGGTAGCGAAGCGTCTAGCGGAGTAGAACGGAAGTCGTTCAGGATGAAAGACCTAATGCAACCTTACCGCTCCGGAGAGGACATGGGTCTGTTCTTGGTAAATTTCGAGCGCACATGCGAGAAGGCGCGTGTTACCAAAACACTGTGGCCGCACTGCTTGCTTACCCTACTACCCTGTGAGGCTGCCGAGGTAATTGCCCGCTTGACAAAAGAGGAAGCAGATGATTACGACCAAGTTAAGTCGAGCCTGCTAAAGAAATATAGATTGTCAGCAGAAGCGTTCAGGCAGAAGTTCCGGAGCGCCGTAAAGCAGAAAGATGAGTCGTATGCTGATTTTGCATACAAGTTAATGTCTAATATGAGGGAGTGGCTCAAAGAGGCTAAGGCGTTCGAGCATAAAGAGAAAATCGTGGAGTGTTTCGGACTCGAGCAGTTTTACCGTCGTTTGCCCCAAGACGTTAGGCTCTGGGTGCAAGACAGGGAGGAGGTAACCACTGTGTCGAGGGCCGCGGAGCTAGCGGAGGATTTTGTTTCGCGCCGCGCGCTTGATAGAAGAGAAATTCCCCAGTGGGAGGGCCAAATCAAAAAGGCAACTGGGTGGAGGGGACATTCAGTCCAAGAGAATCGAGAGCGCAACACTGGTCCCGAAAAGCAACGGGAGGTAAGTAATGAGACCACGGTTGAGGAAAAGCACCAAAACAGTGCGTTTGAAAAGAGGCGACCACTTGTGTGCTATAAATGCCACAAGCCAGGTCCCATTGCGGCCGTCTGCAAGAGTCCAAAAGTTGTTTGCTTTTCAGTCGACAGCGAGGGTGAAAACATGCGACTGCTGGAGCCATATATCAGAGAGCTGATAGTAAATGGAAAAGAGTGTCGCGTGCTGCGGGATTCGGCAGCGACAATGGACGTGGTCCATCCCTTGTATGTTGAAGCTGAACATTTCACAGGAGAGTGCGCTTGGATTAAACAAGCAGCGGAACCATCAAGCGTATGCCTTCCGATTGCTAAGGTATGCATCGAGGGCCCCTTTGGCGCATTACACACAGAGGCTGCAGTGTCTGCTTATTTGCCAAAGCAGTATGCATACTTGTTTTCAAACAGATCCGATTGGTTACTAGTACAGAAGAACTTAGCGTACGGGGATGGGGTTGCGTGCGCGCTCACTCGCTCAAAGGCGCGAGAACTCGCAACTAGAGCCGCACCACTCGATGTTCCCTCGAGAATCACCGAGAAAGCCGGAGATGGAGAGCCCACGAACACGGTAGACACGATCACAACAAGCACTGATCAAGTGAGCGATGAAGGCGCGGATGAAAACGAGGAAGACCCTCTTGAATCTGGAAGTGTGTGGGAGGAAATGATTACTCCTGCATCTAGTAGCCTGCAGACTTTGCTGAGAGTGGATCGATCGTCCCTTATAGAGCAGCAAAGAGCAGACCCCACTCTTCAAAATATAAGGAGTCAGACTAATGAGGGTATTTCAAAGAAAAACGTGATGTATCAGAACAGGGCCGGGATACTTTATCGTAAGTATCTAGATCGCAGACGGGTGCAGTTTGATCAGTTAGTGGTACCGGAACGTTACCGCCGTGATCTTTTACACTTAGCTCACGGTAGCTCATAGTCGGGTCACTTGGGGGTCAAAAAAACGAAGGATCGCCTGCTGCAGGAATACTATTGGCCGGGTTGTTTCCGGGAAATAGAGAATTTTGTCAGAACCTGCGACACCTGTCAGCGTGTAGGAAAACAGGTTTGTGCCCCAATGGTTTGTGGTTTGTGTCCCAATGAAGCTCGTGCCAGTGATCACTGAGCCCTTTCGACGACTCGTGATCGACACAGTAGGGCCTCTTCCAACAACAACATCCGGTTATCGTCATGTCTTAACAGTAATTTGTCCCGCGACCAAGTTTCCTGAGGCAGTGCCTTTAAAGGAACTGAGCTCGGTAGAAGTGGTAAACGCGCTGTTGTCTATTTTCGCACGCGTTGGTTTTCCCGCTGAATTACAGTCCGATCAAGGGACCGTTTTTACGAGTGCACTGACCACAACTTTCTTAGAGAAATGTGGAATCCGATTAATACACAGCTCGGTGTATCACCCCCAGTCAAACCCAGTAGAAAAGTTACACTCGGTAATGAAACGCGTCCTTCGAGCACTCTTTTTCGAGCGCAAAGTCGACTGGGATGTGTGCTTGCCAGCAACCATGTTTGCGCTCAGGACTGCACCTCATGAAGCCACTGGATTTACCCCGGCAGAATTGGTCTACGGTCGCTCTCTGCGATCCCCACTCCGTATTCTTCGGGAGTCATGGGAAGGGCGAGCGGAGGACCCTACGGTGGTTGAATATGTGCTAACTTTGCTAGAAACGTTGCATAGAGCACAGGAGCTGGCAGGGGATGAGATGAGCAAGGCACAGGCTCGGGCCAAACGCTACTACGACAGGTCGGCAAGATCACGCCGGTTTGAAGCTGGAGATCAAGTAATGCGGCTGAAACCTTCACCAATGAATAAGCTAGATGTCCAATGGGAAGGTCCGGTGGAAGTCGTTCAAAGGCTGTCCGACACAAACTATCTGGTAAGGATGCCAGGTAGACGTAAGACGCAGCAGATCTGCCACAGCAATCTGCTCAAACCGTATCGAGAGAGAGAGGTTGTCGTAAACATGGCGGTAAACGTGCCCGAAGAGCCACCACTAGATTTCCCCTTTTCGGGAGCGGAAAGAAAGGAGGATAACGCTGGTCAAACGCTCAAGGTCATGGTTGAGGTAGCTGAGCTCACAGCTAACGAGAAGCGTGACCTAGAAAGCCTCCTGATAGAATATGAGGACATGTTCTCGGAGAAACCGGGCCGAACAAATTTGGTAGTGCATGACATAGAGCTTACGGCCACTCAGCCCGTGCGGTCAAAGGCGTATCGAGTGTCGCCGCGTCAGCGTGCCATTATTGAGACCAAGATTAAAAGAATGCTCGAACTCGATGTGATTGAAGCTTGTGAAAGCGATTATACCTCTCCACTTATATTAGTGGAGGTTCCTGGGAAAGATCCGCGACCATGCGTTGATTACCGGAGGTTAAATCACATAACGAAGGATAAGACCTACCCCATACCAAATATAGAGGAATGAATTGAGGCAGTAAGCAGTGCTAAGTACATCTTTACCTTCGACCTCGTTCGGGGTTATTGGCAGGTGCCTTTGACCGAAAGGGCCAGCAGATATGCGGCGTTTATTTCTCCCATAGGAACATACCGCCCTAAGGTGTTGAGCTTCGGCTTAAAGAATGCCCCCTACTGTTTCTCGGCTCTCATGGACAAGGTATTGCGGGGTTTAGAGGGGTTTGCCCTGCCTTATCTGGATGATGCAGCAGTACTTTCAGGGTCATGGTCCGAACATCTCACCCACTTGCGAGCAGTGCTTCAACGTTTCCGCGAAGCAGGTCTGACCGTGAAGGCTCGGAAGTGCCAACTTGGCCGAGCAGAGGTTACTTACCTGGGTCACATAGTGGGGCAAGGCCACCGCAGACCTTATGATGTCAAAGTGGCGGCAGTTAATAATTTTCCGCAGCCCCGGACAAAGACAGATGTGCGGTCGTTCCTAGGATTGGCAGGGTACTACCAGCATTACATTCCCCGTTATTCAGAGCTTGCCAGCCCGCCTACTGACGCTCTTAGAAAAACCGAACCTCAAATTCTGGAGTGGGATGAGAAGAAAGCGAGGGCATTCTTAGCGCTGAAAAATGCGCTCATGAGCCAACCTGTACTTCAAGCCCCCGACTACGCTAGACCCTTCGTGGTTCAGTGCGATGCAAGTGACCGCGGCATGGGCGTAGTATTGTGTCAGAGAAACGACGCAGGAGAGGAACATCCCGTGCTATATGCAAGCCGCAAACTAACTGTAAGGGAGGAAGCCTATAGCGCTTCAGAGAAAGAATGCGCCTGTGTTGTATGGGCGGTTCAGAAGCTCGCATGCTATCTCGTGGGATCACAGTTTATTATAGAGACGGACCACTGTCCGTCTCTATAATCCGTCTCAGATCACCAGGGTGCCAGAGGATTGCAGCAGAGCCGCATCGAGGTGTCCACGGCTTCAGCACACCAGCATTGTCTTCATCAACCTCTCCCCACAAAGGTGGATGACCTTCGTACGTCGAGGTCTCGGCCGGCCGCCGGGGAAGCTGTTACAAAGCAGTAACGAAGTCCTTGGGCCGGATGGCCCCAAGCGTGCCTTCCCGTCATCTCGGACATTCTGTGTGGGGGCGGGTTGTCACCTGCACCGGCTCTGTTTGTCTCGGCTGTGCGCTTTGCCTGCGGGGCAGTGGCTACGGGCAGGCCCCTCTGGAATGTGCGGAAGGCCGGTTGTGTGCTACAGGAGGGACTGCCGTGAATCTCTCCTGCGTGGTCGCTTCCGAGTCCCCGCGCGTGTGCCACGTGCACCTGCCACGTGTGTGAAGGGACACTTGTGTTGTGCTCTCCATGAGTGGTTGATTCCCCGAAGAGACATTCCGTCTATATCTTCGGAACTGCACGGCGAGGCAGCGGGAGCAGCCCGCCAGAGAAAAACAGGAGAGTGTCGCGAGAAGAGTCGTCGTTCGGACGTTACTGTCCAACATGTTGCAAATAAACGTCTTGTTAAGTTTTCCTTTACGCCTGTCCCTCTGCCTCAGCTCTCGAGAGTTCTGAACGTCCCCGTGGCCTGCGGAATGACGACCACCACCCACTGTTCATAGTATCGCACTGTCCATAGTATCTGGACAGTGCGATAACTTAAGGCTGTCACCAGCAACGTTCGTTTCTTGGCTGACTCTTGTCACTCCTGTGGACTCAAAGTCTGCTTCCGCCTTGATGGCATACACTTTCCATTTGTGTTTCTCGTCATCGAAGTAGACGTCGCACGTGCACGCTCCTGAAAAGGTCTAACAATTCTTAGTTCCCTGTCACACACGTTCTTCATACAACTCACCATCGTCAGTAGTTGAGCTATACCGCGAAAATGAAAGCATTAGTTTGAGAATTCATATAATGTCTCACTCGTTCATCGGGCAGTATTTACTTCAATAGATGTTCCCCAATTCCCCTTACAAGATTTTTGTATTATAATGCGTGCACTTTACTGTGATTTGTTATGTTTGTATGGTTTTTTTGCTATTGTCTACCCATCCCCTCTGCAATGTGTTTACACACTTATGGTACTACAAATAAATTGTGAAGAAGATGTGCCTGCAGCGAGGAGCATCGCCAACGCCCAGATTTCACGGCTCGTGCTTCAGTTCGCTGCTGTGCCGGTCTCTGGACGTTTCTTGACGCTGTCTTGCCGCTTTTCCTTAACGACTAATAAACCTCTTCACATTTGGTGGAGAGTGCTGTTTATCCCCGTCGCTAAGCCCTGGAGCTACGAAGGCACACGCTACCACTCGTCATGACTGACAACGCCGACCCATTGGCGCCTTCGCCCCAGTTCGTCAACTGGCCTGGCCATCCTAGGCTACGGACCGACGTGGAAAACTGGCTCGAGCACTACGAACTGGTGAGCGCTAATAATATGTGGGATGAAGCCGACAAGCTAGGCCATGTGATATTTTATCTCATAGGCGTCGCTGAATCGTGGTTGAACAACCACAAACAACATCTCCACATGGAGCCTCTTCAAAATGTCATGTACTGAAGAGTTCAGTCGGCCTGCTGTCCGCAAGCAGCTGGCAGAACATCGCTTGCGCGCCCGCTCTCATCAGACTGGCGAAAACTTTATTGGCTATATTGAGGATGTCGTCGACCTTTGTCGACGTGCGAATGACACCATGCCCGAATCTGACAAGGTCAAACACATCCTGAAGGGCATCGACGATGGCACGTTCTAAATGCTCTTGGCTAGGAATCCGAGCACAGTTTCCGAAGTCGTCAGCTTGTGTCAGAGCTACGACGAGTTGAAGAAGTAACGCACTCTGACTTAGCAGCCTCCGCGTGGTGGTGAGTCACTGTATAGTTGGACACCATGCCTGACAATTCACCGTTGCTTCAGCAAGACCAAGCCTTCGTCCGCGAGGAAGTCGCCCGCCAACTTTCCATAGTGCCTTTTACTCACGAGACCACCACCCGTCTACCTGTCCCGCTTCGCACTGCTCATTTCGGAAGAGGTTGCCTAAGCTGTCGCCCTTGCGCACCACCATTCGCCAATCATTGGAGGACGCCCGATAACCAACCGATTTTCTACGCCTGCTTCACTCCCGGACACGTTGCCCACTACTGCCGCCGTCGACCTCAGGCGTTCGGCGACTATGCCCGGTCGTTGCAACCCGGCAGCCCCTTCGCCCAATTGGGGCCGGTCTCGTCACCTCGCTATGCCCCTACTAACCACCTTGACTTCCAGCTGCAGCGCGCACCCTCTCCTCGTCGGCGATCACCCCCCCCCCCCCATGCGTCACCAGCCCGGACCCCCCGACCAGGAAAACTAAGCACCGCAGTTCAAAAGGCAAGAACTGCGCCATTTTCAGACTGTCTAAGCCCTCGCTCCTATCCTGCTAACGTGGTCGCAGTAACTGTTGGAGGTTATTGTACTTTCGCCCTTGTGGACACCAGCGCCGCTGTTTCTGCTATTGCCGCTAATTTTCGCCGTTTATTACGCAGTCACGATGCCACGACTGCCGCTCCACACAGCAAGCGCACAGCAAGTAACGCCTCTCGCAGCCTGCACTGCAAGAGTGTCCATCCAAGACATTCTTTACATCATGGAGTTTATGGTCCTCGCTGTCTGTTCGCATGACATCATCCTCGGGTGGGACTTCCTATCCCACCATAATGCCATCATCGACTGCGCACGAGCTGAAGTCGAGTTTTCACCCTTGTGTGATGTCCCATCACTTGACGCTCTTCACCAGCCGCCGAAGTTGCTCATTCATGAAGATACCGACATTCCACCTGGATATTTCGTAATCGTTCGTTTTTCATGCGACGCCTACACTGACGCTACAGTCCATTTTATGCCTTCCGATATCTTCACGAGACGTCGAGCTCTGCGCTGCCTTTCGCAACGATTGACCTTGCCGCTTGAAGAAGCAATATGTTCGTACTCAATCCGCTTTCCACACCTGTCACTTTGCTTCCGGGGGAATGTCTCGGCCACGTGCAGCATCTCGACCATTCGTCTTTGGCTGATGTCCCGGAGGACTACTGCGACCACCCAAAAGCACTGTCGGCACTCGGGGAGTCGTCCAAGGGTATACGTTTACCATCACTCCCACCGAACATGCCGATCTGCTGGATCTTCTGCATGAGTTCCGGTAATTATTTCGATGTGTCTCAACCTTAACTGGGCTGCACCTCGCAAGTAAAACATCATGTTGACACCGGCCTACACCAGCCTCTGCGTCAAAGACCATACCGTGTCTCCACCGAAGAGCGCCGCATCATCAACGATCAAGTGATCAAGTCGAAGATATGCTTCGTGGAGACGTCATCCGACCATCTCACATTCCCTGGGCGTCTCCTGTCGTCCTGGTGCGTAAGAAAGACGGATCTATCCCATTTTGCGTGGACTACCGTCGTTTGAATAAGACAACCCGCAAGGACGTCTATCCTTTACCGCGCATTGATGACGCCATTGATACCCTTCACGGAGCGGAATTCTCGTCGCTAGATTTGTCGATCGCCAAAAAACTGCATTTATTACACCTGACGGACTACACGAGTTTAGCGTCATGCCCTTTGGGCTTTGTAACGCACCTTCCACGTTTGAACGACTTATGGATGATACGCTGCGTGGCCTCAAGTGGAATATGTGCCTGTGTTACCTCGACGATGTCGTGGTTTTTTCCCATGACTATCCTACGCACCTCCTTCGCCTCAGGTGTGTTTTGACTTGTCTGAGCAACGCTGGCCTGCAGCTTAACCTGCAAAAATGCCGCTTCACTGCACGCGAGCTTGTCATCCTAGGCCACATCATGTCCAACCACGGCGTATTACCTGACCCAGCGAAACTTCGAGCAGTCGCAGAATTTCCCGAACCATAGACCATGAAGGAACTTCGCAGTTTTGTAGACCTATGCTCCTATTTCCAGCGCTTTGTTCGCAATTTTGCATCTATCATATCACCATTAACCCAGCTTCTTCGCGGTGACGTGAACCTCTCCTCCTGGTCCCCTCCTGGTCCCCTGCATGTGACGTTGCCTTCTCTACTTAGCGCCGTCTGCTCACCTCCCCACCTATTCTTCACCACTTCAACCCGACGGCTCCTACTGAAGTGCACACCGACGCCAGCGGCGTCGGGCTAGGCGCTGTCCTCGCTCAACGCAAGCCCGGCTATTCAGAATACTCTGTAGCCTACGCTAGCCGCACTCTGACGAAAGCCAAAACTAATTATAGCGTGACAGAAAAGGAGTGTTTGGCTCTGGTGTGGGCGCTTGGAAAGTTCCGGCCGTACTTGTACGGCTCTCTTTCGATCTAGTAACTGATCACAACGCGCTTTGCTGGCTCTCCACGTTGAAAGACCCTTCTGGCCGCTTTACGCGATGGGCACTCCGCATCCAGGAGTACGACTTTCGTGTCGTATACCGCTGCGGACGCAAACACTCTGACGCTGACGCCTTGTCCCGCTCACCTTTACCACCAGATCCGACGTCCGAAAACACTTGCCTCCATACCTTGTCATCGCTAAATCTCGACTCGATTGCCACCGAACAACGTCGTGACCCGTGGATCGCATCTCTTCTCGAGTATCTATCCGGTACGACCAACCTTCTGGTATCTCGATCCCTCCGACGTCAACCTTTCGATTTTGCCATCCGCGATCAACTTCATCATCGTCGCAACTACGCTCCCGATGGCCGCCGGTGGCTATTGGTCATTCCACGCACTTTACAATGGCAAGTATGCGCCTCTCTTCTCGACGGTCTGCAATGTGGCCACGACGGGGTGTTCAAAACATATGAACGCCTTCGTCATCGCTATTACTGGCGCGGCATGTACAATTTTGTACGTAAATTCGTGCAGTTCTGTCCTGACTGTCAGCGACGCAAATCAACACTGCTACGTGCGACTGGTGCATTGCAGCCACTTCCATGCCCTGCCAAGCCATTTGATCGCGTCGGCGTTGACCTCTACGGCCCCGTTCCATTGACACCAGATGGCAATCGGTGGATTACAGTGACGGTCAACCACCTGACATGCTACGCCCGATAACCGACCGATTTGCTACGCCTGCTTCACTCTCGGACACGTTGCCCGCTACTACCGAGCGCTACCACTCAGGATGACGCCTTTTTCATTTTACATCGCTTCATCTTTCGACATGGCCCACCTCGAGAGGCCCTTAGTGACAAAGGCCGCGCTTTCCTTACCGAGGTCGTTGAAACTCTGCTTTCAGAATGCCACGTCATTTATCGGAAAATGACATCATACCACCCGCAGACTAACGGGATAACGGAATGGTTTAGCCGCACGCTGGGTTACCGCACACAAATTATTCAACCTGCTGTGGAAACAAACAGTTTTGTGAAAAGAAAATACCATGGGCATACACACAGCGGTCTCTTACCTACAGATATGCTCTATATGTACGTGGCATCTGATCATAGCAACTGAAACTGTTCTCCCATATGTCACATTCGCATATAACACTGCAATACAAACAACCACGGGCTCTCCACCTTTCTTTTTTTCTTTACGGACGCGAGCCTTTCCACACAATCGATACGCTACTTCCCTACCGTCCCAATGCTTCCGAGTGTCCACCTATCTCCGATGCAGCTCGACAAGCCGAACAGTGCCGCCATCTCGCCCGTACGTTCACCTCGGACGAGCAGCAACGCCAGAAGGAAAAGCGTAGCACCACCCTTCCAGAACCCAGCTATGCCCCAGGGTCTTTTGTGTGGCTCGCCACTCCACACAAAACTCCGGGACTCTCCTCGAAACTTGTCTACCGGTACGAGGGCCCTTACACCGTTTTGGAGAAAGCCTCTCTGGTTAATCTCCTAATTGAACCAGTTTCCCGATAGGACGACATGCGCTGGCGTGCACGTGACATCGTCCATGTTTCCCGCCTGAAACCATACCATGAGCCTCTGCCTGAAACTTCTTAGGTCGCCAGGATGGCTTTTTTTTCAGCACGGGCGACTGGTAAGAAGAAGATGTGCCTGCAGCGAGCAGCATCGCCAACGCCCGGCTCTCCTGGCTGGTGCTTCGGTTCGCTGCTGTACCGGTCTCTGGACGATTCTTGACGCTGCTTCGTCCCTGTCCTTAACGACTAATAAACCTCTTCACAAAATAAATAAATAAATAAATAAATAAATAAATAAATAAATAAATCACAAGGCCTGCTTTTTCGTATTACCGGTACGACGTGTGAAGTTTCGTGCTATTCCTCGCCATCAAAAAAAAAAAAAAGCAAGAACACATACGCTTGTCGATGTACAGTGATTTGGGATAATTTGAAAGATGTCCAAGGCTCTTTCACAACACTCGTGAAACGTATGAACGCTGGTTTAGCGACCACGGACGGACGGAAAAACTGTTCAGAAAAATAACTGGCTGCAATGTTACCGGAGCCCGAGCCCATCACTGCTGCCCGGGCCCATCATTCGAGTAAGATTGGCCCACCGTGGTTGACTAGTAGCTATGACGTCGGGCTATGAACAAGGTCACAGTTTTGATCAGTGTCATGAAGACCGAGTTTCAATGACAATTTGATGCGAAAACATTCACTTCGTTAAATTTCAGTGCTCGTTCTGCGACATCGTGTGCTTGTGACGTCAGATGCCAGACAGTCCTAAAAGCTTCACCATCCGAGGCTGTCAAATAGTCCAAACTAATACGTAGTCATATACTGATCTTGTATACCTGTACACTGATCTCTATTTTGGCAAATATTTGCTGCACAGAAAAAAAAAATGTTGACTAAAACACGCATTACGTGATATAGAAACCAGTTTCAGTAACGTTGCTGTCCCTTCTGGTCTTTCGCAATTGAACCCTAAAACCGAAGCCTTTAGTGTTGGGAATCTCAAAAAGTATTCATGACGAAAAACGTATAGTACTAGAGTTGTCGATATGAACGTCCCACAGCTTAGGCTAAAGAACAACAGCCATGGAAGAGAAAAGATATCAGTGACCCTTGAAAGTGTGCTGCGAATTATAAGTGCATGGAACCCCAAATGTGAAACTGCACATTGATATACTTAATGCATGTCGTTGCGCCACTTTTCGCCAAGATGGCCTCACCGTGTGCGATCTCTGCGCTCAATATCTGGTGAGGGAGATTTCTTACCGCTCACAAATTAATACAGCTGCTGTGGAAACAAACATTTTCGTGAAAAGGAAACAACATGGGCATACGCACAGCCGTCTCTTACCTCCTGGAGAATCGTCGACAAGCAAGCAGTCATCATCATCGTTTGTGATGACCAACGACTCCCCGACGATGACTGAAAAGCAAAAGACATGGGTTCAATGAAAATCCTGCACCACACTAACATACAAGAGGAATGCAAGTGCTCAGGTATTTATTAATATTGTACATTTAGCTGATCATTTAGCTGAGTTTTATGGCCTCCGAGGAGTAGCCTTAAAATTATTTCGCAGTTATTTTTCGCATACAGTGCAATACACGTGTTATAACGGCTACCCATCACGCTTGAAAGAATTATTATCAGGCGTACCGCAAGGATCTATTTAAGGTCCAATATTTTTTATTATTTATATCAATGATATTATAGCCATCCCAAGAACTCCTGCAATCACTCTGTACGCAGATGATACTAGTGTGTTTTTCTCTGGCACGCAACTCGATAAAATAGGCGTTCAAACTAATGCATGGTTAGAAGAATTAGCATTATGGTTACATATAAATAAACTTAACCTGAATGTTAGTAAAACAAAAGTTTTTGTATTTAAAGCACGTAACAAACCAGATAATTTCGAACTTCAGCCTGGATTTGAAAGTAGTGTGATTGAACGTGTTTCTTCATACAAGTTTTCAGGTGTCTTTTTTGAAGAACACTTAGATTGGTCCCATCACAATAATAAAATTCGTGCCAACATATCAAGCTCCCTCGCTGTACTCCACAAGCTTAGAGACCTTGTTCCAAAATCTTTAAAGTGGCAGCTATATCACACCCTAAATTATTCACACCTTCACTACTGTGTAATGATTTGGGGTCTACATCTAAAACGAATCTTGTTAGGCTAGTAAAATTGGAGAAGAAAGCCATACGACATGTAGAAAACCTATAATACAACGATCACACAGGTTCATACTTTTTAGAACACTGTGTTCTAAAGGTGAATCAACTACATGAGTTTCATTTACTCTGTTATGTTTTTTAACGAAATTAAGCGTAATCCTTCTAGATATATGGAACTGCAATCTAGTAGCTATGTGCCTTATGAATTAAGAAACGACCATTATAGAATTCCATTTGTCCGAACCACCTATGGAACGCAAGCACCTACATATTTAATTCCCAGTCTTCTCAACAAACATACTCAGGTTATAGAAATCGCGCAGAAATCTTTGTCTCTAAAATCTTTCAAAAATATATTAAAGCTTACTTTCTATCCTGTCCTATAGATTGATAAGTTCTGTATATAGCAGTCATATGTTTCTCTTGTTTCGTTATTTGTAGTGTTATGAATCTCTTTTTATTACTGTACAAGTATGTACTCCGTTTACTCTGTACAAAAACAATGCTACCACGTTAAAGAACCCCAGGTGGTCAAAATTTCTGGAGCCCTCCACTACGGCGTCTCTCATAATCAAATGGTGGTTTTGGGACGTTAAACCCCACAAATCAATCAATCAAAAACAATGCTACGCATGCACTATAGTGTGTAATATTGTATTTCTTTTTATATTGTATGCTCTGAGTGGCGCTTTCGGGTACTTGGGTCCCGTCAGGCAGAGGACATCTGCTTTTTGCCTTTGTATCCGAGAAATATATTTGTCTGAAATAAAGACAACAACAACAACAACAACAACAACAACAACAACAACAACAACAACAACAACAACAACAACAACAACAACAACAACAACAACAACCTCCTAAATGCGCCCAGTTTTATTGACGCATGTTCGAGCACTGGTGGTATATCCGAAAGCTTACCAGAATCATTGCCCAGTGAAGTGCTCCAGCATCGTGCGAAAATTGAAGAAATGTCCCGCATAAAAAATTACGTCAATAGGCTACATCTGTTGATGCCGATTATAGGCCAACCAATGGCAGTTCCCCAATCGGAAACAAGTGAAGCCTGCGGGTGCGTGTATATTTATTGCTTTCTATTGTATTGCGCGATACGTTCTTCAAAAGATTTGCACCCTCCGTGCTCAGAATAGAATCTTCATCCACGTGTTTAGCAGCGCGACACAGCTGTCGCTACAGAAGCCACGATGATATTCGACAACAAAATTAGGCGACGTGAAATGACGAGTGACCTCCATGAAATAAATCCGTAGCCTATACCAGAAACGCCTGTTTGCCGACAAGCCCACGATCGAGCCATCATTAATTACCGGGTGCACCTTCGAGAGCCCCACTTCTGTACACTCGCCGGCACCGGGTTTTTCGTCTATACGACGCCGCCGCCGAAATCCAACTCATGAAAGCTTCGCCATAAAAAAAATGACCCGACGCTTCGTGATTATATAGTTGGTTGACAGACTGACGGTAAGTAAGCGCTGTTTTGTTGACCGACTGACGATGCTACTGCAGCGCCATGCAGGGTTTCACGCAGGACACCAGAAGTTTACGCGAACAAGGGCGCAACCAGAACACGACCGCCGGGTGCAACGCTCGATCGAAGCGTAAAAACGAAGAGGGCGCCGGGAGTTGTCTCTGCACCCAATGCATGTCCAGCAGGGGGCAGTGCTGAGTGATAACGCGCCCCCGACTGGCCGTAAGCGTCTTGCATCAGCGGTGAGCATAAACACGCATCGGCAACAGCTCATTGAGAGCTGCGGCTCCAGGGCACGTGCTGCGCCGAACGTGATGCTGTCTTATGGCAAGCAGCGAGTCGGCAGAGAGCAACCACGCCTTTTTATCTTCTTTTTTTTCGGGCGGGAGGGGGGTGGCTGCAGCATAGGGCTCGGAGACATCTGTGTAAATAGTGGGCCGGGAAGATAACTACATTTAGCCTTCTCCAAGGCGTCGGAAATACATTCTAAGAGCCCAGATTCAAAGGAACTCTCTTCCTTCGTCCAGACCAATTGCCAAGGCAACCATCTAAAGCTCAAGCTCCCGACCTAGCCCGGAACTGCCCGCCTCAACTCGCACTGCTGTGATTTTGCATGCTCTTTATTTTGTTGTTTCATTCGTTTTCACATCTACTCAACGGTCGAGCAGTGGTCATTTGTGGTCCTCGTTTAGTGGTTGATCTTACGAGTTTAAATCCTCAGAGCAAGCTATTTGCTTCTAAACACGCTCACTTACACGTGACCTTGAAAAGGACGCCACATAGGGTACTGATGAAGCGCTCTTTGAACACTATTATCCTTAATGATGCACCAATATGAATAATTTAAAATTAATATGTGGGGTTTAACGTCCCAACCCAATCATATGATTATGAGAGACGCCGTAGTGGAGGGCTCAGGAAATTTCGACCACCTGGGGTTCTTTAACGTGCATTAAAAGACAAAATGAATGTCGACATTGAATTTTACGAACTTCACTCAGAAGTGTCAGCGTTGGTACGTAAGTGTGACGTCACATAATTTAAAAGTTTTTTTATTTCGGCTGCTGTTACTCCAAGTAAAGATCCTGTAACTTACTGAATTCAGCCTTTGCTTTTCTTCGCAGTGCAGTGCCTTCTTCGCCTATGACCTTAAATGACGGCGCTAACCACTACCGGCTAAATTAATTACATCACAACCTCGACATCTCCAGCCTCAATATCCATTCTGGGAACAAAGCCCTTCTCTAGCTAAAGGCGAGGGGGCAAGATGCGATATCAAACTTGAGCAAGGCTAACGTAGGATCGGCAATGCTAAAGATCCGATTAGTGACGGGATTTATTTCCTCCCTCGCAAATGGTTCGAAGTATGCAACCACTGCGCTTAGACTCGTTTGACGCTCTCCACTACCGTGTGCCCTCAGTGACAAAGACCGTGCTTTCCTCTCTGAGGTCGTCGAAATTCTGCTTCCGCAATGCCACGTCATTCATCGGAAAACGACAGCATACCACCCGCAGACTAACGGGCTTACGGAATGGTTTAACCGCACGCTGGGTGATATGCTCTGAATGTACGTGGCATCTGATCATAGCAACTGGGACTGTGTTGTCCCATACGTCACATTCGCATATAACACTGCAACACAAACAACAACCACGGGCTTTTCACCTTTCTTTCTTCTTTACGGACGCGAGCCTTTCCATACTATCGATACGCTACTTCCCTACCGTCCCAACGCTTCCGAGTGTCCACCTATCTCCGATGCTGCTCGACAAGCCGAAGAGTGCCGCCAGCTCACCCGTACGTTCACCTCGGACGAGCAGCAACGCCAGAAGGAAAAGCGTAGCACCACCCTTCCAGAACCGAGCTATGCCCCAGGGTCTTTTGTGTGGCTCGCCATTCCACACCAAACTCCGGGACTCTCTTCGAAACTTGTCTACCGGTACGAGGGCCCTTACACCGTTTTGGAGAAAGCCTCTCCGTTTATATTCCTAATTGAACCAGTTTCCCGATAGGACGACATGCGCCGGCGTGCACGTGACATCGTCCATGTTTCCCGCCTGAAACCGTATTATGAGCTTCGGCCTGAAGCTTCTTAGGTCGCCAGGATGGCTCCTTTTTCAGCACGGGCGACTGGTAAGAAGAAGATGTGCCTGCAGCGAGCAGCATCGCCAACGCCCGGCTCTCCTGGCTGGTGCTTCGGTTCGCTGCTGTACCGGTCTCTGGACGATTATTGACGCTGCTTCGTCGCTGTCCTTAACGACTAATAAACCTCTTCACAAAATAAATAAATAAATACATAAATAAATAAAGAAATTAATAAAGGAATAAATAAATAAATAACAAGACCTGCTTTTTCGTATCACCGGTACAACGTGTGAATTTTTGTGCTATTCCTCGCCATCAAAAAAAAGCAAGAACACATACGCTTGTCGATGTACAGGGATTTGGGATAACTTGAAAGATGTCCAAGGCTCTTTCACAACGCTTGTGAAACGTATGAAGGCTGGTTTAGCGACCACGGACGGACGGAAAAACTGTTCAGAAAAATAACTGGCTGCATTGTTGCCGGAGCCCGAGCCCATCACTGCTGCCCGGGCCCGTCATTCGAGTAATATTGGCCCACCGTGAATGACTAGTAGCTATGACGTCGGGCTATGATCAAGGTCACAGTTTTGATCAGTGTCATGAAGACCGAATTTCAATGACAATTTGATGCGAAAACATTCACTTCGTTAAATTTCAGTGCTCGTTATGCGACATCGTGTGCTTGTGACGTCAGATGTCAGACAGTCCTAAAACCTTGACCATCCGAGGCTAGATAGATATGTGGGGTTTAACGTCCCAAAACCACTATATGATTATGAGAGACGCCGTAGTGGAGGGCTCCGGAAATTTAGAACACCTGGGGTTCTTTAACGTGCACCCAAATCTGAGCACACGGGCCTACAACATTTCCGCCTCCATCGGAAATGCAGCCGCCGCAGCCGGGATTTGAACCCGTGCCCTGCGGGACCATCCGAGGCTGTCAAATAGTCCAAACTAATACGTAGTCATATACTGATCTTGTATACATGTACACTGATCTCTCAATTTCGGCAAATATTTGCTGCACAGAAAAAAAAATGTTGACTAGAACACGCAGTACGTGATATAGAAACCAGTTTCAGTAACGTTGCTGTCCCTCCTTGTCTTTCGCAATCGAACCCTAAAACCGAAGCCTTTAGTGTTGAGAATCTCAAAAAGTATTCATGACGAAAAACGTATAATACTAGAGTTGTCGATATAAACGTCCCGCAGTTTAGGCTAAAGAACAACAGCCACGCAAGAGAAAATATATCAGTGACCCTTGAAAGTGTGCTGCGAATTTTAAGTGCATGGAACCCCAAATGTAAATCTGCACATTGATATACTCAATGCATGTCGTTGCACCAATTTGCGCCAAGATGGCCTCACCGTGTGCGATCTCTGCGCTCAATATCTGGTGAGGGAGATTTCTTACCGCTCACACATTATTACAGCAGCTGTGGAAACAAACATTTTCGTGAAAAGGAAACAACATGGGCATACACACAGCGGTCTCTTACCTCCAGGAGAATTTTTCGTATTGGAGCAGTCATCACAATCATCAGGGATGACCACAACCTTGTCGACGATCACTGAAAAGCAAAAGAGATGCGTTCAATGAAAATCCTGCACCACACTCGCATACAAGAGGAACGCAAGTGCTCAGGATATTTATTATTGTTGGACATTTAGCTGACCACTTAGCTGAGTTTTATGGCATCCGAGGAGTATCCTTTAAATGAATTCGCAGTTATTTTTCGCATACACTGCAATACACGTGTTACAACGGCTACCCATCACAGTTGAAAGAATTATTATATGGCGTACTGCAAGGATCTATTTAAGGTCCAATATTTTTTATTATCTATATTGTGACGACGCGAGATTGACGCGCACACAAAGCGCCTCAAACAAATACGATTTATCGATCGCAGGAAACAGACTGCAACGGCTTCTTCGTCTTTTGCCCTCGGCCAAGGACACTCGCGCTGCTTCGTTGTCCTAACCACTGGCACATACGCGCGGCATTATTCCCCCTTTAAAAAAACATCGTCCCGATGTTAAACGTTTGAGAAGCAAGGCAAAACCAAAACTGCACAGTTAGTCATTGAAATTGAAAGTTAGGCTTCATACGAAGCACGTGGACAATTTCTGGTGAATGTCTGCGCCGATTTGAACACTGCACGCCGTCCGGAACAACCTCGTAGTTGACGCCACTGATGCGTGGCAGAACCTTGTAGGGTCCGAAGTATCTTCGCAACAGCTTTTCGGAGAGCCCACGCTGACGATTAGGTGTCCAGACCCATACTTTGTCGTCCACGTTGTATATGACGGGTCTGTCCTGGAGGTTGTAATACTTGGCATCGTCGTCTTGCTGTTTGGTGATTCGCAACCTGGCAAGTTGTCTGGCTTCTTCTGCTAGCTGGATAAACTCTTCAGCATCCGTCTCATCGCCATCATTTTCATGAGAGAGCACTGCGTCTAACATTGTCGTAACCTCGCGTCCGTAAAGGAGACTAAAGGGTGTCTTCCGAGTGGTCTCCTGACGAGCCATGTTGTACGCGAACGTGGCGTAGGGCAAAATGATGCCCCAGTTCTTGTGCTCTACATCTACGTACATGCTTATCATGTCAGCCAGGGTCTTGTTGAGGCGTTCGGTGAGCCCGTTGGTCTGGGGATGATACGCCGTTGTCTTCCTGTGAGCTGTACCACTTAGTCGGAAAATGGTGTCCAAAAGCTCGGCCATGAACGCCGTACCTCTGTCGGTGATGACTATTGCGGGAGCACCGTGTCTTAAGACGATGGCTTCGATGAAAAATTGCGCCGCTTCAGCTGCCGTTGCCCGTGGCAGAGCGCCTGTCTCCGCGTATTGGGTCAGGTAATCCGTGGCGACGATTATCCACCTGTTTCCAGTGACAGACTTTGGGAAGGGGCCCAGAAATCTATGCCAATTTGTGCAAACGGTGTCGCCGGCACTCGGACAGGCTGCAGCAGGCCAGCTGGTTTTATGGATGGTGGTTTGCGGCGCTGGCAATCTAGACATGCCTGCACGTAAGTTTTGACAACTTCGGCAAGTCTTGGCCAGTAATAGTTCTGCCTTATCCTCGCCAATGTTCTTGCGTAACCCAAGTGACCAGCGGTAGGTTCGTCGTGACAGGCTTGCAGTATCTCACGGCGAAGCGAAGAAGGAACGACGAGCAAGTAGCTGCTGCCGGTGGGTGAAAAGTTCCTCCTATAAAGAACGTCATTTCGAGAGCAGTACGACGGCAGCCCTCTCGCAAATAACTTCGGAACACTATTCGTTCGCCCTTGTAGGTAATCTATAAGTGGTAGCAGCTCAGCATCGCCACGCTGCTGTTTAGAAAAGGCGGCAGTGTCCACAATTCCGAGAAAGGCCGTGTGGTTGTCCGGGGATGTCGTCTCAACAGGAGACCGAGAAAGACAGTCGGCATCGGTGTGTCGTTTTCTCGACTTGTAGGCAACAGTGAAGTCAAATTCTTGGAACCGAAGACTTCATCGTGCAAGGCGGCCAGACGGATCTTTCAAGTTGACTAACCAACAGAGTGGTGATCGCTGATAACGGTGAATGGGCGGCCGTACAAATAAGGACGAAACTTCAGGACTGCCTATACCATTGCAAGACATTCTTTTTCCGTCGTAGTGTAATTAGCTTCAACTCGGGGCAGCGTCCTGCTGGCGTAGGCGATCACGTTTTCGTTGTTGTCCTTCGACTGTACGAGCACTGCTCCAAGATCCACATTACTAGCGTCTGTATGAAGTATTGTTGGCGCGTCTTCATTGAAGTGGGCCAGCACGGGGGGTGTTTGCATGCGCTAACGAAGCTCGTGAAATGCCTGCTGTTGGTCTTCGCCCCATCAGAAGGGGGTATCTTCCCGAGTAAGCTGTGTCAATGGCCATGCGATGCGCGAAAAATTAGCAATAAACCGCCGGTAATAGGCACAGAGTCCTAAAAAAACGTCGCAATGATTTTTTTGTCTGATGGCGTCGCGAAGTTTGCCACGGCGGCAATTTTATCCGGGTAGGGTCGGATCCCTTGACTGCTCACGACGTGACCGAGGAATTGAAGTTCGTGGAAGCCGAAGTGGCACTTTTCTGGTTTTATAAGAGTAAGACCGGCCAAGCGTATTGCTTCAAAAACTGCTTCGAGCCTTTGTAAGTGTTACTCGAAAGTCGCCGAAAAGACAATCACGTCGTCGAGGTACACCAAGCAGGTTTGCCACTTAAGTCCCGACAGAACCGTGTCCATGAGACGCTGGAATGTTGCTGGCGCCGAACACAAACCGAAAGGAAGAACCTGAAATTCATAAAGTCCATCGGGCGTAACAAAGGCGGTCTTCTCACGATCTCTCTCATCCACTTCAATTTGCCAGTAGCCGTTTTTCAAGTCCATAGACGAAAAGTAGCGTGCGTTTCGTAGTCTATCCAATAAATCATCAGTACGCGGCAGAGGGTAGACGTCCTTCTTTGTGATCTGATTAAGCTTACGGTAGTTGACGCAGAAACGCAACCTACCGTCCTTCTTTTTGACGAGTACTACAGGTGATGCCCAAGGACTGTTAGATGGCCGAATAACACCATCTTCTAGCATCGTTTTCACCTGTTTTCGAATTGCCTCACGCTCCTTTGGGGCGACTCGATAATGATTTTGCCGGATGGGTCTGGCGTCGGAATCCGTAATGATGCGGTGTTTCGTCAGTGCCGTTTGACCGACTCTTGATGTGGATGAGAAGCAGCCGTGGAACTTGTTGATCAGCGTGAGAAGGCGGTCTCGCTCAATGGGAGATAACATTGGATCAACGTCGACAGGTGTTAGTGTAGTGATAGTAGACGCTGCTGCTTCCTCCACTAAATGACAATCTTCTGTTTGCAAGAGTTCATCAAAATAGGCCATAGCCGTGCCTTTAACTATGTGTCGGCGTTCTCTGCTGAAATTTCTCAATAGTAGTTCAGCGCATCCGTCAATAACAGTGATGACAGCCCTGGCAACAGAAATGCCGCTAGAGAATGCGAGCTCCTTGATGTGTTCAGCGATGCCAGTAACGTTTTGTAACTTGTCACAGTGCACGGATACGAGGAAACAACTTCGTGGCGGCAGTATGACGTCGTCATCGGCAATACGGAAGCGAGGTGGCTGGTGTTCCTCATCTGTAACAGTCTCCGAGCTTACAGTGAACTTTACGCTTCTGTCACGGATGTCGATCACAGCCGCGTAATCGCGCAAGAAATCCATTCCCAATATGAGCTGTTTACAGCACTCGTGAAGAATGACGAGGGGGGCGACAAAGGTGGAACCAGTGATGGAGAGTCGGGCCGTGCACTTTCCAACCGGTGTCATTAACTGACCTCCTGCAGTTCTTATATTAGGTCCCTGCCATGGCATCTTGACCTTCCTTAGTCTGTGGGCTATCTGCAGGCTTATTATATAAAAGTGGGAGCCGGTGTCCACAAGAGCCGTCACTTGGTGGCCGTCAATGTGAACGACGAGGTCAGCGCTCATAACGTCGGTTACGTCGGCAGTTGTTCCATTCGTCGGATTAGTCGTTGCTGTCGTCGTCTTCGGCATCGGTGGCTTCGAGCTGTTATATGTCTGCAATGGGGGCTGTTCGGAAGTTCGATTAATGGCAACCCCACCCCCCGAGGTCGCTGCGTCTAGTTTCCCCGTCGCGGGCTAGGGGACCTGCCCCTATTGACGTCGGCAAAACTGCGACGATTAGGTGAAATGCCCCGCGCAGGAGATGGAGGACGTGACCCGGGCCTCATTGTATTCTGCGGCGGTGTGTTCATATGAGTGTCATTGTTCGTGCGTCGACCGTCGTACGTAGCGTAATCATGGTAGCGAGGAAATACCGAGTACTGAGCGTCGCGATAACGGCAAACTCTGTAAACGTGCCCGGCCTCGCCACAATGAAAGCATACCGGTCGACGGTCAGCGGTACGCCACAAATCGATTTTCCGACGCTGGTAGGTAAATGGGGACTCACTATTGAACCACATTGTGGGCTTCACATTTTGGCTAAATGGCATTCGTCTTGTCGGCGAGATTAGTGCGGTTGGAAAAGTCGTCGGCGGTGACATCGGCTGTGTTTGCAGGGTTGGTGGTGGTCCAGTCATTGGAGTCTGTTGTGCTGAAGGCGTGACGACGGGGTGTCGGACTGCATCAGCATAAGTAAAATGTCGTCGCACACCATTATAGCCGGATGAAGAGAGAACCTGGTGGACCTCATCCCGGACAACATCAGCGACAAAAGACAATGCCGGCGTCGGTTCAGTTGCTGGAATTAAACCAAGCTGCCGAAGCTCCTCCCTCAAAATCTCCCGGATGACTTCCCGCAGAGGCCTGTAGTTGTCGCAGAGGCTCACCGCAGTCGTAACAGGGCTACTCGCTCGAATGTTGACCGGGTTCTGCTGGCGGTACCGTTGCTGTAGGGCCCGTTCAATAGCTGTGGCTTCTTTCGTGAACTCAGCTACTGTTGTTGGCGGATTTCTCACAAGCCCAGCAAACAGTTGCTCCTTCACGCCTCGCATTAGATACCACAGCTTTCTGTCTTCCGGCATCTCGGGATCCACCCTGCCGAAAAGAAGGGTCATGTCCTCGGCGAACATAGCGACGCTCTCATTTGGTTTTTCAATTCGAGCTTCCAAGAGACGTTGCGCATTCTCCTTTCTGTCAAGACTACTAAAGGTGTCGATCAGCTGGTTGCGGAAGTCGTCCCACGTAGCCATGCTTCTTTCCCTGTTGATGTACCACGTCTGGGCGTTGTCTTTCAGGTAGAAGTACACATTCGTGAGCTTGTCTTCTGCGGTGGCCCACTGGTTGTACTTCGCGCAGCGTTCGAACTGGCCCAGCCAGTCTTGTGCATCTTCATAGGTCTCACCATGAAAGCAGTCAGGAATCATGGGATTCTGAAGTGTCATGTGCGATGTAGCTGCAGTGGCCATGGTGGTTGAAGGAGGCAAGCGATTGCTGGCAGTTTCTGGCAAGGGATTCAGCTCGAGAGCTAGGCCTCGCAGACGGCGGCTGGAACGGTGGACTGGTGTGTCGACGGGTGGTAGTGATTCCGGGCTCGAATGTCGGGTCGGCGAAGGGGTGCCAAGCATAAAGACGTACCCCGCACCTTCACCAGTGTGACGACGCGAGATTGACGAGCACACAAAGTGCCTCAAACAAATACGATTTATCGATCGCAGGAAACAAACTGCAACGACTTCTTCATCTTTTGCCCTCGGCCAAGGATACTCGCGCTGCTTCGTTGTCCTCACCACTGGCACATACGTGCGGCAATATCCATGATATTATAGCCATCCCAAGAACTCCTGCAATCACTCTGTACGCAGATGATACTAGTGTGTTTTTCTCAGGCACGCAACTCGATAAAATAGGCATTCAAACTAATGCATGGTTAGAAGAATTAGCATTATGGTTACATATAAATAAACTTAACCTGAATGTTAGTAAAACAAAAGTTTTCGTGTTTAAAGCACGTAACAAAGCAGATAATTTTGAACTTCAGCCTGCATTTCAAAGCAATGCAGTTGAACGTGTTTCTTCCTACAAGTTTTTAGGTGTTTTTTTTTTGAAGAACACTTAGATTGGTCCCATCACAATAATAAAATTCATGCCAACATATCAATGTCCCTCGCTGTACTACACAAGCTTAGAGACCTTGTTCCAAAATCTTCAAAGTGTCAGTATATCACACCCTAATTCATTCACACCTTCATTACTGCATAATGATATGAGGGTCTACATCTAAAGCTAATCTTGTTAGGCTAATAAGATTGCACAAGAAAGCAATACAATATGTAGAAAACCTATGATAAAACGATCACACAGGTTCATACTTCTTAGAACACTGTGTTCTAAAGGTGAATCAACTACATGAGTTTCATTTACTCTGTTATGTTTTTAAGAAAATTAAGCGTAATTCTTCTAGATATATGAAACTGCAATCTAGTAGCTATGTGCCTTATGAATTAAAAAACGACCATTCTAGAATTCCACTTGTCCGAACCACCTATGGAACGCAAGCACCTACATAATTATTTCCCAGTATTCTCAAAAAACACACTCAGGTTATAGAAATCACGCAGAAACCTTTTTCTCTGAAATCTTTCAAAAAATATATTAAAGCTTACTTTCTATGCTGTCCTATAGATTGATAAGTTCTGTATATAGCAGTCATATGTTTCTCTGGTTTCGTTATTTGTAGTGTTATGAATATTTTTTATTACTGTACAATAATGTACTCCATTTACTCTGTACAAAAACAACGTTACGCATGCATTAATAGTGTGTTATATTGTATATCTTTTTATATTGTATGCTCTGAGTGGTGCTTTCGGGTACTTGGCTCCCGTCAGGCAGAGGACATCTGCCTTTTGCCCTCGTATCCGAGACATACATTTGTCTGAAATAAAGACAACAACAACAACAACAACAACAACAACAACAACAACAACAACAACAACAACAACAACCACCTCCTAAATGCGCCCAGTTTTATTGACGCATGTTCGAGCACTGGTGGTATATCCGAAAGCTTACCAGAATCATTGCACAGTGAAGTGCGCCAGCAGCGTGCGAAAATTGAAGAAATGTCCCGCATAAAGAATGACGTTAATAGGCTACATCTGTTGATGCCGATTATAGGCCAACCAATGGCAGTTCCACAATCGGAAACAAGTGAAGCGTGCGTGTACGTGTATATTTATTGCTTTCTATTGCATTGCGCGATACGTTCTTCAAACGATTTGCACCCTCCGTGCCCAGAATGAAATCTTCATCCACGTGTTTAGCAGCGGGACACAGCTGTCGCTACAGAAGCCACGATGATATTCGACAAGAAAATTAGGCGACGTGAAATGACGAGTGACCTCCATGAAATAAATCCGTAGCCTATACCAGAAACGCCTATTTGCCGACAAGCCCACGATCGAGCCATCATTAATAGCCGGGTGCACCTTCGAGAGCCCCACTTCTGTACACTCGCCGGCACCGGGTTATTCGTCTATACGACGCCGCCGCCGAAATCTAACTGATGAAAGCTTCGCCTTAAAAAAATGACCCGACGCTTCGTGACTATATAGTTGGTTGACAGACTGACGGTAAGTAAACGCTGCTTTGTTGACCGACTGACCATGCTACTGCAGCGCCATGCAGGGTTTCACGCAGGACACCAGAAGTTTACGCGAACAAGGGTGAAACCAGAACACGACCGCCGGGTGCAACGCTCGATCGAAGCGTAAAAACGAAGAGGGCACCGGGAGTTGTCTCTGCACCCAATGCATGTCCAGCAGGGGCCAGTGCTGAGTGATAACGCGCCCACCGACAGGCCGTAAGCGTCTTGCATCAGCGGCGAGCATAAACATGCATCGGCAACAGCTCATTGAGAGCTGCGGCTCCAGGGCACGTGGTGCGCCGAACGCGATTCTTGTCTTATGGCAAGCAGCGAGTCGGCCGAGAGCGACCACGCACCACGCTCTCGGCCGACTCTTCATCTTCTTTTCTTCTTTCGGGCGGGAGGGGGCTGCAGCTTAGGGCTTGGAGACATCTTTGTAAATAGCGGGCCGGGAAGATAACTACATTCAGCCTTCTCTAAGTCGTCGGCAATACATACAAAGGGCCGAGATTCAAAGGAACTCTCTTCCTTCGTCCAGACCGATTGCCAAGGCAAGGATCTAAGCTCGAGCTCCCGACCCAGCCCTGGACTGCCCCCCTCGACTGTCACTGCTGCGATTTTGTATGCTCTTTATTTTGTCGTTTCATTCATTTCACATCTACACAACGGTCGAGCAGTGGTTATTTGTGGTCCTCGTTTAGCGGTTGATCTTACGAGTTTAAATCCACAGAGCAAGCTACTTGTTTGAAAACGTGCTCACTTACACGTGACCTTGAAAGGGACGCCACATAAAGTACTGATGAAGCGCTCTTTGACCACTATTTTCCTTAATGATGCAGCAACATCAATAATTTAAGATTAATATATGGGGTTTAACTTCCCAACCTAATCATATGATTATGAGAGACGCCGTAGTGTAGGGATCAGGAAATTTCGACCACCTGGGGTTCTTTAACGTGCATTAAAAGACAAAATGAATGTCGACATTGAATTTTACAAACTTCACTCAGAATTGTCAGCGTTGGCACGTAAGTGTGAAGTCACATAATTTAAAAGTTTTTTTTTTATTTCGGCTGCTGTTACTCCAAGAAAAGATCCTGCAACTTACTGAATTCAGCCTTTGCTTTTCTTCGCAGTGCAGTGCCTTCTTCGCCTATGACCTCAAATGAAGGCGCTAACCACTACTGGCTAAATTAATTACATCACAACCTCGACATCTCCAGCCTCAATATCCATTCTGGGAACAAAGGCCTTCTCTAGCTAAAGGCGAGGGGGCAAGATGCAATATCAAACTTGAGCAAGGCTAACGTAGGATCGGCAATGCTAAAGATACGAGTAGTGACGTGATATATTTCCTCCCTCGCAAATGGTTCGAAGTATGCAACCACTGCACTTAGACTCGTTTGACGCTCTCCACTACCATGTGCCCTCAGTGACAAAGACCGTGCTTTCCTCTCTGGGGTCGTCGAAATTCTGATTCCGCAATGCCACGTCATTCATCGGAAAACGACAGCATACCACCCGCAGACTAACGGGCTTACGGAATGGTTTAACCGCACGCTGGGTGATATGCTCTAAATGTACGTGGCATCTGATCATAGCAACTGGGACTCTGTTCTCCCATACGTCACATTCGCATATAACACTGCAATACAAACAACCACGGGCTTTTCACCTTTCTTTCTTCTTTACGGACGCGAGCTTTCCCATACAATCGATATGCTACTTCCCTACCGTCCAAATGCTTCCGAGTGTCCACCTATTTCCGATGCAGCTCGACAAGTCGAAGAGTGCCGCCAGCTCGCCCGTACGTTCACCTCGGACGAGCAGCAACGCCAGAAGGAAAAGCGTAGCACCACCCTTCCAGAACCCAGCTATGCCCCAGGGTCTTTTGTGTGGCTCGCCATTCCACACCAAACTCCGGGTCTCTCTTCGAAACTTGTCTACCGGTACGAGGGCCCTTACACCGTTTTGGAGAAAGCCTCTCCGTTTATATTCCTAAATGAACCAGTTTCCCGATAGGACGACATGCGCTGGCGTGCACGTGACATCGTCCATGTTTCCCGCCTGAAACCATACCATGAGCCTCTGCCTGAAACTTCTTAGGTCGCCAGGATGGCTCCTTTTTCAGCATGGGCGACTGGTAAAAAGAAGATGTGCCTGCAGCGAGCAGCATCGCCAACGCCCGGCTCTCCTGGCTGGTGCTTCGGTTCGCTGCTGTACCGGTCTATGGACGATTCTTGACGCTGCCTCGTCGCTGTCCTTAACGACTAATAAACCTCTTCACGAAATAAATAAACAAATAAATAAATAAATAAATAAATAAATGAATGAATAACAAGACCTGCTTTTTTGTATCACCGGTACAACGTGTGAATCTTCGTGCTATTCCTCGCCATCAAAAAAAAAAAGCAAGAACACATACGCTTGTCAATGTACAGGGATTTGGGATAATTTGAAAGATGTCCAAGGCTCTTTCACAACGCTTGTGAAACGTATGAAGACTGGTTTAGCGACCACGGACGGACGGAAAAACTGTTCAGAAAAATAACTGCCTGCATTGTTGCCGGAGCCCGAGCCCATCACTGCTGCCCGGGCCCATCATTAGAGTAATATTGGCCCACCGTGAATGACTAGTAGCTATGACGTCGGGCTATGATCAAGGTCACAGTTTTGATCAGTGTCATGAAGACCGAATTTCAATGACAATTTGATGCGAAAACATTCACTTCGTTAAATTTCAGTGCTCGTTCTGCGACATCGTGTGCTTGTGACGTCAGATGTCAGACAGTCTTAAAACCTTCACCATCCGAGGCTGTCAAATAGTCCAAACTAATACGTAGTCATATACTGATCTTGTATACATGTACACTGATCTCTATTTTGGCAAATATTTGCTGCATAGAAAAAAAATGTTGACTAGAACACGCATTACGTGATATAGAAACCAGTTTCAGTAACGTTGCTGTCCCTTCTGGTCTTTCGCAATTGAAACCTAAAACCGAAGCCTTTAGTGTTGGGAATCTCAAAAAGTATTCATGACGAAAAACGTATAGTACTAGAGTTGTCGATATGAACGTCCCACAGCTTAGGCTAAAGAACAACAGCCATGGAAGAGAAAATATATCAGTGACCCTTGAAAGTGTGCTGTGAATTATAAGTGCATGGAACCCCAAATGTGGAACTGCACATTGATATATACTTAATGCATGTCGTTGCGCCAATTTTTGCCAAGATGGCCTCACCGTGTGCGATCTCTGCGCTTAATATCTGGTGAGGCAGATTTCTTACCGCTCACAAATAAATTCAGCTGCTGTGGAAAGAAACATTTTCGTGAAAAGGAAACAACATGGGCATACGCACAGCCGTCTCTTACCTCCTGGAGAATCGTCGACAAGCAAGCAGTCATCATCATTGTTTGTGATGACCAACGACTCCCCGACGATGACTGAAAAGCAAAAGACATGGGTTCAATGAAAATCCTGCAACACACTCGCATACAAGAGGAACGCAAGTGCTCAGAATATTTATTATTATTGCACATTTAGCTGACCTCCTAAATGCGCCCAGTTTCATTGGCATGTTCGAGCACTGGTTGTACATCCGAAAGCTTGCCAGAATCATTGCACAGTGTAGCGCTCCAGCTTCGTGCGAAAATCGAAAAAAATAGCCCGCATAAAAAATTACGTCAATAGGCTACATCTGTTGATGCCGATTATAGGCCAACCAATGGCAGTTCCCCAATCGGAAACAAGTGAAGCCAAGCGTGTGCGTGCATAATTATTGCTTTCTATTGTATTGCGCGATACGTTCTTCAAACAATTTGCACCCTCCGTGCCCAGAATAGAATCTTCATCCACGTGTTTAGCAGCGGGACACAGCTGTCGCTACAGAAGCCACGATGATATTCGACAACAAAATTAGGCGACGTGAAATGACGAGTGACCTCCATGAAATAAATCCGTAGCCTATACCAGAAACGCCTATTTACCGACAAGCCCACGATCGAGCCATCATTAATTACCGGGTGCACCTTCGAGAGCCCCACTTCTGTACACTCGCCGGCACCGGGTTATTCGTCTATACGACGCCGCCGCCGAAATCCAACTCATGAAAGCTTCGCCTTAAAAAAAATGACCCGACGCTTCGTGATTATATAGTTGGTTGACAGAGTGACGGTAAGTAAGCGCTGTTTTGTTGACCGACTGACGATGCTACTGCAGCGCCATGCAGGGTTTCACGCAGGACACCAGAAGTTTATGCGAACAAGGGGGCAACCAGAACACGACCGCCGGGTGCAACGCTCGATCGAAGCATAACAACGAAGAGGGCGCCGGGAGTTGTCTCTGCACCCAATGCATGTCCAGCAGGGGGCAGTGCTGAGTGATAACGCGCCCACCGACTGGCCGTAAGCGTCTTGCGTCAGCGGCGAGCATAAACACGCATCGGCAACAGCTCATTGAGAGCTGCGGCTCCAGGGCACGTGGTGCGCCGAACGTGATGCTGTCTTACGGCAAGCAGCGAGTCGGCCGAGAGCGACCACGCCTCTTCATCTTCTTTTTTTCTTTCGGGCGGGAGGGGGGTGGCTGCAGCATAGGGCTCGGAGACATCTGTGTAAATAGTGGACCGGGAAGATAACTACATTTAGCCTTCTCCAAGGCGTCGGCAATACATACAAAGAACCCAGATTCAAAGGAACTCTCTTCCTTCGTCCAGACCAATTGCCAAGGCAACGATCTAAAGCTCGAGCTCCCGTTCCAGCCCTGGACTGCCCGCCTCAACTCGCACTGCTGTGATTTTGTATGCTCTTTATTTTGTTATTTCATTCGTTTTCACATCTACACAAGGGTCGAGCAGTGGTTATTTGTGGTCCTCGTTTAGCGATTGATCTTAAGAGTTTAAAAATCCACAGAGCAAGCTAGTTGTAAACACGCTCACTTCCACGTGACCTTGAAAGGGATGCCACATAGGGTACTGATGAAGCGCTCTTTGAACACTGTTTTTCTTAAAGATGCACCAATATGTTTAATTTAAGATTAATATGTGGGGTTTAGCGTACCAACCCAGCCCCGCCGCGGTGGTCTAGTGGCTAAGGTACTGGGCTGCTGACCCGCAGGGCGCGGGTTTGAATACCGGCTGCGGCGGCTGCATTTCCGATGGAGGCGGAAATGTTGTAGGCCCGTGTGCTCAGATTTGGGTGCACGTTGAAGAACCCCAGGTGGTCGAAATTTCCGGAGCCCTCCACTACGGCGTCTCTCATAATCTTATGGTGGTTTTGAGACGTTAAACCCCACATATCAATCAAAGAAGTGTGTAACTATAGTTGCTAATGACTCTGTTATTTTTCAAGCAAACTCCACAAAATTTTACAAGTTGCTTGAATGAAAATTCTAGTAGATGTACTGTGAATTGGACAATAAAAATTCTATGTCATTTTTAAAATCATTTTACAATTTTTATTTTTGAAGGAACATCTGTGAAAAAGCTTTTGCGGGAAAAAGGGCGAAATCTGTTCTGCTTATCATACTTGCCCGTCGTATTGTTCAAAAGCACAATAAGAATTGTAGGCATGACCACTCTTTCGACAAAAGTTTAGATGTTTCATGACTCGATTTTTAGTGCCTTTTTTTTTCTTAAAGAAAAGAAGCTTTCGTAGAAGAAATAAAATCGTGGTGGAAACACCATTATTTTGCTTCAGAAAGGGTGCGCGTCCTTCATAAAGTTTTTCACTTGAATAGCTGCAGTGGTTACAGAGCAAGTGTTCATTTTCTGGCAAAAAAAAAAAAAAACAGTGCTGGGAAAAAACCGAGTTGCCGCGGTGACGTCACGGGATCAGAGACATTTCGGGGTCATTTTCAAATGCTTTCCACCGCGCGTAAAAACTCGCCACTTTGTGGAAGCGCTCGTTAGTGATGCTGGAACATCCTGCTGTGAAAATTGAAAAAATCGCATTTTTTTTTCAGTCGATTTTGCCCTTCCTTTTCACAGCAAGTAATGAAGGGGTCATATTGTCACGGGGTCGTGACGTGGCCGAAGACAGGAGCGTTGGAATTTAACTGTTTATTTGGGCGAACCTGTGCCCGGTAAACGGAAAGTCCGATCACAGTAGCAGTCTTGGACTGATAGCGGCGAACGGAGCGTCGATTAACTACTGACAAGCGGCGAAGTGCGTCGGCATTTATACTCTTGCCATCCAATGTTCTAGCGTTATCGCTGGCGGTGGCGTAGGTTCCAGAATAATCTGTACAGTTCGCAGAGTGGGCGTGATCTTATCGAAACGATCTACCAAAGTCCGGAAGCTTCTCGAAAACTGCACGCGCGTTTTGCGCTGAGAATTGTGTAGTGTTTTGGGGCGATAACAAAACTTGAGAAATGGAACGTAGCAATAATATTCCTTCTATCTGGCCAGATGTTTCACGTACAGCCCAGGTGCCAACTATGTCGAGCGAATCCTGCGCCTTCTACGACGGCCACACGTTGGTTCACAGTGTAGTTCGCGGCGTTGTTTCCTCACGAGCTCCGCCGGGCAAAACCGAGCCCACCGCGGTCCCAGGGGGCGCACCACTCGCCGGCGCATCCTTTCGCCGCCGTCGCGTGGCGCCTTCGTGGGGCGGATCGGTTTGGGAAGCTGATTTACAGCCCCCCCCCAACCGCTAACAAAATTCATGCTCGTCGCGTGCCGATATCGCGCCGCCATGTGTGTGGGCGCAAAACACCTGGGATTGCTCGCGCCCAGCGCGTGAATAGAGCATCCGCCACCGGGTTTTCAAGCAAGTGCAGCCAAGTCTGTTTACAGTTTGTGCTGCCACTGGTGGTGGCAAAGCAGACGCGGCCACGCCTCCAACTTCCGGCGAGGCTAGGAGCATCATACTACCGCTTTCAAGTTGCTGTCGTCGAGTTCAGTCCCACCCAACGAATGAACGAGAAATGTAAAGCGAACCCCAGAGCCGCAGTGCTTCTGTTGATATCGGCCCCCATTATTTTTTCACGCCAACCGGCTCGAGACTCGCGACTTCCTGCGAGTTCGCGTGGCTGCAACGAATCCTATAGCGCGGCGTATGACAACACGAGCGCCCAAGCTTTAGGCTAGGGTTACGTCTGACCTCATTGAAATGCGATCGATGTTTGTATTTTCGACTTGATCGTGACAGGTTAGAGGCTGAGGCCAGTGACACGACCAGAATACTTGTCAGTCAGATACAAACTGAGCGACGCAGCATTTGCGTGGAGACCTCCACCCGCATTCACACACACACAAAAAGAGTACGATGCGGCACATTATGATATGCCACGCATCGTTATTGGCTGAAAACGGATGGCCAAAGGCAAAACGTACTTACGAGATAAGTTTTGTGAATTTGGCCTCTGGACTCGTATTTTGGAATTTTAGCAGTGGAGTTTTTTCAAGCCCGGAGAGTTCCAGCAATTCGCGAGCTCAAATTTTCCTCATTTCAATTTTCCAACCGCGCACGCTTTCCTAACGTCAACGTCTTCTGCTTCGCTCTCAGACCACGTGCGTCGAATTCTCCGGCGCGGAATGCAATAGCTCTATTGAGGGAAACAATGAGTACCGAGAGAGAGAGAGAGAGAGAGAGAGAGAGAGAGAGAGAGAAATAGTGATATACTTGAGAAAAATATTTTTCGGACCAGGTGAGATTCGAACCCTCGTAGCCTCCATCTAAAGGCGAGCACTTGAACCTATAGGATATGCATGCATCCAAACAGAGGATATTATCGCGTTGAACAATAATGTACAGTATATTATGCTGGTGGGAAAGGAAAGTGATAGTGAAGAGAACAGGAAGGTAAAGAGGGGGGGGGGGTGATCGAGTCAGCAGAGAGAGACATAAATAAAGAGAAAAACACAAATGGAAGGAAAGAGAGGAAAATCGAAGGCGAGATAACTAGCACAGAGATAGAAACTCCGATAGAAAGGAGGAGAAATAGAGAAAGAAAGTAAATGAGAAGATAAAAAGTTGGAAAAACAGAGAAACAGAAATAGAGAAATCGATGGAAATGAAGAGCAGACAGCGAAAAAAAATAGAAGAAATGGGGAGAATATGAGGATATAAAGAAATAGAAAATTAGAAAAATAAACTGAGAAAAACAACAGATCTTAAAAAACAGAGAAAGTGACGAAAGAAAAACAAAAACAAACAGAAACAGTAACTTCGCACTTCCTGCAAGCTTGGAACCAATATTGCGAAGCTGTTTTAATGTTGCTGCTTTTTTATTAACAGAAATTCTCAGCCGATCCTCTTGCTGGGCGCAAAATTAGCGAATCCGTCTGAACAAAGACAACGAGCTCCTACGCACGAAGAGCTTCGTGAACTTGCATGGCCGCTGAACTGTGCCGTGGTCGCGGCGGTGACCGTGATGATGATGTTTGATGTTTTATGGCGCAAGGGCCGATTCACGGCCAAAGAGCGCCAGTTCATCTTACTAAAAAATATGGACAATGATTGTGATAAGCGGCTGTATAAGGGCCATAAAATTCCTCGCAGTAAGGCGGGTAAAAACATACAGGTAATAAAATCATGACCATGCCGTGAAAGGTGTGTGTGATGTGAACAGATGACAAAAGTTGGTGATAATAAAAGACGATGGTGGATATGTATGGCAATAGCACAAGTGCCTCACTCGTTCAAACCCTTGCGTCCAAGGGCCGTGAGGCATGTGCTTTTTTGTGTAGCCACCGCAGCAAAAACCTCTCTGGAGAGGTCCTGCTACGGTATGCCCGGGTATATGACATGAAAGCTGTGAATTTCTTTTAAAAACGCTAACAATGAATTATGACTAAAAAGAGGTTCCCTACCGACAAACATTGCAGGGTGTAAAGGTATATGTTGTCGGTAGAGTATTGGAAAATGTTGTTTTCTAAGAGTTTCTAAGTGTTTACACTGAATTAACATGTGAAGGACGGTTAAGTATTCCCCACATCTGTCACACAATGGTGGATTGCCACCAGACAAAAGGTGTGTGTGTGTCGTGTATGTGTGTCCTATCCTGAGTCTTGTTAGTGTTACCTCTGTTAGACGCGATTTTGATACTGGTGGCCAATGGCCAAGGTGTGGCTTGATAACGTGTAGTTTGTTTTGTGTGTGTGTATCCCACTTGCTCTGCCAGTAGTCCCTGAGTTTTCGTTTGAGAGACGGCTTAAGATCAAGGACCGGGATTGATGTCGGTGTAACGGCGGTGCTTTCGTGGGCGGATGCAGCAAGCTGATCCGCCATCTCGTTGCCTTGAATCTCACGGTGCCCTGGCACCCAGCACACAACAACATGTCTGTTGAGTGTGTAGAGGGTGCATAAAATGGAGTAAAGTGAAACGAGGACAGGGTTTTTTTGTTTTTTAAGACTGTGCAGAGCCGTTACCACACTGAGGGAGTCTGTATAAATTACTGCTTTTTGTATTTGTGATTGTTTGATGTGTTTAGCTGCCACAAGTATCGCGTAAGCTTCCGCTGTGAAGATACTTGTGCCTGGATGTAGAGGGCCAGCATCCGAAAAGGAAGGGCCAACAGCAGCGTAGGACACAGAAGAGTTAGACTTAGAGGCATCTGTGAAAAACTCAGGACGTGTGTATTTGTATTGAAGTTCCAAGAAGTATGTTCGAATATGGGCAATAGGCGCATGTTTTGTAACTTCTAAAAAAGACACATCGCAATCTATAGTCTGCCACTGCCACGGTGGCGGGTATGCAACAGGAGCCATTAAACTGTGTTCAAGTGATACTGCAGTTTCTTCAGCTAGACCCTTCAGGCGAACTGAGAAGGGCTGCCTCATTGAAGGCCTGTTTTGAAAAAGAATGGAGCTCGATAAGTCATTAATAGTAGAGTATGAGGGGTGCCTCTTGTCTGCTTTCACCTTAAGGAAATATATAAAGGACATGTAGGTTCTTTGCAGATGAAGGGACCACTCATTTGACTCAACGTAAAGGCTTTCTACGGGGCTGGTGCGAAAAGCACCCGTAGAAAGGCGGATGCCCGAATGGTGCACGGGATCCAGCATCTTCAAAGCACTTTGAGTCGCTGACTGATAAACAATGGCCCCATAATCTAAGCGGGTGCGAATAAGGCTTCTATACAGGTTCATGAGGCATTTCCTGTCACTACCCCACGTAGTACGTGACAACACTTTTATAACATTCATGGCTTTTAAACATTTTGTTTTTAAATACTTTATGTGGGGTACGAAGGTCAACTTGTTGTCCAAGATTAAGCCTAAGAATTTATGCTCGGCTTTGACGGACAGTTGTTGCCCGTTCAGTTGAATGTCGGGTTCCGAGTGCATGCCTCTCTTTCGAGAGAACAAGACACATGTGCTTTTTTGTGGGTTAAGTCGAAATCCGTTTTCATCTGCCCATTTGGAGACCTTATTTAAACCAAGCTGAACCTGCCGCTCACACATGGCCAAGTTGCATGACTTGAAGCCAAGCTGAACGTCGTCGACATATGTACAATAGAACATATTGCGAGGGATGGACAAGTGCAAGGAATTAATCTTGATGAGAAAAAGTGTGCAGCTAAGTACACCACCTTGTGGCACGCCTGTTTCCTGGACGAATGTTTGGGAAAGAACCGTGCCCACTCGGACACGGAATGTCCGGTTTGACAGGTAACTTTCGATTATGTGAAACATTCTTCCGCGCACGCCAAGGTGGGACAGGTCTCTTAGAATTCCGAAACGCCATGTTGTATCATAAGCCTTTTCGATATCGAGGAATACAGAGAGAATATATTGTTTATGGACGAAGGCGTCCCTGATCTGTGCCTCGATACGAACAAGGTGGTCTGTGGTGGATTTACTTTCTCGAAACCCGCACTGAAATGGATCGAGCAAATTGTTTATTTCAAGAAAGTGTACAAGTCTGCAGTTTATCATTTTTTCAAAGATTTTGCACAAGCAGCTTGTGAGTGCAATAGGCCTATAACTGGAAGGTAAGGAAGGGTCCTTGCCCTCTTTCAAAACGGGAATTATAATAGCCTCTTTCCAGGAGTTAGGGATAGTGCCAGAAAACCAGATAGCATTGTACAAACAAAGTAAGGTTTTTCGCGTTTCGATCGGCAGGTTTTTTAACATTTCATAAACGACACGGTCAGAACCTGGGGCAGAAGTACTGCAGGAGTTTAGGGATGTTCGGAGCTCAGCTAGACTGAACGCTTGATTATATGCCTCGTATCCAGTGCATTTGTGTTCGAGTTTCTGCTTTTCTATTCTTGTTCTGTATTTTTGGAAAGTGTCAGTATAGTGGGATGAGCTGGACACCTGTTCGAAGTGTGCACCGAGGAAGTTTGCCTGATCTTCCAAGGTGTCACCCTGAGTGTTTACGAGTGGAAGTGTGTGTACTTGTTTTCCTGCTATCCTACCGACCATGTTCCACACTTTAGCTTCCTGTGTGTATGAATTGATCCCTGACAAAAACTTCTGCCAACTTTCTCTTCTTGCCTGCCGACGCGTTCGCCTGCCTTGAGACTTTATTTTCTTGAAGGTGTCAAGATTTTCGGCTGTCGGTGAGTTCCGAAGCAGCCTCCAAGCTCTGTTTTGCTGTTTGCGCGCGTTTCGGCATTCAGAGTTCCACCATGGCACACGCCGTTTTCCAGGGTGTCCATTTGTTTGTGGGATGCATTTTGTTGCAGCATCAATCAAAAATGCTGTGAAGTAGTTGACAGCAACATCAATGTTCAAAGTACTTATGTCATTCCAACCTAGACGAGCGATGGTATAAAAGTGTTCCCAGTCGGCTCTGTTTATGAGCCACTTGGGAACACGTGATGGACACTCAGTTACTGTATTTGTGCTCAAAACTATGGGGAAGTGGTCACTTCCGTACAGATTACTGATGACTTTCCACTGGAGTAGGGGCACAAGAGATGGGGATACTATGCTTAGGTCTATGGAGGAGTAGGTGTTATTGGCGAGATTATAATACGTTGAGTCTTTTCGATTTAGAAGACACGCGCTTGAGGAGAGAAGGAACTCTTCAATCAGTCGACCTCGCGCGTCATACCGAGAGTCACCCCATAGCCTGCTATGCGCATTAAAGTCTCCAAGGAGAACATAGGGCTCCGGAAGTTCATCAATTAAAGAGTGTAAATCACGTTTTTGCAGCTGATAGCTAGGAGGAATGTAGATAGTGCAGATTGTGATCAGTTTATCAAAAAGAACTGCTCGAACAGCCACTGCCTCAAGGGATGTTTGGAGTTGTAAGTGTGTGCACGCAATTCCTTGATTCACAATGATGGCAACACCTCCGGATGATGTCATAGCATCAACACGGTCCTTTCGGAATATAACGTATTTACGGAGAAAATTTGTGTGCTTTGAATTAAGGTGTGTTTCTTGTACACACAGCACTTTTGGTGAGTATTCGTGTAAGAGTTCTTGGATGTCGTCAAGGTTTCTGAAAAGGCCCCTGACGTTCCATTGTATAATTTGAGTGTTCATGGTGAATGTAAAATAGTGCTGTGTGTACGAAAAGCGAGTGGCTGTTTAGACAGAGTTTGACTTCACTTAACAGGGCCGTCACCAGGCCCTGTTATCGGCTTTTTTGTTTTCTTGGCGCGCTCCAAGGAGCCACGCCGCTCTTTCGGCACCAAGGGTGCCGACGTATCCATTGCCTCCTCGGAGGCACTGGATGCCCGCACGTGCGGGCTGCTAGTTCGAATTTCGGGCCTCACCTGCGGAGGTGAGGCCTTGAGACTGGAGGACTCTGGAGTCTCCGGTCTCTGTTTGGGAGTAGGCGGTGTAGCCTGGGCTACAGCCGCCTTGGGGGCAGGTGCCACAACCACCGGCTCGGTATGCGCGGGCCGAGGGAGTGGCGAGGGCTGGTGCGGCGGTGCCCCCTGACGCGCCGCATCAGCGTATGTAGCTCCATAGAATGGAGCGACTCTTCGCCGTGCTTCCTTAAATGTAATGTTTTCCTTCACCTTCAACGTAATTATTTCTTTTTCTTTTTTCCAGTATGTGCAGGAGCGTGAATATGCGGCATGGTTTCCTTCGCAGTTTACACAGTGTGGTGGTTGTTTGCAGTTCTCAGACACGTGGCCTAGAACTCCACATTGTGCACAAGTCTGGCGACCACGACACGTTTTGGAGCCATGGCCATATTTCTGGCATTGGAAGCAACGGCGGGGGTTGGGAATATATGGTCTCACGGATGTCTTTGTGTACCCAGTCTGAATAGTTTCCGGCAAATCGCTCGAAGCAAAGGTCAGTACTAAGTGTTTGGTTGGGATTTCCTTTTGATCTCTTCTGATCTTAATACGCTGTACGTTTGTCACGTTCTGGCTCTTCCATCCTTCCAGAAGTTCAGCTTCCGTCAGCTCAAGCAAATCTACGTCTGATACGACCCCGCGAGATGAGTTCATGGACCTGTGTGGCGTAATACTGATGGGTGTGTCTCCAAACGTTGTGAGGGTGTTCAGTTTATCGAATTGGTTTTGTTCATGTATTTCAAGGAGTAGATCTCCACTGGCCATTTTGGTAACCTTGTACCCGGCACCGAGAGTTTCGGTTAAGGACCTAGCCACTACGAAGGGGGATACTGTTCTGGCTTGCTTGTTAGTTTTTTCACAGTGTATAACATGGAATCGAGGAAAGGTTTGTCTTGGCCGCATGAAAAAGTTGATATCTTCGGTGCGTACCCGCTTTGAGGAGGCACGATCACTTAGTAAAGGGAATGCTTTGTGCATGCTAATTGTATGTTGTTCGGTAGCGTTGGCGGCCACCCACCACGGAGCCCAACGAGGGGACGCTGCAGGTTTACAGATGCTGAAACCTGCAGACGCCAGCCGTACAACGCCACTATAACCCAATGCGCCTAGACCAAGGTAGGCTATTTGCACAGGGTTAACCCTAGCCGCCAGGAAGTTTGGAAGTAAACGGAAGAGAGTAGAAGACAGGACAGATAAACAGTAAGAGATAAAGACGAAGATGTAGGGAGAGAGAGATAGGAAAAGGCGACTGCCGATTTCCCCTGGGTGGGTCAGCCCAGGGGTGCCGTCTACGTGAAGCCGGGGCCAAAGGGGTGTGTTGCCTCTGCCGGGGGGCCTTAACGGTCCAATCACCCAGCGTCGGCTCAACCCCCAGGATCCCCTTTTCCCCGGACACGGCAAAGCCACGCACGGCTAGGCGTGGGAGGGAGTAGAAACTCCCCCGTTAGCTCGGGTCCGTGGTGTCGCTACACACCAAACGCCTACTTGCGCAGGCGCCCCTGCGGGCGGCGGTGACCGTGGAATAAAATAGTTTACACCTTCGAAAACACGCGAGCGATTCACGATACGGCGCTACAAAAGGCACATCAGTATTCTAGAGTGTTATGTTAACTCCACTAGTTCAATTGAACGTTATTTGCTTTAGCAGCATGAAGCTCCAAGCTCACCGCATTGGCCATATTCAAGAGCAACGTGTGCTCCATCTTTCAGACAAGGGAACGGGCAGCACTTTGTTCCCAACTACGTTCTTATTCCACTTTCGCCGTCATCGTTATCCGCTAAACATGCTTGACGCGTGGAGCGTCTTACTGGGAATCATTATTCGCGCACAGGCATCCAAAGCGTATTTTTCGTGCCCAAACTTGGGTGCGCGCTAAAGAACCCCAGGTGGTGGAATTATCCGGATCCCTCCACTACAGCGTCTCTCGCAATCATATGGTGGTTTTGAGACGTTAAACCCCACACATCAATCTAAGGCGTATTGTTCGCGTATCGCAATGGAAAAAGCCTTGAAGGGCCACTCACCACCCCACGTTTAAAGCCGAGGGGGTGATTTTCTCCTCTTCTTCATACACACGATGTATCCTCCTCGCACCTTAGTTATTGAATGCACGTGAACAATATCAGCACTAAGCGCTATTACGTGCTTCTCGGCTGCATGCTGTTATCGCCGCTTTCACAGTTGTGAACACACAAAATCAAGTTTGATTGGTTGATTGTGCACAATACTCATGCGAGACAAAGAAAAACGGATGGGCGGCTGCATGGCAAAGCAGTGCAGGAGCCAAATCACATGTGACATTTCGCGTATATGAACGAATCGAGAGCATGTACGCTGTAGACGCTACGGGAACTATACTGTCTGCGTCACAGTAGTGCGCCAAGAAGGACGAGAAATATCACGAAGGAATATTGCGCTCTTTTTTTTTGTATTTTGGGAGCCCGGGGAGGGGCCCTCTAAAGACAGAAGTATTATCGTACTGCGCGTTTTGTCGAGCTCGTAATGCTTCATATCTAAGCACAAAAATTAAGAAAGCTGAAGAACATGGTCTCGCCTAAGGTGACGTTGTGACGCTGGCAATACGAGGGCGAAAATAAAGCACTGCAAGACAAACGCCTTAACATAAAAGCCTGAGATTTTACAGGAGAACACCCCCGCCACAGACTCAACAACAGTTTGATGGTTCTATTAGAACTCATGCATTATTGCATGGACAGTGCGTTCCCGTAGCAAGTGATTCTTTAACTCGGAGGCAACACACGAATGAAAAAAACGAAGTCTGATGGGTATAGAGGCCAGATCTTTAGGCATAAAGAATGATCTGTTTCAGGCGTCACAAGCAGGCTGGCAAAACAGCGTTTTGGGCCTCCAATGTTGCGAATATTTACATATGCACGAAATAAGTTCAAGCGAAGGCATGTGCGACCTATATTTATGCTCGGGGAAAAAAAATATGTTACTTTTCGCGATGGCACAAATGCGCCATGCACTGCAGTTAAACATATTCGTACAGCTGAGTAATAACTAAAAACAAAAAAAATAAAACGACACGTACTGCCCGAACTAATGTTCAATGGCAACTGGCGCTTACCAGAGCGTTGCGTGTACACTGAACCAGACAAAGGAGCACTCGAGAGCTGGAAATATTTGCTTTAAAAAGTGCTGTATAACTCTACGTCTGACTGACGCAGTCAAACTAGGACAATAAAAACAGGGATAATAAATGCAAAAGAGGCAGCGACTTATTTAGAAATTAAATTGTTTTTACACGATGACTGTTAGCTGCAGCTGTAGCAATTATTTCCTATGCAATGACATTATCCGAATGGCACAGGCAACACGTCTCAACGGTGACAAATTCACTTCCGCCCACTTGAGGTGCACGTGTTTGATCGAATCGGGACAGCACGAGTAACGTTGCCCACCAATCACTGTGAAACTTGGGGAAACAATAGCAAGTTGTACCACAATATCGAGTTTTAAAATTGTGCCTGCTGTAATTGAAAACTGTAGCTCGTGTGCTTAGATGTTACGGGAGACGAGTGCCCACGAGCAAGGACCCTAGAAAGTTTTTAAGGACAGGAAATCCCTCATTCTTTCCTGAAATTGATCTTAACTTTCCGCGTGCCTCTACGGCTGCTTCAGGAACCACGGCGATTCTTTGCTGTGCATGGAAAATTAGCGCAATGGTCGCAATTCGAGTGTCTGCCCAGCGTTCAAGATTCCCGGTGATGTTTGCGATGAACTTGATGGTGGCGCACAAGTATACGCAGGCTATGCTCAGAGAGGACAGCTTGAGCCTTTCTGACTGTAGCCCTCTCGTCACATGGACAGCCGTTAATAACGACCTTCGATGTCCTAAAGGTGTACCAGTTGTGATACTCGACAGCGATCTAGCCACGTTCGCGAACATTTTGTTTTGTTGTTTTGTATGTCTCGTGTTGTGTCGCGCTCTCCTCTGTATTGGTTCAGTCATTGGGGGCAACAAAAATAAATAAATAAATAACTACATAAATAAATAAACGAGCGATGCTGGGCTCTGGCGGAATCAGTGCATACCGTAACTTCTGCTTGAACGAGCGCACGCCAGAGAGTGCCTTCAGGAACGCGGTTTCTGCTTTCTGGCAGTTTGTTGAACAACAGGAACTGGGAAGTTCCCGCCAACGAAAGGGCGAAACCACCACTAATGTCACCTATCTATACTTTGCTTGGCCTGTCACTTAGTTTCATTAATTGTGTATTGAATACAGAAAGTGAGCCTCCCTTGAACAATAGGAGCGAGTGGAACCTGATTACGGTGAACCCGGTATAGATGCCTCCAAAGTACCGTTCAAAAAGACGTCAGTTAAGAAATGGGAATTGTTTGACATTCACGTGCATTTGGGCACAAACGCCCAAAATAGTCATTTATAGGTACTCTAAAAACAGTATGAAAGCCCTTCTTAACCTCTAATTCATGCTCATATGTGAAATTGGCGTGACAGAAGCGCAAGTAACGAAATTGGCATTCGCGTAAAATCCGCTCTGTGTACTATGAGTATGACGGATATAGACAATGCAGGGTTTCGAAGTTCATTGCCTGAAAAAGAGCTCAACAAACATACCACGGGTGTTTTTCAAGAGAATAAATCAATGAATAATTTTAGTGACACTATAGTATTTTTTTATCTGCAGGCGTAGTGAGGGGTCTGGTTCACAAAGTTTTTTTTTCTTCATAAAAACTGCGCTAGGAAGCCGCTATTCCACTGTCATCTAGTCTGCATCTCAACTCGCCAATGGACAAATATCGCGAACCGTTCAGAGCAACGTATCGAATCTGGATTTCGTTTCCATGGCACCCAATGTATCTCAATAGACTTTCGCGGAACGGGACGTGTGCAAAATGACGCCACTTGTTTGCACGAGAGCTTCACCGGGCATCCATTCTCAAGTGCTCACCTGCGAGAAGCCTGTCTTCTTGCAATGAAATGTATACCACCACGTTCTATCACCGTGGTTTATTTAATCCGTTCGATCAGAGGGAATACAAACGCAGTCAGCTAGTACAGCACGCAGGCCAGCATTGCGATGTGCGCACCGCTATGCATAGCATCTCTGAGCCCGTCGGTCCAGCGTCACCATAGGAAGCTGCAGACAGATATTTACGGCCGCGATGCCCATGCTCAGCGCCCCGTACGTGCTCTTGTGAGCAGCTCGCATGAGTCACAGGCGTGGGTTTTTGGGGTAATAGTATATACAGTATATACTGGCGCAACTCTTTCGGAGACGGCCTGCACTATACGACTAAAGTGGGGCAGCAAGAACTACGCAGCGTTTGTCATTCGGGCTCTCATTTCACCGGCCTTCCACGTTTAGCTTTCGCTTCGCGTATATAGACGAATTTGACGACCTATTCCGAAGAAGCGCGGTGTTCAACACTTTTATCGTTCGTTGAAATAGAAATGCGGAGACGAGAAGACGAACATACGCGAGCACCAAATATATAGCATTCTTGTAAAGTAATCAGGATATAGAATACTAGCACTGGGAAGGAAGAAAAGAAGTTTCCAGTAAAGAAAATTCCTTGCAAGCTTAAGCGAAAGTTCTTCGACGAGCTAATGCTCTCGTGTGCCTAAATCGACGCAACCGAAACAACGGCTTATGCGGAACGCTACCAGGTTTTGTCTGTTTTTTTTTTAATATGTGACAAACTTAAGCTCATTGGTTGTACTTCGTGATGTACCGGCAGCGCAACCACATTTAGACACAGAATAGAAGGTGCACGATACACAGCGCTGACTCGCAATTTTTTTTATTTGAGAAACGACACTTCCGAGAACAGCCGGCGTAAGCTTTCCACATGCGCAAACTGAAGGACGCAAAACTCGCAGCATATAAACTAAAGACGAAGCGAACGCAAAAAAAAAAAACTTTACATCAGTCGCGTGTACTGGTATATAAATGCATACTCACAATCATGTAACTTCACGGATGATTCACTGACGCATGACCCGGATGCTTGGAAACAATGCTGAAGCACCGATACGAGGACACATGTGTACCACGCCGCCGTGGGCATCACAGAAAAAAAAGCGCATGCACAGAACATTCATGAGCCTGTAACAGTTGCCATGGCGTCAAATTTACAAAATCCCAGACGTAAGCACATTAAAATAGGACTAACCCGTCGTGCTGGCTTAGCATTCCGATTGGGCGAAATATAACGCCTGTATGCTTAGATTTAAGAGTGAGTTATAGAACCCTATATGCGCTCGTAACTAATACGGAACGAGAAAAGTGAGTTTGCAAATTCTTAAAGTAAAGCTACTAAGCGCTTCCATGCTGAATGCTGTCTACGAATCCGGCGACAGAACAAAAGCTGGGGGGGGGGGGGGGGGGCTTTACATCACCACTTTCGAGGTTCCCTAGCGAGAATGGTTTTATGATTGTCAAGACCCAAAGACCTCCTGAGCGTCATCGATCTCTCGTACAAAAGGCTTTCTCTTTCGGCGGCAGCTATTTGTCACGCGGTGAAAACTCGTGGAAGATCATAAATCGCCGTCAGCGACCTAAATCAACTGCTAAAGGAAATGCCAGCATCTCGGGCGCCGATCCCTCCAGTTGAACTCGCCCACAGAGACCGCACCAATGTTCGCTTTTGATCGGCTTGTTTACTGCAAGCCTGTACTTTCCGAACCTTGCAGATCGGGAGAAAGTGCCGCAAGTGATCAGGATAGTGGGACACGAAAAGGCGCTTTGCACCGAGATCTCGGGCTGTTTGTGGGCGCTGAGAGAAAGCCTTGCTATGGAAGATGAGCGAGCCCTGATCAGCCGCCTAACGAGCATCTTTACGATCGTGTATGTTGAGAACGGTATTTCATCGGCCGTAGAAGCTTGTCCTGAGTCGCAATGATTTGTAATGTGATATGAGTGTCAATAACAAAAGTCGGAAAACGCAACCTTTCAGGAATATTTTTGTCCGGCGCATATTGCTTCACCATTTCCCCGATCTCTCTAGTATATGACACTACTACAAAGAGCGGAAGTAGATTCGCTGAAATGGCTCCGTGTTTGACTGAATATTTTAGAACCTGCTTCTACAAACTAGCGAAAGACGCTACGCTGTCAGATCACGCTTATATAGAGCACTGGCTAACTACTGGATATCACAACGCACCCACAATAACTTTAACTGTATGTTACTTGACCGATATCGTTAATAATCGTACTGGCGATCATCGCGTCGATTCGAGTGTATTGCCACAATTACCGTACGTCCGGTCGTTAGAAAAAAAACCCCTTCCCTATGCACCTTCAGGAAAAAAAAAACTGCATTCTCGCTACTCTAAAAACAGCACAGCAACGCAGGTATTAAAGGAGACAGCGTTCAGTCGACACGTGTCCATCTTAAAGATTGTTTCTAGCTTGTCCCGTTGTCAGTTCTACTGAACTACATTCTTGGGCATGCGTGATCAGTGCAAAGGCCTGTGCATCGACCCCACTACCACCAACACAACCGCTGTCACAGGGGTAGCAGCTGGATTTCACGATGACAAAGTTTCATCACCCTCATTTCGTACAGATGACAGATCGAACCACGGAACACAGGATAGCCGTTAGCAACAGCTCGTTCGCGCCGTCTTCGCGAATGAAATCTGAGGCACGGTGTTTGAGCGCGAAATTGGCGGGAAAGAAGGCAGAGCCGGCGGACAAACTGGGGAGTGAACGGAGGGGCTCGCCCACGGGTCGGGAAGGTCGAAACGGGAGGTCAGCGGGCGGCCCGTAAATCGCGCGCCGTCCGTCCGGCCTGTTTGTTTAGACAAAAGCAGGAGCGCCAGTTAGCTGGCGGCAGGAAACAACGGAACCCTTCTGGCGAGAGGCTTAAATAAGCGTTGCAAGCCAGCGTTGCCGCGAAGGTCGCGCTGCGCACAAGAGAACCGAAGCGGTCTCGGCGCGACGTGCCGCCTCGCCGACAGGGAATCGCGCAGAGCAGACTCGCGGGAGCGTAACTTGACGTGGTTTTACGAGACTCCCGACCAGCAGCGCGCCCGAGAGAGGCGCAAAACCAAATCGAAGGTCACCGAGGGCCGCTCGTGGCTGCACGACTCTTATTTATAATAAAGAAGACGCCGTGCGACCTTATAACCCGTTGTCTCGAGACCCCGAGCTCTTCTGACTCGGCCCCTAAATCTGTCACTGCGGCCCCGCCCACACCGCGGCAGGCGTGCAGTGCGTTTCCCGCCAAACGACAAAACGCGACCGCTGCTGCTTGCGCCACGGCGGTCATATACAACCCATGGTTACGCCTTTCCGACCCACAGGCACGATCACCCGTCGAACGGGCGCATCCGTATCGACGGGCAGCTTTCGAATTGGACGCACCGCGTAGGACGAGACTGATGCGTCGCTATTTACACGCCAAGCATAAGTCAAAGAACAGAGCCGCGTTTTCACCCGTATTTCAGTCGCCGAACCAGCGCCGCCGCTCAAGGCACGCTGGCAGAAATGAGCCCGGCACAAGTCCGTGTCGAAATCGGGTAACCGTGCTCGGCGTCTGCCACGTGCGTAGGGGTGATATCCGCGACACGGGTATTTCAGCAACTACACTGGTCTGCGTTCCGTGCGTGTAACTGCTCCTTTAAATAATGCAGGCGCCGTCCCTTACTCCACATAAGCACGTTTCGCATGCGTCTGCATACCAGCCTTCGATTTCTTCGGCCAGGTAAACACGTGCCATTCCCTGGAGGCTCGCAAATGGTCCTCCGCATGGGTAAACAAGCACTTGCATATTTCATCCGCCGCAGCGCGCCCAGTATACGTTCGGGCCTTGCTCGCCGTCACGAAGAAACCGAAGGCATGTTAATGCCCAAGAGGCGCCAAGGCTGCTGCCGCTTTTCAGAGCGAGCGTCACCAGTCATCTGGGAAATTCGCACGCGATGAATTCAGCGCAGTCGCTCATCAATGAAAGCTCACTCGCGCTTACCGCCTTGAGCGGAAACTCATGCACGGGCACCCAATGCGACACAAAACGCGAGCGAGGTCCCACTGTGAAGAATACGAGTCCTATCGCTTGCAATGATGCACAGGCTGCGAGAGCGTCGTGCCGCGATTGCCGCTGTCGTCAGGATTATGCGTAGACATGCTGCGATTCTCAAAAAGAAAGTTATCTATGTTATAAGTAAACTGTCAAACATTTTGTTTTGAATAATGGCTTCCTATCGCGCCCCAGTTACGCCAGGTGAATAAATCAATGAAATACTATATTGTGCATAAAAGCGGTCATTTTAATAGTTTTATGTGGCAGCAAAGTGTGTCAAGAATCGTATGAGTTCTTCATCCTTTGCGGGGAAAATGATAAGAATCGAAGAAAACGAAAAACAAACCAAGTTTGTTTTGTTTTTGTTTTCTTTTTTTTGTTTCTTTGGGGCTTTGTCATTTTCCGGCAGCGCATTACAAGATGAAGTCGTGTTGACAGACCCCGTTGCAGCCTTATTAGTATTAAAGCTCTTTAGGAAAATCCATGAAAGACGCATTGTGTTGAACTGCACTATATTATCCCAAAATTACTATAACGAAACTCGCCTTTTTGGTCATCATTTTAGTAGTTCATTACATTCTATTACAGACAGACAGACAGACAGACAGACAGACAGACAGACAGACAGACAGACAGACAGACAGACAGACAGACAGACAGACAGACAGACAGACAGACAGACAGACGGATGGATGGATGGATGGGTGGATGGATGGATGGATGGATGGATGGATGGATGGATGGATGGATGGATGGATGGATGGATGGATGGATGGATGGACGGACGGACGCTTGGCCCCACTCATCTTCATTGGCTCCATGGATATGCTGCGATTTTTTTTTCTAACCAGGCAGCGCGCCGCAAACGGAACAAGGCACATGGGCATGTACGTGCACCCGAGCATGCCATAATGAATAGGCGGCCAATGAAGACAATGACCGTATAAGTTCAACTAGCTCGTTCGCGGCCAGTTTTTTTTTCAGCCCTTCAGCGCTGCGGCAGCTATTCAACAAGTGATACCTGCAAATATTGCCCTGTTTACTGAAGAACAGAAACTGAAAATTTGTAATCTTATTTCCTATTGTGGTAAGACCACAACCACGTCTGCCGCTTTGCGGCATTCACGGTCACCAACGTTTGCCCAAACAGGTTCTTCTTCGTAGTACGTATGGCCATGATTTTTGTCCTAAAAGTAGACAAAAAATACCCAGATAGTTCCTTCCAACAACAAACAACGCAGACAAGTACCGCGGAGTTGTCGTTCTCTCATGTACGTAATCCTGAAAGCATCCTGTCGGCCTTGCCGCATGATATCATAGAACGGGCGAAAATGTAGGCGGCGTTTCGTAATATCCTCCACATTTGGGAAAATCGCACGACTACACTTTACGCAAGCATATCCTTTAAACCAGTCTCATGGTGGTTTTTATAGCGCGTGGCTGAAGAGAGATGACTGCAGGAACATTCAGAGTAAAAGTACTTCTTTTTCACTTTAATAGTAATATGTGGGGTTCGTCCCAAAACCTCTATAGCAGTTCACTTCCATCCAAATGCGACCGCTGCGGCCGGCATCGAATCGGCGAACTTCGGGACAGCAGCGCCCTATAGCGACTGATTCACCGAGGCGGACATTCTTTTCCAGTACATCGGCGTCTGCGCAAAGGACATAGGCTTAGCGCGACTCTTTACGCACGTCATCTGATGCACATTCTGGAACGTGGTAAAGTAATGACAAGACCGCCATGTCATTACGATGATATCATGTATCTCACTGCGAACATGACATGCATGCCCTGCCATTCATGACGATAGTTATAGCGCGAGAAAAAAACGACGACACAAAGACAAGAAGGACACGTAAGACACTTGTCTCTGTGTCGTAGTTTTATTCTCGCGCTATAACTATCGTCATGCCATACCAACTAGCCCAAGCTGCCACACTGCCATTCATGTTATGACCCGGCACTCACGTACACTGTATGCCCTCAAGTGACGCATATCAATTTAGTGAAACAGCCGCGACAGCATGAAGACAAATTGCACGACAACAGATGTCCGAGCGCATGCAGTGTCAGCAGCTAGACCTCGCCTGCCTGTCTGCTTTTATGCAGTCACTGGCGCGTGGAGGAAGCGGCGATCCTCACGTATCGCCACTTAATCCGTGCCGGGGAAAAGTTGCAGCTGGCCCACTTGGAGACAAGAGCGGCGTCCTTCAAGGAGAGCGGGGAGCTCGCGGGATCGATCCCGACGCCTCTCGCTCGTCTTGGCCTGCATCCTCGGATCGGCTGCCTTGCCACGCAGAGTGGTGCAATGTGCGAGTCCGGGAAAAACCCCGCTGATTCACGGGCGGCTCCCGGCAGCCGCGACAAACATCGGTGGCCCGAGGGCGAATTCAGTTTCGTCCGTGGACGCGCAGATATATGCCTCCGTTTGCTCTCCGTCTTCCGGAAGGGGCCAATGCGCCGCGATGACGCACGCTCGCTCGCCCATCAAACAATGCGGACACGAAAACACAGCGAGGAAAGCCCCGCATTCGGCGACTCTCTCTCGTCAGAGCGAAAGGGACTAACCGGACCGGCGGCGATATCGGATCGAATGAGCCCGGCACTTGCTCCAGATTCGAGTGAAATCGACCCGTTCGTGCCAAAAGGACAACTCTTTGGGGCAAATTACTCCTCCGTAAGCTCAATTTGGCGGGGCAGGAGCCGGAACTTTTTAAGCTAATGAGCCGCGCCCACTCATCCGACGAGTGGGACGTTCGCGGTGCAATGCAAGCGGAGCCCACATGAAGGAATGAATAAAAGCCGCTGATGGATTCATGGCCGCGTACGCTGAAAAATTCGAGGAATTGGATATAGGTCAGCTTTACTGCATATAATGCATCCAAGGCAAGTATAGCGCTCTACAACTGTACGGCGCGCACCATTTCAGCAGGTATAAATAATTTTGACTAATCACTTGCGTCCGCTTTCTAGCTCTAAGGCCAACTGAAAGCTCCACTGTCAAGGAGTGAACGCTGTCTAAAACTATAATTATTCGCAACCATACAATTTCAAAAGGAAGGGCGGAGTGCATAATGCTCGCCCGTGCAATCGTGTTTTCATCACGGACATCGCTCTCCACTCGAGTGCATTAAAATTCGGTGCGTTCTTTACTCGATGAAAGCCGTTGCTACGTCCATTTTCCTCTCCACTCCTCGTTTAATGGGCGTGTAGGTATCGCGTCTACCGAAAGGAGGGAGGGCAGGCGCTCCCACGGGATCGCGACCCATCCCGACCTGTCCCGTCGAAGGCGTTAATTATCGAGGGGTGGCTATTAATTAAGCTAACGAGGGACATGCACCCTCCCACCTTCCGGGAATTCCAAAGGGACGCGCTGCTTTCCGTACAGCCGTGCTGGAGTCTCACGGTGATGCTCTGCGCACACCTTTCCAGAGGAGAGACCTCCATGTGGCGTTGCATTTAACGATGACCGGTGGGTGGGTGCCCACTGCAGAGTTCGCGTGCCCCAGTCGATCCGCCTCTTCGATGCAGATAAACACGCGTCCTGCCATTATTTTGGGAACGGGTCTGTGTCCACCGATGCCAACTACTCCGTTCAACTGGTTGTTTTCATTAGTGAGGGTGGTCCCCATCGTTGAAGTAGATCGATCGGCATTGTTGGCTGCGGCAACTCACGTGCGCCGTCATCGCTATGTAAACGGTATCTTAAAGACGAAAACCGAGTTTTCAAAGTAGCAGTTCATTACGCATGTACAGACGTCTGCCTTTTTTTCGTGAGTTTTCATCTAGTAAACTAGCAATTTAAAATGTATTGAGTGGACAACATCTAGATATTCTGCTGACTTGGACAATGATTCCGAATAATATTGTCAGGAGAAGCGGTTCTCTAAAAAAAAGGTTGTTTATATGAGACTACACACACCCAAGAGTAAGTTGTCTAAAGACTAAATATTCTTCTACCGTGTGGTGGTTAGAGATTAGCTTTTAATCTAAACCAGTAGCCAGAGAAAGTGGCATACGAGCCTCATTGGCAAGCTGTTCTACGTGAAGTTGGTTTGGTGCCGTCGGATTCAGCGTAACGCAACCTGGCTTACCGTAAGCCACATTGATTAAGCTGCAAAACTGTCTTCTCGCCCTTGGTAACATACGTGGAGTACGAATCTTTGCACCTATGACCATTCAGAGCAAGCCACCAAACGAGGGAAGCTTTCCCACGTGAAGCAAAGTTTCGTGGCAAAGCTTTCTTGTTAGGCGTCGTCATCGAGTTGTCACACAGGACTCCAACTATCAACGGACTACCGGGGCCGCGTTGCCATCACCGGTAATACGCACGGCGATGGAGCATTTAGTGGCTTCAAACATAACCAAGCACTCTTCACGCAGACTGCAGATGACCCGGACCCAGTCAACCTCCAGTATTCAGTCATCCTTAATTGACAAAGGATATCAACTGAAATCATCACCAACTCATCGAAGGGTAAGGACGGAGAATGCCGCTCCCCAACGTAGGCTCTAGACAGTATTTTACAAAAACCCGCACATTACATCGTGTGCACCCCACAGTCTACAAAGATGAATGCCCATGGTGCGCACTCACACGAACCTCATACATGGCAGTGCGCACTATACAGCATAGAACCACAGATGAACACTGCGAGGCAGCAATGGTAGGCACTATTGTCCAGCTTGTCCATCATGCACACGCTCAGGCTGATCCAGAGGACAGAGAGAATCGCAAGAGCCGGCCAAGCCGTGGATCACAACAACAATTAGCGATGCCCCCTTCCAATACAGCCCACAACACTTCTGCTTGTTCTTTCAATGTCATCACTGACAACATATGTAATACAAGTTCTGTACATTCGTTTAGACGTGTCCCCATGGACTGAAAACATCATTTAACCATGTCATGCGGGGGCAATGTTTCCTCCTTACCTTACACCTTACACTTTGACTAGCCCCAATTTTCTCGCCATGGAACCGGCAACCTTCACGACGCGACCAATGTAAGGTAGCTTCAGCCTAACGACATTTACTTCGAATGCTTTCAAGAAAGAGATATTGGCTCATCTAGTAGGCCAAGGAATTACTAAAACTCAGCGCCAGCACCATATGTCCAAATAACCTCGTATTGTTCCACACTTTCGCAAGGCCCACGACTCGCAACCATAAACCACAGGGTACATCCTTCTAAATACCGAAACGCATCGCAAAGCTGCACGCATCGTACATACACACACTTCTCAATACTCCAAAACTAATTTTTCTGTAAGGCAGTTTGCGCAATTATTCGTCGAGCTGTAACCATTTTCTCGAGAAGTGCGTGCAAGTGCCCCTCCTGTGAAAGGAAAATGTTGACGGAGCAAGCATGTAAAACCTACTCATGTAACACGTGCAACTAGCACTTGGTCTTCACTTAAACGAAAACCAGTGCATATACTGTACTGTAGCAAGCATACTACTATACTCGCATTACTTGTGACCATGTGGTGTTTGACACGCACCTAAATCAAAACAAACTAACCCTTCGTACTGAGTGTTCATGGGAATAATTGTCGCCGTTTTACGTCGCAGAACAATTATGTGATTACGCCGTAGTGGAGGGCTCCAGAAATTTCTACCATTTGGTATTCCTTAACGTTTGCCTAAGTCAAAGCACACGGGCCTCAACAGTGGTGTTAACCTATCAGGAAAGTCGCAAAATTTAGCGTCCTTTTCAGTCGTATACTAGCAACAATTTTGTCTTTTTAGAGTATTAGTGACTTTTTTTGGGGGGGGGGGGGGCTTTAAAAACTTAATGTAGATTGTTCTAAACCCGACATAGAAAATCAGGAAACTATGAGAGTAGTGGAATGCTCGAAACGACCTTCAGTAAATGAGGCCAAAGCATGCACGATTGTAGCACTGCGATCTTTGAGCGTGCGATGTGGCCGTTCCGAGCATTCCTTCTGTTCCAGTTAGAGATGATGAAATCGGTTCCGAATGGCTCAGATCGCTTAACCGGCTCAGTTGAACGGTTCCCTGCAAACAGGTGGACAACAGCTGCTCACCGGTTCACAGTGGAGACACCAGGAGGTAGCAGCACAGTCCAGCTTACTTCGCCACGACATAAATTGATTTAAAATATTGTTTAAATAATCTCTTCACGTGATTTCTCAACTGAAAAACCCCAGAAAAAAAATTATCATCGTCTACATTGTGTAGCGACTTTTCAGAAGCGTTCTGGTGACATTTCGCCTCGCCTACATCAAACTACATGGAAACGCACTAGTCATCTTGGGGAATCGAACACACGCATTGGTGCTTAGCCGAGCAACACCATATATCCGCTCAGACGCCCCAGCGGATCAATCAAAGAAAAATCATTAAACTAAAGTAAACGAGCCTGCCGGCAGCAAATATTCCTTGATAAATTCGATATTCTTGCTGAACACTATTCGTGCGACAAACTTTCCGACGCGACAGCTCATCGATAAGAGAAATAATAACAGATTAAAGCTGTGTTTGGGCTACACAGGAAAAATGATGCCTCGTGCGTTGTAAATGGGAACGCACTGCTTTCTTGTTTCAGAGAACCTCGTGGGGGGAATAGAGGTCACATTGTGAACTTAGGCTAGCTCTCTTTCAGCCTACTATAACGTGCGCAAGTTGCTCATTGCACCACGATATTTGCCAGCGATCAGTAATGCTAGCGCTGGGTCTGACCAGACGCCTTTTGCCATAGTTTACCATATTTATTCGTGTTTATGTTTCGGGCGGGAGAAATGCCACGTAACCATTGTCACTGTTACGACTGGCAGATCAAGGAGATAGCCCTGCAAGAGACAGTCATCGGTGAGCTCTGCTAACGCGGTCCGCGTCCTGCAGAAACGCAAGAGGCGTCCGTGTGAGTCACTCGAACGAAAACTTGACGCTATAGATGTAATGGCGCGTCTCGACGCCTAGTCTATTGAACTCCTGTAACTTTGCCAATAAAATATGTGTTTGCGTCGTCAAGAAGCCTCGCAAGGGTTCTCCTTCCTCGGCGCCTATGTGTTCGCCTGTAGCCCACTCCTCGGCCTCATCATCACTTTAAAAAGGGTGTGACGTCATTAAGAAAGCGGCAAAAAAAGTCAGTCAAGCATTTGTATGAAGAGCTGCTATCAATCGAGAGACCAAACCGACGCGAGCCCGGAAAAGTTGTCGGCTCGTGTGAACTCGGCTTCACAAAGCCGTTCGTACACGCAAGTGGCTATTCTTAAGATAAGCGAACTAGCCGGGGACAGGCCTTAACGCAAGGCTGTGAAAACCGGGCCACTGCTGCGCCCTCTCGTTATCTTACACGGGCAGCCATTGCAGAGCAAACATCCCTGACGTGAGCTATCTTCACGTCTCCCCTCGTCATTTGGCCGCATGCTGCGGAAGAAAATCACGCCGCCCTTCCGGAAACATGGCACGCACCCATTCTTGTCCCACGGCCGCTGGACGAAAAAAAAAAAAAACGCACTTTTTCATCCAGCAGCCACGCATGTCCTCTAAACAGCTTCCAATGAACAGAGACGACCTTGAAGACGTTACTAAAGTTGTCGATATCGACACGGCAACCTTGCGGCGAAGTAATGGGAGAGCTTGCTGAAGCAACGCGCATTACGGGACTGGTTAATAAGGAAGCGTGCAAGGTATCAAAGCGAAAAAAAAAAAGGTTCGTTACTGATCAAAGGCGTGAACGCTCCGCTTGTCAATATACACGAAGCTATCCAACTCGCATACTTAATTAGTTAGAGTGAGGTTGCCAGAACCAAAAAGGAAGCAGACGATCACCCCGATTTCGCAAGACCGTTCACTATTACTGGCACAGCGGCCACATTTCAATGGGTAGGAAATTCACAAAGAACCATGCGTTTCAGGTTAGCTGCATGTCAATGTCACGTGGTCGAAATTAACCAGTTCCCCACCAAGGCCGTCATGATCATATCATGGCATGGCCACGACGATCTCGCACAGCGCGTCACCTAGTACAACTTATAAAAGCGACAATATCTGTCTATTCTGCCCATCTTAAAATCATTTATTTCGACAAAGGCACGAATTTCATTGTTCAATTAATTTAACTTTCCGGCACAATTGCTCATAGTTAGGCTGGAACAAAACTGCGAAGCGAACGTCTCCACCGCGGTAACATAGCGATTATGGCGCTTGGCTGCTCACCCGAAGGTCACGGGTTCAATTCCAGGCACGGAGGTGGCATTTCGACGGTGGCGAAATGCTTGAGCCCCGTGTGCTCAGTGCACGCTAAGGAACACCAGATGGTCCAAATTTCTTGAGCCCTTCCCTATACCGCTTCCCTCGTAATCATATCGCGGTTTTGCATGTGATGTAAACCCCCGATACTATTGCTGCAACCCAAACCAAAATCTATATGCCTTTTTTATAGTCAATATGGGAGGGCGCTACGTGTTTGTGTTCACTATTTGGTCGCGATCGTACAGGTCTGCACGCACTTGCGTAGTGCGTTCGAGCAGTTCTCCTCAGAGGAAAAAAAAAAAAAGATGTTCTCGCGTTGTCACTCGGTTTCAAAGTTTACATGGAGCAACAACCATCTGAACAAGTAGGTCACTCAGTTTTCATAGCGCTATCTTGATTAGCAGGACAGCACGACGCTCGATTTGCGAACGCACGAGCGCGGACGTGAGAGCTGTTTCTTCTGCGAAGGTGTTCAAATGTTAACTATGCGCTTCCTGAAGCGGCCGAGACATAAGGAAGCCGTGTTTACGCGTAGTCCTGCGAAATTTGACATACATCATGCGAACTTATCATCAATATTCCCCGCCCTGTCTCCAGCTGCCTCGTCACGCGCCTTCTCCGTATAGACGAGCGCCCCAAAGCGGAGCCATAGCTGTACATTACCCCGTGGGCCGCCGAACGTGGCAGCTGCCTAGAGGGCGACACTTTCGGCGAATGACAATGGCGGTCGCGTGCCGCACACCAACACAAGAGGGTGCCTGTCAGCGAGCAAGCATTTCGCCCCTCCACCACCCGGGTTCGTGGCGACACGTGCCGTCGTCAAGGTGGCGCTCGCGAGCTGCACAGCGAGCACAGCGGTGAAATTTACGCAGGGCAGGTTCTTGTCTTTCACGAAGGTCGGGTGGAATGATCACGGCGGGAATTTTGCGAGTCGTAGCGCGCTCAGCATAGTTCTTCTTCGGTAACCTTTACGCAGGGTTGCCCCGCCGCGGTGGTCTAGTGGCTAAGGTACTCGGCTGCTGACCCGCAGGTCGCGGGATCAAATCCCGGCAGCGGTGGCTGCATTTCTGATGAAGGCGGAAATGTCGTAGGCCCGTGTGCTCAGATTTGGGTGCACGTTAAAGACCCCCAGGCGGTCGAAATTGCCGGAGCCCTCCACTACGGCGTCTCTCATAAACATATGGTGGTTTTGGGACGTTAAACCCCACATATCAAATCAACGTTTACGCAGGGTCGACTGTTTTTTTAAAAAAAAGGTTGAAGGAATGCAGCGACTCAGGATGTATTAAAGGCGCCGAGTGGATAATGCATATCAGAGTGCGACAAAGTTCGACGAAAGAAATTTTAAGCGTTCGACTATTGACGCGGAGGTCGCGAGATCGAATCCAAACCACGACGGCCGACTTTTGATAGACGGGAAATGCTAGAAGCCCATGTGCTTACATCAACGTCTTTAGTTGATTTAGGCGCGCGTTAAAGAACAATAAATGGTCAAAATTTCCGCTGTCCTCTACCACGGCATCCCTCTATCACATCGTGGTTTTGAGAGGTAAACCGTTCACATTGTAAAGTTGTTTTAAGGGTTTCATGATCAGTGTTAGTATTTAGAAATATCCGCATTGTACTGAACTCCACGTATACAGCGGTGCAACCACGCTCATATGCGGCGAGGTCACAGCGCTTATAGGCACGGAAGTAGCGTAGCAGGGTTGTAGAACGTAACTGCGCGTGTCAGGCTTGCACCTTGCGATACGCGCGCCGCCAATCTATTCTCGCATTTTGCAGCCGCTGCCAAAGCGCCGGCGGAGAGCTTCCACGCGCTGTGACGTTGGTGGGCGCTGCAGCCGAAAACATGATTGATTGAGTTGTGGGGTTTACCGTCGCAAAACCACGCTATGATTATGAGAGACGCCGTAGTAGAGGGCTCCGGAAATTTCGACCACCTGGAGTTCTTTAACATGCACCCAAATCTGAGCACACGTACGGGCCTACAACATTTCCGCCTCCATCGGAAATGCAGCCGCCGCAGCCGGGAATCGATGCCGCGACCTGCGGGTCAGCAGCCGAGTACCTTAGCCACTAGACCACCGCGGCGGGGCTGCAGCCGAAAACAATAAATGCCCAGGACAAGTGCTGGGTTTCGCCAAAGGCATAGTTTAGTAACACACGGAATCAGAAAGGACAAGTGATGATACCACCACTGGTGCATGCATTCTCGTCAGCACATGAAGTTTAAAAAAAAAATTGAAAGGGGTTCTCTCACTCTCTCATGTAAAGCGTCCCGAATTTGTATATAGTGAAGAAGAGCGTGAGTTATTCGAACGAAAACTTGACGCTGCATCCTCGTTGCAAATGGAAATGCAGGTTCACCTACAAGAATACTCAGTCCCCCCTACCGTACGTCACTTTATGCTTGTGGTGTCAAATTTTCTTAACGGTAATACAAGGAAGTAATCGGGGCTTTGCACCAATGTAAGTTGGAATCATTTTCACAATAACTCTTCGACTTGTGCGAAAGTAGTTAGCGTGCTTAACGATGTTCATTCAGAGCTAGTTACGAGAAGCGATGATGGTGCATACTGTTAACATATGGGGGAACTCTTTTTTTCATGCTAATTGCTTCCGCTGTTGATTACGAAAAACCGGTAAGAATCAGTGACGTAAAGTTAATCAGTTTGTACAACGTAGGAACAGAATTTTCGAAGACAGTTGCCTTCGCTGTATATAGCGCTACATGTTCTCAGCCACTCATTACTGGCTGACGTGTATACAGACTACAGATGACAATATCCAAGTCACTTGTGAAAGCATAATCAAGCTAAAATTAATCAGTTAGCATTGTGGTCTGCAGCCGGCGAAAAATGTGTTATCGGATCCGATCAGACGTCATAAGGCAGTGTATCATCATCGCCCACAATAAAGGAAAGCAAGAAAAAAAAAAGAGAAGGGTAGGGGGCTACCGGATTTCCGCCAAACATCAGCGCTATTTGGCAACTTGAGCTTTGTCACCCAGTTCACTTGTGCGCTCCCGCAAGACTGGCTTGGTTTACGTCTTTTAACAGCCCCAAAGCTACTATAGGGCCTTGAGAGACGCCCTATGGTGGTGGGCTCCGGATGAATTCTATCAGCTATGATCCTTAAACGCGCTTTAATATCACACAGTACGCGTGTGACTGCCACGGTCGTGATCGAACACACGTCTTTCGGGTGAGCAGTTGAGCCCCGCAACCACTTAGCCACAACGGCGAGTACACTCCCGCAAAACCGTGCGTACATGTAGCGCCCATATGTTGCCTTGCTGACAAAATCCAGGCTGCGCGGAATAAAGGACGTGGCGCTACCGTTGACGAGACGACGGACGCCACCGCTGGAATAACTACTTCCTTGCCGCCACCGTCGCAGCTGGTAAGAACCGGTGGTGCGCGGAGCATCTGGGCCCAGCCGCAAGTCGCAGCCGTGCTTCCGGTGCGTGCATTTCATTCAGGGGCAGCCTTTCATCTGCGGCTCGCTCCCGATTACCGCTTCATGACGCCTGAGGAGGCAAAAAGAAGCCACCGTGGTGCTTCTTCAAGAAGCGCCACCAAGCGGTTACGGCGGACGCAGGGTGCGGAGAGGAAGCCACCGGAAACTCAGCAGAATTTGATTTCCTGCTTCGGTACAAGCTGACGGCCCCAAACGACAGCGTTTTTTTTTGTGCGTGTCTGTGTGCGAAATTGCATTTTTTTTTACAACTGACTGGCAAGCTGCAGCGCACATCAATCAGAGTGAAGTCTTCCTACTTCAGAGTAAATGAATCCTTGCATACGATTAAGACGCTTTCTGTAAGGTGAGTGGCCTCTCCAGAGCAGGTGCTCTCAGAAAATGTGATGGGATGGTTCTATTGAAGTGACTAATGAACTAGTGTTCCGAGTACAAAGAGCAAACAGCAGAAGCCGCGCAAAGGCTGGAGCACTGCGCTTATACCAAAACTTACACCATATGGCAGAACACACCCTGTTTTACTAATGAAAGCGGGCTGTCGTTAAGGTTAGTTCGTAATAGTCTGCAAAGGCGGCTCGCCCCGTTTAACGAGTGCCTTGAGCGATATCAATTGCACAGGAAGCGGTACACTGGCGTCGGCTTCGATATCCGTGCATCGTTACTCAAAAACCAGATAAGAACATAAATGTTACAGTACAGGCTCCATCGCTTGAGCAGTATACGGCAGAAAGAAAAGTGTATAGAGTGACCAGTGTTTTCGTTCTTTTGGTTTTACTCTTGTTCGCCAGCCATAATTCGGCACTTGAACAGCTAAACATCAATGCCCAACGTGATACAGCGTCTCGTGTTTATAAGTGTTCCTAAGTGCGCGCGATAACTAATGTGCGTAATGTTGCGCACAAAATTATTTGCTACAACGAAAATTTCTGTTCGCCTTGACGGCTGACGCATGACTTCTCCACTTCTCGTTTTTTTTTTTTGCGTTTTTACCGCTCACAGAAGGACAAAACAGAGAAACTGTTGGGACTATCTCCTCCTCTGCTGACGCCACACGAGCAGTTCGCGGCATTTGCGAGCTGAGAGCATCTCCTCGGGCAGTCGAGCGAAGCAATTCCTTGCGACTTGTGCACGAGCGCAGCAATGCCGGTCCCCTATTTTGCGCACTTTGCTGGCTTCTAAACAGACCGGGACAACGGCGGCCTCGAATGCACGCATAGCAGGAGGCACAAGCGTGCATACGTCGCTATCTGTTCGCGAGGGGGTCGGCTGTATCTGAAGCCGACGCCATATCGCCGTCGAAGCTAAGTGCTCGGGAGTCCAGCTGCGTGCGCCCCCTAGTTGCAGCGACGCGCAATCATCGCGTGCGAACAGTCGCGACCGGCCAGGACGAGATGCTAAACGATTCCTCGCGACGCCACTCGGGACAGCGGGCTCTGAAGCCGCAGAACCATCCCAGACCTGGAGGACAGAAACCAACGCGGTAGCCGGGTCAGCGCGCGCGTGTGTATCTCTCTCGAGCGTGTTGCAGCGAGAACGCAGAACGGCTAGACACGCCGGGAATTCGTCGGAAAACAGGAGGATGTGTTCTGGTTGCACGGAAGGGCGCACCGGATCGGCACGCGCGCGCCGCGCTTCATCTCGCACTTCAATCGGAGCAGCCAGAGGAGCGTGCACCGAAATAACCACGTCAGACCGCCAACAGCAAAAAAAGATCGCCTCCCCTTGGGCGCCCAAGCCTGGCGACTGCAGGCGTCTTTTTTTTTCTCTTTTTTTTTTCTGCCTCACTTCTTTGGTAGACTTTCCAGCACCGCATCCACCCGTATACTACTCAAGTGCCAGCGTAGATCCCGCTCTGCAGATGCATTTTTTTTTTCCTTTCGAATATTTAATTGCGCCCGGCTCGTGCGGGTGGAGTAGATTTTTGTTGGTTCATTCGTGTCCGCCTCTGGCGCCGGCAGCAGCCACGTGCTGCGCAGGCGCCATCTGCCTAATAGCCGGGGAAGTCGTTACGCGGGGTGGCCACGGCTGGCTTTTGATGGAACGCTCTTCCGGCTCCCGGAAAGCGCACGTAGAAAGGAGAAGCGAGAGAGACGTCCGAAGACGACCAAAAGCAGCTGTAGTATATGCGAACCGAAAATACGAAGCAATAAAATACGAGGTGTCAAATCACACATCCAAGGGCGTCTGCCACCGAGACGTAGGGCGCTCGAGGAAGAACGCCTTGGGCCCACCAGCGGTCGGCAGCCATAATTCGGCGCGCGCCGACGTCACTTGGTCGGCCGAGTGAGGAGGCTGCCGGAAGGGACGGCGGCCCGTGGTGCCCCATCAAAGGGCGCACTCGTTGAACCTATTCTGCCGCTTTCTCATTTTGCTTTGCTCGCCACTTAGCGGCACGCTCTCGCGCGCCCTCTTCTCGCGAGAATGGCCATAATTCGGCCACACACTGGTCGGGAAAAGGGTGATGAACGTGACCGTTAGTGCGCGCTTTCGGAGAAAGACCCGTTACGGCAGTGCTCCGAGAAGCTCTCAACCTCAGTCTCTGCCTTGTCTCGAAAACTGCTAATCTTTATTCGGTTAATCATTCGCATCTTATGAATGCTATTAGGCCACTACACTGAAATTTCGGTCGATCTCGCTCTAGCCATCTTTTTTACGTCGCGATGCTGGTTTATATAAACCGCGCTTTCAGAGGAATTCAACTTCCTACTGCCGCATGGGGAATTGCGCGAAGTGGGAGTGTGTATGAAAGTACAAAACCATGTTGTAATCGGTAGGCTCGACTCTCAGCCAGGCTTCAAAAAAAAAAACAAAAAAAAAAAACGAGAAAGCGGAACAAAGAGCTGGTGGTTTCCGAGTGAAAACTGCATTTCAGCAACGCGTTCATTAAACTCGGGATATTTATTCTACATAGGGAAACAAAGAAAGAATACCAAAGTTGAAAAAAAAAATACCGTGCCATTGTAATAAAGTAGAAGGCCCATTGCACTCATCATATCTTATAGCCCTGCATTGTAGTGTACCCGTTCAGACCGTTCGTTGGCCCCCTACGGTTGTTCTCGCGTAACTTGAGTGATCAATTCGTGTTGTCGTTCACGCGAATGGAGTCTTACCGTTCCACCGATGCTTCGTTGTGTAAGTGTGCATTCCTCTGTTCCATATAGCATACGCGCACATCGAAACATACATTATGCTATCACATCTTGTGCACAGTCCTCCTTGAGGTATAGGAGGTCCTATATAGAGAAGCGTTGATAGTATAAAGGCCAGCCTTTTGGGCTAGTTTACATCGTTGATGCTAGATAGAGCGTATTACTTCTTGTGGCCGCATTACATTTTTTCCCACTCAAAGTCTGTAGTATTGTTGCTTCATTCTGTCTCATAATAATAAGGATAATAATTCACTGCAGCCTAACAATTAAAGCATTTGATTAAAAAAAGGTTATCGGAGGAAATGAAGCTAGAAGCGATGGATTTAAATTTGGATATCGACGAATTTTTAACGGTACGTGCAGACGGCATATGGGTGACAAAGCTTTTTTTGTTTCCTTTTGTTACTTTATAGTCCCGTTCTTGCTTTGTATTGCTTCTCGTTCTGTTACACTATAAAAACTATTAACCAACAAGCCCGTCAAGTGATAGCTTCGCATGTGGCTGGTATACGATTGAATGTTAATTTCGAGATGCCTCCAACAGGCAGAGCTATAGTTTAAGGGGGTAAACTTATAGACACAAGGAGCGACGGGTGGCTGTTTCGATTGTACGGACATCCGCCGGGGTGGAGCAGTGGTGAAGGTGCTCGGCTGCCGACCCGAAGGTAGCGGGTTCGATTCCTACCGCGGCGGTCGCACTTCGGTGGAGGCGAAATGGCCCGTGTATTGTGTGACGTCAGTGCACGCTAGAGAGCACCACGTGGTCGAAATTTCCTGAGCCCTCCACTACAGCTTCTCTCATAATCATATCGTGGTTTCTGGACGTAAAACGACAGACATTATTATCGATTGCACCGGCGATCTTTTTCAATGCCCCTTAAGGATCGCGTCGAGCCAAGAAAGAATGGCGCTATCACCGCGCTCGGCCCCTTCCAACGCAGGCGCCAGTGCGCGACAGAGATGCTGTCGTCGCCGCTCGTTGCCTCCTGGCGGATAAGCCCGCCGCGACGTTCTGGGGTCCGCCAATTAGCGCTAAGACGGGGCCCTTCCAGACAAAGACGCGGCGTTCAGGCCGCCTTTTCCCGGGGCCAGTCGCGACCTGGTTGGTGCCTGCTACCGTCGCCCCATCTTTCTCCCGACGGCCCTGCCCCGGCTTCTATTTGCGCCCACCATCGGCGTGCCCCCCCTTTGCTGAGGCTCGTAAACCCGCTGCATGCGCCAGCACAAACTAACACGTGCTGCTAGACGAAGGATGCGCAGTGGCCAACGGCGCAACCGTGTGCGAAGAGGTGCGTTCTCTCCCTGTCCACAGTTTCCTCGAGCACGTGTAACGTTTTGTCTCTGTACACTCAGAGCACTGCGCAGGCGCTGGAGCAATTTTCTTCGTGGAAAAGAGTAGTTTGTATACACGGAAGCACTGAATGACTAACATCCTAACATGTTGCAAAGCTTGGGCACCCTGTTTCGATGGCATGGCGTCATTCGATGATTTCATCGAACATAAGCCGAATGTTTTAGCTACGAACGGACAAGATGTTTAAGTTGCGCATATATTTGACACTATTCGTCAATTCACTAGCCATGCACGATTTTTTTTAATAAAAAACGGATTTAATCTCTTCATTAAGCCCGCTACGGCAGTGCTCCGAGAAGCTCTCAACCTCAGCCTCTGCCTTGTCTCGATTCTCTCGAAAACTGCGTACTTTAATCTTTAATTGGTGGGTCATTCGGATCTTATGAATGATATTAGGCTTCTAAGCTGAAATTTCGGCTGCTACGTCGTCATCTAAAGCAGTCTTAAGGGAAAACTATACAGGCAGTGTGCACAAGCTGAGCCCAGCTGATAGTGCAAGCAATATACATGCATCTCCAGAGTAAAAAAAAAAAAGATTCCTTCTTATGCAATATCTGCTCAAGCTTGAACTCACTGGGCTATCGCACAAGGCATAGATAATTTCGAGACATCACCTTTCATAACAGTTAGTCCAAAGCGTAAAGTAAGCAACTGGCTTCCAGCAAGAGCGGAAAAATCAGCGCGACCAAGCGTATTTCCACATAGTAAAACGCTCGCTCAGACATGAACATCAGAAAAGCGTTCACATGACAGGAAGAAGCACCGCTGCTTTCCGTACGCACAGCTCTTCAAAGCCGAGTGGCAGTTTCAACATCCATTCTCTTTACCAAAGGCGCGGTTGCTTTTTGTCTGAGGCCGCGTCCAATGCAACGTGTGCTCTGGTGCAGCCACCAGGCAGACTTCGGTTAACGTCTCTGCGGGCAGTTCGTTGAGCAAGCGGCGGTGATGACGTGCCAGGCGTTTGCGCGCGATCACGCTGCTGATGCCGCGCGCAGTGGGGTACGGCGCGAGAGAGCCCCGAAGGCCACCTGACTTTCCGAGAATACTCAATGTTTACGGCTGTTCCGGAACCGCGAACGCTCTGGGGCTCTGCTTTGTGTTTTAGCTCCGAAGCCGTCCCCAAACGGCAGGGAAAACAGTTTACGCGATCGAATGCCACTTCAGCTTCCGCCGTCGTTACGCCGTCCAAGAATGGCTCTCCAAGCGCCGTCGACGTCAGACGTCAGTGCGCTGACCGCGTCGCTGGAAGCCATGATCTGTGCTTGAAGAGCTGCTCTCGAACATGTGGTCTTGCCCAGGGCCACAACGCCAACAGTCCCTCACAAAATTCGCTGGTTTTACCTAACGTCTGAAACCATCGCCGTCGGGTGCTCCGTCTCTCGTGCGCATATTCACCTGTCACTTCACGAATTTCGCGCAGACCTCACCAGCCACGTTCGTATATTTGCTGCGGTTATACAGAAGCTGGTGCACCGTCGGCGCTGCGTTGTTCCTCGCTGCCGACACTCTTACTAATCGCCGTATATATCGTACTACGTGTAGCCTTGTATAGTCATAACATGTGTTCCACCCTCGTCATCATGGCTAGGCGCTGGCCAACACTCACAGGTTTACATGCACAGGAATACGCAATAAAGTGAACGGGAGGATGGCCACCGCCTTATTGGTGGCGGAGAATCGAACGCTTTATCCGAAGATTGCTTCCTACCGGCAGCAACTTTTCTTTTCGTCCACTTTAATTTCTTTACTTCCAAAGCATATAGTTATACCATACTGAAAGTAAACGACTGCTAACAATGTTCCCTATACCTCCCCTGGCAGCACTGTAGGTTGGTTTCATTCGGTTGTGTCGAACAAAGAAACAAGTCTTGATCACTCCTTTCTTGAATTGATTCATGTCATGTACAGTGAGTTTCAGAAGTCAAAGGCAGGTCCATCAATAAATGACCTACGTTAGAGTGTTCAGTTCAGGGACATTATACAAAAAGTGTAAGCGAACAAAGCAGCATCGCGAGAAGTGTTGTCCACTCCATTTCATCTTCAGCACCTAACACAGTGTGACGTGGCAATCCCCAGCCGTGATCGATAGGCTTTCGTTGATGACTACACGTCATTCACGAGGTTAGCCAGACGTCAAAGACGAGACCGTATAGACTCTGTTATTTTCATTGTTCTTACAAACATACGTTCACCAACTGTACCGATTTGTTTACAACGCGAGTCAGGTAACCTTGTATTTTTGTTTGCAATGTGAGTCTGCCAAGCATGTCCACATGTTTCTGCTTCATGGGTGGCCTACAACTGGAAAGCCTCAGACGCTTGAAACGCGAATATTTTACCGCTTAACTCTCTCTAGGACTTGGATAATGGATAATGATCGTATGCTTTTGCATAGACTTACAATGTCCCCAAATACAAAAGATGTTACGCGTGCACATATAGGTACAGACGATTATGCGGGAGTGCAAATATTACGGCTGCGTCCCATACCCAAATTTAACATTCCAACCAGAATCGAGAAGATTGACTACTCTGTGAGCTGAAGTGATAACGCGCTTGATGATGCGAGACCATGCATGCTCGCATGTTTCTGCATAACTGGCGTCCAAGAGGGTATACGAATGCTGATGCGGCTCTATGTATATATGGTATCGGTGCTGATAACGTGGAAAAAAGGCGCTAATGAGTGAACTGACAAGAAGGTACTGCCACCCACTATGAGAATTAAAACTCGCGATTAACTTCCACATTAAGATTCCAAATATATTTCCCGCCCCGCCGCGGTGGTCTAGTGGCTAAGGTACTCGGCTGCTGACCCGCAAGTCGCGGGTTCAAATCCCGGCTGCGGCGGCTGCATTTCCGGTGGAGGCGGAAATGTCGATGCCCGTGTGCTCAGATTTGGGTGCACGTTAAAGAACTCCAAGTGGTCAAAATTTCCGGAGCCCTCCACTACGGCGTCTCTCATAATCATATGGTGGTTTTGGGACGTTAAACCCCACAAATCAATCAATCCAAATATATTTCCCTGATTTTCTTATCTGGACCTAACGATGGCAAGCTATAGCTTGAATAAGCGCAGACAGTTAAGTTTGAGACGCGGTTTTACTAATTCGCAGAAGTTAGTACACTGCGAAGAATTTCTGCACTGTTCGCGGACCGGGCATTTCGAGTAACTTGAAAAAAAAAAAAGAGGGAGGTGGTAAAAATGTATTGCTATAGAGATTAGACGACTAAGCCATAGAGCACATTGTTCATACTTGGACTGATACTTATGCGCAATTAGCTAATCAGTTAAACTCAATTCGAAATATTCTTCTTAGGGCGGATGTGCCAGAGCATGCATGCATGCATGCATGAATGCTCACAAGTTTTTCATAAAGTTGTTTCCTTAATATTATCAGTGGCGCGATTCTTTTTTTTTTGTTGTTGTGCCCTGAAGAAAGCTCACAAAGTACTAAAAAAAAGAGACGTAAGTGCCTTCTCGAGTGTCTCAAGGGCACTTGGGTCCCATAGTTACGCAGAACACCCACTGTACCCTTTATCTTCAATCCGTACCCAACTACAACCTGCCTTGGGCAGTCTTTATACGCAGCACTTAATTCAGCTCTTCGACGACAAAGCGAAAACTTTTTTACTCTAACTGCCTCCGTGTCCCTTTTTAGGCACCACAAGTGTGCGCTGCAAGAGTGCACAAAAATACTTTTCACACAGCGTGCAGTGTGATTTACGTGGTGCCAACAGAAGCGGAGTGCCCGACGCGAGCTTCGCGCTCGACTCTCCGAGCACTCGGCAACTTCGGTCGGGTGGCGAAATATTGGCTCGCCAAAATGTCTCCCGCTTCCATTCCAAACGTCCCGGTGCGACACTTTGGAAAAAGGATGGGTGCCACGCCTCCAGCAACCCACACGAGCGCCCACACTTCCAAAACCGGAGTCGCCCCTAATTTATGCCACGCGTACCGCACTATAACTGCGGCCACGCGAAGTCGCGTCGTTGTAGTTCTCAGCAGTGGGGTCGAAACTGAAAAAGGTCACGTGACGAGAGCTGCATCCAAACATTGCTAGCAGCTTGACAATCGATTGTGGAAAACTTGTGCTTAGGCTCGAACTTGGCACTCCAAGAGAACCGTATTGGTCGAGCATCCGGCAATTGTGGCGATTTTCGCGATTTCGATTTTAAAGGAACATAGGGTTCCGGACTAATTTACAGCTGTCTCTTCGAGGAGGCGATTTCTGAAATTTGGAGGGCTCGAAACGTCAAGGTCGGGTCCGTTCGTAGCAATGCGAAGCGAACAGATGCCTAACAAGTGCCGCTGGAACGGTTCGGCGCTTTATTATGCAAGATAGGATGCGGGGCAGGGGCTTCCGCCGCGGTGCACAGAACCGAGCAGTGCGGGACGCGCGTCGTCCCCTGCTCAGGATGCGGCACCTCAAAAATACCGGCTGCCCGCGCGAAGAGAGGGGCCTCGGGAGTGGGCCCTTCGAGGAAGTGCCACGTGTTTTTGTACAACGCTCAGCTCCCCACAAGAAGCTGCGTTTGGAGACGGGGGGCGGCAGGATGGAGAAGGGGGCAGTAGGGGGTGGAAGTCCGTTGCGAGTAGCTTCCGTTTCAAGAACATTCGTTCCATTTGCTTCTGCCCCGCGGCCCTGTGCTGGCTCAATGTCAGCGGTGACGATCGCACGCTCTGGATTTCAGCTGACAGACGACGACATGGCAGCCGAAAACAGTGCTGGTTTCCACATCAACATGGTTACATGGGCTGAATTGCGACATGTGCGTCACTATATGCGGTTCTGCGGGGCCGTAGCCACAAATTTTTCGTAAGCGGGGGGGGGGGGGGGGGCGGATCATGGTTAAGCACACTTTATGTATGCTCATACTGTTGCATGAATTTTTTTAATTATGTATCTGCACCGGCCTTTCGCCTACGTAACTCAAGCGCCATGACACACTTGCAAGGGAAATCTTCAGCAGAATTCCACTGACCTGGGATACAGAGAGCAAATTTAGTGCTCTCTACAGAGCGATTGAAATGGGAAAGGGTTATCATCTACATTCCATTGCCAACAAAGGGGTGCTACTAGGACTGCGATCAGTGTGGCGACTTTCAAATGAGCCATACAGCTTTAGAGACATAAAGCCAGAAATCCCGCTTTCCTGGGGAGTTCTGCGAATGCAGTAGGTGTGTTTTATACACTTGATAAAAATATTTAGCCATATGCAGTACATACGTCTTATAGCATGCTAGTAGCATCGATGCAGTACACTGATAAACGCTATCCAGCTTCAGGAGAGCACCCTGCTGTCACGGACGGCCATTTTTGGCGACACCGCGTCACGGCAATTAACGGGCGCCGTACTCCCCGACTGACCGTGAGAAACGGCGGCGCATGAAAGGGAGCCGAGAAGTGCAAAATGGGGTGCTCTCCTTAGAACGTCGCCGCCGACAGTTAATCCTTTTGTAACTGTGGCGACGTCTGCAAGGTCGTAGAAGGCCGCGGTATACCCTGACCAAGGATTAGACTACGAGACGCACACGCTGAGAGCTAAGTGGTTGACCGTTCCCACGGGGAAAAGCGTGGGAAACGCTCTGGTGGCCAAGCCGTATGTTGTTGTTGTTGTTAGTGGTTCATGAGGAAAAGGAAGAAGGCACCTAATTTCTGTCTGCCTACAGGCGACACGGCGCAGTGCCTAAGCCGTATGACAACAACCCGACAGGTTGTCACTCTCGCTAGTTGCGGGCCCTCTCCCAATTAAAAAGGGGTGGGGTCAAAACATTTTTGGGGCGGAGTTTCCCCTCAATTAAACGCGCATGATTGGACCCATGTAGAGGTCTCTTGTCCCCAAGGAAGAGAGCGAGGAGACACGAGGGGGATTTAAGCGCAGGATTTTGCCCTGCTAGGCAGACTAGTCGCTGACCAAGATGGTGTAGAAACAGATCAACAAGCATCTCTTCTAGAAGTTTTTAGTGTGGCTCTGTATCGGCTGGCCACCTAAACTTAGCCGTTCGTCTAGTTGTGACGCGATATTAACGTCTGCAACGTAGACATCGGGACTTCGCCTCGAGTTAGCTCAACCTGCTCGAAGTCACCTGCAAGCACTAGCCTCCCGGAGCCACCAGCGTTGCAACACCGCCGACATCGCAGTCGTGCCAGAACTCTCTTCGACTTTTCGCATCCGATCGTCGGGGACACAACGCTGCCGGTCATCACACGTATGCCTTCACCTGTTTATATCTTCGAACTTTCTCCTCCGTCGTCCTATTCTTGTTAGTTTGTGTAGTTTGTAATAGTTCTCTCTCGTAAGCTGATTTATTGTTTCTGTTATATATTTCTTTAGTTGTATCAAGTGTCGATGTATTTTGTTAGTTGTATTGAAGTGTTGTATTAGATCCCGTGTTGCTGCAATATAACTAGAGTAAAGTTTGTTTCGTTTTCCCACGTCTCTGATCTCGTCACTGTCTCTGCTTGCGTACGGAACGAACCAACCTGCTGTTATTCCCGTCGCCAACTTCGCGCTGGCGACGCTAGAGTGGCAGCTTGTAACACCTGCTTTCCGAGGCCCAAAGCCTGTCATATGAATACAGAAGTGAAAAAAAAAAAAACTACGAACTGGTAGCCAAACCAATAGTCTCGTTCATGTTGTGCGTAAGGGATCATTGTGTACTGTATACTTTTTAATGGCTTGATGGCTCATCTGGGAGTCATCACCACTGGCTTAGCCAAGAAAGCCGGAGGAGCTGCTTAACTCGCTTCACCCCCCCCCCCCCAAACGCAGTCCAGGTGTTATTTGTCTTACAGCCATGGGTGTGTCCTCCTACTGTGACCGGTTTGTGACCGCCTAGTTTATGGATGACTCAGCAGAAGGCACTAGTGTCAGTGACAGATAGACGGAGTTACGGTTTACCGATATAACCCTCTGACGCTTCACCCTACACATCATCAGTCACTTCCTGGGTATGCTGTGATTTTCTTAGTTTTGCATGTGCATACCTACGTTCACACATACAAACACCCACGAGTGTACATAAAATATAGCCGAAGTTGCCTTCTCCTAGCACACCACCCCTGCGGGAAAAATATTTTTTTGCTACGCTACTGGTCTCCACACTCTGGCCACATTCATTGTAGCGCATTTCTGCTGGCAGATGATAGCCTCATTCCAATTTCAATTGCTCCACATCAAGCTCGCTGTCTGTACCTCAGGTCTGTGGAGTTCTGCTGAAAATTGCCCTTGCGAGTGCTTCATGCCACTTTAGTTAATAAGGCGTATAGCTGGTGAAGATTCGCAATATAAAAAAATACTTCTCTAGGTTGAAAAATAATACTGTTTAGTAACTTCACCTATATTTAGCTAGTACAGATAGCTTTAACGTGAATGTTGTACATACGTTTTGTCCGACCACAAAGGCAAGCTTGTTTATGCTGAATGCAAAACTTTTCTTAAAAAAAAAGTGAAATTCAAAATTTTTGCAGACTATCTGCTAAACTTCAGTGCATAATTTTTTTTAATTTGTAGCATGTCAAACTGGTACCCTGTACATATTTTATTTGTGTCCTTAGAATTTGCCATGTTCCCAGAAAAAAATAACAAACTTGGCAACATTATCAATATTGACCCGTAGGTCGCGGGTTCGATTCCCGGCTGCGGCGGCTGCATTTCCGATGGAGGCGGAAATGTTGTAGGCCCGTGTACTCAGATTTGGGTGCACGTTAAAGAACCCCAGGTGGTCAAAATTTCCGGAGCCCTCCACTACGGCGTCTCTCATAATCAAATGGTGGTTTTGGGACGTTAAACCCCACAAATCAATCAATCAACATTATCAATATTGCTCGTGGGAAAAGCTGTAGAAGAATTTATATGCATAGGCAAATCATTATTTTTAGTTAGATCCCTTCATTACCTTGCCGGAAATGCCATTTATTGAGTGCATTCCAAAACATGTTTTGAAGAAATTGTTTGACGACTTTTACCTCACTTGGTGTCATACTACAGACTCTCATAAATAGGGAGGAAAACTTTTGGCAAAGGAATTACGTGACCAGGACGAGGACATGTGAAAATTTTTTCCGCCATATCCGTGATGGTCAAAAAAATGCTGGATGATTTGGCATGGCACGACTCTAATTGTTGTATTGTGTAAAACGTTGAATTACTCTTTTGCTTTTTTGCCTCTTCTAATATTGCTAGCCAATATTTTCGTGTGTTTATGAGGTTGTGTGCACTTTCAACCCTTTCATTCTGTATGATATGTGTTATTATTTAATATGCACAATCATTTAATTTTGTGCTACAACCCAGTGCCTCTAACAAGGCCTGTTAGGAGTTTTGAAATTAATAAATTAATTAGTAGTGCTCGCAATGTGCACGCTCTCTACTGACCTGTTGTGGTAGTGCTTACAAAACGTTTTTCCTCTTTTTTATAAAAGAAGTTTTCACAGTACTGTTACAATGGGAAAACAACAGATGTGCTATAGGTATCTGGAAGTTATGATACATCTTCTTCGTATTATAAATTCGATATACGAAGATGCCGAAATAAAATAAATTTTTGACAAGTTTCATTTACACAATTTGTACAATGTCTGTGCTGTATTTTGTTCTGTGACAATAGGAAAACAAAATTTTATTTCAGTGAAGAGGAAAGTTGTCCTTGTTGGTTTTTAAACATTTAAATTCACTTCGTACATTTTTTAGCATATGCAGGTGCACTCTTTCAGGCAAAGCTGCCACAGGATTAGTTGGAATAGTGGCCTGAGAAATTTTGAATGACCTTGTACTTGCAGAAGATAAATCTGCTGATTACGTATGCCTCAAGTTAATCAATCTAATGGAAACACGTTTCCATTAGATTAAACTTCAAAGAGAAGACAGAAATTTAGGTGGGCCAATGAGAATAAAAAGTGCGCAGGTAAAACGTGGCAGAAAAAAGCACAAGACCGGGTTGACTGGCGGAACATGGGAGATGCCTTTGCCCTGCAGGGGGCGTAGTGAAGCTGATGATAATGGTGAAATATGAGCACACCGGCCTCAGACATTTCCATTTTTTAATTGAACTCGCAGTGCTTATGTAGAACGGATAGTGTCAGAAACCAGAATACATGGCGATAAAAATAGATTATTGCAGCATAAAAGTAAAGAACATGCTGAACTAACGAACACACACACCGTTTAAGTATTGCTATGAAACTTGGCACCCGACTGGTACTGCTTTGAATGAATAAGCGAAAATGAAATCGTGACTTGACAACACTCGCCCTGTCTTCGTTCACCCCCATGCGACGTCTGGCACCCCAAAAACAACACACAAATGCCCTTCCCCTCCTGAAAATTTCTTAAATTATATTTGACACCAGATTGCCGCGCCTGCGTGCGCAATTCCTCACTAGTGCACCCATTCCTACGCTACAAAGCAACCAGAACTATAAAATCAGGTGAGAAATGTAGCAGCCAATTATCTACAGCTTTGTAAACAAATATTGATTGATTTGTCGGGTTTAACGTCCCAAAACTACCATATGATTATGAGAGACGCCGTAGTGGAGGGCTCCGGAGATTTCGACCACCTGGGGTTCTTTAACGTGCACCCAAATCTGAGCACACGGGCCTGCAACGTTTCCGCCTCCATCGGAAATGCAGCCGCCGCAGCCGGGATTCGAACCCGCGACCTGCGGGTCAGCAGCCGAGTACCTTAGCCACTAGACCACCGCGGCGGGGTTGTAAACAAATATTACTGATGTGTAGTTCGTACCTCTGCACGCCATATGACACCTCCTTTATTACGCGCTTGTGTGAACGTTGCGTTTTACTACGCCTTTTTTCATAGTTTTAGTTAGCGTTAATCGCATTGATTGGGTCTGTTTCTATTGTACGTAAGTGTCTGGTTTTCAGTTTAGAATGTTTTTAGGACAGCGCTACCCCCCCCCCCCCCTTTTTTTTTTATGGGCTATGAATATAGTCCAATTCGCCCACCTATCGGTCTTATTGCGATGTGCTACTGTTTTTGAGTCATGTTGTTGAGGCCGCAGTCCTTCTATGCAGTCAATAAGCTCTGCGAAAATTTTCGGAAATTGTCAGCCCATGAAAAGTAAGTGAGGAGGAGAGCAGATATGCTACATGACGTTGGTCCAACGCATGAAAAAAGAAGGGGGAGGGTGGCGCGGAGAAATTTATGTTCACTTTGTACGTCCGTGGCTGTCGACAGCATGCAAGCTAAAAACCGCAGACAATGTTTGAAGTGGCTAGGAAAGTTTATCAAGGCAACGTGATCACATAAAATAAATTCCGGCGCTTCAGTTTATCGCAAACTGACATTGTGCAAGAAAAAGAAAAGTTCACGGTTTGTGTAGAATAGCTAGTACGTCGGAGGTTGCTTCGCCTGTTAAACAATGCCGCCGATAATTTGGAGGTCTTGGTGGTTCTTGAATAGCACTGCAGAGCGAGCATCAGTATATTGAATTTCATACCGTTAGCGTTTTTGTAACTTATATAGCCGTTGTAGTCCGTTTTACCTGCTTTGTACAACACAACGGCTCCTGTTCGCCAAACAGGTTTAAATATGACGGCTCAACTTACTGCTTCCGTAAAACATTCGCCGACTAGCCCAACAAAAAGTTCTACTGCGCTACTAATCCCCATTCCGTTCAGTCGGCGGCGCACGCGGCGTTCAAACAAGCACGATTAAGGGGGGGGGGGGGGGGGTGGAGCACACTTTGTCGTCCTCTTTTCTGATTAAGTTATAATCCACAGCTTTTTGCCGCATAGCATGAATAGCTCGCATTATCACCACGCATATCGAAAAAGCTTTAGCGCAGATGGAAATTGAAAACAATTTCAGTCCAAAAGAGTGAACAGGGTTTATTACACACCCTGTACACACTGACGACAAAAATGAAGCGTAGGAGCTGCTCAATTTACGAAAAAAAAATTACCGTTGTCTCAACTAAAACCAAATGTTGAGAGCTAAGAATACTAAAAAAAAAACGCCACGGTGATCTATAATTGGGTTATGGTGTTCCGACTGCTGTGTTCCGACTGCTGTGACCGGTAATATGGATAATCGCAGGGAACTGTGGGATACGACGGCTTCCTGTTACGACGCGCCACGTGGGTTAGCAAAGGCACGCGAGCATTTTTGTGCCGCTCCGTTGAAAAAAGCACCTCTCCGTGCAATGTCAGTGCTTTAGAAGTTGGTTTTTCATTCGTGCTAACCGTGACTGCGACGATGACACGTTACGAAAGCCATGAATGGTAAGAAAACTTTTTTAACGCACTAAAACTATCTGCAATGCTTTTAAGCTGCACGAAGGTACTGTCAGTTTGGCTAGCAGATCAGTCGATACGTAAGACAGTTTTCGTTGTAGGATACGCTACTGCAGATAAAAAGTCACCATTTTAAAGACCTCAGTGGATTGGGATGACTGTAGCAGTGTGCCGAGAGTTCATTTTGGGATTGCTGCTTCGGCTGACATCGTCAGTCGATCGGTATGAAACGCAGCACTTATTGAACACGTTGAGGTATTTTTTTTTTTCCTAGCCTTTAGCGTGCTATTAGACGCTTTTCTTAGTCGAAGCCACGTGCTTATTCGAACGCTGATCTTGGTCAAGCTGCGCGGCACGGCGGCACATAAACAATGCAGTCAGACATAGACGGCGCCGGATCATCGAAACCCGGCGCTTGTTTAACGCACTTCTTCCTTTGTGTACCGGCCAGGCACACAGTTTGACCTAGATAGACGCCAATGGACTCGTTCAGCGCTTCGTGTAAACTTTGAATTTGTGAAGCTTTCGCGTTTTTTTTTTTGTCATATATATGGTGCAAAAGCCGGCGCTTATCTCGTATGGCAGGTAGATTTCGCCCGCGCGTTCCCATAATATATTTGCTAGGCGCCCCTGTGCGACAACTTATTTCTCGATATAATATTCGCAGCAAACTCATGCGTAAGCTTTTTTATTAGTGCGGAATATACAAGCACTTGTGATAAAATGGTCTTCGCACAGTCTGGCTTCAACGTTCGGTACCCAAAGCTCTCTTCACAGCCGCGGCCCACCTCATTTTTCTTTTTTCATTTCATGGTAATCGATACCTGCGTTTGCCCTTCACGCTCACATTGAAGCAGCCAACTGCTGAACAACCGACCGTGGTTTTGTCAGGAAGAAGATAAACGGGCGACCACGTGCGCGAATCCCGAATAATCTGAGGATGGAGGCGCAGGGGTTCGCCGTCGTCTATACTCTTCTCGAACCGGCAGCAGACGGTGCATCCCACAATTCCTCGCTCTTTTACTGGTCACCTATTACAGCCGTGGAGGTGAAAAGCTCGATGCCCGTGTACCTATACCTTAGGTATCGTGGCATTGGGACGTAAAACCACAAACACTAAGCTACGTGGATATCAACATCATCATCATCAGCCTGACTATGCCCACAACAAAGCAAAGGCTGTGCTTTCTGCTGGCACGTTATAACTGCAAACTTATTAAGCTCATTCAGCGGCCCACCTATAGTTTTCTGTCTGCCCTTCACACGTTTACTTTCTCTTAGAATCCTGTCAGTTACCCTTAACCACGAGCGGTTATCCTGCCTACGCGCCAAGTCCCGGTCCATATCTATTTCTTCTTGATTTCAACTATGATATCCTTCGCCGCGGTTTGTTCCCTGACGCACTGTGCCCTCTTTCTGCTGTCATTTTCCTTTCCATTGATCGCTGCATCGTCCTCAATTTAAGCTGAACGCTCTTTGTAAACGTCCAAGTTTCTGCTTCGTAATAAGTACTGGCAAGAAGCAGCCGTTATATACCTTCCTCTCAAGTATATAGTGGTAGATTACCGTTCATGATTTCAGAATGCTTGCCGATGTCGCTCCACCCCATCCATTCTTCTAGTCATTTCACTCTCACGGTTCGACTGCACGGTTATTATACGGGCCGTTTAAAGGAACTCTTCGCAGCCCAGCACATGCCTCTAAACGTTCGATCTTTACAGCGTCACTATGTAGCAAAACAACTTTATTGCATGCTATTCAATTCTCGCTTCCCTTCTCCCATGACTGCGTGGCACTTTCATTCTCACGTGTCTTCGTTGCACCAGCATTTCGGGAGACGAACAGAAAGCGCGCGCGCGCACCAAGGTTGGCGAACTCCGAAGAATGGCGCTGCTCAGCAAAAGAGCCGCCGCTGACGGGGAGTGTGTCGAGAAGGAACCCGGCGACAAGGATTCTAACGACGCCGTCGCTTTCAGGGCGGGATATTTTCGAGTGTGATCCGCGGCTGTCGCGAAAGGGCGTCAGCTGCACGGCTGGCCAGCGTGGTGCTGTTGTGACGCCGAGCCGTGAAGCGACAAGTGAGACAACACTCGCTTGCGAAATGGTACGCTCGGCGAGTGTGCGCGTCTCCGCGGGCCGCTGACCTTGCACACGGCCGCCCAGGAACCGAAACGTCTGCTCTCCGAATTTTCGCGGCCAAAAAAGACTTGAACATTAGCCGTCAGCGGCTATAGCGGAAATGAGTAAGATCACGAATCAGCACATCACCGCCCGGTAGAGGACCATATTCCTGGACGTCAACGGGGCCGGGGGGGGGGGGGGGCAACCGCGTTTACTGTTAGCATTTCAATGTTTGTGCACAAACTATGGCCTCCGGAAGGTACAAACCAGTGTTGGGGAGTTGCCACTCCGGAACTGGAATGACTCCAGAATCATTGAAATTGGAACGGCAATGGAATTAAGCACCTTTTGCACGAAATAAAATGGAAATGCAATTACGTTTTTCTAAAATAGGACACGTTTTCGTCAATGTGCTGTTTTTCAAACTGAGAACATTAGTCAAGTCAGAGCCTTGGTTTTAACAATAAAGTAGTAATTTTAAAATGGCTTGGCTGATTACAAGCGCTGGCTGTGTAGCTTCGAAGTTCGTCTCTATTCTTTGCGTAGCCGTGGCTCTGTGCCGTTGGTATCTGTCGTGCCACTACAGCGGCGGCATATCCCCCTCCTCGCTTACGCTTTGCGATTTTTTCCCAAGGTGGCGCTCCAGCAACCCGCTGTCTCCCCACCCTTCACTTCTTTGTTTTTGCTTCTGTCACCGTCGGTGCCTCGGACTCATATTCGCAAAAGCGCTTCTGATGCATGCCGTCTCACCTCATACCCCCCTTCCTAATCCTTTTGCAATACTGTCCCCCGCATCATGACATCTGAGCCCCTTTGGCCGAAATCGCACGAGACATGTCGCCAAGGTACTATTCCCCGACCTTCATCTTAACTCGACAAAAATATCAAGCTGTCTTTTCAAGGTTGAGCAATTACAGGAATGGAATTGAACTGCCCGGCCATTCCCAAAGTGGGCCAAGTTTTTTTTTTTCAATACGTGGAATTGCGATGGATTGCGCAAGTTTTAATTCCCCTGAATGGAATGGGAATGGCATGGAGGCGCCCATTCGGCAAAACTGGTGTAAAATATTGTGAATAAGCGTATCCACGGCATACCTCGAGGCACACTGATTATAGGTGATATGCAACTGCTTTAATTGCGGAACAACGATACATTATGGCGGTCATTGGCAGGGCTGTCGCAGGCTGAATTTGAAAAGGAGCCACAACTCAGGCTGTGTTAGCCGAATTAAGTAGCCATCCAATTTATTTTTATCGACAAATTTGTAGCCAAATAGAATGCAAGCTTTATTATCCGTAGATATGATATTACCGAACAATGCACACCATTTTAATAAGAAAGGTGATAAAAAAATATTCGACGTTCGCGTGCAATTTCAAACCTTATGGCATATGTTGAATGTGTTCAGACAGTTCTGCAGTATGGTTCTATTGCGTCAAAGTAACCCTCATCGACGCTCCAGAGCGAATAACTGCCGGTGTTTAACGTCCCAACACCACCATATGATCATGAGAGACGCCGTGGTGGAGGGCTCCAAAAATTTCGACCACCTGGGGTTCCTTAACATGCATATAAATATAATGGCACGAGTCTCAAGTATTCTTGTCTCCATCTAAAACAGGGCCGCCACGGCCGCGATTCGATCCCATAATCATGGGGCAAGCAGCCGAGCTCCGTAAACACTAAACCACCGTGGCAGGGTGCTCCTGAGCGAATACAAAGGTTCGACTTGGCGCCGAACGAAAGGAGGGAGAGCTGCACTGCAGCAATGATTGAACTTTGTATGGAAATCTGTTTCTATATACCCGTCGTAAACAAGATACCAAATGTCGTAATGTTAAACTTGCTATATATATAAAACTAGAATTTAACTATGAAACTTATCTGAAGAAACATCACGAATATCAATTCGCATGAATTATGGTTCTAAAATCCTGGAGAATCCTGAAAAAAAAAAGCATGTACGGAACGTTTCTTTCTTTTTCAGAAACATCTGACTGAAAAGCAGTGTATTTTACACATTTTATTTAACGTTGTCACCACACTCTCTTCTCTATATATGTAATACTTTTGACACTGTGGAGTTATTAATGAAAAAATGTCTCGCGGGGTCGTGACGTGGACGAAGGGAGCAGCCTGTGGGTCCAAGATGTAACTTGGACCTACAGTCTGCCCAGAAACTTAGACCTTCAGTCGACAGTGTGCAATGTAACGCGCAGTGCAATATAAAAAAACAGCACAATTTTTTCTCCCTCTTGCTTGGTATTTAAGGAAAAAAAGTTTCAAATAAATATTAATATTAAATTCAGTGCTCCTTCATATAGTTATATGGTGGTTTTGGGACGTTAAACCATACATATCAATCAATCCTTCGTATGGTTTATGCGGAATAGAGAGTTCGCGGTATAGCAACCTTAAAACATTTCACTTAACAATTCAGTGGGGCCATATTGAAACTTTTTTCAGCACGCACATAAGGAAAAGGGCAAGAAAGATAGATACACACGAGTGCCATCTTTCTTGTACTTGTCTTCTTTATGCGCTAAAAAAAGTTTAAATATGGACACATACCAACTTGCCCAGCTGTCAGTTTCACCGAAATTCTGTGACAGCATTAAGCGTGTCAGCGCGTTTTTATTGAAGCCACACACCGATAGCAGAGTTTACATATTACCAGCCCAGCTTTGCTACCCGAAAAGTCAGTGGGAGCATTAAGGATTGTATCTCCCCCCCCCCCCCCTTCTTTTTTTTAAGCCACAGACCGAATTTGAGCAGTACAGAGTTTACAAAACACCTGTCCAGCTACGTAGTGAAATGTGGTTGAAAATGAAGAACAGCTCAACTTCATTTAGTTGAGGGTTGCTGTCTTCGTCAAGTTAACTCGAGAACACGTGTTACGCATCTAAAGTGGGAACTTTCGCTCAGAATCATCACAGATGGTGGGCACTGTGAGCACAGTGTTAGCCAACATGTGCGCAACTTCACCACTCCGTACTTGCATGCGCGCCGCGCTCTCACGATGCGCACCAGCCTGCTGGTAAAGAAACGCTTGCAAATGGCTGTTAAGTATGCAACGATTGGAGCTAAAAAGTAGCCAGACAATATGTGAAGGCTATACCCGTCTTTTTCTTTTTTTCCGGGCTGCGCTGTAAAGTATACCAATTTGGCACAAAGCAGCCGCCAATAGCAACTCTGGTCATAGGTAGCATGTAAATTGGGGTTGTATTCACTTTACCCTCTATTCACAAGCATGTCGAGCTAGATTATTTCATTTCGGGAAAAAATAAAAAAAAAACGGTCGCTGCCGATGTCATATTGCAATGCAGTCCACTGATGAAAAGTCCGTACCAGTGTTTTTGTCTATATGCTTGCGGTACGTAGCCACTGTAATCAGCATCAGCGGTTCAATATGCTCCTAAAGTAGAGTTCCAACAGCGTCTGAGTTGTGTCTGACTTTTTTTTTTTTTCTATACCAGACTTAGTCGGAGGAAAAGCCTTTTGCTTCACTTTTTCTGTTGCACGAGGTGGAAAGGCGAGTAGCCAGTATACTTTTTTGAACAGCGGTGTTATGGGCAAACGTCACAAAAGGCAAAATCGTATCCCAGTTGTCGTGGTTCGCAGATTGTCCACGTATCGCGTCTGAAGCCATTCGTTCGACGTTCCGTTTCCGTCTAAGACGCGTCCGGGCTGGCGGCTCACGCGTGGGGGGAAATAAGTGTGAGCGTTATTCACACGCGTCATTTTATATGTACGTACTCATCATCATCAGTCTGACCTGTGTTGTGGGGCAGAGGCTCGACAAGTCGAAAGAAGTGTCTTGCAACCAAAACGTTTCCTTACAATATGTGCAAAAAATAAATGAAATCTCATGTCAAATACCAGCCTCACCATCAACAATTATATCTCTTTTTCTAGTTGGTCAATGACTATTCAAACAGCAATGCTCAACGTGCTCGTGATAAGTATTTCAATGCAGCTCAGACTTGAAGCACCTTATCTAAAGTTCGAAATCTGAATTTCCAATTCACAGTTATTGATTGTGTATGACATTGTGTGGGGCTTGCGTGCTTCGTTTAAAAACTTCCATAAACCACGCTCTATAGTTATCGGATGACGACGAAGCGAATCCTTGTACAAAACCACTAACCAAAGGGCGCAGTTTATGGATAATGTGTGTCGCTGACAACACAGTACAAGCCTATCCCGACTCTCTCTCTCTCTATCGCTGGATAAATCGCGCGGGTAACAGGAACCGAAAGAAAGGATATGATCGTTCTGATAAAACGAAAGAACAATCGACAAGCGCTGATTCCAGCCGCGGCCACATACGGCGTATGCCTCAAAGGCAAAGCTGCCACAACAGCCGCGTTATTTATGGTGCGTGCCCGATCGCAACTTATAGCGGCTACAGGGGAGCCGTCCGCACCACTCCTCCTCGTTCACACCCCCGTGAGTCCCAAAATGTTTTAATAATCATCCGCCGAGACGACGCAGAGTGAAACTCCTCACCCCGCGCCCCACCGATCACCGCGCCGCGCGCGAGGTCGGCCAGACGTCGAGAAGACAAAGATGGGGGCGGCCCTCAAGTGGCGGAGGATATTGGACCGATGCCCCGTCCCCGCGACCGTCGACAATTGGGAATTAACTGCGCCCTCCCGAGCCTGTCCTCCCCGGGGCTCCATCAATTCCAGTTAGGACCCCCGCTCCGAGGTCCAGATTGAGCTTTGCAGCGTCTTGCCGATAAATTGGCACCGTTTCAGACGCGCCTCGGCCGCGTAGCAGGCCAGCGCGCCCTTTCGATCACCGATGTGTTCGGCTATGTGCGCGACGCCTCCGAGGCATCCGCAAACGGTGCCATCGACAGCAGACGGTCATACGACTCGGCGGCCTGCTGTCCATATAGAATGGACACTCGAGCCGCATGTGAGAGTGCCTGGCGCACCTGATGATCGGCAATGCCCTCATTCTCAAAGTGTATACCTTCCACTGCGATCGCGCGCGTAGTATAAACCACAGACAATGTCACCATTTACAGTTTTAATATACAATTTTATGCCGCAATTACCTACCAAGTAGCTATCGCGAGCGACGCCATACACCAGTAGCCACTAGCAACGACGGGAAGAGGCAATGTTACCACGAATATGACACCGCGATGGGGTTGTGCCAGCAATCATACTTTTCGGCCCGTGCTCAAGAAGAGCTTTTCACATTTTGACAGTTCGTAATAACAAATTCTAACCAATCGTGATATTGCAACGTACATATCTTATTAGTGATGCTGGTCGGACAATGTAAGACGGCGCGTATGACCCAAAATCAGCCACCTTGCTTTCAGAAAGAAATGTTACGCCTGGAATTCTCGGTAAAACAAATGATCTTCTTAGTAAGTTTCTAGATAATATTAGCGAAGACCTCCAGTAATATTTGATATACACTACACTGTAAGCAAAAACTATCCGAGTTTGGGGTTTTTGCGGCTCATGACCTCTGAAAACTCTCTTGCGTTTAAAATTACTACCTCGTGTAGGAGTAAAAGATGGTACATGACATAGTTTTACCACCACCTTTCAGGCAAGTAGTAAAAGGATGTCAAAATCCAGTTTTACCACTTAGGGAGTTTTAGTCACGTGATTTTTAACCTGCGTTTCAGAGTTTATTACCACGTGACTGCAAGGTGCAGCTGCTTCGGTGGCTTTTGCCCCATTGTGACGCTCTCCTGAAGGTACGTGAGGACCACAGTTTTTTTTTTTTTTTTGGCATCGCCGTGCCTCGGGACTGACATCGAGTCAACGCACTTTCACTGGAACTGGGGGCAGCATAAGCACAACAAGCGTGAACAGCATTCTGTGAACGAAAAAGAAAAAAAGACGGGGGGGGGGGGGAGGGTCTCAAAAGAAGAAAAAAAAAAGAAAGAAAACCTGCTGTGGAAAGTTGTCCTGCATATTTTCGCAAATTGTTGGCTTTTGCTCGGTGGTGGCCGTGGAGACAGACGGCGCAAGAAGCTCGGTACCTGTGTGTCTCGTTGGGCTGATGGATCTCACGTGTTTCCTACATCGTCAAACGACCGTGCGCTTCCGAACGCCTTTGAACCTGCACGTCGCGGATATTTCGCTTCCGAGCCGAATCGCGAATATCTGCCAGTGGAAACAAAATCAATCTGGTGTCATCGTCCGTGCTTGCCTACTGGAGAAGCAATAAGCAAAATGCTTCACTCTGTCGTCGGCACCGAGCCGCGGCCGCCAGTGACCAGTGGGAGTGTGTCGCCGGGGCAGGTGAAAGAAGCATCGCATATGTTTTGTTCCACAGTAGGCGATGTCTGCATGAGTGAAGTGCTGACCGAATTGCCCACCTCATGCACCAACTGCTCTCAAACATGCAGCGCAAAGCCTATACGAGGCAGACGGGACCAACAAACGGCTGCCGGTGAGCACGAAGAAAACCCGGACGGTGGTATTTACACCGCGCCGTCCCCGTAAGATAGTGGCCACGTGTTCATTTGTGTCTGGAACGACGACGAAATTCGCACAGGATATGTGTTCTGTGATCGCCAGCTGTGTTTCATCGGATAGCCGTGCTCCTCAAAAAGGCCTAGTGCGCCGTCGGTAAGAAGCTTGTGTGCAGGCGTGCACCGCTCCTCTACGCCCGTCGTGATGAATACGTGCTGCTACTGTGTTTGTGCACCGTCGCTCAATTAAAATCATTGAGCTACCATGGTTTGTGCGTACTTAGGTATATTTTATGGACTTGTGCATCAGCAGTGCTAACACGCGTGGGGCCATGAGCCCGGTGTGCCAAGTAATTATTGGATACTCAAAAAGGTGAGATTGGGTAGATTTACAATAAAAGGTCGGTGTGACATTTAGTGTCCTGCAGCCCACCTTAAGTTTACGCTTGCACCTTCAACTGTTCTTGTTTATCGATGCAGAAAAAGAGCTCTCTTACTGGTCCTACAGGGCCGGTCAAAAAGTCGTGCCTATATATATACCGGACTGTCAAAATGTAGTTGAGCAACGCGTGCAGTCTGTTCTAGTGGTGTATTATTCTGCATTTGTTGTGTGTGCGTGTTTGTCTGTATGTGAATCTATGTGTCACCAATTCTGCCGTTCAATAAATTCAATCAGTTCTGCTATTCAATAAATTTGTCGTCTCTGGGCGAATGCACCCGTCAATTTTTATTTTTTTACCACCAGAAATAACTCCCAGTAATAGCCTCAAAAACCTTGTGAAGGTAGTAAAAATTTACTCCCTCTATACTCGCTGAAAACCTCACTGGGGTAAATATTTACTACTCTCCCTACGTTGAAAAACTCAGTTAGCACGAGAGTAAATTTTTACCTCGGTAGTAGGTGGTAAAAAAAACCCAGGAAAGGTAGTGCGCTAGAGGACAAATGGTTTACCCAGTTTTTGAGGTTATTTTAGGTCATTTTCGTTTAGTGTGTACCAGCAGACGGTCTCGCAGATTCGGGCTTTATGCACTGGCGTGGCCAGTGTGAGGGTGGAGTTCGACCTCCTTTCCAGAATTTTTTCAATTTCGCATGTGCAGCACATACAAACGCATGCAAGACATACATAAAAGATGATTCCACCCCCCCCCCCCCCCCTTCATGATGAAATTTCTGGCTACGCTTCTGAGCCTATTGTACAAACCAAATCATTTAGGTTCTCTTTTGTATAAGAGCTCATACACACTGGCGGCCTAATTCGCCGTAATTATGTATAACATCAGCGTTAGTACTAATTTACCAAAGAGTACGTCTTGGTTCATTTCTCGCGCTATTCAACGCGCTTGTCTATAGCTGTTATGGTGCCCGACTGCGGATGATCCGAAGGTCACAGGATCGAGTCCGGGCTGTGGAGGCCACATTTTTATGACGGCGAAATGCTTGAAGCCCGGTAACTTAGATTTAGATTTATGCGCACGTTAAAGAACCCCAGATGGTTAAATGTTCCGCAGCCCTCTATTAACGGCGTTACTCATAACAATACCGCGGGTTTTTGGGGCGTTATTGCCGACGCGACAATTTTCACGCACTGGTGCGTTGTGCGAGCTGTGTACATGTGCGTCTCAGAATTATCACATCGTTTCCATCCCGTACCCACCACAATCGTAGGTATCACAGCCGATATATCCTTAGGTATGCTCCGGGGTCGACTGATATTCCCATGCTTGAACGACGATTGTGTTTCGCGCGGTTGCGCTATCTACGCAGGTAATGCGCAACGTTCGTGGAAGGAAATCGCCGTTCATATGGGGTACGTTGCACTGCTGTGATATCAAGGGCGTCCTTGCAAGGACGAGTAGTGACACACTTGAACACCGAACTGCCGCTTGTTTGCTGGATATGAGCTCAGAAATGTAATGGCGTTGATTTTATCGGCTGTACACGCAAGCAGGATATGGGCAGAATATGAGTCATCTGCAGTCACCGGCTCACTTCTCAGCAAATTCTAGAGGCTTAGATTAGATGACAGCACACAATGTGGCGGCATAATTAAAAGCTATGAAACTGTAGAGCAGCACGACTTTTTATGACCTTAAGCGAAGCTGCACTGTAGAGTTGGCTTACGCCAAATAAACGCTTAAGTTTGCCGAATTATCTTCATTTCCTCGATTGAAGAAATAGTGCTGATGATGACAGGCTTGAAAGGAGAACACCGGAGGTCAGGTTTGTTCAGCTCCAAACGTGGGTTGAGAAAAAAATAATAACTGACGGACCTAGATATTTTCAACACCACCTCATGTCACGAGGACCTGGTGTCATCGTCACATCACCGCTATTGTCAGTCTTGTACGTCATTAGTGACGCACAAAGCACCCCCTTCCTGTACGATTAATTAATTGTTGAAACGTTAAAAGATTCCGTCCCCGCCCCCCTAAAAATGAATCCATCAGGACATGTGAAAGGTTGAAAAGGAAAGTGGTTGCATAATGTTGAACATTAAGGAGCCTGCTATAAAAAAAAAACAGAGACTGCATTATAATGTCTCGTATATCGGGAGGGCCGGTTGAAAGGCACCTTTGCAAACATTACGACGCGCCCACCTCGCATCTTCTAATGTAAACCGATGAAATCCTATTTCCGTACTGGAAAAAAAAAAAGTACGTTTTCAACTGATTGTTCACACAGGAGGCCGCAACCAATACAAAGGCTCGACAATGATCGCTTCTACCAAAGTTTGTTCTGATGAAAGCACTTACCGACAGCGATGGCTGAAATGTCAGGATGCTTGAAATGTCATACGAGCACGTTTTCATGAAGGTGTTTACAGCTACGCGTCTGGCAGTTGCCCGATATTGCGATCTATGTGATCAACTGACGCTCCAATCTGAGAAGAGCACAACCTCGCACGCACTCAGCCACGTGGGAGGCCCGCAGAAATGAACTGTGCGTGAGGACTGGTCACTCGCTTTCGGACTTGGGCGATAAAGTATACTGCGCATGGAGAAAGGATCCCGCCTGGCTCGACCATCGATCGTCGTTTCCGAACACTCAGTCACTTCCGAACACCGTTTCGAAACGTCGTGTGCGTCGCTGGATTGACACATTTATCTGCTTTCGGCGCGACGACAATTTCGCGAACCGTGTTCGGTCGAAAATTGGCCACCGCCGGGCTGAGAAGTGCGCCGTAGAAAGCCACGTCCACCCGACTAAAGAAAAAAAAAAAAGATTTCGCTTTTCACCTCATTCTTGTCAGTGAAAGAATCGTTTGGCTCTGGAAATGACACGCCTCATGCGAAATTCCGCAGATTTTTTTTTTCCGAGACAGACACGTCATCAGGGAGACGGAAGAACAGAGAATGAAAAGCAAAAACGAAACAAAGAACGTCTGGCACAAAGGAGCACGTGCCGTTTCCCTGGAGTTTGGACAAGTCGTGGCACCCCGCAGACCGGCCCCTTATCTGTTCTGGAACGCGAGCAAATGCCACGGGGTCATGGGCAGAAAGCACGGGGTCGTTCGTACTCTCCCGCCACTTTCCACCCCGAATTGTCATTAGAGGTGCTGAAGTCACTTCTTGTTGCCGGTGACATTGCCCCGACGGCTATTCTCCCGTTCGAATTCAAATAAGCGTCAAACAATGAACAAGATTATCTATAGTATGTACGTATACAGTAAAAACACGTAAACTTGGATGGCACGGCATTGGGAAGACATGCGAAAAAACCAAAAGCCGAATTATTGATTGATTGATATGTGGGGTTTAACGTCCCAAAACCACCATATGATTATGAGAGACGCCGTAGTGGAGGGCTCCGGAAATTTCGACCACCTGGGGTTCTTTGGGCGTGCACCCAAATCTGAGCACACGGGCCTACAACGTTTCCGCCATCATCGGAAACGCAACCGCCGCAGCCGGGATACGAACCCGCGACCTGTGGGTCAGCAGCCGAGTACCTTAGCCACTAGACCACCGCGGCGGGGCGCCGAATTATTGAAAGTGCCAATGAAACAATAAACAACTCTATTACATCAGTGTATTTTCATTTTCTTAGCGGATACGTAAATCCTCTACTTATTTTGCAGCTGTGCAATACTGCAATCTTTGTGATTCGCCACTTTGATCACAATGTGAGCGCGGCTGGCGAGGTCCATGTCTTCAGCCGAACCATGCTTCGAACCCATCCGTTATAACGTACTGCCACCACCAACACGCGCATGTGACGATCATTTTTTTTTTTTTACGCCAGAAACACAGCCGGCAACTGATCGTTCGTCTATGACAACGTAGCAGGCGAGTTTTACGTCTGCACGCGGACCACGTGTGAGGCTCGAGCATCTTCAACAGCTTTTACCATGTCCGAGTTTGTGACATTGCGCGCTCATCGGCCACAGTCAAAACGGGAGATACTGAGTGTCGCATCCGCTGTGGAGAAAACTGTGGTCACTCAAGCCATGATTACAGCGTCCACACATTTTGAAGACACGCGCGCGGCCCAACGTCCAAACGAAAGTATTGAGCACCGCACCTGCTGCGGAATGTCTACAATCGCGAATGGCGACTGTAGCACTTCTATATAGGCGTGCGCGAAAACGAAACTACTGCTCGTCGCAGCCTTGGTGCTTTGACCCCCCTTCGATCTACGCGATAAAGTTCTCATGCATCGAGTGAAAAAAAAAAAAAAAACGGAACAAGTTTGCTGAAGCCTTGGTCGCCAACAATGACATTGCAGTAGATTTCGGATAGCAGCCACGCCTATCGCAAGGCCTACGGTTGTTCACGAACGCTGTTATTGCTCCTTTAGGTCACTCATTTGCAGTGCTCTGTCTAAGGATCGTCCGAGTAAACCGGGTTGTGGCCATACATGACCCAAATTAACAAGCTTTTATTATATACACGTGAGTAAATGAAGTTGGCTGAGACGGTTGTACCTTGTTGAACATATGCATTGTCGCGGTGGTCTAGTGGCTAAGGTACTCGGCTGCTGATCCGCAGGTCACGGAATCGAATCCCGCAGGTGGTGGCTGCATTTTCGATGTGGGCTAAAATGCTGTAGGACCGTGTGCTCAGATTTAGGTGCACGTGAAAGAACCCCAGGTGGTCGAAATTTCCGGAGCCCTCCACTGCGGCGTCTCTCATAATCATATGGTTATTTGATTGATTTGAGTGGTTTAACGTCTCAAAACCACCATATGATTATGAGAGACGCCGTAGTGGAGGGCTCCGAAAATTTTGACCACCTGGGGATTCTTTAACATGCACCCATAATCATATGGGGGTTCTGGGACGTTTAACCCCACATATCAACATATGCATTGTTCTAGCCTCGAAGTGCCGCGGTCGCAACATTAATGTTACCCGATTAGATAACCACTATTTGAGGCAGCATAGTACCTCTGTGCTATCAGACAATGCTCCATTTTTTTGGGGGGGTTATCTGTCGCTTCAAGTATCATGTAACCTCCACTGTGAGATTAGAAACTTTTATGCGAGGTAGCGAATGTTAATTCGTAAAATTCATACATTTATGGACACACCACTCTCGCAGCGAAAAATATACTCAGTATACTGATATTAAGCGTTCTCCATTCCGCTTATAACTGTTCGATTATTGTTGCGCGAAAAGTCTTCCAGCGTTTTCATTCGTGCTTAGCATAAAGCCCTAAACCATCAGCCGAGCTTTCTGCACTATTAAAGAAAAGAAAAAAAAAACTCGTGAGAAATCGAGATTATAGCCCTCAAAAACATTAAAAAACAAAAAGTTCTCAGCTACGGCTTAGCAGCGTTGAAATAAGACGAGCATATGCATACCTAATTTCCCAGTGCATGCTAACGTGAACTGAAAAATTCTGCAAATGCAGTTCAAAATTATTAAACCCAACTGTGTGCTCACCAGGGTTAACCGTCAGAATATAACACTGAAAAGGTGAACTTGTTGGCTAGTTGGTAGGGCATATCGTAGGGAAACAGCGCAAAAAACCAAGACAGTAAAGGCACCCAACAGCATCAATCAATCAACCCATCAATCAATCAATCAATCAAACCATGTGATCATGTACCGTGATTATTGCACGAAAGGGCATCTCAATCTTGTGCGTTTTTACAAATAAAATATCTCCAGCTGCGAGTTTCTCGCCTTTTTTTTTTTACAGATTGCGCAAGTTTCTGCAAGTTCATGTCCAGCAACAGGGCTACAGCTTATTTATTTCCATTTCCGTTGGCTTGACTGGCGTAGTGCGGAAAATTTTCCGCACAGCCTGTAATGCTTTCTCGCAATACATGCCTTCCGGCAAAACAACAAACTGACCTTCTTTGTCAGAAACAAGTAATCTTAGTCCATTGTTTGCCGTCCATCTGTCCGTCCATCCGTCCATCCATCCATCAATCAATCCACCAATCAATCAATCAATTCTTGAATCAGTCAATCAATCCGTCAATCCATCCATCCATCAATAAATCAATCAGTCAATCAATCCATCAAATCATCCATCAATCACTTAATCCATCCATCCATCAATCAATCAATCAATCCATCAATCAATCCATTCATTCATCCATCCATCAACCCATCCATCAATCAATCCACCAATACATCAATCAATCAATCAGCCAATCCATCCATCCATCAATAAGTCAATCAATCCATCAATCAATCCATCAATCAGTCAGTCATTCCATCCGTCAATCAATCAATTCATCAATCAATCAATCCATTTGGGTGCACGTTAAAACATATAATAATAATAATAATAATAATAATAATAATAATAATAATAATAATAATAATAATAATAATAATAATAATAATAATAATAATAATAATAATAATAATAATAATAATAATAATACTTGTCACATAGGGGTATGAAGTTGGATAGTCAGAACTGTGTTCACACTTAACGTTTCACCAACATTACGCCTGCTTACCGTGCAGCCTTTCTTGACAGCAGTTTCGAAACCTGGCACAGCTCTATGGTGTAATACTTGATTGCCATGCAGAATGCTTGGGTTTGATTCCCGCTGAGACCCTGATACGTAATCTTTGCATTCCCATGTCCGTTTTTCTCAACGCTCTTTCATTTGAAATAACAATGTCTGTTCTCGCTGTTTTTGACTATCAATCAGTCAATCAATCTATCAATCAATGCATCTATCAATCAATCCATCCGTCAATCAATATCAATCCATACATCAATCAATATGAATACCCACATACAATGTGCGGGACGGCATTTTCATGCTACAAACCAGACATATTCATAAAAACCCCTTACCTATATACCACACTAATTTTGGTATACCCCAAGTTAATGAGGCGATCACGAGAGCAGCCAGACCTAGACAGATACGTATAGTGGAAACGCTCACACCTTCTGCAGTTCACGAAGAAATGTTTCGCATTTAATTGTATGTGTCCAATGGTGCAGCATCGACTGAAATAAACCTGCCTGCAGCATGCGTCTCGCTTTCATTGCTTGCTTCTCTCTTTCATTGAACTCCTACAACAATATGCATGCATACTCGTGTTCTTAACGCTCACATTCCTCTCTGAATGCACGTAGAACAAATATACTACGCGCACTAGCATGCCATCGACTGCCGAAGCCAATCAATGCAAGCACGATCAAGCCTATGCTGCATGCGAGATTCGTTTCAGAGGTGACTGCTCGAAGCGGTTTTCTCGAAGGACTTCCCCTCGATAGATGCGCATTGTTTCGAGCCTCATCCACGGCATTTGCCAACGCATATATGCGCTGCCAGCGGCGCCGTGGACATTGCGGCTTGAATTGGGTCACAACCCCCGCCGCGAAGAGATGAGCAGTGATAAATTGGGGCAGTGCTTAGAATGAAGATAAATCGCTGCGGCACGCACCCCCGTTTGAAGGCGCATTTATGGGAGACGGAAATGGCTCCGGCCCTGAAGCCGCAATATGGAGCACCTAGTTTTACTCCGCTTCCTAAACGCGGACACAGAGGTAACACGAAGGCCGATTGTGAGTGAGAAGACAATTTGACTGCACATCTTCACCCTGTACGCATGTATAGGCGAACATTCCGAAAGGCAAGTTCCCCAAGTGTTCTAGGGAGCATGTACTACACAAAAGCACCACTCATTCTATGTGAAGTATTCATCGGTTCACATTGATTGCTTCACACTGCTCTACATTGCCAACTGAACTGCACAGCGTAAAATAAGAGAAGACAGAAAAGCACGCAGAAGCGCTGTCTGCGTGTGCCTCGAGTAGTCTTTTCGTCTCGCGTTTAGCGCTGTGCAATTCAATTCGTTGCGAATATCTCAAGAGTTCGCTCAAACCCGTTAACACCTATAGATAGGAAACGAAATACATGCAGTCAACGCCGACAGTGAGGCTTCAAGGCGGCAAGCAGGTCAGCAACGTTCATGACCGAAACTTAGTGCATCGCACGCTGCAAAACTGCTTCGAAAAAAAAAAAAAAGACCGGGTAATAAACTTCGGTAATACAAGCGTCAAGCCGAGAGGTAATTATTAAAAATTGTTGGGGTTCTGGGTCCCAGAATCACGATGTGATTACGAGGCAAGCCATAGTATAGTGGAGGGCTTCGGAAATTTCGACGATATGGGGTTTCGTAACGCGCAATTAATTAAAGCACGCGGATCTCTAGCATTTTGCGCCGTCGAAATGTGGCTGCCTCGGCCAGGATTCGATCCCGCGACCTGCAAAGTAGTGCATTCCGAGCGAGGAGTCGCGTATACAGCAGACGTAATACCGCGTTGCATAAGGGCGAACAATGGCATCAGGTGTCACGACGTGAAGTGCGCCATGAGTGCACGGTTGCTTTGGAGCTGCCAACCTGTTAGAAAAAGGCTCAAATGTGTCAACATAGTCAGCCGCAGCATGAACAAAGTATGTTGCTACGCAACAAACCCGCGCGTACTTCGCCGAAAAGACGTAACGCGGAATAACGCTGTCGCGTTCCCCTCTTAAAAGGCCACTCACCAGGTCCCGTGCCAAATTTTAGTTAGACCATGGAAGTTGTTGGGTGTCCGATGAGAAACATTTTGCCACAAAAATTTTTTGAATCGGTTCATTAAGAACTGAGAAAACTTTGTCTTTTTTTTTTTTGAAGCGGCGCGAAACGAGGTTGAGAGGAGGCGAGCTCGAAACCCTTGCCGCTCCTCCGCGTAGCACTCGCAAGCAAAACCTCTTCCCTACCCTCTCCGGCATCCGACCAACACAGGTCACGTGTGCATGACGAGCCCCGAACAAGCGCAACCCCCGTGTACGCAAGCGGCGCTTTCTTTTTTTTTTTTTTTAGATGCGGAGCATCTAATACTCGAGGATTGTAGTGCGGCGCCGTCCGCAAGCTTCCTCCTTCTTCTTCCACCATCTGTGCATCCCTTCCTCCTCTACACACCGCGCGCGCTTCACTCCTCCACCATCTGTGCACCCTTCCTCCTCTACACTCCGCGTGCGCTTCTCCTCTTCACGAACATTCGCTAGCTGTATAATGTAGCGCGCATGCGCCGTCACGCTTCGAGAACATCGGCAGCTGACGCGCGCGCATGCGCCGTCGCGCTTCGAGAACATCGGCAGCTGACGCGCGCGCATGCGCCGTTGCGCTTCTCCCCCTTCTCGAACATTCGACAGCTGACAGTGCATGCGCCGTCGCGCTGTATATATACTCAAGGTCGGTGCTCGCTCGCTCAGTTGCCGCTCGTCGGTTGGTTTGTACGGCGCGTCGACGTCCGAGGTCGCAATGATCGACGTCCCTTCGACCAGCGCCGGCCAAAGTGTTGGCGGAACCGCAACCAAGTCGTCGTCCGAAGACAAGGCAGCGCGGAGAAGAGCTCGCGATGCCGAACGTAAACGTCGGCGTCGAGCGGAAGATGCTCAACTTAGAGAACGTGAAGCCGCTGAGAGACGTCAGCGTCGAGCAGCAGCACCGGATTCGGCCGCTTTGAAACGTAAGCGTCGACAAGAGGACCCGGACTTTCGAAAACGGGATACGTGTCGTACGTGTTCACTCATTTAACACCCCTCCTACAACCACGTTAACCAATTTAGCCAGCGACCCAAGTAAGTCGCAATTTAACACCCCATTTCACAACCACGTTAACCAATTTAGCCATCGACCCAAGTAAGTCGCACTTTAACACCCCGTTAACCAATTATATGCTCCGCATCCTCCTCAGTGTTCCCCCGAGGGAAGCTGCGGGCAATTTTTTTTTACCATCCTTTGAAAACGCTAAATGAGTGCGCGAACGCGCAGGAGCGCTCCACGGCTGTCGTCTGCTCGATGCGCTGTCCGCGGGGACACGAACGCATGCGAAACGCCAGTCGGCACGGAATCCAGCGAGCGAGTCCCCCCCGTCCTCGGAGATCTGTGACCGTGTTTCCATCTTTCCTATCTCTCCTACCCCCTCGATATTGTTATGAATTTTCTCTGTCGCGATGGTAGCGGTGGCGAAGAGCGGCGAGCCGTCGAGCGGACTTCGATGAAGCCTTAGCCGAAACAGGGAGGCAATCCGTTTGGAAAACAGCAACAAAAGTAGCGTTTACTGTAGCAGGTTGTCGTTTCTACAGAGCCGGCCAGCACGACAACGTCGGCTGGGGCAAAATCTCCTAACATGGGGCCGGCTCGGCCTTAAATAGCGTCTTTGGTCCATTCTCTCAGACCGGTTCTCGGGCTCAGGGGCGGAGACGTAGCCATACCCGGAACTGCAAAGTGGTTCGGCGGAGGAAGCGACGTTATCCCCGGAACTGCACGGTTCTTCTGCACGGAAGGCGGCGCTGGGAGGGGGGAGACAGTTCGTCGAAACAGGGCTCGATCTTGTGAGACGTGCTCCCGAACGAGGGAGACGCGGGCGCTTCGCGAAGTGATCGGACGCGACGCTCATCGGCTCCGTCGATTTTCGGCTGGAACCGTGCTCTTTTCAATGGGGCTGCTCTAAAACTTGTGTGACTGCATCTGCCAAGTCAGCAAGAATCTGGAGACACCGATCTTACCCAGGTACGCCCAATTTTCGGCCACTTCGAGCAACTTTACATCACAACGTAGCGAACGAGCTAAGCCTCACGGCGGCGGCTCCGCCGCTGCTGGATGCGGAGACGCCGCTCGGTCAACTCCTCAACATGGCGCTGCCTGAACAACGTGGCTACGACCCTACGACTCTGTCGTGGTCGTATATTCCGACAAATCCATCAGACGACGGCCCATCCACCATTTCGGCAGAGCAAGCTGACGTTTTTCAACTCGTCGAGGGTCGGCGTCGCCGCCGAAGAAACGCGGAAGGAGCGTCTGCACTGAAAACTCCTCTCAACAATTCAGCCACTGGAGACGCTCGCGCTCCATCTCCTAAAGCTCCACAAAAGACTTCACCAGTCTCCAAGTGGACGCCGAAACCAACGGTCAGGATGAATCCTGGCGACTACGTGATCGTGCTCAAGCCACGCATCACAGTAGCCCTCAAGGCAGCGTTTCAACAAGGTGAGCTCGGCGCTGCCATTTCCCAACTCATCGGAAGGCAGCACATGAATGACATCACCATTTCTCCCAATTGGGAGCAAAACATCATCATCTGTGGCACGCAGAATAACGAGGTGGTTCAGAAACTGCTGTCGGACTTTCAAATCAACACCAGCAAAGGACCGCTGCCGCTTCGCGGTCACCTCAAGCTCACCGGTGATGTGTGTCGCGGCGTGATTTCTGTGCACAACCTCGAAACCAGTGCGTCTCTGAAACATAGTGTGCAGTGGCGTGGCGGTGAACTAGTCTATGCGCGCAAGCTGGGGAACTCCAACGTAGCTGTGTTGACTTTCGCGGGAAGGAACGTTCCGCGTTTCGTCCTCTATAACGCAGAACTGACTCCCGTCAGGGAGTACAAGAAGACAGTGCCAGCGTGCTACCGCTGTGGTGCACTGGGGCACCGGGCGGATATCTGTCCCAACCCGGTCACCGAAAGATGCAGCCTTTGTGGCCAAAACGTGGGCGCTGGTCCTGAGGGGATGGCCCTCCACGAATGCAACCCAACGTGCATAGTTTGCGGGGGTCCGCACCTCACCAGCTCCCGCGAATGCACTGAAAAATTCATCAGGCTTCAGCAACCAGGGTCCAGGACATCGGGAACCCCAACAAAACCAAAGCGCCGGTCAACTGGTTAAGCGCCAATTCCTGGCAAAGCAGCAACGGCAACGCTGCCACCTGGCGCGGCGGAATCTCCGGCTTTCGGCGCTCCATCTGGCAACGCTGCACGCAACCAACCCAAGGTAGGCAGTTGGGTGGAGGTCGCCTCCTCTCCCCCCTCTCTCTCCTCTCCACCTTCTTCAGCCACAAGCACTACCGAAACACAAAAACTCAGGCATGAGCTCACCCTTTTGTGATCTCAGAATGAAAAACTAGCCAGCGAACTTGACTCGCTCAGAACCAATCTCACTACTAAGCCCTCGTTGAGCGACGAAGAGGAAAATATAACAGACAGGGAGATTCCTACTACTGTAGAGAGTCGCGTCGCGGCCCTGGAGACTCAGGTGAATGCAATAGAAACACAATTGGCCGACCTCCCCAAAATTATCCACGACACCATCGCGCGTCATATGGAGACTGTCATCGCACAGGTGACACAAACAGTAACTCACATTATCCAAAAATGGATACAAGACAATCCACGCGTCCTCAAGCGCGTAGGGCCAATTAGGGACGTTAATCGCCCCTCAAAATTTAACAGAGTGACTCCAGATGAGTCGGACTTTTCTGAAGACTCCAGTACGTCAGCACAGGGTGCTAGTGAACTGAGTAATCTTAACAACACAACCCCACCCTCTATCTCCGAACATGGCCTCCAACCCTAGGTCGCGAGCCAAAGCAACTCAGCCGTTTTTACTAACACAGTGGAACTGCAGAGGTCTCAAGAACCACAAGAAGCGGGCTCATTTCCGCATCTATCTTGAGACCTTTGAGTTCCTCGTTGCCGTGGTTGCCCTTCGGGAACCCGGCACGGACGTCAAACTCACAAATTACACTACATTTCAACACAACCCGGAGACATGTATACTTGTTCACAAGCAATATACTGCCCAGGAAGTCACACTCCCCACAACACCGCCTTTCCCATACACGATGGTGTCGGTGCTGCCTATAAGGCGATCTGACCCACCTGTTCATATTTTAAACATTTACTGTCCCCCAAAGCTTAAGAACGTCACGTTCAGCGCAACTTTCACACAAGCTATGCAGGTGGCAGGACGGGACCCCCTCCTGATCGTCGGCGACTTCAATGCCCCAAGCAGGTTATGGGGTTACTCACGAGAGGACACGCGTGGAAGGAAGCTTGCGAAACTTCTTTCTACACTTGGACTCACCCTCCACACTGATCCCGCCAGCCCAACACGTGTAGGCAACTCTGTTCAACGAGATACTTGCCCGGACCTCACAATTACACGCAACATACGCCATGCCGACTGGCTGAACACACAGGACACTCTCGGTAGTGATCATTGTGTATTAAACACAACCGTGTACATGCGTCCCTTAAAACGCCCACTTACACAAGCTCGTATCCCAGACTGGACAACTTTCCGCACCACTCTACCTATTGTAGACCCTCTCCAGTCGGGATACGACACCTGGTCTAAATCACTGACGTCTACACTGAAACAACACGAACAGCTGATACAGCTCACGGAAACTCAAACGGACGTGGACAACCACCTCCTCCATCTTTGGCAGGCCCGCCGCAGCCTCACCAAACGATGGAAAAAACAGAAACATAACAGACGCCTCAAGAAACGCATCCTAGAACTCACGGAGCAAGCTGCGGAATATGCTGCTCAGCTAGCCGACACTAACTGGGTGGACAGGTGCAACACGGCTGCACGCCAGATGTCTGGTCGCAACACGTGGCGCCTGTTTCGCGCTCTCATCGATCCAACACAAACACGCACGGAAACTCAACGTCACTTACATAAGGTCATGCACAACTTTACAGGAACGACAACACAGCTGGCAAACACGCTCAGGGACCGATACCTGTGCACCACCAAGGACCCCCGGACGGCCGCATACTCCTACGCAGGCAAAAAGAACACGCAGTTGGACACCCCATTCCAGCTCCACGACTTCCAGGCGGCCTTACGCAAGATGAAGCGTGGCACTGCACAAGGGCGTCACCAGGTTACGGTCAAACTGTTGGCCAATCTTCCCGACGCAGCCTACGCCACGCTCCTCAAATACATCAATAGCATTTGGGACGGAGAAACTCCTCTCCCTCTTGAATGGAAATCAGCTCTCGTGACCTTCATCCCGAAGGCAGGTAAACCTATTGACGTGGAGAACCTTCGCCCCATCTCCCTCACGTCTTGTGTCGGCAAGCTGATGGAAACGATGGTGCGCGACAGACTTTCCGAGTTTCTAGAAACACAGCACACTTTTGCGGACACCATGTTTGGATTCCGCCCTCAGAAGTCAGCCCAGGATATACTTCTACAGCTCCACCATGACATATTAGATCCTGTTGAATGCCCCCACAATGACAAGGTAGTCCTGGCCTTGGATCTTAAAGGGGCATTCGACAACGTGAAGCATGAGGTAATCCTTGACCACCTCAGTCAGACCAACTGGGGTTATAAAACATTCAATTATGTTAGACAGTTTCTTACAGACCGTCAAGCCTACATACGCATACAAGATGAGGAACATGGGCCTTACGTCATCGGCTCGAGGGGAACTCCTCAAGGCGCGGTCCTCTCTCCCCTCCTATTTAATATAGCCATGCTTCATCTTCCCCCCAAATTGGCTTCTTTACCAGGGATACATCACGCTCTTTACGCGGATGATATCACGATCTGGGCCACGCAAGGTAACCTGGGTCACATGGAGTCATGCCTGCAAGCAGCAGCGACTGTAGTCGACGACTACGCAACCTACTGCGGACTCCAGTGTGCCCCGGCTAAGTCAGAATTTGTGCACGTACGTCCCTCCCCTCAGGACACAACTCAGCTCCATATCAGTCTTCCCTCGGGACCGATCCGTGAGGCCAAGGAGATCCGCGTCCTTGGCCTCTTCATACACCACCAACGCAAGGCCGACACCACAATAGCCAAACTTCGCACGGTGGGAGACCAGGTGGGCCGTATGGTCCGCCGGGTCTCCAACAAGCGGGGTGGATTACGAAGCAGGGATGCAATGCGGCTTGCCCATGCTTTCGTAACGAGTAGAATACTCTACTCGACTCCCTACTTGCACCTACGCAAACACGAGGATGATCAACTCGAGGTCATCCACCGTAAAGTTATCAAGCGGGCTCTCTACCTCCCTATCACCACGTCCAACCAGAGACTTCTGGCTACCTACCGGGAACTTCGAGAAGCCCACCTCGTTAACCAATACACGCGCCTTGCACAGACCCATTCCGGTCGCCGCCTCTTGGACCGAATATACATCAAACACGATTACTATATTGAGGAAAGGGTGAGAGTGCCAGAACCTTGGAGACGCGCCCTCCGGGTCCGACCCCTTCCACGCAACATGTCCAAAGAAAACCACAGTGGTCGCCGCCAGGCGCGCGCGGAAGCGTTGCAGCGACACTTTGGTCAAGAGGAACACGTATGCTACGTGGACGTTGCCGGCCCGCACCATGGGGGGTGGTAAACTGCCGCAGTCATACACAACGCAAACACCGTAAACGGGCTCACTTTCAAAGCCTACAGCGCAACACACGCGGAGGAGATTGCCATCGCTCTGGCTCTCACCTATCCCTCTTCTAAACATATCAACACCGACTCACGAGGGGCCTGTCGGAACTATCAGCTATTGTGGGCTTCACCGCTTGCTCAGCGCATACTGGAACCTAGCTGCCGATACGTTAATCCAACTCCGCGAAATCTGGTTTGGGCACCCGGTCACCAAGGACTCAGGGGTAACGAACAGGCCGATCAGGCCGCCCGCGCACTCTCTTCCCGGGCTATCTCCCTGTCTTTGGAAGCCTACTCGCAATCAGACAATTCGGCCCTTTCATTCAAAGATATTACCAATTACTACAAGGAGGAGCACCGGCGCTATCCAGACCCTTGTAAGGGACTGCATCGCGCTGACGAGCACCTCCTCTTAAAACTGTTTACCAATACTGTACTGTGCCCGGCGGTGCTAAAACATTTCAATTCATCCTTTGATGGCACGTGCCAGTTCTGTGGTGAGGTGGCTGACACCTTTCACATCGTCTGGGCGTGCCAGTCTAATCCATCTATCCCCCTCAACCCCAATCCCACGAGAGAGGACTGGGAGGCGGCCCTGCTCGGCTGTCAAGACCTGAAGGCCCAAGAGGCTCTGGTTCAACGGGCGCGGGCGGCGTTGCTTGCCAATGGAGCCCCGGAATAGGGGTTCCACCTAGTGCTGTGAGGGTAGGAGGCCAATAAGGCCCCAACCCAATCACCTCTCTGTAACCATTTAATGATTATTAAATGTTTTCATCACCACCACCCGAACGAGGAACATGTCTGTGGCACAACAATATGTCGTCGCTCTCACGCTTTCACACTTACCTCATCTCTCTTTGTCTCTCTCTCTACACCTTTATTCCCCCGTGTACTCAGATTTGGGTGCACATTAAAGAACCCCAGGTGGTCAAAATTTCCGGAGCCCTCCACTACGGCGTCTCTCATAATCAAATGGTGGTTTTGGGACGTTAAACCCCACAAATCAATCAATACACCTTTATTCCCATCCTTTTAATTCCTCCTCACCCCCATCCCTTGTGAGCTACTGTTGAGGTGTCGCTCCCTGAAGCAGACAGTTACGGGGCTCACTTTTCTTTTCCTTCTTGCAACATAACAACTCACCCCCCCCCCCCCACGTTGCAGTTCACGGGGAAAAAAAAGAAAAAAAAAGTAACGCTCACATATCCTTATTGCGTCTCGTATGTCTCTAGAGATTTATTAATCTCTTCAAGCAACACACACGTAAACTACGCATGTCGTGTAAAATAATTTTCGCCATGTCACGTGCCACCGTTGGCAACGCCAGAGCATAGTTTTGTCTACGTAGAGCCCCAACGTCACTGCATTGCCGTGTACGTAAGGCCATTCCATACGCGCACGCCATTTTCCCCCATTCCCTAGGCGCGCCTGCAAAAGAAAGGGTACAGTGTAAGGGGGAGCGGCGCTCATCTTAAAATTTCACCCGTTTCCGCGGCGCATCTCAAATTTCGGCAGACGCGATCGTGAACGGCTCATCTATGCATATCGCTCGTCGGCTCAAATTTTGTCAAACTAGGCGAGTGGGCCTTTAAAGGCGAATAATAAAAGTGCAGAAAAAAAATAACACGAAGAATCGCACTGGCAATTAAAAGGACGCCAGTGCAAGAGACGCGCACACTCGCTCACTGCGTGGAGCTCCGTAAGAGATTACCGCGTCTGATTTTAGAAAAAAAAAAAAACTAGGTCACCTTTGTAGAAAGACGAAGTACAATTACCGGGGCGCTGTGAAAATTTGAGATGTGGGCGGCGTTGCGCATGAGTAACGCAAGGCTATCGTCACAGGTGTGCAGCCACTCTAGGCGGTCCGAACAAAGGGCCCATCACCGCGTTAGGGTTAACACAGCCCGTCGCCAGTTCCTTGCTAAAGGCCCATCACCGCGTTAGGGTTAACACAGCCCGTCGCCAGTTCCTTGCTAAAGGCCCATCACCGCGTTAGGGTTAACACAGCCCGTCGCCAGTTCCTCGCTAAAACGGCCCACGACGGCCCACGGATTGTCGAGGTTCCTTGGGCTGCAAGTGTCTCGGCGAACGGTGAACCAAGGCTACTCACCCAATAAAGAAAAAAAAACCAAGGCTACTCACCAGAATCGTCGCTGGGCTCCTGGCTCGCCATGTCTGGTGCCGGTCGGCAACGGGGTCGTAACCCAACCGTCACGAGACGAAGACCCTGGAATAATGACGCGGAGGCTCGTGAAATCTCGTGCAGAGAACGGGCGAGTTTTCACACAACGCACGAGATTTCACGTTCGCGTTCGAGCACTGATGAAGAAGTATAGAGCCCGGAATTACTTTCAAGCACACGATCGAGACAAAGGTTATTCCGTGTTGTCTGAACGCGAGAACAACACTCGTTTCGCTTCACGTACATAATTTTTTTTTCGAGCACTGATGAAGAAGTAGAGCACGGAATTATTTTTCAAGCACACGATCAAGACAAAGGTTATTCCGTCTTGTCGGAACGCGAGAACAACACTCGTTTCACTTTACGCGCATAATTTTTTTCATACATATTCAATATTGAAAACGCCTAGCTCAGGTAAATCATTTATTGGCCTTTCTAACTAAATACTTTAATTTTGTTAGTTTACGTCTTTTAAAGTGATGAGAGGGATCAAGGAAAATATTAAATATTAGAAATCGACAGATAGAAACTACGGATACATAAAATGAAGCAAATAATTTCAACAGACACAACAATAAATAAATAAATAAATAAAGTTTGAAATCAGGAGTTTAGGAGTAATGGTCGATTCTAAGTCTCAATATCTGAACTTTTTAATAAACTCCTGCAGTGCATCGGTGCGCAGTGATTTGTATCCAGTATCTTCCTTTTTTTTTCGTAAAATAGACAGCTTTCACTCGTTCGAGACGCGCTTGTGCTGTCCGGCGCAGGTAATACACAGCCGGGCTTGGGGGCATGTTGCGGAGAGACCGTAGCTGGGGCTACCAGCCTAAATGATTCTGAGCAAAAAAAAAAAAAAAAAAAAACTCGAAGCTTACGTTAACCCTTGTATTCAGAAACGCCGCTTGACTCTTTAAACTTGACTCGATGCCGCCTTCAATGCGCTGCGTTTGGTACGCGTCTGTGCGTTTGTGCTGCCTTGGCCCTGCCTAAAGACAGCGGGTTCGAATCCCGCTCACTGCATATACTAGAACATTTAGAAGAGCAGACCGCGCCCTGCGAGGCCGGCACCTACCAGACGCAAGATCCTGTGAATAAGTTCTTCTCTCTCTCTCTCTCTCTCTCTCTCTCTTCGAAACGCGTTTGTGCTGCATTGAAGTGGGTGGCAAGTCACGTTCAAGTCGAGCTTTCCCGCCTTCTTCTTTTCCAGTGGAAGCTGTGTGTAGTGGTATTCGCCCCAATATCTGAAGCGCACACACACATCTTTAATGATAACAATGGATTTTGCATAGAGCTTCTCACAATCACTCTGGAGCCACCGTCAACGCGAAGTTCTCGAAACGCCTGGGAATGGCGATATATATGTGTCTGCGAGGCTTGTGTTCGCTGGTGCTGAGCGAGGCTTCGGTTAAAAAAGCGAACACGAACGCGTAAATAAAGCTTCTCTAAAACGTAGCGTCGACAAGTGGATACTCATTCACGAGTATTATATTCTAAAATAGAAGTCCACTCACCTCCACAGCACGTTCAGACAAACAACTGAACCCAAACGTGGCAGAACACAAAACGCTGGTTTTGCCGTCTGCTCACGAAGCGTTGGTAACTTTTTACGTTTTATAAAAATGTACATCAACGTGGAAGGTTCTAGTGTTAAATAAAACACGTTTCTGTACAATCAGAAAAATAAATAGCTTATTACATGCTCTTTTAGTAAGAAATAAATAATATTAACGTGAAGCCAGACGCGTCTTACCTCTATATTCGAGAACGTGCCTTCACTCAACGCATCACCTTTAATTGAGGAAGCCGATTGAGAAATTGAGAACCGTTATATCCAAACCACGACCTACTGTATTTTACTGACCTGCCCAGCGAGCAAAGCGCCAGCATGCCCCTTATGGTACTGGCATCTGCCGCTATGCGCTCTGTGGCGCTACAATTTACTCCATCCGCACCGGTTGCTGACGGTCAAAACATAGGCCGCTGCGCTTTTTTTTTTTTTTTTTTTGTCGTCTGCTCGCGCGACACTGGGAGAAAAGCACCAATGTTTACGCGTGCATACGCTCTGGACGATTGAAAAAAGAAATGAATAAAAGCCTCTTTTTCAATAAACTTAAAGTATAATAAACTTAAGGTATAATCTTTTGCTACCGTCTCCTCGTGCCGAGCTGCGATAGAAGCGTGCAGGTAGTTGCAGTTTGTACACCAGCGAAGCGAGGTTTCTTGGTGCAAATGAACCATCACGATGGTGGTGTGCTGCGTGCCTTTCTGCGAATCAAGGCAAGGGAAGACTTCTGATGTGACTTTTCACGAGTTTCCAGTGACCGAGGTTGGTGAAAAAAATGGCAGCATATCCACGGGGTGGATGATGGAGAGTGGGGCGAAGCATCTGTCCGTGTATTCGTTCTTGCTTCCATCCGTCCGTGCGTCCATCCATGCATCCACCCATGCGTCCATCCGCCCGTCCGTGCGTGCGTCTGTACGTGCGTCCGCACGTCCATCCATGCGTCCGTCCATGCGCTCGTCCATGCATCCACCCTGCGTCCGTCCATGCGTCCATCCGTTCGTGCAGCCATCCGTGCGTCCGTCCATGCATCTGTCTGTGTGTCCGTCTGTGTGTCCATTCGTCCATCTACTCAACACTCCAAGTACAACAATCTCGCATCTTTTCATTATATATTCCGCATATAGAAGCACCGCCATCCAGCAGACATTCCAAGGACTAAACGAGAGGTGGCACACGCACACTTTCTTACGGCTGGCGCTTCATGTCTACTTCCCACCTTTAACCACCTCGAGTTCATGGTATATACTAGTTCACTGTATTCATGGCACTGCGGCCCAACGCTCGCTAAACCTTTCTGAAACAAAGGAGGTTACGTCCAGCTACTATAACGTAGCAACCTTTCTTGTCAGATACTGCTCAATGTACAGGCCAATGGCTGCTAATGGGGAATGAGAGACAGAAGAATTTGGCTTTTAGTTAACGCGAACGCTGTGATTTTCTTATTGTTCAACAACGCACAGGAGAAATCTCCCACCGGCACCCCCTTGGAGGTCAAAGCGTAAGACATGTTACGTACTACGAGGGACGAACGGGTGCCGCCTTGAGAAGCTTCGCACCTAAAATGGATTAAGGTGATTTCTAGAAAGGGTAAGTCTGCTCAATTAGGCGTTGTCTGGCATGCTGAAAATGCAATGGGTTGTAAATGACTACGTGTCTTTAAAAGAGTGAGTTGCTGGGCTGGTTGGTGGTTCATGACAGACTGAGACGCATATTAGCGCAAAAAAAAATGAATAAACAAACAACCTCAAGAAAGTGAAAGACGATGCGCTATACTCACAGCTTTTAATTAGCAAAAAAGAAAGAAACTATGACAAGAGTGCACATATGCAAGCCATGTCACTACATGCGGTTATGCAACTAGGTTTTCAAACACACCCATTGCGGGAAGCAGCAGGTTCTTCGAGATTGCTTTGGTAGTTTAATTACATTACCAAAAAGAGGAGAGATCGTTGCATAAGTGAATATTTATCCTCTGTCGCTTAATTAGTTAGACCTCGAACTTGAATTTATGTGATACTGCGTCTGATATAAACGTTCGTTTACCCGTCTACGCGCATGCATGACAAAAGGACATATACGTGAAAACTTTTCACCTAATGAAAAGTTGTGAGTAGCGTGTGTCCTTGTCTTCTTTCTTGTGGTCATCCGTTTTATTTAGTGCTAATGTATCTCAGCCAGTTACGTGTGTCACATGGTTAACAAGGTGAAGTCATATACTCACTTCATAACTGTGTTTTATTCACTTCGCCATTGTGGTATAAACTTCTAATTGCATGATATACTCCTTAGAAAAGAACAAGAAATTTTATATTTTATTCACGATATTTCACTGAATGTTCATCTTCTTCCTTTCAAGGTGCTGGCAATGAAGTTTGGCTCCCAAATGACAGGTCGAAGGTGTGCAGTGTGTACTTCGCTCCCATCGACTATAAGCCTGAACTAAAGATAAAAAGACTGAAAGAGAATGCTGTGCCGTCAGTGTTTCCACGCTATCCAAAGTACATGGTGCCGCCCGTGCCAAAAGTCCGCCGCACCTTGAAACGTTGAAACGTTCAGGAACATGGACCCTGCCCAAAGAAAAAAAGTGACTAACAATGTTTAATGCTTGACGTCTCCCCACGAATCTCGCATACAAATTGGACCAATGAAAACGAATTTCAAGGAAAGGCGTATAACAGAACGCAATTTTTTTAATGCAGGAAGAAAACAGGTTCAGCCCCGGCCCAGCAGAGCTTGACATCAAGCGACATGTCATCAGTACCATCCGCAAACACAACTGCGGGACCATCCTCAGACTTTATACACCCTCTAACCGAATTTGAACACACAGAACCACCTGAAACTGCACCTGGCGACAAAGTAAAAAAAAAAAAAGACCGACGCTCCTTGGCCACGCTATAACAACTATAACCAGCCAGAAGATGCGCCGTGTGATGACTTCCGCAAAATAATCGTGCCGGAAATGCCAAACCATGGCAAGGAATAATGCTGAATTAAAAGTGCAAATAGCCAAGCTGAACCGTGAAGTTGCAGAGGTCCATCTGCTCTCCAAAAGAGCAAACGCTGCAGTCTTGCAGGTAAAGTTGTTTGCTGTTGTTGTTTGCTGTTGGTGCTGTTTCGTTTCAAAACAGTTGCACAGTGTTTTTTATTGATTATTAATGTACCTGCGATCTACATTTGCCTTTTGAGACGAAGATATTTATGCGCAAAATTGTCTGTATTGGGTTGTTTTCTATGCGCGCTGGATGCCGCGGCCACTGTCAAATGTCATAGTCTTTGCCCTTTCTTGTGCAGACAGTAAATTCAATACAGTTGAGTGTGCGACAACAAGTCTACCATTGTATACACGTATAGCCCGGTATCATGAGTTAAGTAAACATTTGGTGGGCCAGCACTTTTTACAACCTGTCTCTGTCGTCGTTCTTTCTTGTTTTGCATGCTGATACATGTGTTTGTATCTGATCTGCGGTTCTATTTGAAAAATAATGCACTGAAATGTCAACTAAAATGCAAAAGAAGATTCTCAAGGTCACATGAAATAAAATGATTCAAGATACCCGCCATATTTACTCAATGCGTGATGAAACTCTTCTCGAACCGGCGGTAACCCATGCATTTCCATGCATCCACAAGCGCTCAGGATGGCCCGGATGGATATGGCTGTACCCTTTAGATCGGGCGGTGGCTAGCGCCACCAAGCCGTAATACTTAATGAACCAAAAACTAGATTTATTTTTTTTTTCTTTAAAAAGTGAGTTTGAGGATTCTTACTTTGCAGTGAAGGGTTTAATTTTCACTCGTGCCTTGACTTTAGCCACCAATCAGATAACCTCCTTCTAGTTAAGTCTACCCGCTTAAAGTCTATTTTGCCCTCCCGGTCCCTAAACCCCAGTGCTTTGAAAAACTCTGCGCCATCATCCTGAACTATAGGGTGAAGTCCTTTACAGAACAATATCAAGTTTTCGGCAGTTTCTTCTTCCTCTCCACACGCACTGCATACTGTGTCTACCCCTTCGTATTTTGGCCCGATATGTCTTGGTTCGCAGTACTCCCGTCCTGGCCTCAAACAGTAGAGAACTACCCCGAGTATTATCATAGATCCTTTCCTTGGTAATTTCCTGCCTAAAAGTTCGATAGATCTCCAGTGCGGACTTCTTAATCATGCCCATTCTCCACATGTCAGTCTCCGTTTCCTTCACTTTCTTCTTAATCGATAGTTCTTTTTGGTTTGGCCACCTGCTGTTTTCCAAGTATTTACCAGTCAATTTTCTGGTTCGCTTCCTCCATTTTGTATCGACATTCTTCATGTACAAGTAGCTGAAAACCTTCCTAGCCCAACGCTCCTCCCCCATTTCTCTCAATCGCTTCTCAAATGTTATCTTGCTGCTAGCTTCCCCGCCATCAAATGATGTCCATCCCATATCACCTTGTACTCCCTGATTTGGTGTATTCCCGTGAGCTCCTAAAGCAAGTCTACCTATTCCACATTGCTTAATTTCTAATCTTGCTTGAACTTCTGATCTCATGCACAAGACCGCTTTGCCGAACGTCAGCCCAGGAACCATGACCTCTTTCCATATTCCTCTCACAACATCATACCTATTGTAATTCCACAGTGCCCTATTTTTCATCACTGCTGCATTCTTGTTACCTTTAGTCGTCACGTATATTTCGTGTTTCCTCAGGTACTCGGTCCCATTGCTTATCCATACGCCCAGATATTTGTATTTATCTGTTATTTCTAGCGTGACCTTCTGTATTCTAAGCTCACTACCTTCGTTGTCATTGAAAATCATGACTGCTGATTTTTTCTTACTGAATCTGAAATCTAACCTATCTCCCTCATTACCGCAGATGTCCATCAATCTCTGCAAATCTTCCTTGTTATTGGCCATTAGCACTATATCATCTGCGTACATTAATGCTGGTAGCGCCTGATCAATAAGTTTTCTTTGTTTGACTAAAGAGAGGTTGAAGCCCAGCCCACTTCCCTCTAATTTGGCCTCTAATCCTTGTAGTTACCCCAGCTCCGCTGGGGTAACTCGAGCGCTTTTCAGGTGGTGAAATTCGGCATCCGAGCCGGCGCAGGTAGCCCCGTATAGACCGCCGCCAGCTGGGCAGGTTAGGAGTACAGTAGGTCGTGATCAAAACGCCCTGGTGCTTTGAAACCCATTTCATTTTATACGCAACTATAAATTATACAAACAATATTTTTAGTTATTATTTGATCAAGAAAGCTATTTGAGTGCAGAAGATAATAAAAACTTCTTTCAATTGCCAGTAAAATAGCAATTTCCCAATATTTGTACAACTGCCACCGGAATGCAGACGGCGGTATCAAAGCGTCCAATATTCGACCCCGTTGGCTCTATGGAATGCTTTGGCCGCCCTAATTTCTGTGGAACGTACCATGCTCTTGTTCACCTATTGCTCGTGGCCCATAACCACTGTGGGGGATTGGCCAAGAATGGAGCGGTTTTATAAAATCATGTGCAGTTTTAGAATAGTGGAAGTTGTATAACAGAAATATTACAGATGACCTGGGAAATCGTGGTGCATATAAGTATTTAAATCAAGAAAATTATTTATTCACAAATTAGAGCATTGATCTGATTTTTTGTATATAATGCTGTAGACAGGTTAGGATAAAATACAGATTCCTTAGTCAACCTGTGAGTTTAATTGTTATAGTCAATGACAGCCACGCATACTTTCGCACTGGAGAACCCAGAAACGGAGGTTCCAAAAGACCAATTGACAGGCACAGATAAGTCCATACCAATACCACGTAAAGGTATTTTAAAAAGGGTTTTTCGTATCGGAGTAAACTGCCCGCAGGTCAAAAGAACATCTATTTGAATATATTTTGAGAAATATGGGAAGAAAAGTGTAGAAAATCCGCGGGAAATTTTTTTAAAGCTCTTCTTGCCTACCGATGCTATTAAGGCACATCGGTGAACGGAATTGAATGTCATCAAGGGCCTGTGCTTGTAAATAGTGAAAGGGTCTATACTGTTGTTGCACAAAATATACTGATGAACAAAGTAACAAAGCTTTTTTTTTTAGGTAGCATGTATATTAGATCAACGTACATCCTTGCCGACATCTCTATGGTGTAGTTTAAAAAAAGGTGTGTTTGATATGTAAGCACAAAAATTAACTTATCATGAGAAACTTCAGTCTATTTTCACTAACTTGTGTAGATATCTGAAAATGAAGAAATCGCCTACTTCAAAATCTGCATAGAATACTGCATATTTTTAAAGTAAGCAGTGTTATTTTAAATCTCGTGCATACATTTAAATTTCATGAAGCAGACTGAAAGTTACTATAGCTTTGAAAAGCAAAAAAAAAAAACACGGCAATGTCTCGATGGGCTCGTTTCTTTCTTTCTTTTTATATTGATTGATATGTGTGGTTTAACGTCCCGAAACCGCCATAAGATTATGAGAGACGCCATAGTTGAGGGCTCCGAAAATTTCGACCACCTGGGGTTCTTTAATGCACACCCAAATCTGACCACACGGGCCTACAGCATTTCCGCCTCCATCGGAAACGCAGCCGCCGGAGCCGGGATTCGATCCCGCGGCCTGCGGGTCAGCAGCCGAGTACCTTAGCCACTAGACCACCGCGGCGGGGCTTAGCGACCAAACCTGAGTGACCCAGCACGCAGCGTCGAGGCAAGCCCTTGACGTCCCCTCATGGGAGGCCTAGGCCCGGCCACCTAAACCTGCTGGTTTCCTTATAATAAAGTTTATTCCTCCTCCTCCTCATGGCATCCATACCACACTGCAGTTAAAGAACTGTCACCTACGTTTCCCTTCATTAACCGCCGACATCACCAGGTTTGAGCATGGAATAAAAATACCACGAATAACATGCTTCATAAAAACAAAGTTACGCCCATGTAGCTCGAATAAAACTGAGTAACCATTTTGAGCAGCCTTTATGCCCAGTACCGGTCGCCGTTGTCCCCGCTCCTTTTCTTCCCGGCTTACCGAACGAACAGCATACATGTGCTGACACGCAGCCGTGAAGTGCAACAACTGTCCATTTTCGGTTTGATCACTGCTTGCATAACGCTGGCGGAATGTGCTTTTTTTTGTTTCGTTAAAATGATAAAATAGGAGAGCTTGGTGCCATTATGGTGTCACCGGATACTCGTTTTCTCTTAGTAGACAAGATATGTCGTGTTATAAACAATAAGGGCACAAAATTTGAGACTGTACAACATACGATGTGAAAGTAACACAATAGCAAAATGGGGGGGGGGGCGGGGGGGTTTGTTGTAAGAAGGAAAAGAAAAGAAAAGTGAGCCCCGTAACTGTCTGCTTCAGGGAGCGACACCTCAACAGCAGCTCACAAGGGATGGGGGTGAGGAGGGATTAAAAGAATAGGAATAAAGGTGTAGAGAGAGAGATGAGGTAAGCGTGAAAGCGGGTTCATATCCCGGCTGCGGCGGCTGCATATTCGATGGAGGCGGAAATGTTGTAGGCCCGTGTGGTCAGATTTGGGTGCACGTTAAAGAACCCCGGGTGGTCAAAATTTCCGGAGCCCTCCAATACGGCGTCTCTCATAATCATATGGTGGTTTTGGGACGTTAAACCCCACATATCAATCAATCAATCAATCAATCAAGCGTGAAAGCGTGAGAGCGACGACATATCGAGGGGGTAGGAGAGATAGGAAAGATGGAAACACGGTCACAGGAGTCCGAGGACGGGGCACCACTTGCGAGAGCTCTTGTCGGCGTCAGGAGATGGCGTAGAGCAAGTCCAGTCGGTCAGAGCTACACTGTCGTCGGAGATAGCGAGGGCACAAACGGTCGGCACGGAATCCAGCGAGCGAGTGATAGCAAAATGTCACAGGTCCGTTCACACATACGGCTAATAGGTTCACATGTTCCACACACAAGGTCAGTTTATACTGAGACAAATGATTACGCATAGGAAACACGCTATGGAAATATTGCGCATTTCCTTTATCATGAAGGCGACATCGCATACGGTAGATCAATATTTACGTACAACCTTTATTCTTCAAAAAACTTTTGAAGGCGACAAGCACTCTTTCCTGAAGACCTGCAATTGGCCATTGACCTATTTTCGTCACTGTAAAAGGCCTCCTGTCTAAAAGTTGCAAACTTTCTCGTAGTATTTTTCTTTGTGTCTCATAGTTCAGACTCTCCAGAAGCAGGTGACGTACATCATCGTCAGGGTTTCCACAGCGACGCTATAGGCGCACGTTTCATCCTGTGTAGGAAGTGTCGTGTAAATGCTGTACAAAGCCGTAGGCGGCAGACCAATGTTCTTTATCTGTTACAGTGCCTACTTTCATGATCTCCTTCAATGCGCAAAACCAGGCGAGGATAATTTCATTCATTTTTTTAGTTTTAAACAACAATCGGTGGTTTTAAGCATTCCACGCGTCCGAACACCACTAGGCAGCGAGTCACCAGACATCCGCTTCGTGTTGCTCTTCTGCGAACGCGGTTCACACGTAAACGTGACCTCACGACTCCGTAATGAAGCTGATAACTCCGTTCTTAAGATTCGTGTTTGTGTAGCTTCAAGTTTTATTGCTTTACGGCTACCGAGCGTAAGGGAAGCTGCTTATCTCGAACAACTTGTTGTCCGCGACACGCCCACAACTTTGAGTAATCGTAAGATACGCAAGAGCCTGTCATGGTCCTTTGAATCAGTGGTGCAACAGACGCCGCAATTCGCTCTGCGTGTGTGTATACAGTGCGCTTCCTGGACCCCATCATCAGGTGCAGATGATTAACCTGTACACGAGGTGAGTAACACGCAGTAAGAGCTGCCAACCCTTCCTTTTCTACGCCTGCCATGGTAGCTAAGAGGACGTGTCCTAAACTCGGGGGCGCGGGTTTGGTCGCGGCCGCAGCATTTAGATGTCGGCGAATTTCTCGAAAATTAAAGAAAAAGTCAAATCAAATCAAAGTTTATTTTGGATAGCGTTGTTACCGCGTGAAGGATACACTCTTAATCTGGATACACATAAGATCCACTTAGTAGCTGGAATTTTTTTGCGAAAAATTCCAAGTATGTATTAGGAACCACGTTCCACACACTTTAAAAAATACATGGAACAGTGCACCACTTGTTTTTACTAAATAATTTTGTGGATCATCGTTCCGCATAAGAATGTATGGAGCCCTGTTCTAAACAAAAGTGCTGTTTCAGTTACCGGAACAGTGATTCACATAAGAATATATGGAACCCTGTTCCAAATAAAATGCTGCTTTAATTACTGGAACGGTGATCCACATAAAATAGTGATGGATATATCTGGTACGCCATTCCAGGTACCTTCAGACCTTCTTTTTTATATGAAGCAGTGATCTAATAGAGAGTTAGGAAGCTGTCTATGGCTCACACTTCTGCGATATTTTTGCTTCCCCTGTCAGTAAAACACGGGTCATATGCCAAGCTGCCTTGGCATGTAGCCTGCGATGATATCAACAATTGGAAAGTAGAAACTTCAGCAGCAGTGTGGTCCCAGACAGTTCTCAACAGTCCCCTAATAGAGCACAGTTCTATACAAAAGTAGGTTTGAAGTACCTTGAATGGCAGAGTGGTAACCTTGGCTTTGCCTGCCGGATCCTGTTATACCCTTTAGCTGCATATGAAAGAAACGAAGTACACGGATGAGAAAAATTTTATCACACTGTTTTTCAAAACAAGTAAATTTTATTGAGCGAGAGTATTGTCAGCACTGAAGACATGTTTGTTTCAAGCTTCATAGAAAATGACTAGTGGACAGGGAACAAATACCAAAAACAAAAGAAAGTAGGTGTCAAGTGGCATTTACACATACGCCCCTATATTAAAATGTTGGTAATAAAAATGGCCCAGAAAATAGGTGCAGCACATGCAAATAAGCTTGCACATCTGCTATGAAAAAAAGGAACATTTATATTGCTATAAAAATGCAGGCTTATCACAGAAATGAAGTAACTCAAATGCACAAGTACCCACCTGCCATATACTGAGTTCACATATCTCCAATTCAGTACTCTAAGAATTATACAAAAAAGGTGTAACAGGCTTGACAATATTGAATTAAGACAAGAAAAAAACTGAACTGAACTAACGAGTTATTAAAAGGAAAAAAGTGCAAGCCAATGCAAAGAATGACTCAATTTCACACGAAAGCTTGTCAGAAGCATGTGGCAAATATCAAAACAAAAACATGAACACCACAAACAATACAGTTGGCAAACCATAGTTGCACATATTATGCAAAGCTAATCGTAACCAAAACACTTTATTAGCCCCTAAAAAAGCCTTTCTCTCCTGGCGGGTTACTTGACCCACAGTTGTGTAGGTCAACATAACTTATCCCACACACAACAACGAAAGCTAGTCTGTATGTTAATCAAACATAATGCCACAGATATATCTGGAACAATGCAACACAATTTGAATGGTCAATAATGAAACAGCAAAATATATGAGGGACTGCAAAACAAACAAGAAATTTTTGAATAACCAAATGCAGCTTTGAAAAATACAAGTGATATCTTGAAAAAAAAAAAGAGACTTGAAACCTACGGCCAGTCTCGTTTGCAGCAGTTTGCTTTGGTGATAAAAAAATTGTAAAAGAAGGCGCAAATTCTGTGTTACAGCTGAACATTCAGTAATTTATTATTAGGCCTGACCTCTTTAGGCTTTTCAGCACAGACTAACTTAAACAACATAAAATGGTCAAGTGTGTAATGGCCTACACTTTACAACAACTGTTTGCACAAGTCCCAAAAACTGCCGAAAAGAGTACAGGTATGGCAAGTTTAAAATAAAACAGACAAAATAAAACTGGCAGAGCTTTCGAAATTGATTAATAAGCGTAAGGTATCTGATGTAAGAAGGTATAACATGGAGAGAATCGAACACGCTCAGAAAAACGGAGGAAGCGTCAAAGCAGTAAGAGAAAACTTGGGATAGGCAGAAATCGGATGTATGCACTAAGGGACAAAGAAGGCAAAATAACTACCAATATGGATAGAATAGTTAAAATAGTGCAGGAGTTTTACAGAGACCTGTACAGAAGCCGGGACAACCCCGACCTTAATACTATAAGAACTAGCAGTAACTTAGATGACACCCCACCAGTAATTATAGAAAAAGTCAGAAAAGCCTTGGAGAGCATGCAAAGAGACAAAGCTGCTGGTGAGGGTCAGGTAACATCATATCTGCTGAAAGATAGAGGACAGATTGTGTTGGAAAAACTAGCCACCCTGTTTACGAGGTGTCTCCTCATGGGAACAGTACCAGAGCCTCGAAAGAACGCTAACATTATCTTAATACATAAGAAAGGACATGACGAGGACTTGAAGAATTAGTGGCCGATCAGCTTGCTCTAGGTAGTATACAAGCTATTTACAAAGGTAATTGCTAACAGAGTTAAGAAAACATTAGCATTCAATCAACCAAAGGAACAAGCAGGATTTGGAACAGGCTACTCAACAATCGACCACATTCATACTATCAATCAGGTAATAGAAAAATGCTCAGAATATAGCCAACCACTATACATAACCTTCATAGATTACGAGAAGGCATTTGATTCAGTAGAAATATCAGCAGTCATGCAGACACTGCGAATCAGGATGTCGATGAAGTATATATAAACATCCTGGAAGAAATCTACAGGGGATCAACTGCTACTACAGTGCTTCATAAAGAAAGCAACAGAATACCAATCAAGAAGGGTATAAGGCAGGAGGGCACAATCTTCCCAATGCTATTTACCGCGTGCTTACAGGAGGTTTTCAGAAGCCTACAATGGGAACAATTAGGTATAGGAGTTAATGGAGAGTACCTTAGTAACCTGCGCTTCACCGATGACATTGTATTGCTGAGTAACCGAGGGGACAAATCACAACTCATGATTACGGAGTTAGACAAGGAGAGCAGAAAAGCAGAAAGGTGGGTCTTAAAATTAATCTGCAGAAAAAATGTACAACAACCTCGGAAGAAAACAGCGCTTCGAGATAGTTAATAGTGCACTTGAAGTTGTAAAAGACAATGTCTACTTAGGGCAGGTAATAACCGCAGAGCCGAACCTCGATACAGAAGTACCTAGAAGGATAAGAAAGGAGTGGAGCACATTTGGCAAGCAATCTCAAATCATGACAGGTAAAGTGCCACTAACGCTCAAGAGGAAGATATATAACAACTGCATCTTGCCGGTACTTAGCTACGGAGCAGAAGCTTGGAGACTTACAAAGAGGGTTCAGCTTAAATTGAGGACGTTGCGAAGAACAATGGAAAGAAAAATGGTAGGTGTAACCTTAAAAGACAAGAAGAGAGCAGAGTGGATTAGGGAACAAACAGGGGTTAAGGATATCATAGTTGAAATCAAGAAGAAATGGACATGGGCAAGGCATATAGCGCATAGACGGGATAATCGCTGGTCATTAAGAGTAACTAATTGGATTCCCAGAGAAGGCAAGCGGGTTAGGGGGAGACAGAAGGTTAGGGGGGGCAGATGAGATTAAGAAGTTTGCAAGTGTAAATTGGCAGCAGCAAGCACAGGACCGAGTTGACTGACGGAACATGGGTGAGGCCTTTGTCCTGCAGTGGACGTAGTCGGGCTGATGATGATGATGCAGTCAACAGGAGGATGACTGCCTTCTTGGGTGACGATGCATGTGGTAATGCCACAATGTTTTCCTTGCAAGAGATCTTGAAGTTGCCATTCTCTTTCAAAATGCCTGTTGGAGACTTGCTGCCATGTTCTAGTGTCTTTAAGGAAAAGAGAAGCAGGAAATCATAACTAAGCAATGGCTTTAAATTGTGGTGTTTGTGGGGATATTCTTTTTACAAAACTGATTGATTTCACTAAGATTACTTGGTTTCCTTTCTGTCAATGCAGCAAAGGTGCTAGTGAGCACAAGAATTTTACAAGGACGGGACATCAAAGTTTATTTAGTGTGAATGGAATTGCTGCTATAGTCCTTCAAAAAGCATTATGCTTTTCTGGCTGAAGGGCCTGAATATCAATCAGCCTTTCATGTCTAGAGAAATTTTCAGTTACCACACAACATATTTATCTTTGTGGACTTCGTACTTCAAACATGTTCCCAGAACAAATAAATGTGTGCCTTACACCAATATGTGTTTTCCAGTTTTATGATGCTTAACACATCTTACAGGTATCCCTTATTACAAAACTGGTTTAAAATCTACCTTTCCAGACTTTTTTTGGTATTTCGTGCACAGAACTACAGCCCTCATATATTTTGATATTTTATATCAGTTCTTTTCTATTCAAGAGGTCGGAATATGTTGCCTTACTGTAGAGACAACCGCAGAATCAGCTGTCTTGGGTCGAACAAATTCTTTAATTCTTCAAGTCTCATGAGACTTTCCGGCCCAAAATCTCTTGCATTTTGCCCAGCTTGGCCGCCATAGCCTCCACTAGGTCTCCAAACCTTAATTCTGCTTCAAAGGCAAGCTGTAATAAATGCACATTCTATGAAACTTTGTGGTCCTCTGAGAACAAAAACAGGCCCAAGGATAACTCCAAATCGACTTTGCTGAACGATATGATGAATGAAATTAAGCTTCACAACTGCTCAAGCAGCTGAGTTGATTTTATATTCGTCTTGAACTAGAAGAGATCTTTGAACAGTGATTGGTATAGCAATGCCTTATCACTAGTTTCAAAGATACAAGCGGATCTGGTAAATGACCATTCACTTTTTTTCAATCATCAACTGCTACAGAGCTCTCCTGAATAACATAAATCAAAGCTTACAAAATAAAACTTATCTTTACAGAGCAGACTCGTACGATTTGAAAAACACAAGCGATACTTACCACGTCAGGATTTAAGAAGTATGAGAGCAAATCATCTTGTCCAAGGTCCTGACAAAATGCCCAAGGTCCTGACAAAAAGGATCTGTGACCATATCCTCAATTTTCTAGCAGAAAAGGAAAGCAAAAAAGGAGGAATTGTACACATTAGCAATGCACAGATTATAAAATAAACTATGTTTGTCTGCTTGTGACCAGCCACACGAAAGTAACATTCATAAAAAATGCCTCACATTGACAATTAAAATGGCTAGGTCCATTACACCCGACTGCAGAAAATGTATACTCCTAAATGAACATTGATAGCATAGTTGAAGAGATGGTAAGCATCTCACCAATGAAACAATACAAAATTCTCCTGTCTGGAAGCTATAACTTAAGGAAGTGATGATGGGGTACAGCACAGAAAGACCACAAACAAATAACATATTTTATTTGAGAATCACACACTTTGGGAGGCAAGTGTAACTTCAAAATTGAACAGCAGCACAGGCATTCCTAATATTCCATGTCTGGCACAGCTGCAGTCAATAGGCATAAATGCTTTAACCGTCAGCCAGTGCAAGCCTCAATACCTGTATGCCACTTTGCCTGCCGAAAAATGGTTTACCGGTGGAAGAAGGAGCAGGTGATTGCTTATAAGGGTAATGTGGTCAGCTGGCACTTTCTCTATAGAAGAGATCTTTGAACATTGATTGGTATAGCAATGCCTCATCACTAGTGTTAAAGGTTATTGCCTGACAACATGTCAGTTGTCAGGCAAAGTTTGAACAAGGACTCTGAAAAATTACATTCTCACCTTCAGTTCAAGGTGAGCCTCGGGACATAGGATGGTGTTGCTGGAAGCCTGGACACTTGCTGCAGGCTTCTCAGATACTTTTTCATTCAACGCAGCCGTGTTTTCCTCATTGCGCTCAGAGATTGCATCAATGAGTTCTGAAATAGCATGAGTCAACATTAAAATACATAGCAGTATAACCTCACATAGTAGTGGCTTCTCCAGATAATACAATAACTGAGTGCTCAATATAGAATGGTTACAAATATGTTCTGTAGCATAACAAAATATGTAACAAATGTGTGTCATTTGTGTTATTTTTAATGTTGCAAGCATGTATCAACATCACTGTTCAAGTCACAGGATGTAATGAATTTTGCGTTGCGTGCAAAATTAGTGTTACTAAGATGTGCCCACCTCTAATCCTATCTTCCATCTACATACGCCACGTGGGAGCATTAGCCATACTTGAACTGCTGGTGGGTTGGGCTGCAACACAAGATGCTCACAAATCATAACTGCATCGCTACTACATGCACTGTTGATGTTTTTATTATTGCGTAGCATTCTGTGGTCTAACCAATTGATTTGAAAAAGAGTAATTGTACTCTATGCACCCAATAACAATGTAAAACTAGCGTTGCTTATGAGCTCCATCTGCATTAGTCGGTTCCATTGATTTAAACCACGAGTGAAGCAGACTGCACTAGTTCACTACCTGACAAAATACATCAACCAGTTATAAAGGAGGTGGTAAATATTTACTTGGATAAGTGTGAAAACTATCTCCATTGAGTTCACAACTACTATATAAACAAAATTGATATTCACATGGAAACAAAATACTAACATAGAATTCACTACCAATTCTTGCACATTTAGTCCGCGCGCAGAAAATCCGAATTAGCGTTCGGCCCGCAAACGCTGGTGTCGAGGCTATGGTGTAGCTTACATCGTACATTTAGGTTTGCTGGGAGGCCAAACGCTATTCTAAAACTCATATGGCACCCGCAAGGCCCGCAACGCCAGCTAATGCTATTCTAATGATTGGTATGCGGGGTTTACCATCCCAAAACCCATGAGTATGAGAGACGTCGTAGTGAAGGATTCCGCAAATTTCGAGCACCTGGGGTTCTTTAACGTGCACCCAAATCTGAGCACACGGGCCTGCAGCATTTTCGCCTCCATCGAAAATGCAGCCACCGCAGCCGGCATTCGATCCCGCGACCTGCGGGTCAGCAGCCGAGTACCTTAGCCACTAGACCACCACGGCGATGCGCTGTTCTAAAACTTCAAATAATCCCTCCCATTTCTCTACGTCACAGGGGAAGCGAAGGGTGGCGTGAACATGAAATAAAAACTTCATTAGAAAAAAAAGAAGAAACTACGACATAAACGCACAGAGCCAAACCTGGGCAGTGAGGCCGTAAACACGCTAACAGCTAAGACTCCCGGGGCGAGGATACCGGTTTCGCAAGCACTGTGGATTCGTGTTACTTATCAGAATAAAACAAAAGCGCGAATGGCGCAGAAATTAAAAAAAAAACACCGATAGCTCCAAGGACGTAAGCTCTGACAAAGTCCGCGTGGATGCTTTAGCGTGCGAGCGCGAGGAGATCGCGGTCTCACGGTGCGAAGATTCACATCCGCTGAGCGACCATCAATATCTCACTGAGCAATACTGTGAGGGGGCACACGGATTACTGGGAAGCTGCCACGCAAACCAGCAACGTGGTCGGAGTCATAAATGTCGAGCGCATTCCGGCCCACGAACACGCAAACTGACGCGAATTACCGCTCACCTAATACGCTTCGCCAAAACTAGGTGAAGTTTCACGCGCCAAGAGAAAGAGAAGTTGCACCTACGAACACATTTCTACGCAGACTTTGAGGCAACGTAAACGTCAAAGTTAACATATTCGTTCGATTTGCCTTCCCGCTCTTGCCTCGTGATACGCAGTTAAGCGAAGAAACTGCCATCCCTCCGTCATTCGGGTTACTCGATTAAGCACACTGGAAACAAATACGCCTGCAGCTACATAAGCCGTGCCTGAATTCATCTGAATACACAAGGCAGCGTAGCAATATCCTACCCTTTCAGTGAACAGCAGGCATAACGAGCTGGTAAATAAACAGCGCTAACCTTTGTTTGCGCCTCCTGGCAACTCCGCAACTTCTCTTCGTCGGGACGGTTCCCGCCAAACTGACCCACAGCACACCATGATCATGTTTAGTAGTTCGCATCAGACGCGGCACGCACCATTTCTAGCAATACTCTGTGTCTGCTACTGGTGGCGTGGGTGAAGCAGAACGTTTCAGAACTAGCGGAGCGAAAGCTGAGAAGTAGAGGCGCTGCGATCGGAAGAAGTGTTTGAACATTCCCGTTTTAGATGCGGAGCATCTAATACTCGAGGCTTGTAGTGCGGCGCCGTCCGCAAGCTTCCTCCTCCTTATTCCACCATCTGTGCATCCCTTCCTCCTCTACACACCGCGCGCGCTTCACTCCTCCACCATCTGTGCACCCTTCCTCCTCTACACACCGCGTGCGCTTCTCCTCTTCACGAACATTCGCTAGCTGTATAATGTAGCGCACATGCGCCGTCACGCTTCGAGAACATCGGCAGCTGACGCGCGCGCATGCGCCGTCGCGCTTCGAGAACATCGGCAGCTGACGCGCGCGCATGCGCCGTTGCGCTTCTCCCCCTTCTCGAACATTCGACAGCTGACAGTGCATGCGCCGTCGCGCTGTATATATACTCAAGGTCGGCGCTCGCTCGCTCAGTTGCCGCTCGTCGGTTGGTTTGTACGGCGCGTCGACGTCCAAGGTCACGGTGAAATGAATTCCAACGAATCCACAAACACAATGATCGACGTCCCTTCGACCAGCGCCGCCCTTTCGCATACGTGTGTACGTGTTCACTCATTTAACACCCCCTCCTACAACCACGTTAACCAATTTAGCCATCGACCCAAGTAAGTCGCATTTAACACCCCATTTCACAACCACGTTAACCAATTTAGCCATCGACCCAAGTAAGTCGTAATTTAACACCCCGTTATTCAATTATATGCTCTGCATCCTCCTCAGTGTTCCCCCGAGGGAAGCTGCGGACAATTTGTGCTTTGGCGTTGCAGGCACTTGTAGCCGCACTGTGCTTTGCGTCACAGGGCAAACCGCGGCGCAGTGATCAGGTGGCTCCGGAGTGTCGGCGTCGTCGTAGGCCTCGCATGTGCATCTGGATGGTGACGGTTGGAATGACGATGCAGCCTGGCCAGCCCGCGGGAGCACGTGAAAATTGCGCAACCTTCGCCGCCGTGAAAATGCGAAGTTTAAAAGCGAACGTTTTGCCTCGCGGCCGCTCATGGCTGTTTCGCTGGCTTGATATACATGGAAATCAGTATATATGTTAAGCGTGACCGCATGATGGACACGAACGACAGCTGGTGACACGAAAATAATGATGCGCGTGTCGTGTGCTGCATGACTTACACTCCACGCTCGTTGGCGCGCTGATGACAGTTTCGCTTGCTTGCTATACATAAAAATTATTATTTCATGACATAACCGTATGAAAGACATCATAACATGAAAATCAAGTCATGCATGTCTTGTACGGTAATGACATACATGGCTGACTCGTGGCCGTTTCGCTAGTTTGGCATACACCAAAATATCTATTCCTCTGCCTTGCTACTGTATGACGCGTCTTGCAGTCCGCTTGCATTGCAACGATTCGCACTGTTCGCCGGATCTACCAAAGTATCTTTAATAATTCATTTGGTTGTGATCCAGAAATGACTGCGTGCCGTGCGTCCTCAGGGCGCAGTGTTGAGATATTAGCACCCGAATATATATATTCGGGGGCTAATATAATATTTCGAAGAACGAGGAACAAAAAGAAAACAAAACGAACTTTCCACATAAGATCCATTTATATGTCTCGTTCCACTTATTAACAGTTCGGATCCATATAAATTTAGGGAGATCATGTTTTTAAATTGGAACATATATAGAACCAGATTAAGAGTGTGTACAGAAGAGGATGGTAATGTCAGGGGACCATACCGGGACGCTCTGTACAGAATGATCAGATACAATCTGCGAGAAATGCACAAAAATATCAAATTTCTTAGTCATTCAAATAAAACCACACACGCACACACACGCACACACATACACGCACGCGCACACATGCACACACACGCACAAACACACGCACACACACATGCACAAACACACGCGCACACACACGCACACATACACGCACACGCACGCACACACGCACCCACACGCAACACACACACACACACGCACAAACACACGCACAGAAACGCACAAACACACACGCACAAACACACACACGCACACACATGCACAAACACACGCGCACAAACACACACACACGCACAAACACACGCACAGAAACGCACAAACACACACGCACACACATGCACAAACACACGCGCACAAACACACACACACACGAACACACATGCACAAACACACGCACACACACGCGCACACACACGCGCGCGCACACACACACACGCACGTACACACACGCACGTACACACACGCACACATACATGCACACACGCGCGCACACAAACACACATGCGCACACACACGCGCGCGCACACACACACACACGCGCGCACACATACGCATACGCACACACACACACACACATGTGCACACACACACGCACACACAAACACACATGCGCACACACGCGCGCGCGCACACACACACGCACACACACACACACGCACACACAAACACACATGCGCACACACGCGCGCGCGCACACACACACGCACACATACGCATACGCACACACACACACACATGCGCGCACACACGCACACACATGCACACACATGCACACACACGCACGCACACACACGCACACACACATGCACAAACACACACACGGGTAGAAACGTTACGCAAACGGAGTGCTGCCACAATTAGTGATACTATTGAAGTGTTTGAGTACAGAGAACAGTTTTTTATTTGTAAAATATTGGAATAAAAGATACAAGTTCATTATGACAAGGAAACTATTCATTGAAATCCGCCATAAATAGTAACCACACAACTAAGCTAATGTTCTTATGTGAATAAATTGGAAAAGTAAAAAGCTTTAAGGAACATAGTACACGCTATCAATAATTATTCTGTCAATATATGAGCTTTAAGTGTTTTTTTTAGCGCAGTAGGAGATGACAGTGTTTTGATGGGGTGAGGGAGAAAATTCCACATTTTCATAGCACAAAATGAAACTCATTTTGCCACAATTTGTAAATGCTTTCGGTAGTGAGAAGGTAAATCTTTGAGTGAAACGAGGGGGGTTATTATTTTTCAAGGAATGCCAGAAAACAAACTCATGGGTGAGATCCTGATTGAGTAACCTGGAGAACGTGGTGATTAGGTTGATTGCGAATAAATTGTTAGTTGTGAGCACATCATTTTTCTTGCGTATGATATCAATGTTATTGCGACTAAAGTTCGCAATCAGAGCCTGGTTTTGCATGTGTTGAATAGATGAGAAGTGGCACTGATGCAGCAAGGTCGTAATTTATATGGCTGTGAATGAATTAAAGGAGAGCAGGAGTGGACAAGCAATGTCTATAGTTTTTAAGAAGGCTCTTAAGCCGAAAGAAGTTTTTTTTTTCTTAACATGGAAAACATGTTTGTCAAATTTTAATTGTTCATCGAGATAAACACCGTGGAATCGAAAGGGGAATTGAAAGGGAAGTAAGAAATCAACTGATATTGTCGTGATTACACCGAAAGCTTCTTGCGTTTAAGTGAATGAGGCAGTGATTGTTAGCAGGTATCAAAGATCGAACTTTGATAGAACAAATACACAGATCCCAAATGCTTTCTAAATTGATGCAATGGGAAGCAGGGAAGCCGTCAGCGTGACCGCGTTACTCAGCTCTTACAATATCTTGCCTTTAATTATTTGTTCACGTTTAACATAGTCGTCTCATTCCGTAACTTCCTTCCCGGTGACCTCGCGCTCTTTCGTTCACGGAACTTCACTTTTCGCAGAACAAGAATTTATCAAGATCTGCTGCTAATAATGATTTTACAGTAATAGCTATCATGAGATCCCACTAAGGGTGCCACAGCTGTTCACGAAATAAGAAAAAATAACGAAATAAACAATATCTCGAATGAAACGGATGTTTGAACCCAGTATTCTACTCAGTATTCTTCCCACTGAGCCATGCCAGCTTTTTCTTTTCACGCTACTTATTAAAGTGAGTATTAGAATACGCAATACACACACAAATAAAGTAAACAAAAATACGGTCACTTGGCGACAGTAAGCACTCAAGCGTTTCAATGGGTAACGCGGCCTGTAGTAGAAGAGCGAGAGTTCTTCACATCGTGTCATACAAGAAAGGGGGTGACGCCGAACACCTCACCCAGATGGCTCACCAATCCTGCTGTCGCACAGACTAGGCAACTCGTACATGCGGTTGCTCGTGAACGCGAAGTCTCGATTTCGTGGCTCACAAACTGTTGTCTATCTTGTTTTTTCAGCTTTGAGGGGACCGTTTATTACTCGCCCGTTTATTACCCTCAGATGTAGACGAAATCACGGATGTTTACAGCAAGGTGATGGCATATAAAGACGATACTGATGTTTACAAGTAAGCCCGCCTATTTTTTATTTTTTTTCTTGAGAAAGTTGTGATATTTTATTGCATTTCGGTGACGATAAGGTAAAAATATTTAGAGAGTTCCTTCTGCCGGTGTGGCACGAAGCACGCTTGGGCTAGAGCCTATAATCAGCATCGAATGTGATTTGTATTTAATAATTTTCAAAAATAATTTCGCCTTCTAGTTGTACTGTGTGTGTGTGCGTGCGTATGTGTGTGTGTGTGCGTGCGTGCGTGTGTGTGCGTGCGTGTACGTGCGTGAGTGCGTGAGTGCGTGTGCGTGTGCGTGTGCGTGTGCGTGCGTGTGTGTGTGTGTGTGTGTGATAGAAAGAGATGTAGAGAGAGAGATGCTCACTGTCGACGCAAAGCAAAGTAGCAGGATTGACAGTTAGTAACCACGTGGTTTTTGTTTCGTTGCTTAGAATAGAACTAACCATGTTGCATATCATTGAGGGACTGATAGAGCACGCTTCTTGATCACCGAAAATTGTCTTCCTGAAGTAGTAACAGAAAGTTTAACACATGTAGCGACAAAGCATTTTTTTTTTTGACTGCTGGGTTTTAAATTGCATATCATCTACGATACACCCCACTGTCTGGCAGTTGTTGTAACCCCAAGACAAGTATACTGGCACGTCGTTTTCCTGTAGTGTTCACTGTTCATTGAATGTGGGGTTTTTACAAGGCAAGTGCAGAGCACAAATTAAATGTATGATGCCGGTTACCCGGCTGCAAAGTGAGGGAATTTTCGTCCGCCCTAATAATGCTTAATCAACTGCAGTGATTGCCGCGTTGAGCCGATCTACCAGGCTAATTGTTTGACTACGAACATTATAATAAATTATAATATTAAAACGAAGCGAAAGAAAAAAAACACAGGGGGCTACCCCACAATGTTAGTTCACGAGTGGTGCTTAAATGTGTCGCACTTTACCAGACAGGGTCATTAGTGACCACTTATGTTTTTTTCGTCCAGCTGGCCATATCGGATTGTCATTAGACTAAACAGAACACTGAGAATTGCGGATATGTTGCAGCATTTGCCTATTTAGAGCCTGTAACGTAACACAAACGATGTGCCCCTGATGAGTGCGCAGCTGAAAACGATCCGCACTTGGTGATGTACGTCCCATAGTCATTCAGACATCCATTTCCTTTTTCTGAACATGCTGGAACAAACAATAAATACCGTAGTGGTTTCCCATTCACCTTCTTCTGGCTGAAATTGCAATAGAACAGTAAAAAATCTGCAGGTCAACTTGAAACATGCAAAAATTGCTCGACAACACCACTTATCCAAGCCACTCGATGCCATCGCGCACTAGCCAGAAAGGAAGGAAGCGATGGTTGCCACTGGCCGGACTGGTCCTCCTCGCCCAATGCAAAGGTCTATTGATCACAAGCATGTCATTATTTTCATTGTACAACCTGTATTTTGCGTTCGTAAAACACTCAAGTCAATGAAATGAGATAGATAGATAGATAGATAGATAGATAGATAGATAGATAGATAGATAGATAGATAGATAGATAGATAGATAGATAGATAGATAGATAGATAGATAGATAGATAGATAGATAGATAGATAGATAGATAGATAGATAGATAGATAGATAGATAGATAGATAGATAGATAGATAGATAGATAGATAGATAGATAGATAGATAGATAGATAGATAGATAGATAGATAGATGGGCGGACGGACGGACGGACGGACGGGTGGACGGACGGACGGACAGACGGACAGACGGACAGGCAGGCAGGCAGGCAGGCAGGCAGGCCCTGAAAGCGTTTTAACAGTGCAAAGACGAAGATGTGGACGTAATAAAGAACATAAGGTGGGCGGGTGTTGTAGATTAGCGACCAGCTGCCACACGTTTTCTTTTTCACCCTCGTCCTCTGCTTTGTCTTCCGGTCATTATTGTCCTCGTAAGGTTATAATTTAGTTATAACTAAACCCTTCACAAGCACTGAAATCTGAGAAGTGTGGCAGCTTGGGCTAGTTGGTATGACACGACGATAGTTATAGCGCAAGAACAGAACGACGACAAAGAGACAAGAAGTACACGAAGGACACGAACGATCGTGTCCTTTTTGTCTCTTTGTCGTCGTTCTGTTCTCGCGCTATAACTATCGTCACCGAAATCTGTTCAAATTCGCCAGCTCTTAGTAGTTCGCACATTGACAACGGTCCATAAAAGGTGACGGCAAATTTTCAGTCACGTGCTCTGCACAACTGGTTTTTATCTGAAGCTCGCTTTCTCTGAAAATACGCACTTTGTAAATCCGGTGAGAGGCAAAATCATGCAAAAGAGAGAAGCAAAAAAAGAGAAGCAAAAGCAGGCGAAAGAGAGAAATTCATTTATTACGACTGAAAAGCTAGAACGTCGGCCCTAACCAACTTTCTGACTTGCTACTCAACGTTTGGGAAGCTGAGCGTGTTAAAGGTAAGAGAGGATGGGTTGCTTACGAGAATGAAGGTGGCTGTGAAACAAAAACTTGAAATGTCCTTCAATTTTTCTTGTCCAGTTCACTCTCGTGAAAAAAAAAAAAAGATCACAGCTTAGAGAACAACGTGATCAACTTGATCGATTCATAGCGCTTCAAATCCCGAAGCAATGCAAAAAAAAACAAAATGGAGACTCTATAGTTCTGAGCCTTTATTAACACTTTGCCAACCGGGCTCTAAGTCTACTGGTGCTTTAGAGTTCTATCCCCAGTAAAACTTGGTCGCCACGATCGGAAATCGATACCATGGCTTCGTACTTGGCCGCGAAATGAAGCTATCATGCGAGTATATGCTTGAAAATTTTTTCTCGATTACTTGGTGAGGTAGCATGCTCATTACTCATATCATTGATTTCTCCGTCTTTGTCTTCGTACGTGAACTTCGCATGTACCAAAAAGGCTAGCTTTTTCGTCGTCTTTTTTTTTTTACAAAATTCCTCTAAACTTTTGCGTTAACCACCATCAAAGGACTTCTGAACTAACGATTGCTTAATGTGAGTATATGATGGCTGCCAAGATTATAGTACACCCCTTTCACGTGTTATAATTACATAGCAACATCGCAAGGCCTCGAGCATAACGAGAGAGGCGGTGCATGCTAGGGAAATGCCGGCCTCACATCTTCTCTTCACCCGCTCTGCAACCCGGCCCGTCATCTTAAATGTGAGCGACGATGCGTAAAACATACGCCCTTTTAATTTATCTGTCACAAGCACAACTGCAAAAAAAAAAAGGGAAAAGAAAGGCAATCTGAGCTCTCGCCCATTCCTGACAGGAAAGATAAATTTGGATGTAGCTATTATCTTAAAAACGTAAAAACTGATAATCAGGTAAGCTGCTTGGTACTGTAGCTATATAACATAACTTACGTCAAGTTTCTTTGTATAAAACTATGTGATGGATAACAATTTATCTTGTGAGGCGTTTGAGACGCTGCGCTCTCCTGAGATACACATTTTGGGCACCATTAAAAAAGGGGAAAGACAAATCAAGAACTCTACAGTATTCCTGAGTATAAGACGAGTACGCACCATAGCAGCAGGGCCTAGAAATCCTGCGTTCTTCTTTCATGTCGCAATTTAGGAAATACAAACCAGAAATAACTTTTATGAAACATCTATGAGACACCAAACAGTATTAAAATGACGAAAGTATGTCACATGAATTACCATAAACATGACGCATATTTCGATGTATACTGAAACTTTGTACACTTCAGAGCGACTGTTTTTTTTTTCGCATTCACTACTTCATGCCGCCTGACGCATCAAAGAACATGAGGTTAATCTTTCACCTTGTTCATGAGAGAAAATAATTCGAAACATTGACCAAACGCGAGTTCATGAGACTGAGTTGCTTTGTTTTGATTAAAAGATTGTGGGGATGTCAGACAATAAACCGGATGTCTTTTACAGGCTGACAATACTATTAACATGTATATTTTATGCACAATTACAGAAACCATGATAACTGCTTCCGACCAGACTTCATGTAGTAAGATAACGAAGCTTCACTTTATCAATGTTGGACCAATGAGATTTTTTAGGGCTTCTTGAGGAACATCTTTGAGATTACTCAACCTTTTTTACATTTCGTTTACCTATGCATCTACGACGCAATTTTTGTTGGTACAGTCGCAAAAGCCAACTTCTCGTTAAGGGTAACTCTGCCTAATGAGTTACCTGAGTCTCCGGTGCTCAAATAAAAATGAAACAAGTTTACCACCTATAGAGCTCCTTTCGTGTCTCGTTGTCTTTACACATCAACAACGACAACAACAAAATCACACCAAATACTTTTGCCTGTCTTCACAATGATGTTTGTCATGAGCGTTATTACTAAAATCTAGGGTACATGTTTTGTTCCTAACTTCTGCAATACCAATGCGCATTTCGTCTTTATTCCTTAATGTGCACCGTGGGCGTGTTTTAATGTCGACGCAGGAGAGTGTCTTCTTCCAAGAGCGTTTGCATCTGTTGTTTTTTTTTTGTACAACAAGCGGTGACTTTTACAACTTTATTTTCGAAGTCCATAGCATCAAAATTATGCGGATATATTTTTTTAGTCATTGATAATTCGTCTTGTGCATGTCAAGCATAATCCTTATAAACAGTCGTGAAGACGATGAGCAGTGACCGAATCCATGAAACACTGCAATGCGCTATAAGAATTGTATGTGAAAGATGAAACTTCGTTTATTTGCACAATTTCAACTTTAGTAAATATTTTACAAATACTATTGTCGCGTTTGGTGTAATAAGGCTCGATCGAGAACAACACAATACATGGAATTGCCGTTTGCTGGGAGTGGTGATGTGTACAATTCTGAAAAAAATCGAAACAAGACGGGGGGGGGGGGGGGGGAGGGGAGAGCGTTCCCGCTGTGCTAGTACGCCGCAAGTTGTGCGCTTTTAAACCTGCTTTACGTCATCTCAATCTGTGCTACGTGTTTCATTTTAACTGGCTATTTGTGAACAGCAGTTCCAGCTCCCCACTCCTGGAAAAATAAAAGGACAGAACATATTTTTATTTAATTGACCATTTTCAGAAATCTGCAAGGCAGCTTTCCTGCTAGGTTGTTTTCCAACCATAAGAAAAACAAACAAAGTAAAGCTCTCGTGCTCAGACTGCTTATCTTGCTCACTGTGCTTCTACCACTTTGATTTCAGGGAAGGCACGTGAGTGCGACCAATGCGTTGGTGCGACAAAACGATTTTTACTTTGTGGTTGTCCCGTGGAGTTGCCCCACCTCGAACGAAACCGCAGTACAGTGTTCTGGAAAGTGTAACCGCAGATCGCATGGCAGGCAATAGGCAGCCGTAGCTCGTAAAAAGAAATGATTGTGGCAATTGAGGCAAAAACACAATGAGTGAGAGAAGCAGTCTGGGAACGAGACCTTTTGGTTGGAAGACAACATTGCAGAAAAGCCAGCTTGAAATTTGCGCATATGGTCAATTCTCATCACACGTTTTTTTTTTTTTTTTCAACATTTGTGGCACTTAGCTTTTGTCTTTAAAAAAATTACATCGTTGTGTAATTTTTGCGTATGCATATTTTTATTTTATTTCCTGGCCATATCCTTCACAAGCCAAGCCAGGATTAATCCGATCCGCTTTCTGAGTGGTTAAGAGTGTTTTAGCGCCACACGTGTTTTCTTGCAACGACGTGTGAGGGGCGACAGGAAGTTCTTACGCGCTGCAAAGATGCCTATGAATGAAAAAGTGTCTGAATGGGAATGAAAAAAAATCTACAAAAACAAGGGCATTGCTATGTTGTGTCGGTACAACAGAACTGCAGGCCGTTTGGAAAAAGATGGCAGCAATATCTCATTAAGAGACTCGAGAATTAAAAGCCTCTCTGATGGCCGAGAGGTAGAATAATTCTTCGACCACGTTTCAGCTTGAATAAATTTATTTCCGCGAGTGATGAAGGATCACGTACAGCATGAACGGTGCGTTTCTGCCTCCTTCCTTCTTGAAATATGACCGCGAGAATTTTCAAGGTACCCTAAATTACGCAGCCGCTGTTTAATTGGTAGCAAATGACATGACAAAAGCCCATGGTCTGTGTCATCGTACATTTTAACAAAACTTGAAATCCAGCCAGATGGTGCATTGCTATCGGGAAATTTTTAGCGCAAACTAATGCTTCCTTTTGCACAATTATGTGATACCTGGCTCTTCCTTTGATGTTCAAAATGCAAGAGGTCCGTGGTTCAAATCCCGGTGCCGCGCAGCTCCCAACCGGGTTTAAAAAAAATCTGCGTGTTGATGGAACTGCATTAAGAGGCCTGGGGTGCGGCCTCACCGGTAACCACCGCCGTGAACGCACTCCCTCACCAGAGAAGGATTGGCCACCCTGGTGCAGTATCTGGCCACTACCTCGCACATGCATACGTCAAATAACTCACGGCCCTCAGTCCCCAGCAGCTGCGAAGCAACTGACCACGGCGGCGGTCAGGTCTGCAACGCAGCAGAGGGTGCTAAGAATCTCTGGATCCGGACAGGCCGCCATTGAAACCTGAACTTGGCAACGTTTAACGCTAGAACCTTATCTAGTGAGGGAAGTCTAGCTGTACTATTCGAGGAGCTAGAGGGTGTTAAATGGGATATAATAGGGCTCAGTGAGGTTAGGAGGACAAAGGAGGCCTATACGGTGCTACAGAATGGGCACGTCCTTTGCTATCGGGGCTTGGCAGACAGAAGAGAGCTGGGAGTGGGGTTCCTAATTCGCAGAAACATAGCTGGCAACATAGAGGAATATTATAGCATTAATGAAAGGGTGGTAGGTATCGTAATTAAACTGAATAAAAGATACAAAATGAAAGTAGTACAGGCTTACGCGCCTAGATCCAGCCATGATTACGCTTCAGTTGAAAGCTTTTATAAAGACGTGGAATCGGCAATGACTAAGGTAAAAACACAGTATACTATAGCGATGGGCCACTTTAATGCAAAGGTAGGGAAGAAGCAGGCTGGAGACCAGGCAGTAGGAGATTATGGCATCGGTACTAGAAACGCCAGAGGAGAGCTACTAGCAAAATTCGCAGAACGCAATAATTTACGGATTTTGAATACCTTCTACCGAAAACGAGAAAACCGCAAGTGGACATGGAGGAGCCCTAATGGCGAAAATAAGAACGAAATAGACTTTATAATGAGTGTACACCCAGGAATCGTGCAGGATGTGGAAGTGGTTGGCAAGGTACGATGCAGTGACCATAGAATGATACGGTCTCGAATTCGCCTAGACTTGAAGAAAGAACGACAGAAACTGATATGCAAGAAGCCAATCAATGAGCTAGCACTGAGAGGGAAAGTACAGGAATTCAGAGTGTCGCTGCAGAACAGGTACTCGGCTCTTAGTGAGGAAACCAACCTTAGCGTAGATACAATGAATGATAATCTGACGACTATCATTTCGGAGTGTGCAGGGGAAGTTGGAGGCAGGGTAGTTAGACAGGACACTGGCAAGCTTTCTCAGGAAACGAAGAATCTCATTAAGAAGCGTCAAATCATGAAAGTGTCAAGTACAACAGACAAAATAGGTCTGGAAGAGCTTTCGAAGTTGATTGATAGACGTAATGCATGCGATGTAAGAATGTATAACATGGAGAGAATTGAACACACTCTGAAAAACGGAGGAAGCGTCAAAGCAGTGAAGAGGAAACTTGGGATAGGCAAAAGTCGGATGTATGCACTAAGGGACAAAGAAAGCAAAATAACTACCGATATGGATAGGATAGTTAAAATAGCGGAGGAGTTTTACAGAGATCTGTACAGTAGCGGAGACAACCACGACCTTAATACTATAAGAACTAGCAGTAACCCAGATGACACCCCATCAGTAATGATAGAAGAAGTCAGAAAAGCTTTGGAGAGCATGCAAAGAGGCAGAGCTGCTGGTGAGGATCAGGTAACATCAGATCTGCTGAAAGATGGAGGACAGATTGTGTTAGAAAAACTAGCCACCCTGTTTACGAGGTGTCTCCTGACGGGAAGAGTACCAGAGTCTTGGAAGAACGCTAACATCATCCTAATACACAAGAAAGGAGATGACAAGGACTTGAAGAATTACAGACCGATCAGCTTGCTCTCTGTAGTATACAAGCTATTTACAAAGGTAATTGCTAACAGAGTAAAGAAAACATTAGAATTCAATCAACCAAAGGAACAAGCAGGATTTCGAAGAGGCTACTCAACAATTGACCACATTCATACTATCAATCAGGTAATAGTGAAATGCTCAGAATATAACCAACCACTATACATAGCATTCATAGATTATGAGAAGGCGTTTGATTCAGTAGAAATATCAGCCGTCATGCAGGCACTGCGGAATCAGGGCGTAGATGAAGTATATATAAACATTCTGGAAGAAATCTGCAGGGGATCAACTGCTACCATAGTGCTTCATAAAGAAAGCAACAGAATACCAATCAAGAAGGGTGTAAGGCAGGGGGACACAATCTCCCCAATGCTATTTACCGCATGCTTACAGGAGGTTTTCAGAAGCCTAGAATGGGAACAGTTAGGGATAAGAGTTAATGAAGAGTACCTTAGTAACCTGCGCTTTGCCGAGGACATTGCATTGCTGAGTTACTCAGGGGACAAATTGCAACTCATGATTACGGGGTTAGACAAGGAGAGCAGAAAGGTGGGTCTTAAAATGAATCTGCAGAAAACGAAAGTAATGTACAACAACCTCGGAATGGAGCAGTGCTTCGAGATAGGTAATAGTGCACTTGAAGTCTTAAAAGACTATGTCTACTTAGGACAGGTAATAACCGCAGAGCCTAACCACGAGATTGAAGTAACTAGAAGAATAAGAATGGGGTGGAGCACATTCGGCAAGCACTCTCAAATTATGACAGGTAGATTGCCACTATCCCTCAAGAGGAAGGTATATAACAGCTGTATCTTGCCGGTACATAGCTACGGAGCAGAAACCTGGAGACTTACAAAGAGGGTTCAGCTTAAATTGAGGACGACGCAGCGAGCAATGGAAAGAAAAATGGTAGGTGTAACCTTAAGAGACAAGAAGAGAGCAGAGTGGATTAGGGGACAAACGGGGATTAAGGATGTCATAGTTGAAAAAAAGAAGAGGAAATGGATATGGGCCGGGCATGTAGCACGTAGACAGGATAACCGCTGGTCAATAAGGGTAACTAACTGGATTCCCAGAGAAAGGAAGCGGGTTAGGGGGAGACAGAAGGTTAGGTGGGCAGATGAGATTAAGAAGTTTGCGGGTATAAATTGGCAGCAGCAAGCACAGAACCGGGTTAACTGGCGGAACATGGGTGAGGCCTTTGTCCTGCAGTAGACGTAGTCAGGCTGATGATGATGATGATTATGATTATGATGAATTCGTCTTCTGTGTCATCGTTCTTGCCTTCCACCAGCCCCGTCACCCCTCCGTCGTGCTTTTGAGGCAGTCCAGCAATCATTTTCTTGCCGCCTTTTCGGGTTTTCCACGAGAGGCGAAATACCTTCAAGATTGCTCGGGTTTGTCGCGTTCCGGCGAGTCGCGACGAAGTTCTCGGCCTCTCTGACATAACTCGCGGGAGCAAAACGGCGGAGAGTGTGGCCGAATGAAGCGCGGAGGAGGCGCGGGAGGCGGCGGAAGAGAGGGCCCGCGGCCGAGTTGCGTCCCGAGCATCAGCCAGGCCTTGGTGCAGGACGTCCGAGAGGGGCCCGTCCCGCCGCATCTTCCCTCTGACGTCACCACGACTCTCTCTCTTGCAGGAGTCTTTCCTCCTCTCTCGTATGTCCCACGCCGGCGCGCGCGCGCGCGTACGTTGGCTGAGCGAGAAACTCGGCGGCCGCCGCTCTGGTCGAGCCAGTCACAATCGTGTGCTCCCCGCGATCGGCAGCTGTCCGCCTGCGTCTTCCCTCGGCTTCTCCGCCGCATCCCGGAGCACGGACTGACGCGCGCGCGCGATTCCATCGCGCGTCTGTTGTTTGATTTTCATCTCCCTCTACCTGGATTACGGCGTGAGCCTCGTGACACTCGCTGTGCGTCGGTGAGTTGTATTTTTTTTTCTTTTTGGGGGACTTGCTTTGTAAGGACTGTCACAGAAAATATTGAACGCTGTCGACGATCGAAGTACGCTCTCGTACTCCTGAGCCTGCTTCGTTCTGCAAGTACCCATGTATCTCACACTGTGCACACCTTAAGCTTCCAAATTGCGTTGGCACGTTTGCCAGAGCCTTACTGGAATCTTGGAATGCGAGCTGCCATTTCACCGTGTTCATTAGCTGTCATGCGGTGGCAGTATATATCGACTTATCTTAAAGGACGGAATTTAAAGTTGCGTGCGAGCTGCCATTATATATGTGCACCATATAACATCTAAAATCAACAACGCCGTCTTATACATCGGACAATACAAGTTCTTAGATGATGTCGCGTACCTTCACATGTGGCTATCAAATGCAGGGAATAAGGTCTTTTTCGCCATGAATAATGAAATTCAGAAAAAAAATATTTCATGTAAGATTTATTTTCTGCGTTACGTCTTTCTTACTGCATTAGTTTAAGTGCGGCGAGCTCAATTTCATTTGTGTGTCGGTCTCACCAGGTATGTTCGGTACCAACAGAACACACCTTTTTAACTATAGGACCAAGTGGCTTCACACGTCCGCTATCCATCCTAGAGGTAAAATAGTATTCAGCTGATCATTCGCGCCTCCAATACTCGCACAGAACATTGTACAGTGTAGTAAGACCACGTATAGTTTCCCTGAGAGTAAAAATGGTACTTTGGACGCCAATACACCCCCCCCCCCCAAGCCTCAGACTCGAATTTGAAAGCATAGCTTCACTTGGCAGCAGCTGCATTCTCTGTAAGAACGGCTAACTGGTGAAGTAACCATGTCTTAACTGGTGAAGGGTATCCTTGGTGTCGCGACACCTAAAGAATGTTAGTGTGACTAACATTGTACTCAGGGCGCGTGATGATTGAAGGTTGTCTCTGTGTCTATTCACAGCATTTTGTTACAATTTGAATGCTTTCTAAACGTTTTATTGGGAGACGATAAATGGCAGTTTGGCGCTGTTTCAATTGGTCACGTTCGTTGACTGTTTCGCTAGCGGTAAGCACAGAAACGTCGTTCTAGTGTCCCGTTGTGGCTTCAATATAGTCACGCGCATATTAGACACATGTCAATCAATGAGCAGAGTGATAGCAGCGGTCACTTCGCATTCTCATACTCGTCACTTAAGAAAAAAAAAGTGAAGTTAGATTGTAAGCCAAATCACTTCTGAATCATCACCCCGCCCCCTTCACAGAGTTTGAGCCTTGGGCTAACTGTAAACGTTTCTAAAGCGATGTTTTTTTAGAATTGCGTCGTACCCGAATGTACAATGTGTCCCGCGCCCACAGTTTTCAATAACAATTACAATACCCGACGTTTAAACAATGACACGAAAACGGCACCGAGGTTGATTAGACTAAACTTTGTTGACTAGCCTCTATAGTGGAAGGAGGTAATTCGCCGTAGTGGTCTAGTGGCCATAAGGCACTCAGCTGCTGACCCGCAGATCACGGGATTTAATCCCGGCCGCATTTTCAATGGAGACAAGAACGCTTGAAGCCCGTGTGCCTATATTAGATTTAGGCGCGCGTTAAAGAACCCCATGAGGTCGAAATTTCCGAAACCCTCCACTATACGGCGTCTCTCATAAGTTCATATGGTGGTTTTGGGACCTTAAACCCCGACAATTATAATAAGAAGGAGGTAGATGGTAACAAAGAGAGAAGTTGAGTACATTCTTGCACATACGTGCGGTCAATAATTTCGCATTCATTGTTCAGATCCTCCCAAATGCTTATGCGTGCTTGTTCATCACTGACGCCTTAACTTTGCGCACCACATACGTGCAGTGTCTCGGTCCTCAAATAACTGTATTTTTCTGTAACAGCCATATTCAGTTTGGATACCATTGGATCGAATACAGGCGTCCTTGATTTCGAGTTGAAGCTGATGTCAGCATGGCTACCGCCACAATTTCCTCCTCTTTCTACTAAGTTTCCCCTAAAGCTGTTCGATGGGAAAACCTTTGATAAAGGTACCCGCCGTGGTGCTCTAATGTGTATGGTGCTTTACTGCTAACCCAAAGGCAGTGAGATCGAATCCCGGCTGAGGCGGCCGCAGTTTCGATGGAGGCAAGATGCTATAGAGACCTGTGTGTTTAGATTCAGGTGAATGTCAAAGAAGCCCAAGCATTCGCTATAGAGCAGGTTTCCTCGGATGTTCTAAGATGTTCCCGCACCTAGGGCATTTTTCTTCTTGTGCGACTGTCCTAAGGGCTACATTAAGATTCTTACAGGAATCATATTTAAAGGGAACGTGGTGTACTGCAACCTTGTTGCTATATAGTAACAATGCGATACCGCCATCGAGCTCATTCGTCGTTTGTTCTGCCAGGAATGGATATTCTACGCAGCACAATCGATTACTAAGTTCATTAAAGGCTCTCGCTCCCGAGATTAGTTGGAGTAAATGACAAGGGGTGCCGCCTTGAGTATCTACTACATATAATTAAAGGAGGCGCCGACGTCGCATACCGTAGGCCCCGCACTATCTCGTGTAGATACTGGTTTTCTTTAGACGACTTGCGCGTCGATAACAATCGATATGTTCGCTCTCCTAGATTCTTATCAGCATGCCAGTGTATTACTGGGAACTTGCACCTCGATCGACTCTATGCCTCAACGACCCGCGAAGCTGTCTTCTTTATGCTTTAATTATCTTGAGGCCTGAGCTGTTCTTCCACCCAATTAAGAAGCATGAGTTCGACCGCCTATTGGAAGTTGATTTGCTTGAAATGCGAATTCTATTGCAAAAGTCGGAAGTTTATCGTTCTTGCCACCAGCCGCGTCCGTATAAGTTAGTCACCGACCTTTGTTGACAGCGAGAGCGATTGGACCAGCCTTTGTGCTCACGTTTACGCCGACCAGCGCAAACACACATGAGCAACAACACTCATATCTTCGTCGTCGATGTTGTTTTTGTTTCTCGTTTATTAAAGACACAATGATGACGGCTTATATACACTTTTTCGACTCCCTCTTAATTAATCGGTAAGCAAACAGATTTCGCAGTCTTTCCAGCATTAGTATGTAGGCGTAGGAAAAGAAAAAAAAACGAGACAAAATGCGGTAGATGTTCTTATTACTACTTTTTTTAGTTTTTTATGAAGAATAACTGCGTATTGGTACTATGCGATCGCTCCTTCACCCCTTGCAATTACAAAATGATCTTGTGCTACGATTGTTTGTGAGATAAAATTCTAGGCAATCCTGAACCTTAAGTATACTTAAGGTTCAGGTGTCTCATTACTCATAATAGAGCAGTCTCGAACTAAGTATGATAATTTGATTCCTAGGGAAAATTCACTGACCACGTTCGTGAAAGCTCTTTACCATTGGTCAGCCACTTCTGCTAATTACACGTCCAGTGCTATGACTGGCTGGCATGTACTGTTGCAAGTAGCTATTGAGTAACTGCTTTGTTCGCATGCATGCGGATACGCCCCCTGGGTCTGAACATTGAAAGCTTTTCGCGTGTATGTGATATTTGTCATTAGACTGACATGTTCACTAATATTAACGCGATCTCGAATGCCTAAAGTTCCATATTCTCCCTACAATACCCCACGCTGCACATTGACTAACGAATATTTGTCTCTGGATAAACTGAACCCCACGAGGAATAGCCACAAACTCAATCTGACATAACTAGATCCACGTACCAACCTATTTAAAGTCAGCTTCTTTCTCCACACTATAGACAAATGGAATATCTTGCGGGGTGAACTAAATCATTGCATTTAGAGGATTTCTTGAATGAATGTATTGATTCACGTTTTGTTTATTAAGAGTGTTATTCTTGTTTTTCTTTCTTTGTTTTTTCTTTATTTTGCAGTGCTGCATTGCCTTTCTGTTTGTGTGCTGGTGTAAAAAAAAGCCACTCTTGCAATAGCCCAAATTGGGATGCAGTGTGTAGAAATAAATAAAATAAATAAATTATTTGTTCAGCGTCGGTACTCACTGAAGTTTTGTCTTGCGGACATTTAGAAAGCAAATCAATAGCTCTCCTCATATATACACGGGCTCTGGACGGTATTGATCAAAAGCTCGTGCTATAAGAAAAGCTAGTAAGAGAAAATTCGAGCCAATGCCGATACAGCACAAAGCAAAAAGCGACACTTGTAAAAGGCATTCACGCACGCAGATCTTTGTAAGTCCCTTTGTTTCTTTGTCTTTTTTCATGCGCGAGTCATTTCGCTTTAGTTATGGAGACGATCAGAAGCTTCCTCTGTATATTATTTGTCTGATCTGTTGCTTCTTTGTTATATCTGAATCGACATGAGAGCGTATCATGTAAGGGGAGATTGCTAAGTTTCTTAAACTCAGTTCGAGTAAATTGTCATGTACCTCTTATCGAGAGCTCAGCTCCGCACTTTCCGTTTAAAGCAAGCGCGTTCGCGACAGTGAACTGCCTGTTTATGGACTTCTCCGAGAAGGTGTGAAGTATCACTAAGCTATTTCGCAACAGTCGCAACATTAAACTTTCATCTGACCAGGCCTTCTCTTCCGAATCCATATTCAGAACAGCGCTGGAAGTCTAGGCAGCCTTCATTCTCCCGACGCTGAACAAAAACACTGCGACAGACGCCTTGCGGTGAAACGTCGTTTCCTCAGAGAGCGGCAACAAGGAAATTATCTCCACTGACGGCCGTGCGTGCGTCAAAGATCCTGTTACGCATAATGCGTGCGTGCTCTAGTTTCCTCCGCGCCACTGCGCCTCGCATAGCGTGTTTGTGAAAACAATGCGTATAGATTATGCGCACATGTTTGGTGTTTTGGAGAACCGTTAGGCCTTCTGGACGACCCATTTTCTTCAGTCGCTGTCAACTGTCGTACGTATACACCGCCTCACTTGAAATGCCGGTTGGCTCATCTTGAACTACACCGCGCTTTCCGCACTGATCATTCCGGGGGGCAGCACTTGACTGCATGAGAGAGCAATTGAAATGTGAGGCCCGAAGAACGTTACTTACGTACGATTGTTATTTCAAAACACCGTATAGCGGCCGAATCCGATGATGACGCATACGCGAGACGCAAATATAGAAAGCGTGTGTAACTGTGAAAACGAACGACAGAAAACTACTATGCACTTCTGGTCCATGATTAAAGAGTATTTACTTTTCGGCTTTCGAGAAGCGTTTTCTCCTGAAAAGTAAAAAGAAAGGCCACAACATATCCACGGAGTGAATGATGATGAGTGGGGCGAAGCGTCCCTCAGCCCGTCCATACTTCCGTCCGTCCGCGCGACCATCAGTGCGTCCACCCATGCGTCTGTCCGTGCGTCCGTTCGCGAGTCCGTCCATTCATCTGTCTGTCTGTCTGTCTGTCTGTCTGTTCGTGCGTCCCCCCGTCCGTACGTCCGCGCGTCTATCCATCCATCCGTCCGTCTGCTAGTCTGCCTGTCCGTCCGTCCGTGCTTCCGTCTAGTGAACACTCCAAGTACCACCATCTCCCATCTTGCATACCCTGTGGCACATACCCGCTCTATAGCGGGTATGTGCCACCGGTAGCTACGTACTACTACATACATACATATATACAAGGGATGGACAGACCCACGCCTTAAGGAGCTTCGCCCCTAAAACGAAATTCCGTTCATCATGCTATGGTCGCGCATTTAGGCGCGTCCAGAGTTGGGTGCCCTTCGAACGATCATCGAGGCCCTCGTGGTTGCCGCCTGGCATGATCGACGATGGGTGGACTACGTGACAGAACTGCTGAGGCGCACAGCGCGTACAATCAGTGCATGCGTGGCGCGCGTCCGCAACAAAAGGTTGCATGGCGAGTCGAAATTAGCTGTCGCGTCGGTACGGCTCTTCGCACTTTCGAAACGAGTGTCAATGCGAGGCAGGCTGATAGCGGCACTCGCCTTCTAATCGGGGATTCACTGATACAGTCGAGCGCTTTTTGTAATGTAAACACGGAGGGCGCTGATACGTCAACCTCTGACCGCGTTCGACAATTCGCGCGTGCGCGTGCCGCTGTGCAATTGATTGATTGATTGATTGATTTGGTTTAACGTCCCAAAACCACCATATTATTATGAAAGACGTAGGGGGGAGGGGGGCTCCGCAAATTTCGGCTGCTGTGCGATGCGCCGTCTGAGAGAGAAATGAGAACCTGAGTCATAATTAAAATCTAAAAATGCGTAAACGAACCGTGAATGTTACGAAAGAAGTTTTCATGAAACAAATCGTTGTGGTCAGAAAGTTTACGAACCCACTTGCGAACACTGTATGTATATAGAAAGTATAATCAAGTGAAGTTGATACGCCTCGTGTTGATAACTTATTGCCTGTACTGCGCATGTGAGAAACTATTATTTTGTCGCTCTTTTAAATACAGCCACCGATGAATTCGCTGTGCCGGTATTGAAATCTGCTTCGCCTGGTATAAGTAACAACTCGATCTGACAAGTTGCGCAACATTAAAGAAAAGTATACAGTTATATATGTAGCGTTTATATTTTCTGTCAACAATGCCGACCTATCGAGACTGTTCGCAGTAACGGGCTCCTCAACGCCGATCGAAACCTGATCAGACTGGAAACGTAATGAATAACAAATCTACTTCGATGAAAAACTAGAAGTGAACGCGTTCACAATAACCAGGTATAGTTTGCGCCAAAACTCGCACCAAGCCATGTCCGTCACCTTTCATGCGAATCGGTATAGAACCTATATATCTGACGTCAACCGCCACCATTTCACAGATAGCCCGAGGATTGTCGTGTTCTTTCACTCGCGTTGAACGCGTTGTTAGACAGCCCGTTCGTTGCTGCACGCGGTTGTAAGAGGCGTCCTTCACGGAGTCGGCACAACTCGGTTTTTTTATCGTCCGTCCATCCACCTCTAAACGACGGGACAGTTTTGCGACGTTACTTTCCGAATCGCAAAAGCAAAGGAAGCCTGAGTACGCTCGCACATGTTTTGCTGTAGTCGCGGGGATCTCTTTCGAAAGTAGAGAGAGAGAGAGAATAAAATGAGGGAAAGGCAGGGAGGTTAACCAGAAAATGGAGCATCCGGTTTGCTACCCTGCACTAGGGGAAGGGGAAATGGGGAAGAAAGATTGGAAAGAAGTCGAGACTCCGATTAACGACGAGGGCAAGCCGTATACCGCGCATGCACAGCCCACCGCGCCTTCGGAAGAACTGAAGGCCTCCGACACGTGGTGCGACACCTCGATTTACTTCCTCGCGTACTTTGCTTATAATTCGGATGGCGTCGAAGTATATCTCAGCAAATATAAGAATATCTGAGGTTTTAAGTCCGCTTATAGACGCTTATAAGTATACAGACGCTTATATGTACTCATATTTTCCACGCATGGTCTCAGATTGGAACGGAACAACTCAGGCATCCTCATAGAATCTATTTCTCTTTCGCTATAAACAGCATTGTCTCGAAGATACAGGTTTCCGATCTTTTATCACGGCGTTTTTCTTTTCTTTTTCTTTTCTTTTTCGTTTTGTATGTGCTGTACTTATTGCATACGTATGTATTCATTACTTTCTTGGCTTAAACAGTGAAAATTATTGTGTTTATTGTTTCGCATTTAAAATGTATTTATTTTTACTTTAATCGCACAACACATGAAGTATAAATTTGTGGTGTTTTTTTTTTCTTCTCTCTTTTGTCCGGTACATGCGTTATTATGAAATACTTTTCTATGTCGCTCCTTGTGTAGCACTATGATTGCATGAAACACTCACCCAAAACAATCTTTATGTCACTTATTGTTTCAACAATGTCCTCTTGTAACTGCCCTCCTGCTTGGTCCTAAGGGTATGCTGTATGTAATAAGTAAATAAATGAAATAAAAAAAATCACGGTATGATTATGAGAGCTGCCACGGTAGAGGGCTGCGGAAATTTCCAACGTCTGGTGTACTTTGAACCTTCACGGACATCGCACAGTCACGTGGGCCTGCCTCCACCACTTCGCCTCCGTCGAAATGTGACCGCCGTGACCGGATTCGAACCTGCGACCTTCGGGTCAGCACCCGAGCACCCTAGCAACTTGTTCCACCAAGGCGCACCTCAACCAAGAAATACCCGGCTCGCGATGTTGGCCGCTAAAGCATAGTATATAGCGCACCCACCATGAAGGAGTCTTCTTATCGTGCATACCACGGTGAAGAGCCACCCACCCGTTTTACGAATCAAAGTTTGATTTCATCGGCCTTCTCATGTTCGGTTACTTACTGCTAAACTGCTTCCTTTCATTTTTTTGTTCTTTTTTACTCGGAAGAAAACGGTGAGGGCTGCAGGCGTTGCTATAGTGTTGTTGTGTGTTTTTTTTTAATTTACTTGGGTTGAAATTAATGTTGCTTTTCGGTGCATCATCCTCAAAGTGATCACGTCAGGTTTGCAGGTTACTCCACACACATTTAAGATCCATACTTAAATTTTTGGTCAACACTGTCATCCCAGAAAAGAGCTATTATATAAGAAAATGTTTACATAAAAAAGCCACAACTACACAAAAAAGAACTCCAGATAATGACAAATTAATATACAATTTTGCTAAATATGCACAGCAAAACGAAACTAATAACAGAATTGGTTTATACACCCAAAAGCAGGAATTTCAGTGCTCTTTCAACGTTCAGTGAAATCACTGTCATGCTTCACACTTGTATTTCTCACAACTAGCTATGGAACATAATAAGAAAAATGAATACGAAATTATTGTGCGGCCACTTATTTTCCTTAATTAGTCGGCTCAATAAATGTCCTTCAAGAAAAATATTTTTAGAAAACTATAACCACTGCAACTTGTCGGAAATACACTTGCACTGTATTGCAGTCAGCTTCAGCGAGCACTCGAAAGGAGCAATTTCAAGTTAACATAATGAAATGAGCGAACGAAAATCAACGTCAGCAACAACTTTGCGGTCTCCAATTAGGTACAAAGACGGTGTTTGCGACCTATAGTATACAGCCCCAGTATAGTTTCTTATGCTTGCATTATTTTTTCCGCCGCATTAATATTGGAGTTTTCTCGGAGAAGAGTAATTAACGGGAGGAAAATACGTACTGCAAAACGATTGGAAAACAAGGCGGGTCGGTGAAGTTCGAAGTTAGCCGAAGCTGCCACTCCGACCGCGCATAAATTACCCACACCCGGGACTGAACCGAATCCCGAGGCCGGTTAACCGTTACGACTAGCTTCGCTTCGCACGTTTATACGGGCAGGAAGGGCGAGCGACGGTGCGCGCTGTGTGATTCATCGTACAGGCAGCCAGGTCCCAGAACCGGCCGCAAACCAGCGCCAAGTGTCCACGGGAGGCGCAGAGACGCGAAAAAAATTTGCGCAACGCTTCGTCGTGCAGTGCGGCCACCGCACACGGTCTGTCCTGTCGCAGCACACGGTGTCGCCGCGGTCGGCAGCCGAGGTGCCCTTCTGCGAAGGTGCAGCCGCGAAGGTGCCAGAGGAGTCGTCGACTGTGCGGCCTGCCTGCCCGTTCGGCGAACTCTAATTTTAGAGGAACGGCAGGCCTCGCGAAAAAAAACAGCCGCTCGGCGAAAGTGTGCGGCTTCCAGATGCGCACTTGTCTGAGGGCGGAGCCGTGGTGCACGCTCCTACGCGCTCCTGCAGGTTCGACCAGGTTTCGCTCGAGAACTGCGCGAGCTGCAGCCACGCGTTGCGCGAGATGTGGCTTTTGACGAAAAAAAAATCGAAGCTGGCCTCTTTGGCTAATTATAGGAAGAATTACTGGGGAGCTTTCGTATGTAGGGGGGCCCCAGTCGTTTTGGGGCTCCGATCAAATTGAGCCACTGCACATGTGCGAGACCCGAACAGGGTTGGAGTTTTGCGTTGGGGACGCGTGGGAGCCTAAAATCCTGCCCGAAAAGCTTTGCGCTATACAAACATGGCGGCACCCACTGAAGCGACGGCCCTGGGCTAAGACTATATACAGTGACCCAGAAGGGGGATCCCTACAAAGTGCCGCAGACCCCATTCGAAAAATCTTAGCTCCTGCTTGATCCAAAGCGGGCACACTCAAAGAGCTTTGGTGCGCCAAACTTGTGGGACGAACCCCTATTAAAAATTTTACTAATGAGGATTACGGCTTCCATTTTATCACACTTTCTTTTATTTATTGATCGTTTATATAAAACAATGAAAACACTTCTCAATAATTTTGGAGGAATTTCGAAGCAAAATAGATTAAAAAAGTGATAGGCATATAGTGTCGAACCACCTATAGACCATTTCGCTGTTTACAAGCCTGAGAGTTGCTGAACGGCGTCCGATAACGTAGCCTAGAAGCATTGGTGGGGAACGAAGGCTTTAGCGAGTAGCAGGTTTATTTGAAAAACATTTCTCGCCTTCGTCTAGCAAAATATTTCAAATAAATTTTCTGCTAAGCTACACACAAACATTACAGGAGTTGGTCATTAACGTTAAGCGCCTTCCTTTCCCCAGACTCCTCATTGCAAAGCATAGAAGCTACACAAAAATAAGAACCGGATCCGAAAAAGTGCAACTGTTTTGTCTATCCCTATACCTTTTGGCTTCAAAAGTGGCTGAAGTGGTGCGCCGTTAACGTTAGTGTCCGGATTGTACTGCTGAGTACGGTGGATGAAGGAAAGGAATAGATCGAAAGTTGAAGAAATCGTTACATTACCCTTAATCCATTGTATAGTGTAACCAATATGCAAGCGCAATGGCTCCTTTAGTGGTCGTTCATAAAAGCCCTTAAGAAGAAACAAAACGCGGGATCTCGATGTTTCCACGCGGGCAGCCTTCTTCATTTGTGGGGTTTAACGTCCCAAAACCACGATATGATTATGAGAGACGCATGGGCAGCCTTCTTGGCCCAGTCAACTGAATTGTAGGTTTTATTAAATGGTTATTCTCACGCATCTTTTCACATCGTACGTTCAGCAAACACACACACACACACACACACACACACACACACACACACACACACACACACACACACACATATATATATATATATATATATATATATATATATATATATATATATATATATATATATATATCGCGAACGTATGTTCTTAGATAATTAGTTTCGGCAACGGTGATTATGATGTATTTTAATTGAAAACCTAAGAACAAATGGTGTCTTATTCCTAGTTCGTACAGCCAAATATTACGCGTATATACTGCTGTATCCTTCGCAGTTTGTTTTTAACGATTGCGCTAAGGCATTATAGGGCTGAAGATGAACTTTCTCATCCCAGTCCCCGGTGTAGGGTGGCATGCCGACATTTATAAACTGGTCAACCTTTCGCACCTGTCCCCTTCCTTTGCCGTGTCAGAGTTATGCGTGACGCCGCTCTTTGATCCTGTGGTCACAAGGAGCGACCCAAAAAAAGCGGCACCCGGCAACAGGGCGAGCCCGCGACGTCGACACCGAAAAGGTTCGCCGCTCCGACGGTGATCGAACGACTTGCTCCCTATAGGAGGAGAGCAAGAAAAAAAAAAAAGGGGGGGGGGGGGGGGAGCAACGCGCCGGTGCACAGCGCTCCTTTCGCGAAAGCCTCCTGCAAGTAACCAATACAAATCCCCACGGTGCCACCCACGCGTACGATATCCCGCGAAGCTCCTACGCTATGGTTCTGGTCGCCTCACTGCAATTCCTGTGGCCTGCTCGTTATTCTCTGAACGCTTTGTCTTCGGGCGAACCCCTTTCGAAAGGTTTCGTAGCAGAGATGAACCGGCATTGCGAATAATAAATGCGTGGCGTAGGCAAATGCCCCGCCACATCTCTTGTAAATTGACACCACGTGGAATATTCTGACGTTAGTTTCGCCGGCTTCGCTAATAAAAGGGGGGAAAAGGGGGGGGGGGGGACTTCAGGGGTAAGGCAACAGACAAACGCGAATTGTACACTGCGATAAACAGCACTCGAAAGGTCAAGCTCACACAAGGTCCTCATTAACTCAGAGAATGCGAAATGTCGAAGTTACAGAGAGCGGGTAACTCTCTCTTTCTCTCGAAAACAAGACTTGTTCGATGCTTCATCCATAGTGCAAAGCATTTACATGGGAAGCTGCCGTTTACCCTCTCGGAAAAAGTTGTTACCAAGGGCTGGCCTCCGCAGCCTCTATTGAGGCATATCGGAAGCCTGCGTGAGTGCTGAACAGGCTTTCGACGTGATGGAGTGAGGGCTTTTGACAGTTCTTAACGGCAGAATGAATGAGTATACAATCAGCATTCACAAGAATTCTCTTACGCTATAAATATTCGTAAGGGAAAATTATCAGCCAATCCTGCTGCTGGACATATCATTAGCGAGGCCGGCTGTCTTCGCTAATGATATGTCCAGCAGAAAAGAACGCTTACGGAGGCAAACAACACTAACGAACGAAAACGTTTGTGAAATATATACACACATATATATATATATATATATATATATATATATATATATATATATATATATATATATATATATATATATATATATATATATATATATATATATATATATATATATATATATATATTAGTGTTCTTGAATAGGTTACTAAGTAAGAGTTATTTCTTCCTCTTTGGAGGAAGAAATAACACAGCGCATTCTTTTGGTCTTCCTCTTTGCCGTAAAAACGGCAAAGAGGAAGACCAAAAGAATGCGCTGCTTTGATAGATCGGTACTCGGCTCATGAACCGGCGTTTGGCATATATTAAGAGTCTCGGTTGATTGATCATAGCATAAAAACAAATATCGCTCAGTGTCCACCTGTAAGGCTAAAAATTAAATGTGCAAATGACTGACCGGCACAGGTGCTCTTCAGAAAGCCAGAAACTAAAAGGAGCAATATGTATCATCAGCAAAGGATGGCGAGCAGAGGTGAGTTTCGGGAAATGCGCCCGATGCGCCGATCAATCATGCGTGAGATAGCAAGGCACGCGACCTCGCACGACGGAGATAAGGCAAGGCGAGCCGAATCAACGTCAACGCCCTGCATTCGCAGCGACGACAAAAAAAAAAAAAAAAAACGGCACCTGCGCACGCGATTGCATAAGGCACACTGCACGAAGCCTGATTGCACCGTTGCCTGCTGCCTTCGACGTGACCATGATTCGTTCGTTTGCTCGTTTATCCCGAACACTGCAGGACGCGTTGCTTTATTTACCCATATTTCTCTCGCGCAGGAAACCAAGTCCCTATGACGACGATACGTCACTACCGACTGACATAAGGTGAGTATACTGCCACGTTTTATGCCCGAATTTTATTTTAATGTCTGTCCGAGACGTGAAAACAAATTGGCGGATGGTCATTGGAGCCGAAACGTTGGTTCCAGCGACACCCACTATTCATGAATATTTTCATCTCTTCAAGAAAATAAGGTACACGTTCAAGGCAAGATGGAAGCTTGAAGAGATGAAATATTCATGAATAGTGGGTGTCGCTGGAGCCGACGTTTCGGCAGGTGGTCCTGTCTTCTTCAAGGATGCAGCCTTGAAGAAGACAAGACCGCTTGCCGGAACGTCTTCTTCAAGGCTGCAGCCTTGAAGAAGACAGGATCGCTTGCCGAAACATCGGCTCCAGCGACACCCACTATTCATGAATATTTCATCTCTTCAAGCTTCCATCTTGCCTTGAACGTGTACCTTATTTTCTTGAAGAGATGAAATATTCATGAATAGTGGGTGTCGCTGGAGCCGACGTTTCGGCAGGTGGTCCTGTCTTCTTCAAGGATGCAGCCTTGAAGAAGACAAGACCGCTTGCCGGAACGTCTTCTTCAAGGCTGCAGCCTTGAAGAAGACAGGATCGCTTGCCGAAACATCGGCTCCAGCGACACCCACTTTACATGAATATTTAATCTTTTGGAGCTTCCATCTTCCCTTGAACTTGTACCTTATTTTGATGTCCGTGAAATCAACAGTTAACACGCGTTGCACAGCGATGATTGCTGCTCCAGAAAACCCGCGTCAAGGGCTCCGTCTCAAATGAAGTGCAAACTATTAGCGAGACTCTCCTCCTTTGTTTCGCAACGAAGACATCAACCAGTGGGTTCCCACGTAGTACAATCGAGGCTCGCTCGCGGTATACACTCGCTTCGAACAAACAATGACTGGAAAGGGAGAAGGGGCGAGAAAAACGGCGATGCGCGTGTTTGCGTAAGGCCGCCGTCGTTGCTGCTCGAGTCACAGCGCGGGCCGTTGAAAGACACGGAGCACGTGTGATCGCGCCGAACCGCCGTCGTGCGTCTCAATCGATGTCTCGCGCCACAATGGCCCGTCGGCGGGCCGTCATTCCGTCAGCGAAAACTTTAATTACCCCGTCGTGGCCGGTGATTGACACGGGGTCACGCACGCAGGCCCGCCAACGAGCGTCCGATTGGGCGTTGCCTTTGTTTCTATACTATACCCAGCCTGTTCCGTATAGCGAGGCAGTGAGAGCCGAGCCCCTGGCTCACTGTGGATGATCAATTTGTAATGGCGCTCCCCGAGTAAGATGGAACGTTCTTACTTTGGAAGGACGGGTGCGGAACATCATGCTGGCTAACCACGCCGCGGTTGTACTTGGAGGGACTGGACACACCTCAGCGCGAAACTAGGAACTGTTTAATTCGTGATGTTTTGTTACATACATACATACATACATACATACATACATACATACATACATACATACATACATACATACATACATACATACATACATACATACATACATACATACATACATACATACATACATACATACATACATACATACATACATACATACATACATACATACATACATACATACATACATACATCTGTACCATCGCAAAGGCACGAGGCAAGATAAAAACAATAGAGTGAGGACGCGCGTGTTAGGATTTCATTTTTCGAGTCAAATTGATTTCTTTTTAAAAAAAGATAAAGGAACAATGCAATGGCACATTCATACGACCTGCCTGTTTCATCAAGTAAACTTCCTTTCCACTTAGTTATGCATGCACTTCTGATGAGAGAGTGGTTTCCTCTAACTTCGGCGTACATTTGCACTGCGACGCACATGAAGCGAAATAATCAGGGTCGTTATCTTCGGATAACTAATTGTTTGTGTGTGCCAAGTGAATCCGAATACGTTGCAGAGCGATTACCAAAGACGGCGTTTAAGCTATAGGGGTGTGAGAATAATCGAAAATTGTGAATCACGAATCGAATAGTGAATGTGCGAAATACCGAAAAGTCTTGCGAATAATTTACGAATAATCAGCGACAGGTGAAAATTCTCGAAAGGCGCTTTTCTTTTTTACTCCAGTGCCGCTGAAACAGCAGTGTCATAATAAACTTCACACTGAAATTCATGATGATGTTAACTGACGAAAATCGCTGAACACAGAAGGATCAGTTTTCTGAAGTCGCTGCAGTAATTAAGTCATGCAGTTACAAAATATTTCGAAAGCTCTAGTTGCAGGTCAGTTTGCATAATTGTACAATTTTTTGTTCGTTGAAAGTAATCATAATGTTCTTTGTTAAAACTTGTGAACATGTGTTTCAAATAAAATGTTGAATTCATGGGCTGTTTTGAAGATGGTCATAGTCTAGGGCTGCTTTCAAGGTTGTTGCCTTATTATTCGGAAACTATTCGAAGAATATTCGATTTGTATGCCTATTTGATTCGGTGTCATGACTATTCGACTTGTCTTCAATTCGGTTCTAAAATACGCCGGTCGCGCACCCACAAAAAAACTGCCTCCTAATACTGATAGACATGCGAAACATCATGGAAAATAAATAAATTGCTTTTTATGATCTCTTTCGCGAAAAAAAAAAGTCATCGACCTGACTTCATATCACTTTGCAGATACAAATTTCTCAGATGTTTTTCGCCGGAAATCCGTTGCACTTAGACAGACGTCCGAGACACGCTTGCGTCATCGCAAGTGGTGGTTTGAGACCACGTTGGAGACCCCCCGTGCACTTGGCTGCACACAGTAAGAATCCAACTAGATGGCACCGGGGTGCTGCCTTCAGTGGGATCTGCTGATGCCTGGGAAGCGTCGTGAATTGATTTGATTGATATGTGGGGTTTAACGTCCCAAAAACCACTATATGATTATGAGAGACGCCGTAGTGGAGGGCTCCGGAAATTTCGACCACCTGGGGTTCTTTGACCTGCACCCAAATCTGAGCACACGGGCCTACAACATTTCCGCCTCCATCGGAAATGCAGCCGCCGCAGCCGGGATTCGAACCCGCGCCCTGCGGGTCAGCAGCCGAGTACCTTAGCCACTAGACCACCGCGGCGGGGCAGCGTCGTGAATGCCGCTGTTGGCATCAGTGCTATCTATGTACGCATAGTTTTGTGTGCCTGCTGAACAGCCATGTCCAAAACGCGTGGCCCAGTATGCACCGGTCACAGTATAAACTACAAGGTAATGATACTTTCTAAAGGGGCTCACGAACACTTGACCTGCTTTCGAATCTCGTGCACCATCGAGATTACAACACTCGCAACGCCGTTGGCGTCCTCCTCACCGTGACAGCTGTCTGATACGCCGTCAGGGTAATGCCAAATTTATGCCTTGCTTCGAGAAAAAGTGTGGTGCGCGAAAAAGACGCGGTCGGAGAAAGACCACGGGAAGATGCGCTGACTTCTGACAGACTGGTAATGCAACAGAGCCGAAACGTATACGTTTGAACACGGGCACTTAGAGGTCTGGCTGAGCCGATAAAGCAAAATGTAATGCGACGACAATGAGGGGGCGGAGAGTATTGATTAAAGCTCTTGAGATTCTGTTCAGCCATATCTCTCAGCGCCTGGGGGGAAGTGATTCTTAAGTGAGAGAAAAGAAGACAAATGTGAGCCCCGTAACTGTCTGCATCAGAGTGCGACACCTCAACAGTGGCTCACGAGGAATAGGGGTAAGGAGGGGTTAAAAGGAACAGAGTGAGAAGTAAAGATAAGATAGAGATTGATGGGGACACGGTCGAAGGAGTCCGAGGACGGGGTTCCACTCGGCGAGACCTTCGCGGCGTCAGGAGATGGCGGAGGGCGAGCCGGTCAGCCAGAGCGGCGCTGTCGTCGGCACGGAATCCAGCGAGCGAGTCGAGCGCCTGTGCGCATGGTTCAAACGTATATACGTTTCGCCTCTGTTGAATTGACATTCCATTGGAAGTCAGTCCATCGGCCCGGTCGTTTTTCTTTGACCGTGTCTTTTTCGTGCGCCAAATTTCTTTCTCTGTATGTATCACCGCCTAATATCCAGTCTTACATGCTGTTATTACACCTTGCTATCGCTTTCTGTGCTTCGACTTCGCGCGAAAGTGCCTTCTTCAGAACTCTACCACGCATTTTTCAACACACTTCAAGCGTCCACCTTAAGGAGTTTGATGCTCGATATACATATATCAAGGCGTCTTGTGAATTTGACTACGGCGGAGTTGTTCAGACTTTAACATACCACATATTAAAAAAAAAAGACGCGTTCCAGACTCGAGAAAGTAATAGACGTTGAAAGCGTTGAAAGTTCTTGTAAATTAGACGCAATTTCTATTGTTTTCTCCGCCGTGGTGGTATATTGGTATACCGGTGGCCTGCAGGTCACGGGATCGAACCCCGGCTGTGGCGGCCGTATTCGCGATGGAGGCGAAAACGCTATAGAGGCCTGTGTACCTATATTTAGTTGCATTTCAAAGAACCCGAGGTGATTCAAACTGGCGGAGGTCTCCCCTTCGGCGTCTCATAATTATATCGTGGCTTTGGGAAGTTCAAGCCCAACAATTTTTATTATTACGCCTATTATTTGGCATAAATAGGAACATATGTTCGGCCCAGTTGCCTCACATGTTTTAAGACCACGTCCACCATGGTGGCCTAGCGGTTACTGTACTCGGCTGCTGACCCGAAAGTAGCAGGCGATCGATCCCGGACGCATTTCGACGGAAGCAGACTGCAATAGAGTCCTGCGTGCTACGCAATGTGAGTGCACGTTGAAGAACTCGAGATGGCCAAATTTCCGGAACCCACGACGGAGGTGTGCCTCATATTTTTATCGGGGTATCAGCCCATTGTGTCCCAGATATCATTGAGTTTATACAGAGCACGTGGTAACCCCATTATCTCAAACCAAAAAGATAAGCTACGAATTGAGTTCGCGCAGTGACAAGAAACGCCTCTTGCATGGTCAGTGTTTTGTCTCACGGGTCCTGTATACCCTCGTAATACAACTGTCCGGCACTCAGGTCGTTGACGTTGTTCCTTTGCAGCCAGTTTTGCCTAATCTCTCATAGAACGTATTTATTTGACGCGAGTAAATGTAAGCACCGATCGCTGAGTCCGGGTAGAAGAAATTCGCTTTGCGCCAAGTGCGATTCGAAAGAGAACGATAGTGCTCTCACCGGCAACTTAAGTGCGCCTTAAGCGGTTTCCCGCCGACGTTGAAACGGCTCGGCGCCGGCGGGTCGAGGCGCGGTCTCACGGTCTGCTATGACAGATTTGACAGAGCCGCTGTCGAACGGCCGTAAAACAAGGAGAAAAACAAAAGTAAGACAGAAGGCCCATGTTGTCGCGGGTCTTTCACGGTAGGCACCAAATCGCACTCAGCGTCCAAGCGTACCGAGGACCAGCCCTGGGAGTCGGGCAGTCTGCCAAGAAACAGAAAGCCTCGCGCGGCGACGAGTCACGAGCGCGCTTCGCGTTTCCAGCGCCACTCCATTTTCTCCAGCTAGCCCAGTCTGACTCGAGAGGAAGCAACGGTCTCAAAGCTGGAGACAGAGGTGTGCCACTGGAAGCCGCGATGCGCGCACGTGCGTGACCAGTCTGGGCGCCCCGAACAGTTCACTTCGACGCTGCTCTGCGCAAACAGCTGAGCCGCATACCCCATGCCGTCTGCACGATCGACCGGTGGAATTACACCAGGCACGTTGCGTGGCGCGGCCAATCACGCCCATTTCGTCACTTGGCGTCACGTAGCGGCGCGGTTGCGTGAGCTGGCGCGTCACCGCGGCAACGCGCGCAGAGGTGCGCCAAAAGGGTTTCGCCGATCACGTCGACGAGAGGGAAAATGGGGGGGAATCGCCCGTGCGCGAGGGGTGAAATTAGATGGGCGGCCACGGAGCGCCGCAGCTCGAGCGATCGAAATCCCATGACAGTGTGGGCTCCATTGTGAGACGAAACGCACACCGCGGCGCACGCCAAGGGCAACGGGTTATTGGCGTGAGCAACGCCTTCGCCATATCAGGTGTATATAGCCGCGCAGACACCTTTTTTTGCGCCGCGGCCGGTGCTCGATGCTCTCGGTCCTGTCTGCGGGGATCGTTTCTCCTTAGCCTCGAAATGGCACACCGCCGCCGTCGTTTAGGCACGGCGAGGCGCCGCGCGTTATGCTCCGCCCAATCGCGTCACCTGTCAGACGCGGCGCAACCTTGCCTCCGCAACCCTTCCTCTCCTCCGCTCCTGTTTTGCGTAGCAACTTCGTTCTTTTTACTTCAAGCTCACTCCCGGCCTTTCTTTCGCCTAACTCGTCACTGCTGCGAAACGTCTACATTAGAGGATTGCGTTATGGGCGCCTAGTGCTATCGCAATTGTCTTCCTTATAGCGTCAAAATACAGTTTTTTTTTTCCTCCCACAAAGAAAGAGAATAGTGTTCTAAGAGGCCTCCTCCAGGATGCACAGGCAAAAATTTGTTGTCGCGAGAGAAAAATTTATTGAGAAAACACCGAAAGTTTGGCCTGGGGTAATATCCTCTAACCTATAGTTCGGCTTAGAGAGATGAGCAGAAAAGAACGAGCACCATCTAAGTCTGCGCAGGAGGCTGGCTTGGATCCATTGGATGTCATGCAGCATCCAAATTCTTTGAAAAATGAGCCAGTTGTAGTGCAAGTATATATATATATATATATATATATATATATATATATATATATATATATATATATATATATAATTATTTAACCCTAAGTACATGGAATATGTGGTCTTGAAAGTGTGGTTGTGAGACGACTATGTCATCAATTGGGGTAACTTTTTCTTGCTTTTGCATACTCACTATAGTAACAGTAAAGGTTGTTGCTTGCGCTTCTCGCTGCTATCCTCTTCCTTGAACTGATACACGCATGAGACGCAGCGAAGTTGGAACGTTCTTTCCGTTACCGATGAGGGTTCTTTTTTTTTTTCCTTGCCTACATCACATGTCGCAAAGTCACGGATGAAACACGAAAAATGAATAGACCAGTATTATAATAGCAACTGGCGGAAACGTCTCGACAATTTCCGCATCGCTCTGACCAGCGCCACGTCACGGGAAGGAAACGGGCCTTCGCAGATCTGCGAAAGTCATGCCGCACGTGTGCTGGCCGTTTGGCGTGGCCTGTTTATTTCTACGGGCGTTCCCAGACGACTGCGGGTTTCGAGCGCCATGTAAGCAGCGCCCAATGCTATAAACAAACTCCGCATGTCGCGGCTCGGTCGCGCCGCCTGCGGGGGTTACGAAGAGGCACGGAAAAGCAGATTTCGTACTCCCGTTTTACTCTGGAGATTTTGAAAGATGCAGCCGCATGGCGTATGAAACAAAAGTTGAAATGCGTTAAACTTGGTGCTTTTTTAACACCCATGATGGACCACGGATTGCGAAAAGAAGAAGGGGACTTTGTCTGAATGCGGCCGAGAAAGAATGTTCTGAAATATACACTATATTTTACAGCGATCGCGCAGTAAGCTATTACTGTCGCAGTACTCTGGGGCCGCATGTAACACGCTGAGTCTCTGAAGGATGACAGTGGATGTGCGTGGTCTTTTAAGAGTTCTGGGCATCTGATGCACGGTAACTGTACCATAAAACGTATGACACGCGTATTTGGTCTTTCGGTGGTGGCTTCGTATAGGCGTTGTCTTCGCGCGTGAAATCCACGAGCGCTGATTAACAACCTCCCGCGAAGTTCTGGATGTGTACACTGTGGTATTTTCACCGTTAGGCGAGCAGGAAGATCGCCGAGAAGAGAGAGCGAGCATCGTGCAATGTAAAACATCGACGTGCCGAGGCAGGCGACATTTGAAATAATACGTGAGAGAATGTTTCGCACAATTGCTCTTTAGGTTAGATTTGGGTAGCATGCTGATCAATAATAAAGCAAGAAAAAAATCAATAAGCGTTCAGTTTATCTTACCGCAGTCCATCAGAAGAAATTTGATGCTCGAACTCGCGAGTCGCCCATCTCCCACGAGAAGGTCTGAACAAGTCGTTAAGCGCACTTTTACTGGAAACTGCGCCGAAACAGCTCTGATTGTTTTGTTGTTTGTTTGATTTTGCGTCCTTGCTTGGGCGAGCTTAGGATGAATGTCTTGTCTAGTAATGTTACACACAAATCCCCCTTCCCTTTAAAAATGTACTCAAACAAGCACTCCCAAAGCGCGCTCAGGTGGCACAGGGTTGCCATATATACACTTACTCGTTAACTCTATCTGCTCAACTCGCTCGCTCATTGCAGGCTCGGAAGTCTTGAGTCTCAATCACGTGAGTCATAAATCAGCCACGCGCCAAATGAAAACAAAAATATCCTAGGGCTTACACTTTCATCACGCTTCAAACAACGCAGGCGTTGCGTAATCGAGTTTGCGATGAGGTTCCTATAGTACACACTTTCTCAGAGCGCGCTGTTGTTTGCTGGCTGTCGGACAAATAACACAGTCCAGGACGCGTCATTAGTTCTCCGCCTATGGCCGCAAGCGGGAGAACAACATCTGAGTTCTGATTTATAGCCACGGTCACGTTGCCGTTTGTGATAGAAACGGTACACAAAAACATGCACACTAAGTGGTTCTGGATAGTGGCGGCGAAGTTTGATACATGTAACGAGGTTAACAATGTCTAACTGAAAGCAGCGGAAAGTGCAAACGGGATTTGTCGATTATTTTCGGGGCCCTCCAATGCATGTACCCATTATTTTGGCCTCTACCGTTAATTAACCTCAGGGGTGAAGATTCTCTTAGACTAACCTTGTCCTGCATCAGGCGTGACCGGCAGTATCAGACGGACGGATGGAAGAACGGACGGGCGGGCGGGCGGGCAGGCAGACAGGCTCTTCGCCTGCTCATCATCATTCACTCCGTGGATATGCCATGATTTTTTTTTATTCATCCCTTCATTGAGGCTTTCTATCAAAGTCTGGACACATAACATCGAAAGGAGAGCTGAAGGCTGCAGGGGTGAGTACAATGGAGTCGAGCATTTCGCCTCGATCGAAATGAGACCTCCACAATCGGGATCAAACCCGCCACCTTTGGGTCAGCAGCCGAGCACAACACAAACCTTCACCACAGCGCAAAGAAAAAGCAAGACATAACGGTCGATACAACGAAGATGAAGTAATCTGATGATCTGATAAGAGATTTGAATTAGTGAATTTCTTAATGCTTTCTTCAGCGTCCTGCTGTTGAAGTTTAAAATATAGTTAAGGTCGGTGGTATAAGCTCCATTTGTGCTTATGTTGTCTTTTGCATGTAGCAGAAGACCGAGCGCCAAAAGGAAAGCTTGCGCGCGTTAATACCAGTTATGATATCTGGGGTTTTACGTCCCCAAACCACGATATGACTATGAGCGACGCCGCAGTGGAGGGATCCGGAAATTTCGACCACCTGGTGTTACTTAACGTACGCTGACGCCGCACGATACAGAAGCCTCTGACGTTTGGCCACTGTCGAAATGCGACCGCTGCAGCGAGGGTCGAACAGTCTTCGCACCGTTTACCCGGTCACCGAGACGCTCGGCGACGTCGAAGCTGCGCCGTGCGGCGAAGCATAGCCTCCGCGTTACGCGCCACACACGCGACTGCGAGGGTGAATTAAAACGGCGACAAGGACCCGGCTGTGCCTGGACGCCTTTGGTGAGGACGCCGCCAGTACACTTCCGCACGCAGGAGTCGTTCAAAGCCCCATCTCTGGGATGCGGGCTGGGATGCGGCCGATTCGACACGGAAGCCCACGCTATGCGCGCTCCCGATCCATGTCAGAGCATCGTTCTTTTTGGCAAGGCATGCCTGAAAGGTGGCGAAGTGAGCCGCAGCCACCACGGGAATTTTCGGTGTTTTCGTGCTGCCGCCAAATCCTTTTGTGTTTAGGTCATTTATGTTTCCGGATTTAAACGGCTCGCACTAAGTTCGTTCAGCGATGCTTAAACACTGCTACGCTTGCACAGTACTTTTATGAGTTTGCAAAGGCTAAGATTTTAATGCCTTTAGCATATTCCATGGATATTATAGAAAATGAGGGCGCTGTGAATAGAAAATGATGCAGGGCTAACCAAAGAAATTTTACGTGAGCAAATAACGATAAAATATGCAAAGTGCCAGAGCTCTTAAGTTCATGGATGGCTAACGCAATTATTATTTTAGTCTTCTATAGTTGATGCCTCGTAAAATCTACTTCTTATATGCACATTACCGATGCAAAAAAAAAACATACGAACTGCAATTAAAACACACGAACTGCAAGATTATTTTGGTTACTGAAAGAGTTTCAATTTGTCATTCAGCCTTCGCTAGGCTAGTTGTGTCAGTGCTTAGTGGCCGCCGTATTGACAAAGCAATTGGTGATTTTAAAGAGTCCTTCTCCCGTGGAGCTCTGCCCCGCCGTGGTGGTCTAGTGGCTACGGTACTTGGCTGCTGACCCGCAGGGCGCGGGTTCGAATCCCGGCTGCGGCGGCTGCATTTCCGATGGAGGCGGAAATGTAGTAGGCCCGTGTGCTCAGATTTGGGTGCACGTTAAAGAACCCCAGGTGGTCGAAATTTCCGGAGCCCTCCACTACGGCGTCTCTCATAATCATATCGTGGTTTTGGGACGTTAAACCCTACAAATCAATCAATCCCGTGGAGCTCTATCTTGATGATAACATGGGTTCATGCTTTTCTTTATTGAAACGGTTCACACTTACGAACCGTTGCAACAAGCGACCTAACAATAAATAAATAAATGAATTAATAAATAAATAAATAAATAAATAAATAAATAAATAAAGCCACACCCAAGCTTTTCCCACGCTATCTGTCTCCGTCAGCACATCGGTCACACCAGTCATCGTTTATCAAATCGTCAGTGCAACTTAGCCTCTTCCAATTGTTTTCGCGTATGTTTTTTTTTTCGGTGTATCCTCCGCTAAACACGTTCATAATTCACAGTCACCTACACAATACCGAAGGTGCATCGTTCGCAACGTGTAGACTACAGTCGAGGAAACGGGAGAAACTGTCTCGATACGCAAAAAAAAAAAAAAACTCTGCACGCGCACGCACTTCATGCAAAAAAAGGCGGCGCGGCTCTTCGCAGAACGGCGGCGCTTGTGAAATTAGGCGTGGACCGAGTAGCTCGGCGTCTCATGCGAGACTCGCGTCTCGACGCTAGCGAGATACGCGCGCGCAGCCGTCAAGGCAGCCGAGGAAGACTGGAGTGTCGTAATCGCTCCCGCGGACCGAGGCATCTGCCGGCTGATCCGCGGCTCAGAGAAAAAGAATGGGAGTGGCTGTTGGCAGAGGGACAAGAAAGGAAAGCGGGCCGCCAAAATAATAGGCAAGACAGAGGCAATCGTCATAACACGGCGCTCTAATAAGCCGCGCGAGAAGACATGGGACCCGAGCGGCCCTTGCGGAGAAGCGTCGGAGCGTGTGACGCACATCGTGCGGCCGGCCTGCCCTGCTACCGCCGTGCCGGCTCAAAGAAAGGAGGCCCCCACGTCCTTCTTCTTCAATGATTCAACGGCGCGAGCTCGCGTGCCTCTCTTTACTGATTTGTCTCCATTCACAAAGGGACTACGTGTGGTACCGGTTGCCGAAGCTGCTGGGAAATCTTTGTTATTCTTCAGTTTCTAGCGGCTCACTAGGTTAAATACCCAAGTCGACTGTGTATTCCAATACACGAGAAATGGGAACAAGGCTTCTGGACCTATGTGACGCCTGGGCATTCGAACCTAAAGGAGAAAAAAAAAAGTGAAATGTCAACACAATGTGCTCCTGGTATACAACACTAGCCGTATACGAACGATAACGCCATTTTTTTGTCTTTTTTTGTTGTTCTTACCGTCCAGGATTCTGATAGATGAGGCCAGCAAGGTCACCAAAAAGCTTGTGTACCGGTGTCTCATAAATTAATGAGCGGTATTTAATTGTGATCGCCGAAGGAACGTTTCACGTTTGAGCCCAGACGTTCTCATGATCTCGTTTACTATTACACCCGCCACGGTGGTCTAAGGCATTCTGCTGCTGACACGCAGGTCTCGGGATCGAATCCAGACCGCGGTGTGCCGCATTTTCGACGGAGGCGAAAATGCCTGAGGCCCGTGTGCTTAGATTTAGGTACACGTTAAAGGTGGCCGAAATTTCCGGGGCCCTCTACTACGGCGTCTCTCATAATCATATGGCGGTTTTGGGACGTTCAACCCCAACCATTATAATTATTATCGTTTACAATGACAGTTATAGTGTGCGTGAAACCGTTAAGCAGATCAACGAATAACGGTGCAAATCGTGATCACACCTATTTTGCACACTTGCGCTTAAACCCGTGGCGTCAACTATAAGGTGTGCCTTAAAGCTATAGTAGAACAATACATGCGTGATACTTGCAAGAGTTTCGCATCTCTTCAATTAATTAGGACATCTTTAGCGGTTTGCGACGTCCTGTAGTGAGCGTTGTAGTATAATACGGTTACAACCGTAGTCAATACTATCTCTCCCTTTTCCCTTCGCACGGCATAGTATTCTAAACAAGTCGCACTACAAATCCGTAGAGCGGCACCTCGACGGCAGCCGTTCTTCCTCGTGTGAATGACAGCGCACACGTGGTACAAACACAGGAAGTGCGGTGCGTTTGCAGCTCTCGGAAACCGTAGATCACGTTTCGCTCGACGCTATAGAAAGCATTTCGAAGACTGGCCTGGTGCCGAGTTTGCACCCCCACCCCTTCTTTCATCTCATGCGCGAGCAGCAAAAAAAAAGGGGGGGGGGGGTTGAAACACCGCGCTTAACTCATCACGCGAAAGGCACTCGACGCGCAGCGAGCGGCGGCTTTCGCCATCGATTCCGCGTAAGCGTGAGCTACTGCAAAAAATGAAAGCGCAACACTGACCCACTGGCAGTCTCGCCGCTATTGGAACCAATTGTGTATACCGCAGCTTGGCCACGTGGGGATTGAAGGACAAGGGAAAAAAAAAAACTGGGAGAAAAGCAAAACAGAGACGCCCAAAAAAGAGGGGGAGAGGGAGGGAGAAGAAAGGGAAGAGTCGTACGTGTCTAAACGACGGCGGTGAGTTTTTTTTTCATTCGCCACCAGAAAGGTCACGCACTTCAATGGAAGAAGAGCTCTTTCGTAAGGGCTCTTCTCCATATACCAGATACACACGGGTGGCTTTGCGGCCGCGCGTACCATGGCTGAATTATTTCGTCCCTGAGAGCCAAAAGAGCGGGAGGCTTTTAGTTACAGAGTAAAAGGAGCCAGTCCTGCTGTACAGATTGGCCATAGTATTACTAGAAAAAAACGAAGAAATGCGTCAGACGTTAAATCACGCAAACTTATTTGTTTCACGAAATACGTCCGTTCTGCGCTAACACGTAGCCGTTCTATCGATCATACAAACTTGCAACCTTATGGAGCCAACCTGTCTCTACTGAAATTCGTTTATACTGATCTCTCGTTCATGAAATGCGATATATTGAGTGCGCCTGCATAAAGTGCCGCATGTAGTAACGGCTTTAGCAGTGCGTTTATATGACCAAGCCCAAGCGGAAAGTCAATTACCGGCTTATTATGCGAATTTCAAGGAGCCGGAATTGAGAATGATAATTGAAACACGTTCACATTTTTTTTTTGTCATGGTGAAATTTTCGTCTCTGTGACGTGGAGCTCCTTAGCACGGGGTCACGGTTTCGATTCCTCACCGTAGTGCCGCACTTCAATCGGAGCGAAATTGAAAACCGTTCACGTATACGTAAATTTAGGTGGCCGTTTTGTGTTTCTTATTGAATGGTCAAACTTAATTCAGAGTCATCGCCTTACGACATTCCTGAAGTAACATGGGGCCCTTTCGGCTTGTAGAACGCGGACTTTTTTTTTTTTGCGCTCTACATTATAGGTGTCCCGTGCACCATATATACTAACCACTGTCAATACAACTGCTGCCTTCGGCTACAATATAACGTAGTAAGACGGTAAGTTGGGCCAGTTGGTTAAGATCCATCGTGAACTTAAAGCGCAACACCAGAAAAAATACAGGACATGGAATGAGCAAAAGAGAAAGTTACAGCGCAACACCCCCCCCCCCCTTCCCTGTTACGTCAATGTATCGAGTTGACCTTGCCCCCCTCCCCCTGAGTCGCAGCGCCCTCCTCCCTAATGACAATATGGGCTGTCTTTGCCCCCCTTCCTATAGGTAACTGGAGAGGGGCGGCCGCCCCTCCAGCCCACCTCGTGCGCACGCCTATATATACGCTCGCTGCAAGGATAGCAGGACAGACCTAAGTATCCTTCTTTTTCCTTTTTTTTTCTTGATGTAAGACACTCTAGAGAGTTTACAAGTTGTGGGCCGGCCAATACGAATTCGAGAGAATCTGTGTCCTTTCGCTGCTAAACCTTTCATACCATTTGAGTAAACATTCAGGTGCAATATCTCGTTCGCGGTGCGCGTGAATCCGAGAGGGTGGGCCGCCGGTCGGATCAGACCGAGTTTGTGACTCGAAGAAACGCAGTCTTCTTTTCTCTGGTGAAGGTTCGCAGTGTATTATTGCTGTGGAACTGTTGTACAGTGTCAATTTTCGTGGAAGGGAACACGTGAGCGCGTTGCCTGCGCGCTCCGGCGGCTGCTCGCAGCGCGTTCAAGAGGGAGCGAGACCAACCACGGTCTCTTTTCGCGTCATCTTGCGGCGAGCAAAACAATCATTCGTGTCTGATATGGAACCAGCGGCAAGATTGCGACCCCCTACTCCTTCAAGGCGATTACGTGAGAGCTGGTAATCGCCTTGAAGGGGAGGTGTTTCAAGCTTGCCGTTCTATATCAGCAACAAATGGTTGTTTTGCTCGCCGCGAGATGACGCGAAAAGAGACCGTGGTTGCTCTCGCTCCCGCTCTAACGCGCTGCCAGCAGCCGCCGGAGCGCGCAGGCCACGCGCTCACGTGTTCCCTTTCATAGAAATTGACACTGTACATACGTGTGAGCTGTGTACACGTGTTTTGGACTTGTTTGCGCGTCCATGTATTTTTCGACGTCTATACCCCTGCACATTTCTTCATTGGCACGCACTACACGTGCCTAACTTCGAGTGCCACATTAATTAAAGAGAGTAACGAATCCTTCTAAGGTGTTCGGTACTCTCCTGAAAAACATGCGTGCAGTTGTCAGCATGCAACAGATCTGTAGTGAGATGTTGCAATTATGCCCGCGATCCCACAGTAACACCGGCGACGAAAAGATCCAACAGTGGCCGCCGATTTTCTAATCTCGGGGAGGATCAGTCAATGCTCCCCGTTCTCCCGGTCGTTATCCATAATTGTAGGGACGTAAAGAGGAGTTAAAAAGCAAAAACTTCATGCATCGTTGTTCCGTTCTAATCCCTTTACTAGAAAAACTAATCTACCATTCATTCATATTAGCAGGAATATTTTAAATTGGAAACTGCTGGTCGCAGGATGGAACCGTAATCCCGGCGGCCGCTTTTTGTGTTTTTGATAGAGGCGAGAATGCTCGAAGCCCGTGCATATAGTTGGATTTAGTTCTTCGTCGAAAAATCACGAGTAGTGAAAATTTCGGGAGGCTTACGGCGTTTCTCATCATCATAACTTGGTATTAGGGCGTAAAACCCCAACGACTATTATTGGCTCGAAAAGTGCTCTCACACAGCGAAAAAAATTAGGCCCAACAAGGCCAAAATGGCGGAATATATCTGGGACGCACACGGAAGCCAATAAAAAGCGATGCCCATGAAATGGATTAGGGCCCGTATTTGCAGAACGCCCCTGACTTAAGCATGCTGTATACTTGCGTCGCTACGGCCATTGTCTCTTTAGTCGCGCTTATCAGCCCGTATTCACATGTTTTTGTTCGACAAGAGCGGTTGCTTATTCACCAGCCACTATCGATAGTCGAATATATGGAGTAATACAACCTATCAGCGCGTGCTCTTACAGTTTTCGGGTGCCATTCATTTGTGCGAATATCGTGCCCAAATTCCTCTTCTTAACACCGGATCTGTTTAAGCCGACCGTTAGTCCGTGCAGAGCTAAGAAAAAACTATAGCATTATTATTAAGCCGCAAGCACTTCGTTTTTCCTTTTCGTCTTATCTTCTGCTTCACTCCGAGAACAAGTGCACCAGTGTGCCAGGCGTGGGATGTAATAACTGAAAAGTACGAAAGATCTAGCGCAGAGCGCGCGCGCGCGCGAGAGAGAGGTAGTGGAGAAAAATAAAGAGGGAGAAACGAAAGAAAGACAAAGAAAGAAATAGAGATAGAAAAATACAGAAAAAAGAGACAGTGCGACGGACAATGAAAGGAAGAGAGAAAATCAATGAAAAATAGGGGAAGAAACACAGAGACAGAGAAAGACTTGGAAAGAAAGAGGACTCGAGAAATAGAGAGAGAGAGATCCCGAACTTAAATTTATGTTATCCAGAAGGCCCACAATGGGCTAATAAGAATGATGACGATTGTGGGATTTTGACGTGCCACAACCACAAAATGGTTGCGAGGAACACCGTATAGTACATAGAGTGCTCGGGAAATTTCGACCTCCTGGGGCTCTTTAACGTGCACCTATATAAGTTGTAGAACACGGGCCTCTAGCATTTTACATCCGTTGAAATGCGGCCGCCATACAGCCGGGATTCAATCACGTGACCTTTGGGCCTGCAGCCAGTCACCATAACCATTAGGTCACTGGTGTGGTTTCCAAAAAGAAAAAAAAAGTGTTGATTGGGGACTACGACCATTTCGATACGCAAGATAACCTTTATTTTATATCATTATTTATACTTGCATTTAACAGCTTATGTTCGAGACTATACAGTGGTAGGTTGTGTCTTTTCCCTCGTAACGGGTGCACATGCAGTCGAGGAAAGTTAGCTTAGAGCGACTTCGCTGTAAAAGCACGCGTTACGCAAGCCTTAACACAACGGAAAACAGCAATTGATCTTTTTTTTTAAAACACTCTTTTTCATCTTTAGTTCATACACAATATATTTTTATTCGGCAATCTGCGGCTCATGCATTATGAGCGTTTATCTATTTTACGTGGAAACAGTGGGATGACGTTGAGAATCAGCTATTTTAATCTTCGAACTCGATTGAGAAAGCATTAAACATATCGTAATTACAACTTGCGCTGTTTTGCGAGATCAAACGCGCTTTGGCGGACAGGCGTCGCAATAAGCGGGTCGAAATCAATTTTGAATGCCTTGCGGTTTTTTTTTCCAAAATCAATAGGCGGGAAATCTGTCAAGTTTGTTTTCTCCGGTATCACGCGTGTAAATAAGAACACCGAGGTTGCAGATATTGCAATAATTATCAGCGACAGTTAGCACAATCCAGCAGCGTGACCTTCAAGCCCTCTTCATTTGGTTTCCTACGATATTCGTTTTGCCCGTTTTCTTTCACCACGCATTCAGTTAGATAGCTTCAAAAATGCCTGCTCAGACATGTATACACATATTACTGGCAGAATCATCTGACACTAAGAAGATTGCATGCGGCCAGATTGCATGAGCTCACGGGCCATTATAGGTTGCCCAAGATGTCACAATTCACAAGTTGTTTTTTTTTTTTAGAGTTAGCCTTTCTCCAACGGGCTGCATGTAAAATAATGAGTCCCCCCTTTACCATTATTTCCTTTGTCCCTTTTTCTAGAGTTGCGTAAGTTTGTGTTCACAGGTCGATAAGACCATGCGTTGGAGTATGCCGATATTTCTCTGTTGGGCGTCTCGCACTCGAAAGCAGCAAAGGTCTGCGCGCATGGAACCCAAGTACCATGTGAACCATGCACAAGCACAAAACCATGATGCTCGAAAGCCATTGCATTGTGTGTTGTTCTCGGTCGCACTCAGGACCGCGCAAGCGCATTGAGACTGTGACATGGCTGACTGACGCTTGCCAATCGTGTTCCTCGAAAGTGCGAGCTAAATAACGGTCGCCACGGCCAGAACCAATGGATAACGGACATTGAATATACACCCACATAACACCCAGCGTTCATGTCTTTATTCTCTCTATCTATTTTCGTTTGTCTGGAATAGGCTGATCGTTGTGGACGCTAACGCGATACCAGACCACCGGGAAGTGCACTGTGCGTTTCGTTATGGTATAGCGTTTGGTGCACCAACTAGGAAATCGCGAAAACTATATCAAAACCGCGAAACGATGAGCCGCGATATGTCAAAGAAAACTACGTATACAGCGCGTTTACACGTGCGGTTGTCAAGATGTTATCGCTTTTAGCAGAGAATTCACTGCCGTGACCCGACACATTCACGAAGTAGTCAGGAGTCAATCTCGATTAATCATCATCATCATCATCATCATCATCATCATCATCATCATCATCATCATCATCAGCCTGACTACGTCCTCTGTCGGACAAATGCCTCTCCCGTGTTGCACAAGTCAACTTGGTCCCGTGCTTGCTGCTGCCACCTTATACCCGCAAACTTCCTAATCTCATTTGCCCACCTAACTTTCTGTCTCCCCCTAACTCGCTTGCCTTCTCTGAGAATCCAGTTTGTTACCCTTAATGACCACCGTTCATCCTGCCTGCATGCTACATGTCCGGCCTATGTCCATTTCTTTTTTTTTTTATTTCAACTATGATATTCTTAACCCCAGTTTGTTCACTGATCCACTCCACTCTCTTCTTGTCTTTTAAGGTTACACCTATACCATTTTCCTATCCATCCCACACTGCGTCGTCCTCAATTTAGGCTTAACCTTCTTTGTAAGTCTCCAAGTTTCTGCTCTGTGAGAAGTACCGGCAAGACGCAGCTGTTATATCAATCTCGATTAGTTCAGTTCAGTTCTCTTTATTTACCTTACGGGTATCCATACGAAGACATTACATAAGGGGTTGGTTAACAAAACTTCCACATGGTTGATACATTCAGCAGTTTTGTATTGATTATTTACACGTTGTTGGAACAAGGACGGGTAGGTAATGGCGGCAATGTCAGCAGAAAGGCCGTTCCAGTCCTTGGCAGTGCGTGGATTGATTGATATGTGGGATTTAACGTCCCAAAACCACCATATGATTATGAGAGACGCCGTATAGTGGAGGGCTCCGGAGATTTCGACCACCCGGGGTTCTTTAACGTGCACCCAAATCTGAGCACACGTGCCTACAACATTTCCGCCTCCATCGGAAATGCAGCCGCCGCAGCCGGGATTCGATCCCTCGACCTGCGGGTCAGCAGCCGAGTGAAGTGAGCAGTTCAGGCAGAGAAGTGAGCAGTTATAGGGCACGTGGGCACGTGACTTGTTGCGGATGTAAGGTGTGATGAGAAATGCGAGCAGCTTGATCGTGATCAGGTTTTAATTTAATCCTTTAGCCGCAGCCGGCTCCAAAAAAAAAAAAAACAAAAAAACAGCACGATTAGTTCCTTTTTGTTTCCGTGTCTTCGCAACGTCTCCTTTTTCCTGTACACGTCTGGCAGAGCTTCTAAATATGTACGTGCGGACAAGAGGGGCTGTGCATGCACTGATTAAGTGTCACAACGCTTGTCGACACAGCACGCACTGTGTGCGCATGAGATAGTGGTCACTTTATTTTCTGGTCATGGCTAACAAGCACGTATACACACTGGCTACTTGACCCTCAAAGCTGTCCCGGGGACGCAGTGAGAGCGATAAGTAAGCCGTTAAATAACCTTGACGCGGTGCATTGTGCTGCACGGCGACAAACGGCAAATGGCGCCGTTAAAAACAATGAAAGCACTTACGCTCCGTGCAGTTGTGGAGCGTGCGTTTTCAGGGTGGTGTTGCGAGGTAATCCTCCGTCACTCGTATTGCTCAGTCGAGGCTTGTTTACTTGTGTATGTGTAACAATGACGCCGTATTGTCACGTAGAAGTCTACGGCAGTCCGAAGACAGGAGACTGGGAAGCTCGTAAAAATCGAAGGGAACCCGTTTAGTCGGTGGACTTGCGCCCACTAAGAAAAAGCTGCGCACCTGTAGGCTTCGCGGTGGCGGTGAACATCGTGCTCAGCGGCCGCCGAGGAACAGATTGCCTGTTGGATTAATTGTAAGCCTTTGTGTCGACCATTTGAGATGCGCTCCTCCCCCCAACCCCAAAGAAGCTAGCATTGATTGATTGATATGGGGGGTTTAACTTCACAGAATCTGGGACTCTCTCGTAGACAACGCATGGTCAACGCGCGGGCCACGGTCATCGCAGATTAATCGCAACGCCTCTCGGATCACGATCTGAAATTATAAAGCCGCGTGCCGGCGTTTATGGGCATGCGCAGAAACTCTAACCGCAAAACGCTTCGCGTCGGTATCACATTCAGTTAAACGTGTGCATGGCAGTGGCGTTAACAGAAATTTTTTTCGGGGGGCGGGTGCCTCCCTGATTTCGAAAGGGGGTCTGGGCAGGCAGATGTGGTCAAGTGTCATTTTCTGCTCAGTATGCCATGGCTCAAAAAATTTTAGGCAGTGGGCCCAGTGTGTCACCCCCTGGCTGCATCCCATTTACTGTCGCCCCCACCCTTCTGATGCATTCGCTTAAGACGACCCGAACGCGAATGCCGTCTTCTCAGTCGACGAAGATTACGTATTCATCCCCGCCGTCCTCCGTGTGCTTTCTGCTCTTATAAGGTGGCGTTGCACCGCTTCCATGATTGGCTCACCTTTGATGACGCCATCATATATCCCGCCACGGGAAGTCGTCGTGGCGTCATGGCCAATTCTGGTGATATGTGACGTCGTATGACGACCTCGTCCCGTAACGATTATTTTTCGCATCTCTCGCACTTGATGAGGCATCTAAGGGTTTCCGCCTTAGCGGACGGCAGTGAACAAACACGAGTGCCTTTCGAGCGGTCTTGTCGTAATGTTCCGTCAATCATCATACAAGCACCATGAAAAAAAAGTTCAGCTGATCGACACAATGTTTGCTTGTGTCACGAACAATTCGTTTCATTTTTTTCTTCCGATTTTTGTTTGATCTGTGAATGGTTGTCATGCACGGAATTTTTGTGGCGAACTTTGGTCCCGTTGAAGTACTATGCCATTGTGACGCGACTGCTACCTACATCAAGTAAACCGTGTACCACAATGGTGCACTAGGAAGAAAAATACTATTAATCAGGACAGTGGACGTATGCACGTCAGGGGTGGCGGATATTCTATGGTTTGCTCGTCTTCTAAGACTGGTCACGCTGTGCTGCCTATTTTAGTGATAAATCTGCCTGAACTTCTATACATTTCGGTACTTCTGCAATGTTACCTCCCTGTTTTAAAACATGGCGACGCTGATAACGGAGCGCCGAACAGCGATATTTTGAGTGAACATCGCACAGGCTTTAGTGCTCTCACACGACAAAAAATGCGCCGATAAAGGCTTTTTCATTAAGTTCGCAAGTGGGATGTCGACTCTGCAGGTACAGCGCGTTAATTTATATTGATGTATTGAGCACCAATTCAGCCTAAATTCCCGCGTTCGTCCACCCTATATGTTTCAGTTGCCTGTGTTCTCCATGATGAGCACCATGGCTTGAGATGCATCCTCAGAAAAAGGCAAGCATCTTTCTGACAGACTTTTTAGTGGAGACTGGACTGAATAAACGCCTGTGATAGACAGCCTTGGATATATATATATATATATATATATATATATATATATATATATATATATATAATATGTTAGTGCATATACTGACAGTAGAAAAGGGAGGTGTGCGTGTGAACTGCTGCAAGTAAACTGTGCATTGGCATGATATTTGAACTGGTTTCAGTGTGATGTTATGTTTTTTTTTTTTCGGACTGTTCATTTTTGGGCACCATTCAGTATTATTATTATTTTTTTTTTGCTGCAGAACTCATTGATATGGAGTAGCAAAAGCAATATGGACCTCAACCTCTCCTCAGTAGAACAGTTAGAACAGAACAGAAGAGAGTTGGTCGATTTCTTGAAAGGGATGATTATTGACCTTTCTCGAGTAGCTATCACACGTACAAGTATAAAGGTCACTGACATTTCTACTGCGTTCCTGTCGAAAATGAATACTTTGTATAAGCACGAGAAAAGTAACCGCAAGAAAACGATAAGTGAAAACAAGCTATAGTGACGCAGACAAGAAACGACGAAAAGTGGGCTCACAACATGTTCTTTGTTGTGATGTAGGAGGGCCCCGTAAAAGAGAGCGTGGATCGATGACTCCAAGTACACCAGTCTGGCCGGTGGCCGCGCTTCCAACGTAATAGTCGGCCTCGTCAAGGTCAAGGGTGTATGGTCCGGCCTGTCGTGAATTAGTCAGCGACAAGCACGCATGCATTCACAAACGCCGCTACTGGCTCTCATCATTCGCGACCGCATCTCCAGAGTGCTTGTATAGCTGCACCGTGGGAGAACGTAAGCGTTGATTAGAGATGGTGCGGGTTATCTCGCTGTCACGGAGTTTGCGATCACACTGGCCTTTTTTTTTTAATGCCTCCCTTTCTTCAAGGCTTTCGATTGTGCGTGCAGCCAAAGAGTGGGACGCACAAATCGACGGTAATTCACAGTGCGACACGATAGCGAGGCATTCAAAACATTATAAGGAGCTTGCTTCGGCGCAGTTCTGTCGCAAAGGTCTGCACACGTGCTCCTGAACACTTCGAAATTGTATACTCTCGCCATCATTTCTTTTATGTGCTAACAGTTTTTCAGGCCAAGCAAGCAAGCATGTTCTACATACCAAACAAACAAACAAACAAACAAACAAGTAAATAAATAGATGGAAATTTTATTTGTAATGTCAGCACCACTTTTGCCCTCTTTTTTTTTTTTGGCTTAATCTCGTCAGTTACATTATGACGCATTCCTCAAAGTAAGACTTGAATGGCCTGTTTGTTCGGCCCCGTTCGACGACAAGACACGGAGTACCGCCATCAGCACGTGTGTCGGTGGATCGGCAACCGTGGACACGAGGCCCGGAGCCCCGTCGGGCCACGGACACCTGCGCCGTACCAGAGACGTGTACACGATACGTGGAGAGCGTACACACGGCGGCATTTTCGGCAGACCGCGTTCGTGAGCAGACCGCAAATGGCGTCATCAACCGCGGGCGTAAGCGCATTGCCCACGTGTTATTCACCGTCCAGAGGGGGGAGGGGGGGGCGGTCAGTGAGTGTGTCCGAAAAAAAAGGGAGACGCCGACGGCGCGGTAATCGTGATTTGAGTTTGTCCGGCCCTCCCGGCGCCACGTGTCTTTTGCGCAACGCTCCTTTGAAAGGGGCGGCCGGTCATTGGAAGCGGCCGTAAATTCACCTTTAAAATGTCTTCTTTTTTATATATATATATATCGAGCCTACCGATCGCGTGGCAAACTGGCCGGCTCAGGGCAAAAATGGGGGCTCCGTCTCCGCGAAACCTCAGGATCGGGCAGCGTGACTTACGTTACCGGGATGGGACAATTCTTGCCCATTGAGCCACGCATCCGACGGTGCTGCGACGATGGGAGAGGCCAACCGTTCCGTCGCCAGCGCAGATTCGATGGAGGACGTGGCGTATAAGCGCCCCCTATTTACGACGACGCGGGTGCGGCGTTGAGGCGTTAAACCGAAGATGAAGCTGGGAAGGTGACAGAAATGTTCGGATAAGACGAGCGAGCATAGAGTATCCTCAAGTGCGTTCCGCTTATCGGCTCATCCAGAGAAGCTGTATACACAACAGTCTCTCTCTCTCTTTCGGTTATTGCGTCACCGTAATATTTTAGTGCGTCATAAAAGAATTGAAGGACATAAAGTCTGAGGAGCTGCAGCGCTCTGAGCGGCACACAGGCTATCGTCAATTGCAATTTATGGACTGAAGAAAGGAGTTCACCATATAGCCTTTGTCCTATGCCCGTCAGACTCAGGGCTATAGCGATCATCGCGTGTATCTGTCAGTGACTCTCATCAGGACGTTTATAGCAAATGAAAAAAAAAAGTGCTGTTGCTAAGCGACAGAAGGCGCGGAAAATACACAAACTTTCAAATTATCATCAATATTCGCGACTATTCTTTTTTAGAGCTGTTATGTGATCACAACAAGCGTCCTTTTTGGCACCGTATAATTGTCCACCACCACCACCGCCGGTGTCCGTATAACCAGTATCGCGTGGTATAAGAAAAAAAAACGAAGTAAATAAAGAACACCAAGGACACAATCAAATTCCCACCGAGGTCCCCTGCGTGCCTGCCCTGTATTCTACCAGTGAGCCTATAGGCAGGCTTCATGTCGGGAAAGTAATCGCGTTAATATGACGTCTAAGAACAGCAAAGGAGCATCCAGGCGTCACACAATGCGAATTGCGTACCCGAGTGGGTCGTCAATGCCCCATAAGTCATCACGAAAGCCTCAGACATAATTCTTGATTGTAATCAGCCACAACATAAAAACAAATTGCACAATATTCCTTGAAGGTGTGCAGAGGGTATATAGCAGGCTTCCCCGACGAATGACGAAGGATATATCATTGACTGCCTCTCTACTCGGCCGATCTCTACCAATGGGTGTTTGCCATGTGCGAAGGTTTTTTCTTCCTTTTTCCTCTTTCAAAGCCACTTGGTTGGGAAGGTCAAGATGAAGAATGCCTCCCTACTACACAAAAATTATGATGATTTATGGTCTAGTGGGTACCTTGAATGTGTTAGTGTTAGAGTTAGTTACCTGAAAGTGTTGTAAGTGTGAAAGTGCAGTTACCCAAAAAGTGTTTCTATAGAAAGGTTGAAGGCCGCTCTTCCAGCTTTCGCTGTGACTGCGACTGTTTTTTATGTATTTCATTGATTCTTTCTTTTTCAAGTATTGTAGATTTAACAATTGCAAGAGTAGGCCGAGGCATCCAGACAAGCAACAGGTATTTTGTTTTGTTTAGCTTTTTTACTTTGCGCATGTGTAGTTAGGTTTTCACCGTACAAATTCTTCCAAGTGGGAATTAGCACCTATACTTGGCTATCATAGTGTCGCACAGCTACACGCAGTACTGTTATTACATTCGATACACCATCTCGGGCATTCTGAAATTCTATTCACCTTCACGAAATGCAGCGCGGCCGTATAAGCCGATTTTTGATTCGCAAAGGACGCACAACCTGCATGGCAGCAGAAATAATTCCGCCAATTCTGATCGCCTTCGACCAAGAGCTGAATGGTGGCGTGTTTTCACCTTTGTCAGGCCCATGTAAGGAATCTGGCGACCGTAGGATTGTGTCCTCTAGTTTCAAGTGAGAGTATTGTGTGAGCCGGCAGTGATCTTGTATGTGCGACGGGAGAATGATTTTTAATGGAGGGAGGATTGGAGAGGGTGGCCGGCAAAGCTACCACCATCAACTTAAACTTTATCATTGGCAGTTTCGTCAAAAAAGGATGAATAAAAAAGAGCAGTATGTGTGCAGATTGCTTGCATATTATGTGCAGATTTCACTGAGAAACATGACAACGATATTTTTCCTTCAAATTATAGCCAACTTTCAGAATTTCCACTCATCTGTGCATAAATAAATAAATAAATAAATAAATAAATAAATAAATAAATAAATAAATAAATAAATAAATAAATGGCAAGCACTTGCCTCATCAGAGCGTGTATTATAGCACTGCTGGAGGGCAGTGCCCCAAAACAACCACCCCGTTTCCTCTTGTCTTCACATGTGTGCACTGGGGATGTCAATATCGGCTGCGATTGGCTGACGGTATCAGTCGTACCGAAACAAACATGGCCCACTTGACGCCGGTTGGCCTCGACGTCATCGACAAGGACGATCCAATCGCCATGGGGTCGCTGCCTCCTAGCACCTCGTGTTTGTGCCTGCAGAACGACGAATCCGATTTCCACAGTCCCACTATCGCATGACTCCTTGGCCAATCCGAGGGCATCTATCGTTCGCGCTCATAGAAGAGATAACCCTGTCAGCCATTCAGAAGATTGGAAGGCACAGTTTCGGCTTACGCCTTGTCGAATCGGAGACGCGACGAACACAGACGGTAGTAGAAATGTGCGCCTCTTCAGGACACCGCAAACCGAGTTCCGAAAGGATTTCAGCTTTTGTGAACAAATTACCTTATACTGACCTACCGCATCCTTTATCGATGTCATCCCACGCTACAGATCCCAAAGGGTGTTTTTGCAAACAAGTTGCTTCACATCGACTCCAGTAACCTAATTCCGCGCACACTCAAAAGGTAATAGCCCTTTCTGTGTTGAAAGGGTATACATTTGATGTAGCGCTTCGTCTATGCTTTCTCGGTCACATATTTCTACAATTCATAGCTGCACAAACGCGACTGTTCATTCGTACTTGAACGCATCGACCAGTGAACGGAGCGCAAGCGAACGCCATCATTGGTGCGCCCCCGTGTAGTCAAACGCGACTTCTGCGGCTGCAGCCGTGTTTTTGACTGACGGCGTTCACGCTTCCTGCTGTCACCGGAATTGGCTTGGTAGTATAGCATCCGGGTGTCCATGCGAAGGAAGGCGGGGGTCACTGCCAGGGGCTTCCTGGCCGAAACCTCCCGTGCACGGCCCACGCTAACCGGAGGCAGGCCGCTCGGCCCATAAGAGGTGCCTCTTGTACGCACCAGCCTGGCGAACGGAAGCGCCAGCCGCGCCACAGGGCGCCCCATTGAGACGACTCATTTGGAAGCCACATGTGAGCCGGCGAGAGGGCGCAGTGCAATGCCTGCATTGGCGCTCTGCATGCCAAGGTCGCCCTCTCAAATGGATGACACGCGCTCTCGTTTGCCGCCCTGTTCGCCACCAGCTCGCATTAGAGAATCACTTCTGTACTTGCGCACAACTGCAGTTCATTCTTCCAATTTTTTACAACGCGTGCATCATGGCACTGGCTGGAGAGCGCTTAGAAGACCGGCGCTTTCGTTAACTCAGCATAAAGCACGCGCACTGAAAAGTAACCCAAAAGTGTGGCAGCTTGGGCTAGTTGGTACGACATGACGATGGTTATAGCGCGAGAACAGAACGACGACGCAAAGTCCTTCGCGTCCTTCTTGTCTCTGCATCGTCGTTCGGTTCTCGCGCTACAACTATCGGCACTGAAAAAGTGCCGGTTGTATACAGGTCACCGACCAAAACATGGCCGGTCTTGAATCACTGCCTGATTTTTTCAATGCTTACTTCATAGCGAGAATGAAGCAGCTATTTTAGTACGTGGTGCACATTTCTGGCATGCTAAAGTACCACGGCCAGGAGAGACGACACGCGCCGCACCAACGCTGGGGCAAAGTACGAGTGTACACCTCATCAGCGAGTCCTGTCGCAGTTAGGACTCGCCTGTCTTGAAGTGGCTCTGTTGCGCGAAAGATGTAGTCAGGAATTCCGACATCAGGAAACGGTCCGCCGTAAGTTCCCTTTCACCTCCCGTTTTGTGTAATACAGCGCTTATACTGACGAACAAAAACACTCGTTTGTTTGGGCCTCAGAAATGTGTCCACATAACCGTTCCATCAGTGAGTTGCCTTTCGCTTTCGCATCGCCTTTTTCGAGAGTTCTGAAATATTGCAAGGTCTTATATATATATATATATATATATATATATATATATATATATATATATATATATATATATATATATATATATATATATATATATATATATATATATATATTCGTATGGTGCACAGTGCATTCATTGCCCCGCGACGAGCGCTTAAGTTACGCAACAAGAAATCATTCAGGTTTGATGGTGCCTCAATGTATGACGATTTAGATCTTCTCGGCAGTTTTGCGAATTCAAGGCTCAAGGCAGAGATAAAATACGAGGGACACGAACACACGCGTCTGCGTGTTGCTGTTTCTGTTCATTGTCCGACTTTCGACGTAGAAAGAAATAAGAAAAATAAAGGGGGGCGGGGATGAAGACAGAAGGAGAGTGCGCGGGAAGACGACAGTGCAAGTGACCTCGGAGGGTGAGGAAAGCCAAGAGAAGGCATTCGTCCTGCGGTTGGGCTAGGCGCCATTTGAGCGTGGCCGAAGCTGGTACGGGGTCCGCCAACGCAGGGTTACCAGCCGGTCGGTACTGCCTGAGGTCATAAAGCACGGAAGGACTCCTTCTGTCAGCAACAGCGACCCTCGGTTTCCTTCGAGGCAGCTTTCCCGAAAACGCCTGGGAAAGAATCACGGCTCAGAACGGCCGGCAGCTGCGCATAATTGGACACTTGGCGGAGCCCCGCACCGTGGTCGGACCCTGGTGGCCTGTGCAGTGCGCGGCTGTCGCTGGGGCTCACCCGCTACTCGGGTTTCTCGGAGGGCAGCAGCGTCGCCTGGGGCTGTCAGCGCGGCCAGCACAAAGTCAATGGCACTGCAGCAGGGGGTGGACAGTGCCGAAGCAGCGCGAAAAGGCGGCCTGCGAGCCATCTCGTTCTTCAGCCATCGGCGTACCCTCTCCTTCCACCTCCCTCCGCATTCAGGGCTTTCTCAGCTTATTTGCTTCGTTTTGTTTCCTTATGCGATTTCATTCTTTCTTTCTTTCTTTCTTTCTTTCTTTCTTTCTTTCTTTCTTTCTTTCTTTCTTTCTTTCTTTCTTTCTTTCTTTCTTTCTTTCTTTCTTTCTTTCTTTCGTTCTTTCTTTCTTTCTTTCTTTCTTTCTTTCGTTCTTTCTTTCTTTCTTTCTTTCTTTCTTTCGTTCTTTCTTTCTTTCTTATGCATATATCGCATACTGATGCAATGGGACGACGACCAAATATGTATTGCACTTTGATTATAATTGATATTTTCCCTTTTTTTCGCTTCGCTGTGGGGAAGCGATCACGCCGTCCTAATGGGAGAGTGCTATTACAAGCTTCGAACTCGAAGAACCGTTATGGGTAGTCCACCGGGCTTGCGAGGCTGCAGACACTTGGTCTTTCTGTCCCGACGTGGGAGCGGCCCGCTGAAGCACGCTCCGAGGGACCAAATAAAGTTCATCCGTCCATCCATCTATCCATCTTTCCGACGGTGTCCGAAAGGTCGCAAAGGTCTATATTAGCACATCACCAGCATAAACTGGACATCGCAGGTGGACAATGTAAACAGGAATATAATCGAGCCAAAGGAATAACGACGTATTCTGCAGTTTCATGTGGCGAAGCGCCTAGCATTGTGCCCGCTACATAATTTTACATCGATATAGTTAAAGACAGCGTGAAATAAACACGCACGAGAAATCACGCAGGACCAGCACTGTCAACTGGCTCGTACTCACACGCTTTTAAATTTTACATAATATCTTCAACAATTCAGGCCAACAAAGACATGTGGCAGTTCATATCCAGATTCACTTCAATCACTTTTTAGTGAATCAACCGGGCATGGCACGAAAGTGACCAGTTCGAACTTGGTGCGAAGGCGCCATTTGGTGACGATTTGTTTCTTCACTCTCAATCAGTGTACCGGCGATATACTGACATCAGATGAAGTTGCAAACCAATGGTGAAGAGAATAAATGCTTTGTAAACAGAAGACAGTAGACACTTGTCGATCGTCATAGTGAACAATATATTAGAGCATGCAGGTAGCCCCGACTAAGTGTTCTTGTGAAACTACCCTGTACTCACAAAAGCAAAGAGAAAGTTGTCACGCTAGAATTGTTCGCTGGAGCATTCTTAAGTCGTGTTGATGTTGTACATTTTAACAAGAAAAATCATGAGCCAGTGGCAAAAGGCACCAGTTTCGATCCTTGTGAATTCGCCTCCGGGGACCACGATACACTTGAACTGTTCTTAAAAATAGGTGTCAGCAAAGAGTCAGAAAGTATCGTACACTCTATACAGATGGTGTCTGGCCAATCACGAGCAGCTCTTCACGAGCAAAATGTATTAGTGAATAGGGCCTACCCACAAAGCTCGTGTTATTACTTGATGTTTGCTGCTAGCGCGTTGCCATTCTTAGTAATATGTCAAGCATCATGATTGATAAGGGATATTGCTTTTCACCAGTAGCAAGGAGTGCTTACCAACAAAAATCTTTGTGAATACGTCACTTACATGTACATATCCATAAAATTGTCTTACGCTTAAAATGACTGTAGTAGACAGGATCAGTCATTCCTAGCTGGCCAACGGCAAAAGGCCTCGAGGAAAAAAAAGTGTTGTGAATTTGGACCGAGAACCCACATAGACAAAAACTTTCGTCTCTCGAATTAGTCGTAAAAATATAATAAAAAAATCCAGCCAACCTTGTTGATAGGTGTATAATTAAAGACGGCAGTGAATGGCACAGAACACTTACCAAGGGGGTTGCTTATAAATTCAGCCTTTGTTTTTTTTTTTTCTGTTGCGTATATTGTGCACATCAATCAGTGGGGGAATCACTCTTATGTACGCGCCTTCGGGTATCACGAACCAATTTTTCTTTCTGTTTCCTACACAAGGGAGTCCAGCGTCGAAAGGTCGAAAGAACAAAGAGGCTTCAAGAAATGGGTTACTCAAAGCATTCACTCGAGCGCAAGGCCCGGGTACCGTTATTCTCATTAGCAAATCTGGTAAGTGATCGGTGGCACCGAGGCTCGAACCCGTGCCAGTTACTCCCTCGTTGGAGGCGGACGCTCCAACCGCTTGACTACCACTTCGGTTTTGAACTTCTGCCAATTTGTGAATGTGCTGCAAGGTTTTTTTCGTTCTTCACCTCTCTGTTCTGTTTTTGCGGTGCGGACAACTATAGGCAAGAACTAAAAAAATATTAAACACGTTGCTGTCTGCTGCGCCTCCCTCGAAACGCAAACATCGAAGGAAACAAAAAAAAAGAGCAATGAGTACTCGAAGCGTAAAGAAAAGGAAGAATGCTCCCAAACCGCCCTTGTTTCCGCCGCCGGCACGGCGTCGATGTGCAGCCTCACTCGTCGCGCTCCTCTTCGGCGCGGGGCGGGCAGAGTTCGAGCGACACCGCGGCCAAGTCAAACAAACCAGCTGCGCTCCACCGACCACCCCAAGGGTCACGCCAACAAACAGACTCCACTTCTTCGCTCAGGCAGATCCCAGACGGCACAAGAAAAAAAACTAAAAAAAAACTGCAGTTTTACGTGCCATATCGCGATTATCAGGGGGGGGGGGGGGGGGGGGGGCGTAGTGGAACTTCCAGGATTAGTTTTGACTACTTGGGCTTCTTTAACGGGAGCGTAAAAAAAGTGCGCTGGTGTTTTTACATCTTGCCCTTATCGAAATACGACTGCCAGGGCAGGGGAATCTAAACATCAGTTGACAAGATCGTAAAAAGATCTCTCATGCGCACACCCAATATCCCCGACGAGAGCTGCCACGTTCGAGACATAGTTCAAGACAGTATCGTGAAAAAAAGAAAAATAGTAATAAGTATATGATCGAAACAAACTCGTTTATAACAGGCTTGTGGGCGCAACCAAACACCTTCGACCACCTTGCTATTTGAACATTGGCCATTAAGACCCCACAAAGGTAAATGAATAGTTCACGTATGCTTCTTTGTGTATGACATAATCAAAAACACAAATTTTTGCATAGACTCCATACAAAAACTGCCTGCAAATCTGATATTGTTGTATAATTCAAGTCCAATGAGGCTTGGGCAGGCCGATTTTGTATTGCATTGTTGCCGTCTCAAAATGTTAATACAGTGAATCATTACCATTAATTTATACAGCTATAGCACTGTGTCTCTGAAAAGCTTTCTTTACTACGTATTTTGTGATGGTAGAAGAAAAGGGTAGGGGTCCTTTAGAGCAAGACATCAACGTTCGCGGTCGTCGTGTGACAAGCATCTCTTATTTTGGTGCCTAATTCAATGCGAATTGCCAAGTGCGTAAAAAAAGCACGTAATTCGATCGCCATGGACAATCATTTGCAGAAATAATTGCAAATATCCTTCCGTTTTCTGATATTCGATTCGAATATTAAAAACCCGTAGTTGATCGCAAAAAAATGGACTTTTCGAGTCTGTTTCTGTATCAGTGTATCCGTATCAGTTTGCACTGCACAAGGAAAGTTCCACGCGAAGCGCTCAGCTAAAGGGCATACCTGACGCTCTGGGCCGAGAAAACACAAGCGGGACAAAAAAAAAAAAAAAAATACGGGGCCGCAACGACGTTTGTCGCAGCGCCAATGTCGTCTTGTGGACATTTCTAATAGGCGGAGAAAGAAATCTTTCGTCATGGACGCCACGAATAAACATTTTAGCTGCGTTCAATATATACCTGTTCCCGAACGACTCACTTTGAAGCTGCGATTCACTATCCGAAGGATATGGCGGGAGGATGTTTACTTCGCTGCTAACCGCTGCTTTGTGACGAAACGGATGTGTCTCAGTTTCTCATACATTAAAAAGAAAAGCAAACTACGAAGTTGATAACGCCCTGTACACGTAACCTGTGCTCGATCGGAGTCTCTCAAGAGGCCTTGCCGAGTCGTCGTGGCCCACACTGTCTCTGTCGCGCCGCCCCACACGGCGCAATGATGGCTGCGCCACGATGCAATGGGGGCCGCATTGTGTCTGGCCCGATCATTAGGTGCGCCGCTGTCAGGATGCGGAAACAGCGCGCCGGCGCCTTGGCGTCCGGGTCTTCGCGACGCCGCAGTGACGGAAGGAGGCCCGCCCGAGGTTGAGCTCGCTGGGCCCACCGCCGCGAAGACCGAAACAATGGAAGCCGACGATCCGAAGTGACTACCTACACCGGTTATGAACGAAACATCCTTCCAGTGGTTCAGAGGAAGCAACAACAAAAAAACTACGCTTTAATCAGAGCATACATGAATGCGTTTGAGGGGCAGATCAAGGTCACGGAGCCATTCCAAAGCTGCAGGCCTTTACTCTCTCGAACATAGTTCCGTGCACCGTTCTGCTGCCCCCTCTTCTTCGAACGTCGTTAATGAGTTGTAGAGAACACTGCGCGTGCAAAATTGAACGGTGGAGAAGAGCCGTGGATACTTATTGCGCGCAACTACTCCCGAACTGTGGCAGCTTGGGCTAGTTGGTATGGCATGACGATAGTTATAGCGCGAGAACAAAACGATGACACAGAGATAAGAAGGACACGTGTCTTTCGTGTCCTTCTTGTCTCTGTGTCGTCGTTTTGTTCTCGCGCTACAACTATCGTCATACTCCCGAACGTCGCAGGGGTGCGTGCGTGGTCACTTGCACGTATACTCACTCCCTTTTGCGTTTTCTTTCTCCCGCCAAGGCCATTGTTACGAGTATCGATAGGCCTCCAACTATATGGCGCGCCTATTTCTATCAGTGGCCGTGGCTGGTTTCTGTTCCGCACTTGCACAAAACTGACCGAACAGCGCGGCTTCCAAGCGTGCCCCGTCTCGCGCGCTCGACAATGGCTGCTGCATGCGAATAGGGCTGGCGCGCATACAACTTGCGCTTTTGCCCTACTGTCGGAGCGGATTCATAGCTGAGTGTGATCGAAGAGCTCCTTCTGGGGCAAAAATAAAAGCGCACGAGAAGCTTGGCAGCGAGGTGACGAATGACGGGCGAATGGTTTCCGCGTATTTTCCTCAAGCCGTTTCTTTGGCGTAATCCTGCACACAGGTGTTCGTATGCCTTGTGTGCCTGGAACCTGTCGGAGCGCGGAGTGACAGTTTAGCGGCCCCTTGAAAGCCAAGGGCTGCTGACACGGCAGCATATGTAGTATACGGTCATATATTCCGCAAATAAGCCATTCTTCCTGAAATCTGTGCCAGGGCGAGACAACCATGCAAGCGTACGCATACATACATACATACATACATACATGCATACATACATGCATACATACATGCATACATACGTACGTACGTACATACATACATACATACATACATACATACATACATACATACATACATACATACATACATACATACATACATACATACATACATACATACATACATACATACAATCTACATATAACGATATTGAAGGGTCAACGAAATCCCATCGTTATACCCGATAATTGTAATATGCAGGTTGACAAACAAACATCATCATCATCAGCCTGACTATGCCCCCTGCAGGGCAAAGGCCTGATTGACCTGTTCCGCCAACCAACCCGGTCCTGTGCTATTTGCTATACCACGTTTTGCCAGAAAACTTTTTAATCTCTCTCTGCCCACCAAGCTTTCTGTCTCCCTCTTGTGCGTTTGCCTTCTCTTGGAATCTATTCAGTCACCCTTAATGACCAGCGGCTATTAGCTAAATCCTCTTTGTAAGCCTCCAGGTTTCTGCTCTGCCGCTAAGTACCGGTAAGGTGCAGCTGTTGTACACCTTCGTTTTGAGGATTGGTGGTAGATTACCATTCGTGATCTGAGAATGCATGCCGAATTCGCTCAACCCCGTCCTTATTCTTCTGGTTATTGTTCTCTCTAGGTTCGGCCCTGCGGTTACTACCTGTCCTGAGTAGACATACTCTTTTACAACTTCCAGTGTCTCGCTACCTATTGTAAAGCATTGATCTCTGCCGAGACTCTTGCACATTATTTAGTTTTATGGATATTAGTTTTCGATCTACTCTTTGGTTTCCGTATCCAGATCAGTAATCATGAGCCGTAATTTGTCCCCTGAGTTACTCATCGAAGCAATTAATAAGCGAAGTGCGGTTTACTCAGACACTCCCCATTAACTCTTATACCTAAATCTTCCCTATATAGGGCCCTGAACACCTCCTGTAAACATGCGGTGAATAGCATTGGAGAGAAAGACTGTGTCTCTCTGCCTTACACCCTTCTTTATTGGTATTCTGTCGCTTTCTTTATGGAGGACTATGGTGTTTGTGGATCCGCTGTAGGTTTCTTCCAGCATGTTTATATAAGCTTCGTCGATGCCCTGATTCTGCAGTGCCTGCATGATCGCTGATATCTCGACCAGATCAAATGAATTCCCGTAATCTATGAAGGCCATGTATAACGCTTTGTTCAATTCAGTTGAGAAAACAATAAGTTACAGTTTCATCACAAGAAGCCAAGGGTGAAGCAATGATTGCGATAGCAACAACGTCAAATATAATGCTGGGAACGGCAAGCAGATCAAAACGTGTAGCGCTCACGTACAAATGACGCACGAAAACAACACACACAGGACGAGAACGAATAACAACGTTTACAGCTCGACAATTGACGCGCTGTTTAAACAAAAACGACGCACGAAACGTAATCACAGGTACATATGAGTGCAAACTAACAAGTGTTCCAGTTGTTACTTCGCTGTGTATGAAAAGCGCGCTCTTTTCGCAAACGGGGCATGTGCAGCGAGTGAAGTGACCGACGGAGCATGATTCTCCCCCACGGAAGGATAAGTGTGCGCGCACAATCATCTACCCCCCTCCCCCTCCGCGGGACAAAGCGCGCGTGGGAAATAAGCGTGCGTCGGTGCATTGCGACGAGCTGGGCGCCGAGCTACGCCGAGCGCGCTTATTGTGCCCTCTCGCTGGTAATGCTGAAAACACGCTATTTCCTCCAAGATTGGCAGCGCCAGCGGTAAGTGCATAAATAGCTTGCCGTGGGTCAGTGGTTTACGCTTCGCACTCACGAACGAGAGGTCAGACGTTCGATTCCGCGCGCCAGAGTCATTTCCTGAATTAGTATTTTTCTTTGTTGCGTTTTTATATATGCACATACGTATACATATACGGTGAATGACGTCGATGCCGGCGGCAAAAACCACCCGAGAGGGTCCTTATAATTACTATCCCAATAAAAACAAAAGGAGAGGTTGACACATTTTATTCGCATGCAAGAAAGGCAGTGCAATTGTGTACTAGATCGTAGAAAAGCCATAGCCTAGCTGTAAGCTTTGACTGCTTTTCGCAAAGCTTGCGCGCATCTTTTTCAAGAGCATCAAGGCGCTCCACGTTGCTGAGTGGGAGTTCCATCACGAAAACAAGGTCCCGGAGGGACAGTATCATCCGGTCTCCCGCGATAAAAGTACCTGGGTAAAGGCTGATCAACCACGACGTCAGAGTCACCGCTTTGAGCGCTCTCCTCATCACGTACACGCGCAAAGATCGCCTCATCGCGGAGGCACCCGGACGTTTCGGCAACATCGCTTGCTTGAAGTGTGGCGCAGACACGATGCATCTTCGTTTAACACCGACCACAAGTCCGGCAACTCTTCATCGACGAGTGCTTCGCAGGCCTTTTCTGGCATCGCTTCGGAAGTTCGGATGGAAAGCTCCTCCTCTCGCGTCATCGTAAGAGGCGCCGTCGACTGGTCTTCAAAGGGGGTGGATGGGGTGCGGGGCGCATAGCGGTGTCGGCGCGGGCACGGCACGCGCTGAAGCCGGATTCAATCGCTGTATCCGATATCGCGGCACTGGGGAATCGTAATGAGCCGGTTATTTTACCATATATATAGAAAACATACAAAAGTGGACGGCGCCTTCGCTTTAATTCAGTATATTGTTAGAAGTGAACTCGACGATATATATATATATATATATATATATATATATATATATATATATATATATATATATATATATATATATATATATATATATATATATACATACATATATATATATATATATATATATATATATATATATATATATCTTGCATTATATTAGCGGTAGTTGTGTGTACAAACAACCTGTATTTTTTTTCATGACTAAGCGCTAATGTATTATTCAACTTTAATTAGACAACTTTTTATTCTTGGTCGAATCTGTAAAATATCGAATTTATTGGGTACCTCATCTCAACCAACCCCCGAAGCAAGTTTCTATTTTTTTTTTTGCTTAAATCTGCTTTTTTTTTCTTGTTTTGAGAGAAAGAAAGCATGCGAAACACACTAAATATCAAATAAACTCCTGTTCGTGCACCGCTACCTCGAGTGCCTCCAAGCGTTCTTTGATTTATACACGGCTGAGTTCCTTTGTCGCAGCATTGTACATGGCTTCACGCTAGAAGGTGTACGTGCGAGCAGGGTCTGTCGATGCGCGTCCATCAAATAGCACGATGAGGCCCGGTAGAATGAATGAACTCAGCCGTGTATCTTAGAAACGCTATAGAGTAGCAGCGTGTGAGTGAACACGCGTCTATTTCATACTTAGCGTGTTTCACCCGCTTTTGTTATTTTTTTTTCCTCGAAAAAAGCAACTTAGCAGATTTCAGCAAAAATAAATAAATAAATGCTTGGCTGGAGTTATTTGAAGCGATCTACAACAGAAAGCCAATATCTTACCGACTCGAGCAACAATGAAAAGAAGTTGGGTAATTAAAGCTTTAAAAAATCAATCAGCACTTAGTTATGAAAACATTTAATATTGTATGTACACACGACTACCACTAATATACAACATACACCACTTTCGCATGCTTTGTAAAAATCTTGGCCAAATTTAGCTCGGACACCGTGTGTGTGTGTGTGTGTGTGTGTGTGTGTGTGTGTGTGTGTGTGTGTGTGTGTGTGTGTGTGTGCGCGCGTGCGTGTGTGCGTGCGTGTGCGTGTGTGCGTGCGTGTGTGTGCGTGCGTGTGTGTGTGCGTGCGTGTGTGTGTGTGTGTGACGTAAGAAGGCACAGGGTGGTTAGTAGAGACTGAGAAGGAAGGAGCTGTAATAGAGCAAAAGTACGGAGTTTTGAACCACCGCCCGTGTTTGGTTAAATTCGCAAATAGATCAGCGCCAGGTGTGCAGCCTTGAACTTAACTTTTCGTATCACTGAAGACGTGAACTCGAGAAAAGGCGGAGAACAAACGATTACTTCTTTCTTAGAAATCGTTCAAAACAGATGTTGCTCGGCCAATTCTGCTGAGCTTCCCGCTCGGGCGCACGTGGTGTGCTCCTCGGGAACCACGGTGAAGCAGCGGAGCGGCCGGAGGGAGTAAGTAACCTACCCGAGGCCTGCGGCGGGCTCTGGGCGCAGACGACGGCGCCTGTGTGCCGCCCGTGAATCAGCGGAACGCGGCGCGGTGGCTTTTTCTCGCGCGTCGCGAAATCGGATCCTTTTCCTCTCGGCGCAAGCCGCGTTCTCGGAAAACGGGCTACGGCGGTGGAGCCCCGACGCGGAACGACGCCGCCGCGAACTGCACTGCGCCCGCGGACGGGAGATAACGCGGCCGCTACCAGGAGACTTGCCCCGCCCCCTTCTACGGGTTGTTCCCGACAAATGAAAATGCCGCGCGCAGCCGGTGCGACCGCGGGATGGAACAGCGGAAGTACGCGATGTGACGGTCGGTCGCAGTTTATGGCATTCTTTAATGATGCTCGGTTGCGCCGACAAGTTAACGAATTTTATTGTGGGGCAATGGGTGCGACAGATTATCACCGTCCGGATATTACTAAACCAAACACGACCATGTAAATATGAGGAAGCGCTCTAAACAGAACTCTAGTCACAGGAATTTGATTGGGTGACCGATTTTAGGTCACCCGATTTTAGGTCTCCATCCATCCATCCATCCATCCATCCATCCATCCATCCATCCATCCATCCATCCATCCATCCATCCATCCATACATACATACATACATACATACATACATACATACATACATACATACATACATACATACATACATACATACATACATACATTAGAGGAAGTGTGCTTCTCTAGTACTGTAATTTCTTGCTGCCTCTGAATGAACGAATGACATCGTTATAAAGTCCTTAACCTTTGAACTTTACGGTACACGAAATGAATACATCTCCCATACGGCCAAGGCCTCGGCGGGCTGAACTACAGTGAACTAGATTACAACTCTGTAACTAAACGATTCCCGACCCCGACGCAGCCGCAGAGATCTAAGATCGGTGACTCAAACTCTTCATTTCCATTTCATTCTTTCATTCGCAAGCAAAGCCACTCACATGAAATCCTGTTGACATATATGTTGTAAAGATAATACTATACTCATGCAGCTCAGTCTTTCGGATAAGTGAAGGGGTGCCTCATTAGAGCGTACGTGGAACGGCAAAGGTCGTGGGTTAAGCGGTCGGCTTCCTCTTTCTCGAGCGGTGATGGATCAGCCGCCTCTCAACCAGTGTAAGCCAACACGTCATCCAGATGACGAAGAATGAAGGCATCCCACTCCGCAATCGTGAACCAGCGTGCGTCTGTCGCACTTCAAAGCGAGGCCTGCTTCTTTGCCAAGCATGCCATGAGGGTCTCTGCGAGAAGCATTGGACGGCGGATTTGACGCACGTAGGCAGCGACTGAAAAAAAAAATAATTAAATCCCAACTTAGACTCGCCTGGCGGAAAAACAGCTGAAGTAACATACCGGTGTGCTGCTCTGTGCTGCAGCTACACTTAAATAAACCGAAAAATATCTCGTCTAACATATGTTTGTGTAGCGCTAGATTTCGTTAGCCTAGTTCAAGTAAATGCTAAGTGCTCGGGCCTAGCGAGCGTCGAGCTTGAGCTCAGTCGACCCTATTGCAAGGACTGCCCAACCAGATTTGGAACGTGTTGCAAACGTGGTAATTGGGCTTGTTTAGTTTGACTTCTGACTCGACCTGCTCTTTATCGATTTCGTCTATAAATAAGGTTACTATGGATGCCAAACGTTGCCAAGGCACTCCAACTGGCCAGTGTGTACAACTGATAGATCCTGAACACAGCTAAATTTCAACACCCGCTATTAACCTGACAATTTCGTCTGCTTTTTTAACAGCGAAGCTGTGCTATAGCTTGGTGTAAAATGTCGTTACCCAAAACTATCGTCAACATGAACCGGCGCACGCTCTGTCCATTTTCGTCTTCGCTCCAAAAACACGTACGCCGATTTTTCCGGCATGACCTCTAATTAGCTTATGGGTAGGAGAACGAGTATGCAGAAATGGACAGAAATAGAAATCCTTAGAAAAAAATCACAGCTTTGCCGCAAATGCGAATCAATGAACGCAATATAGCAACAAATTGGAAGGTCACGCGAAGAGTGGCAAGCAGATCGAAACGTGCCCCGCGTTTCTCACGCACAAGTGACGCACGAAACGTACTCACAGCTACAGATGAACATGAATAAGCGTCTCAGTTGTTGCTTCGCTGTGTCTGAAAAGCGCACCCTTTTCGAAAGCAGAAACTGTGCAGCGAGAGTAGCGACCTTTGTGCGCCCGGCAACTACAACAGATTCATTCCGGTGGAAGCCCAAGGCGTACAATTCTCCTCACCGCGACATAAGCGCGCACACGCTTGAGCGTCCACCAACCCGCTCTCCGTGGGGCAAAGTACGCGTGGGAGATGAGAGAGCACGCCGCCGCGCCGTGACGATCTGGCGACGCAAGCTCATTGCGCCATCTCGCTGGTAACGCTGAAGACATGATAGTTCCCTCGAGATGGCCATCGCCAGCGATAAGTGGTAAATATAAACAGCTTGCGGTTTCAACGCTGTAGGAGGTGCTCCTTCGTGGCTCAGTGGCTGACGCCTCGCACTCACAAGCAAGAGGTTGGACGTTCGATTCCGTGGTCGGAGTGTTTTTCTGGATTATTTTTCTTTCTTGAGTTTTCATATATATTGATACGTATACACATACGGTGAATGACAGCGACACCGAAGTTGACGCCAACGCCGGCGGCAAAATCCATCCGAGATTGTCCATATAATTTCATCACAATAAATGTAAGCATTTAATGTACGTGTCAGACACAGAATTAGAAGCATATGAAAAGGTGTGAGAGAGCTTAAGAAATTCAGGTATATTGTTAATATACATGCAAAACAACAAGAGATCCCAAATTGAGTAATATGGTACGCCTTGACTAAAAGGTTTTTATTCAGAAAACAGTCCACCAACATAGACTGATGGTCCTCCATTATGTAAATAACTTTTTATTATAGTAAAAGAAAAGCTATAGCTACAACTAAAAATTTAAGTTTAGTAAATAATATGGCGTAATTAATAGTATGGAACGCTTTAAGAAAATCGGATAACACTGAACAAATAAATTTGCCTTTGTCAATAGAACTCCTTATAAAATTGGTTGATGTCATCAAAGCTAAGCCATTCGAGCTGTCCTGTCGGAAACCACACTGGAAATGATTCAATAATTTATATTTCGCGAGGCAGTTATGTAAACGTGTTAGAAACAATTTTCAATAAGTTTAATAATTGACGACAGTATAGAGAAGGAACGATGATTAGATATTTGAGATTTGCTATATATGTATACCTTTTTTGTACACAAAAGTTAATTTAGATTTTTTCAGAGATTACGTAAATATACCGCTTTTAAATATTAAATCAGGTTATACACAAGAGTTCGGAGACAGATGAAGCAACACGCTTTACATGAAAGGCAGAGATGTTATCTGTAAGGCTTGTGTTCTTAAGATTCAATATTGCGAAATAGATTTCATCGGCTGACACTAGAAAAAGGAAAAAAAAAAAAAACCTGATGATTACAACGATCAAGAAGAAAACAGAATTCTACCGGGTTGCTGTTGTAAACCGTAAGTAGTCAGTAAATTCATTGGCTCTATTAGATGATTGAGTGTGGGCTGTATATATTATACTATATTTTATCTTTTTAGGATTATATCTCCACTACAAGCAACGCGTTTTTTTCTGTTATTACTTTTTAGTTACTTCAGGTTTACATAAAATTACACATCAAGTGATATATTTGATCACTGTTTTTAGTGACCCGTTTGTGGCCCTGTGACCACTATTTTCGATTAGCACAATGAGCTGCTGACTTGAGACACATTTAATTAGCGGGAAAAGAGTGAATCACAAGAGAAAAGAAGCAGACAGGACGCTACATTTTTATTTATTTATTTAATTATTCATTCATTCATCTATTTACTTATAATTACCTTACAGGCCTCTGTTGAGGCAAAGTGTAAGGGGGGCAGTAAAAAATTGAAATTTTTGAATTGTTCAAAAAATACAAATATAGGAACATGCTTAATGCGCCAAATGACAGAGCAGCACAACACAAAGTATTTACGGCAGCACTTGTTACACACCAGCACTACTTACATTTTCATGATTTCTCTGCGGTAATTGTAAAAAATAGAAACAAGCAACACAGGCGGGTTCACAGCGGCTTGCACGGCATGTATAAGCTCGGCAAAAAATAAGAAAGTCCATACGCAAATCGTGAATTCACCAGCCATGACACCCGTGAAAAAGCTATTTCACGACCTTGGCATTGCTTTGCGATGACAGGCTTACGCGCATACATTCCGACACTTGCGCAGGCAAGCGCATGCGAATGCGTACGCATGAATACACACTTGAGCGCATACCTGCATACGCTTCCCTAAGAGAAAAAGCAAAGCGAAGGAGGTATGGCTTTCTTGGGTTGGATGTATTCACAAGAAACGTTCTTTCCGCAGAACACTTCGTATAGGAACGTGTGCTAATCAATCGTGATGACGGGGCAGGTGGTCGGGAAGTGGTAAACGACAATCAGCGGCGAAAAATATGTGTGCATTGGGCGTCTTGTATGGGTGTTCTATATATTTTTTTTCAAAACGCTCTAAATTGATTGCTGCGTAACTCTGGAAAAAAGTTTTGACCGCAACTTATGAAACTGAGTGATGTCCATGGTTCGGGCTTGTGATGTGGTGAATAAAAAAATAAATAAACTAATACCGCGAGTCGCATGGCAAAGCGGTCCTATCGTAAGATTTTGTCTCACGCATTCGCAGAAAGCACAAAGGCTTGTCTTCTTGCAACCATTTTTCACAGCAGGGACGATAAGGTGGTTTAGATATATCTGGACCTGCACCATTACTCCCGTTCAACTTCTGCCTTTACCCTCCCATTGCCCCTTTCAAAGCTTTCCTTTTTTATTTTTACTTCTGCTAGTTTGCCGAGCACTGCAACGCGTGCATTGTACGCCGTCCGCTATCGCTGGTAATGCGTGCCTGAAAGAGCGATCAGGCAAGGTCGCTCGGTCGCTGTGGGCAGCACTGTCCAGACAACAAAAGATGGCGAGGCCCGGCACGCCGTCTGATAGGCGTGCTCAGTTTGGGCACGCACTCGGCTCTAAACAATACCCCACGGTCGGTTGCTGCCGTAGACCGAAACGCAACAGCCAGGACCTGTATTACCTCGCCTCGTCGCAGTTGCGTGCAGAATTCCACTCAATGCTGGCAGTTGTAAATACTTACATTTATACCTCCAGACACAGGGGTCTGGAATGGTGTTCACCCCAATCCAAACCCCTCGTATGAGCAGTAGAAACGACCGTTCTGCTCAGTGACCCTATAGCTGCTGCAGTACTGGCTGGAGGATATATGGCCAACGCGGCAGCGAATATTGATGTCCGCCCACATGCTATGCGAAGATTTTGAGTGAACAAAGATTCTTTCAATCAATACTTATATACTTGGGTTTCCCATGTATGCCTCTCTGCGTAACCGTCAAAAATCAAGCGGACAAATTCAAAATGCGTTTTATTCGCAAGTGCTCCTTGCCATTGACCAGATGGATTCACGTTTATGCGCAGCATACATACTGGATGGAATTTTCTCTTGAGAACAATTTGAGCGTGGCTTTTTTTTTTTTTTGAACGAGGGCCCACACATGAACAGTTCTAAATTCACGAATGGTTTATTTCATAATTGTTCTGAGCCACTGACTGCTCGCCTTCTTTAACAATATGTACCGGTTCATGAGCTGGTGAAAATCGCTATATATTTACAAAAAAATTGCAACGTATATGAGCATACTTCGAATACCGACCGTACTGATGAAGATTTTCGTTGGTTTCCCTTCGCAGTTATCTTCGCTAATGACATGTCTTGCACCAGGGCCCGTGTTCACAAAAGAACGCCTCGCGCTGTCCGTAACGAATTTTCGAGCCAATTCCTGGTGTTGCACATATTATTGAAGGCGTCATGCCAACGCAAAGTATTTGTGAGTGGATTCGAAAAGTCACGCAGTCTCGTGCAAAACTCGGGCAACAGTAAGTCAAAAAAGTCATAGCTAGCGGAATGATGACGGTGAATCATGCACTTAGCTGCAAAAGCGAGACACCATAAGACCCATACCTTATTGCGCACTCCTTGTGGTCATGATAATTGCGCACTGTTGAAGTGATCAACCATGCAGGGCACTCTCACTCGAGCAATAGATGTGGTGTTGCATTATTTGGGCATTTAGTTTACGATCCTTTTTTTTTTGTGCGCAGTTCAAGTGTTGTTTTTGACCAGATTGCGCAGATCTGAGGGTTATTGAGTGAATGTCTTCAAAAAACAAACCAGTTCTTAGAATGCGCCAGTTTGTGTGTCTCTTCTGTGTCCCTGAGTGCCTGCACAAATATTTCGAGATAGATATGTTCCAACTAGGCCGAATCGGATTTTGCTATGGTTTAAGATGCCACCCGCCATCTTTTTACGTGTGAAGACGTCTCGTTCTACGAATAATGGAGATACGAGTGGTGGGAGTCGATTGAGACGTCGGAAAACTAATACACAAAGTAGGGTATGTTCGTGTGGAGAAATGAGTTCGTTCAAGTGAAATTTGATCAGAAAAAGAAACTTATAAATCTGTAAGAACACCTATATTTAACGAGCGAGAAGAGCCCTCGGGGACAGAGTTGTAAAATCAGTTTTAATGTGGAATGCGTAAGCTGCCATCTGACGCTAAAGCGCCTGAAAATAATCGCTTTAGTGAGCACGATAAATGGAAAGCTGGTGCAGATTTTCCACACTGCATCCAGACGAAATTGCGAGAAATACATTTGTCAAGCTCTTCAATCACATTTCACAATTGCATTATTGTTATTTTTGTCTTTGTTTGAGACTTGGGTGATCTTCATTTTCTGATGTTGCATACCATTTTGATTGCCCCTGTTGACAGCTATGGAGAGCAGTTTTCGCCTGCCGGAAAAAAGATGGCATCTTTATTTCATCAATTTAGTGATGAAAATATCCGTTATTATTATTATTATTATTATTATTATTATTATTATTATTATTATTATTATTATTATTATTATTATTATTATTATTATTATTATTATTATTATTATTATTATTATTAAATGCCTTATAACAATGCCAGACTAACTGTTTTCGGGGCTGAGCTTCGGTTTTGCTGCACGCAAGTAGAGATGCGATGGGGGAGATCGAGGGCTCCGTGACCCATGGAAACCGCTTCGCCACAGACACTGCATGCGACCAGCAGGCGAGGCTCGGCGGGCCTTTCTCCGCGGCGGGGCTATTTTTGGGTAGGCTACAGAACGCCGCTCTGGTCCACGGGACCGCGGCTGTAAGAGACTGCAACGGGTACTGTCGCCATCTGGACTTCTTGGCCTCACGTCTTCACTGCGCCAAGGTGCAATTCTCCATATCATCCCTCCGCCCGTCCAGACAAGACCTCGTTCGGTGTGCACCACATGAAGAAGCACAATAAACTCTGTCGCACTGTTGCTTTTCTTATACATAATTATCGCCATTGCGTGCGCCGATCACTCTCCAACCTCTGATCTCCTTTCTTCTCAGCAATATGAATCAACAGCTTCGATTGCACGGGTCTTTTCATATATCTAGTGACAGACAATGCTACTTTGCTGGCGCTTGTCATGGCGCCAAGATGCCCATGCATAGAACCTCATCCATACTCCTCCTATACAGCTGACAAGTAGAGCAGCCATGATATTTTGTACTAAGGGCCCCGCCGCGGTGGTCTAGTGGCTAAGGTACTCGGCTGCTGACCCGCAGGTCGCGGGTTCGATTCCCGGCGGCGGCGGCTGCATTTCCGATGGAGGCGGAAATGCTGTAGGCCCGTGTGCTCAGATTTGGGCGCACGTTAAAGAACCCCAGGTGGTCGAAATTTCCGGAGCCCTCCACTACGGCGTCTCTCATAATCATATGGTGGTTTTGGGACGTTAAACCCCACAAATCAATCAATATTTAGTACTAAGGATAGCCGTCGTGGACAAAACTGCTTAACAAAGTGTATACAATGACGATTACACTCGTCGCCTAGGCGCGATATCCGACAAGGTCACACTTTTCTATAGCACATAACCGCACCATGAGCGCGTCTCGCCTCGGGAATCCGCGCGGGATACCTGATTCCCTCCCTACCGCCTGGCAATTAAAGTATCCCGACAACTCCCCATCAGACGACGTTATCTCTGTAGAGTTTTGCACAGACACAGAAAAAGGGACGTGTTCTCGTCTGAGGACCCTCCAGATGACGGCTCTGTATACGTGGATCGGAGTGAAGCCACGCAGTTTCACCTTGTTTGCACGATTGTTTTACGCAATTTGTTAAAATAAACCAATGGTACTGAATTAGAAAGAGGGCGCTGTTTTATTTAGATATAAAACAAAAACACCTATGCATGTGAACTGAGCAAATAAAAAAAATCCGGTAAGCTTGTTACCATTTTCTCAATTTTTCATGGCACCAAAATAGCTAATAAGCGAACATTGTGCATGGTATTATGTATTTCTTCCAGTGTAACAGCATAAATAAGTTTTTTGACATATCGGTGCCCAACTTTTGCGCAGTATATATGCGCTGCCCGGCTTTTTGGTATACAGTTTGGAAAACGTGTCTGTTGAGCATATAAGTGGGTTATGTAACACTCTTCATCGTCAGCCGAATCGACAATGTTCTTTCATAAGTGGTCTTTGATATTGGTGGCCAGTTTCTCTAATGACATGCTCAGCGTCAAGATCGGTCAAATCATTGCATTATACGAACAAATCTGGTGCAATGGCTTTTTTTTTTGTGAACTCCTTACGTGAGGCTGAAAGTATTAGCGAGGGAAACCAACTCATGTCAAGCAGCACTTGTGCATGCGAAAAGCTTAGTATTCCCAGATGCTCTTGGGTACAAAACTGCCTTTTCATAAGCTAACCCGGCTGCAGCAGCAAAATTTTTTCTGCATATTCCGAAGTCCGGACAGACTGCGCTTCACGGGAAGAGCAGTGCGACACAAGGGTATCTATAGCTGAAGGCTTTTCTTCGGCATCGGTTGCATGCCCTCGGTGGAATCATGGCCTGAATTGCATGGTACAGCAAGGGAGGAGACGAATCCCATACGCATCACGCAGCGCCCGGTCAAGACGACCGCTCAGCGGCGCCTTTCAAGGACGACGCCGAAGTCGCTTCGTGAGCGGGCGGAAATCGGCAGAACGAGACATTTCGCCGTTGTTCTTTTTCGTGCATCTTACGATCGATGCGTCCGTTTTCCGGATGCAAGTGTAGTGAGCACCGCGCGGTGCATAAGCCTCACTGACGTGTGCCCAGCGCATAAGCCGCTGGTCGCATGGCGAAGCTGTGGTTAAGCCGGTAGTGTTATGGATGAGGACATGCTCGATCGTGGCATTACTTCTGCTCGCTTCCGAGTGGAGCTGGTTTGACTTTCCTTGTCGCTTCCTCTCGCGCTCCTGGGCGACACCACCCCGAGAGTAGCGATGCTTTGCATATATATATATATATATATATATATATATATATATATATATATATATATATATATATATATATATATATATATATATATATAATGCCACTCCAAGCAAAGCTGCCGAGTGGTGAAGTGACATTAGTAACGCGGGTATTCTATAGAACTTTGTGTTTGCTCTGTCTTTGTGTTCGTGGCCCTTTCCATTAATCCAGGGTTGTGGTCCGCGTCATGTCCTCGATGGTATACCTGGCTTGCCGCAATTGACTCTCGCCCAATGGAGAGTTTTTCGCCTGAGCGTTGCTTGGCCGGTCGCGTCTGACTTGTCGGAAAGTCGCATGGCGAAGCCATCAAGAGGAGCCACGCTCACTCGGGCTTTTCCACTGAAGTGGGCCCCGCTAAATGGCCGCTCCATTTCGTACGCACGACAGACAGGGGCGGGGGTGACATTTGGAAAGGGAGCCGGGAGCATCGCAGGGGGGCTTCCGAAGACAATTGCTGTGCTAGCTGCAAGCAGAGTATGCCGTCGCAATTGTTCCGTACAGCACTTGCAGAGCCTGCGAATCAGTCTGAGCGTATGCAAGGGAGCTTGAAGGCACTGCAGTTTGCAGTTTCTCGAGTTTTCGTTAGCACGCCGGCAGCGTACACCGCTCAGGCTGTGCCTTCATTTTACTTGTGCGAAAGAATGCAGTCCCCGTCTGTACATTTGAAATATGAGTGGCTAAGCACGTTTGGGTTACCGCACCTCCGGTAAGCAGAGGCCACTTACCTGCACACTATGGGTGGCGCAAGGCTCACGTAATCACAAATGTCTAGGTCATACGAACAGTGGCTTCATGGTACTCAACGTTCCTAAGCGGCTCAGTCCACGATGGGGCTACGTATTATTTCGACCACCAGGGGCTCTTTATCGTACACGGATAAATGAACAGTGCCCGGACGTTTCGCCGCCATTGAGACGAACGCCATCGGCAATCGCCGCCATCTGCAATCGAACACGCATCTTTCGTCTCAGCAGCCGAGCATTTTTTAAATAAAAACTAACGTGTACACCAAAGCCATGTGTGCGCTGCATGCGTATTGTGTAAGCATTGCTTCAGAGCCTCAAAAAGTCCTTCTGGAGACAACAGCTATTGCTACACCTGAACATCCCGCTCGTCGCAACGGGAAACACGCCCAAGAGCCGCTTGCTGCAAAAACTGGCTGGAGGCTCGTTTCCGCAAGTGCAATGCACGAAACTGTCGCAAGCTGGATGGTGCCGCGTCGCGTGGCCTCCGTCGGGCCCGCCGACAGGGTGGGTATTGCGAAAACTCAGACCGGCGGCGTGCTCTTGAAGACGCGCTCCGAGCCGCATCACCTCGCCGTCGATGGATGCGCGCGAGCGGGCGCTGACAGCTCTCCGAGCACCATTTTTATGCAGCTCCGGGGACGAGGGACAGGCGCCCAGTGCGGGAGATAACGTGCCACCCCGATGAGGTGAGCGCTCTGCGATCCCTATCGGCGTTCGTGTTTGTTTCCCCGACGCTTCCCGCCCCCCAACTATACCGACACGCTGTTTTGCCGCTCGAAAGGTTTATCACGTCACCTCGCTCCACAATCCGGTTCGCACGTCAGTCGGAGGGCCGTCACCCGGCGAGCCGTCAACGCTTGCCATTCCCGCCCTCCCCCTTACATTCGTTCTGCTCGAGGAAGTGTTTTCCCACTCTCTAAAGACATATCTGAGAGTAACTTCAGTTCGTTGCAAGTCACCACCACCCTGCAAAAGCAAGTAACAGTCAGGAACGTGAGCATTTATTGAATCGCAGGTTACTGTTGCAGCATTCGATGTAGAAGAAAAAAGGATAAGGCTGAGTGAAAGGCAGGAAGGTTAACCAGTAGAGAATTTCCAGTTTGCTACCCTGCACTGGGGAAGGAGAAAGGGGATAGCAAGGCGAGGGAAGAAAAAAAAGGAATGAACGTTCGACGTAATTTTGACGTCAATACAGGGACCAAACTCAGCAAACATTTCATTTGATTGCGTTGGTATTGGCAATTCGCCATCGCTATAGTATATCCAACATCAGTATTAACAGACATCTCCTCTCACGCGCAGTCACAGAGCTAAAGCTTTGTGAATGCCTATCGGGCTAACAGGTGCATGTCAGTATACGAATGAAAAAAGCTTAGTGAATACGAGTATCGCACCAATGCTGCATAGCTGGTGCGATACTGGCTTTCATAATTATACTTCCGATATATGTGAAATCATTCCAACATTAAACCCTAAGGATTTTGCTCTATCAGACAAATTGTGATCGCTTCTACAAACTTCTTATCTAAACAATGACACGTATAAAACTAGATAGAAAGGCATGTTCGCGCTCTTTTTCCGACCACTTCCCTGAAACAATGATTTCGTTTATTTAACAATTTTCAATATTTAAACACTCAGTGTATTGCTTCCGAGAATGCATTTAGAGAACTTTTTTTTTCGTTTTTCTTCAATTACATGGTAAGCTTTCGAACAAAGCGTGCAGTCTTGCACATTATGGGGAAATGTGTGCCTGTCAGTCTCCCCCCCCACCCTTTTTTCTTTTCCCTCTCTTCCCTCTTTCTCATCTTTCTTGTCCCCTTCCCTAATCACCCAGTGTAAGGTAGCCAACCGGATGTCTTTTGGTTAACCTCCCTGCCCTCTCTCCTTTGTTGCGTCCTCCTGCTTTTTTTTTTTAAATCGGTGTCTGTGTTCACCCTTGAATGTGCACGGTGGATCAGCGACTGCGGGGCTCGGCTGCTGACCGGAAGGTCGCGGGTTCAATACCGGTGGTCCCGTTTCTATGGAGGCTACATAGTAGAGGCTCATGTACTGTGCTATTATGCCAGCGCACGTTAAAGAACACCAGATGGCAGAAATTTCCGGAGCCCTCCACCGCTGCGTCTCTCATAATCGTATCGTGGTTTCGGTACGTAAAACCCCAGATATTAATGCATTATCGCCTCTTACTAACTGTGCAACGACGTTGTGTGAATGTACAACAACGCGATGGAGGCAGCTTGCAACTGCTTGTTTAACTCTTGCTGTTTACCCCTTTTTTCGTTTTGCAGAAGCTGGGGACATGATCAGTTGAACAAGGACCCTGCTCCAGCGGACCATGCGTCACTTCTTTTTGAGAGTCCTCACCTTCGTCAGCCTGCTCTACCTGGCAGTGTCGCAAAGTAAGTCAGGCGCACGCTCATGCGTTTCTTACGATTTGCTTCATGCGAACACCATCACTCTGGACTCGACAGCACATAACCATGTTGGGCCATCTTGTCGACTCCTCTGGCGTACGCCCTGATCCTGACAAAGTTCGAGCTGTGCAAAGCTTCCCCGTCCCGACCAGCACTAATGAAGACTGCAACTTTTTAGGTTTATGTTCTTACTTCCGACGTTTTGTAAACAATTTTGCGGACGTGGCCCGACCTCTTACGGACTTGCTGAAGAGGGATGGAGCGCTGTGTGTTTGATGCATGGGTGTGTGCGTGTGTGAGTGATCGTGTTGTGTTTTCGCGCTCGAATTAACTTTTAGAAGGATGTCCCATTCTCTTGGGGCACTGCGCATGCTTCGGCGTTCTCTAATCTCTTCGCGTTGCTCACAACACTACCTATTCTGGCCCATGTTACGTGATTTCGGACCGACTAAACCTAAAGCCATCTTATCTCACGTGAAGCGGTTTGACAACGGGTGGATGGTGATAAGCACACGTCTGATTCTGGCGCGAGTACGATGAAATCTAAATTAAACTTCGTGCGAATTTATATCTATATAGACCCGTCCCTTTTAATTACGCGTTGGCCATAGGTCGGGATTATCCAGTGGCAAAAGTCGTTACAATGTTTGTTTGACGCCACTGATTTTTAATGGCGTGGTAATATGCCCGCATACATGGCGTAAAAGCGAAACTATATTCTTAATAATTTATGTTGTTCTATTTTAATTATAACTGAATTATATTTGATTTATGTCTCATAAAAAGCAAAATAATTATCGCCAGACAATTCTTGACCACATTCTTCTTTATGTTTGTGACATTAAACATTTTAACACCATGGTCGCATCATTCTTCCAATAATGGTGAACGCAAGCCTGCACAACATAACTAGTCAAAGTAAGGAATAATTTGAATAAGACAAGATGATTAACAGAATTTTTTTCACTCTTTATACGGACGATGTGATTACATGTGTTATGCATATTCACTTGCTTTTATTTAGAGTTATAACAGTTGAATCTCGTTATAACGAACACTTATAGAACGAATTATTGGTTATATTGAACTGACTGGGCCGCGTATTTTCATTGTTATATTTATTATCTTTATAACGAAATAAAAGAAACGCGAACGCCAACAGGATATCGGCTATAAAGAAGAAATAGTTATTTGCAGGAAGTTCAAAACTCAAATGGTCTCATAAAAACTAAAATATTTATATAAAGACAATTTATGGCCACATTCTTGTTTGTGACATTAAACATTTTGTTAAGAAAGGTGTCACATCCTTCTTCCAATAAATGCGAACGCACGCCTGTCTTGTCAAATGAACTTTGTTGTGTTGTAATTTCACCTTCTCATGTTTCGGTGAGACTCGCGACGGTGGCCTGGTGGCTATGATGCTCGACCGAAAGGTCGCGGGAGCGAATACCGCATTTTGGATGTGGGCGAAAATTCTTGAGCTAGGCCCGTGTACTTGGATAAAGGCGCACGTCAAAGAACCCCAGGTGGTCGAAATTCGGAGGAACATCTGCTACGGCATTCCTCATGATCACATCGGGGTTTTAGCATGCTAAACCAGATCAATTATTATTATTATTGTTGTTGTTGTATGTTTGTTTAGTTTGTTTAGTTTTATTGTCACAATGAGACAGATAAGCATTGCGTCGTTTATAACAGATTTGAAGCCAAAAATAATTCGTTTTTGTATCTATTATTTTCGTGTGAGCCTGATTGCCTTTTTGATAGTGCCAATTTCTGTCTATACTGTTACAACGTATATCACATATAACTAACTAAGACCCGTCTGTATTTGTTCAGTCCTCGATCAACCCCGCAAGCTGTCGCCAGTGCGGCTTTCTGCCTAACACGTCTGGAGAACCGGGCATTCAGGCGATTACAATTGTGGTGTGGTGCGAACACGGGTATGGTATTACGTAAAGCAGCCCCCCCCCCACCCCTGTCCACGCCCACCAATTCTTCTATGCAATGACGTTATTTTTAAAATTTTTCTCCGACTAGAAGTTATCTCATTGATCTGTAGTATTTTTTTTTCGAGTGTCCAAGACACATTACTCAAGCGTCCTGCAGGTGGTTAATATTGTTATAGAGAAGAAAGTATCTCAGGTACCTACTCAGCCCGTGAAAATATCATCGTGCATTTTGATGCCAAACTAAAACTTTGTGAGGCTCTCCCGAAGTTGTGAGGAGTGATCCCGAGACCATGCTCAAGGTATAAACGCAACTACTTTTCCTTCTCTTTCTTATCCCTTTCTTTTCTTTTTATTTCTTATTACTTTTTGCGCGTGCTCTAAATTCAATATATATGGGCTGAGGCGCTGCGACAAAAAATTAATGGCAAGTTTATTTTTTCTAACTAGAAATGTTTGAAAAGAAAAAGAAATGTGACCTAACTATTTAAAATAGCACCGTTGTATTCACCCTGGTTGTGAACATTCAATTTCGCCGCGCCTGCTCAAGAAGAGGCACAACAGATATTATCTTACGGACAATTTCCCGAAATACTACCTGCAGCTCTGGTTCCCGACATGTGTTGGTGCACGCGTTGTTCATTTATTTGTTCCTCCCCGTCGTTTCCGCAATTTCGTGGCATCAGCACATCGGAGCTTGACGTGTCGGCAGCGCGCCTCAAAGACGAAAATGGATTAAAACGGCTCCTTATCCTTACTTGGCGTTTATATTTGGCAAGTGGAGGGACCCGTAAAGAGAGTCATCAACCGTCATCTTTTTTTCTTTTTCGTGGCTTAGTGTCTAGACCGCGCCCTGTTGTTTCAGAAGGCAATGCGTGTATATACGTGGCGTTATAGAACACCACAGTCTTCGCGCATGCGCGTATGTGCTGGAATTCACATAACGGTGGCAGGGTGGGGGGGGGGGGGGCGAATAGGCGAGGAAACGGCAAGTAGACGCTGCCGCGCGCCGGGTAATCCCGGAAAAGGGCTTTGTGCTGCAGCCCGGTGCCGCCACGGGGGCCAAAATTAACCGACCTCTCGACTCGTGCCGTCAAATGGTCGCGCCTGTGGACTGACAACGGGGACTCCCATTGGAGCCGCGGCGTAAATCCCGGTGGGTGCAGTAAAAGGACCCCGCGGCCACTTTCGCGTGCGCGCGTCTTCGCCATCGACGAGCGGCGAATTACCGCCGCAGATCACGCCTGCCGCAGCTCTGATTCATGGAGACACGCGCCCTGCGGTGTCGCCAGGGCCACGCATGCAAGAGGCGATCGTAACTCTTCCGGCGGCTGTCATGTCGAGACTGCGGTCGGGGCACGATCCTCCTGCCGACCGAGCGCCGTTCTGGTGCGAAGGAAGATGCTAGTCTTGAATCCACCGCCGAGCGATTTCTGATTCCGTGCGAAACTGGCGCGGGGGCGACGAGAAGACGTGGAAGCGTCTCGCCCCGAGTGCTGGTGCGCGTACATTCATCCGTGAATGAATCAGACACAATAAGAACTGACAGTATCAAGTTGAACTTTTTGGCGGAAATATTTCAACCTTCTAAGCGCGCTTCAAAATGTCACGATGAGTCAATTCATCTTCACAAAAGGCGACTGACTGGGTCGAATACACATACCTGGTACACATACCATTTGTGGTAAAATTGAGATCGTACTACGCAAGCAGGGCGCGTATTTATACAACAGGCTGTGACGTATTGTTAACGAAATTTCGACCCGCCCTGATGATTACTGTTAGCAATGACTACACGGCTGATGTCAAAAAGCTGTTTATGAATGACACGTTTGTGAGTATTCTATAAATGCTGAATTCACAAAGATTTACGTTCATGAGATTTTTTTTTTGCCACTGCTTTGGTCGCCTTCTTCAATAATACACCCTGCATCATGATTGGTAGAGATGTTCATTTTCCTGCGCCATACGTTTTTTTTTTTTTATTAATACGCCCAAGCTATAACACTTTCTAAGATCAGATGGCACCCAAGTGTGGTGTTCGACATACCAACTGAGGCAGCCTGTCCATCGGAAACAACACTTACGAAAAAAAGCCTTTGTGTCTTAGTCCTTAAGCTCTTATACGTCAATTTGAATATATACACATCTCGAACTTCTTTTTTCTTTCGCACTGTTGGTTTGCTGAGCTCGTAACGAACAATTTATTTTGTAGCGCTCTCTGCATTTTACATCATCACTAACTCAATGCAGTATATAAAGCACTTCAAGTGGTCCTGCACGCTCGCTCGCCCTGAAAGCAGGAGCCTTCTGGACAATATGTGCAAAAATGGCGTTTCCCCACGAATGCGCATACAACAAGTATCTTTCCCACAATGATCGCAGATATTGCACCGGGAAGTCTTTCGCACGCTTCTCACTTTTCTGTGAGTAATTTGATTAAAATACGAATGGTTATTTATATACTACATGCAAAGAGACGGGATCAAACGCCGGCCAAGTCTGCCAGGCCACATCCCCTTTACAAGCAAAATCGCTACCACCACCATCTGGATGTTTGAGGCAACGAGTGGATGAACCCAGGCTTCAACCAAGTTTTCGCTCTAAGTTCTCGCCAAGCATTTTCGCTTTAGGTCAGCGGGTAACAATGCAAAGTTGGTAATTATAATGCGCCGCGCTCTGGTTACGCCCCGAACGAACGCAATGTTTCCTGGAAGCGCAGTGTCTTAAAACGTCTCGGTCACTCGCCAAATGGGTCGCGCTTGCCAATGAATCACCACGACTGAGAGCAGGCGTGAATTGACGTTATATTCACAGGACTCCAGGTGTGAATTGCACATTGCTCCATCCTTTTATTTCTAAATAATTGATATGTGGGGTCTAACGTTACAAAACCACCATATGATTATGAGAGATGCCGTAGTGGAGGGCTCCGGAAATCTCCACCACCTGGGGTTCTTTGACGTGCACCCAAATCTGAGCGCACGGGCCTACAGCATTTCCGCCTCCATCGGAAATGCAGCCGCCGCAGCCGGGATTCGATCCCGCGACCTGCAGGTCAGCAGCCGAGTACCTTAGCTACTAGATTACCATGGCAGGGCCCATTCATTTCAAAGTTCACTGCTGCGCTGCACTTTCGAAAGAAACGCAGTCTTCATTTGATCACCATGGCCCGTTATCGACAGAATATTTCACGCTCCATAGAAGTGTTAGTTTAAACACAGTTATTGCGTCATAACTTTCGCAAGTGCTGGTGCGAGCCAATTGTGATACTCACCTTATTGTTAGCGGGGTCGGCCGGCCACTTTCAAACAGCTATTACGAAGAAAAATAGTTATGCGAACTAATCTTCCGAAGCTCAATGAACTCGGCCTGGCTTAACGACTATGCTACGACACAATCGATGCAGCGCAAGCACCGGACTAAACGACTCGATCGGTTCATTTACACTTCGGCAATCTCCCGTTATTCTTGAGCTTATCATACTCGAGCTGTTATCAATGGAATATCGTTAAACGGCCCTTTCTTTCTCGTGCAATGACAGAAAGCACCTTCCCCGCCCTTCCATCCTTTATATTTTTTTTTCTCTGTTGTAATAAAAAATGCAACTGCCTCGCTTCATCGCCGAATACTTTAGCATATTTAGCGATTCGGGGAACCGATACCATCGGGTTGCGCGAACGACGCCATTTCAGGAACTATAGTTGATCGTCCCGATGCGCCCTATAGTATTTTTTTTTTCTCTCCGACGTGTTCGCGCCTTTCATTACTCGCTTCGCCAAAGGTCGCGCCAGTATTTCTTTTTCTCGTGTATTCTTCGGTGTCATCGCGAATTCAGCGCTCCACCCGAAAACCTCGCCGACAGATCACGACAGCGGGTCTCCCCGACCGCAGGATGCAACTCGGAATACATGCATTTCGAATAGACGCGCGCGCTTCCTGCCTCGACGCGACACGCCCCGTGTTTGGCCCCGCGTCGCGAGGAGATTTACATTACGCAACTCTGAGGTGGACTCAACGAATTACAGCCGCGGCCCAGGCTGTCAAGCTGGCGCTGGGCGGTAAAGGTGCGCGCGCTGCTGATGTGTGGACTCAGCGAGGTGGAACAAGTGGCGATGGGCGCGGCGGGGCTTCGGGCGGGAAGAGAGTGAGCAGATTGCAGCGCTTACGCGGAGCTCGCCCCGCTGGAGTCGGCCTGCTATTTTTACAATTTGCCCCTTTTCGTTGCGCAGAAAGGGCTGCAGCACAGGTTAGGAAAATGAATAGAGCCGAAGAAAGGTTCGTTACGTTGCCAGGCGCCGCTCAGGCTGAGTCCCTGGAAGCGGAGGCTATACCAGATACAAAATGAGACAATCAGAGTCGTTATATTTGACAGCCACTGTTAGGTGTAAACATGCCAACCTTATAACTCTTTAGGATAATGGTCGGCGCCGCGCGATAATATACATCGATCTTGCATAAGCAATGTATCTTGGTGATTTTGGTAGTGTCCAGCATCCGCTCGTTCACGCTCACAAATTTAAAAGTAATATTTGACAGCCACTGTTAGGTGTAAACATTCCAACCTTTTAACTAATTAGGATAATGGTCAGCGCCGCGCGATAATATACATCGATCTTGCATAAGCAATGTATCTTGGTGATTTTGGTAGTGTCCAGCATCCGCTCGTTCACGCTCACAAATTTAAAAGTTATATTTGACAGCCACTGTTAGGTGTGAACATTCCAACCTTTTAACTAATTAGGATAATGGTCAGCGCCGCGCGATAATATACATCGATCTTGCATAAGCAATGTATCTTGGTGATTTTGGTAGTGTCCAGCATCCGCTCGTTCACGCTCACAAATTTAAAAGTTATATTTGACAGCCACTGTTAGGTGTAAACATTCCAACCTTTTAACTAATTAGGATAATGGTCAGCGCCGCGCGATAATATACATCGATCTTGCATAAGCAATGTATCTTGGTGATTTTGGTAGTGTCCAGCATCCGCTCGTTCACGCTCACAAATTTAAAAGTTATATTTGACAGCCACTGTTAGGTGTAAACATTCCAACCTTTTAACTAATTAGGATAATGGTCAGCGCCGCGTGATAATATACATCGATCTTGCATAAGCAATGTATCTTGGTGATTTTGGTAGTGTCCAGCATCCGCTCGTTCACGCTCACAAATTTAAAAGTTATATTTGACAGCCACTGTTAGGTGTAAACATTCCAACCTTATAACTCTTTAGGATAATGGTCGGCGCCGCGCGATAATATACATCGATCTTGCATAAGCAATGTATCTTGGTGATTTTGGTAGTGTCCAGCATCCGCTCGTTCACGCTCACAAATTTAAAAGTTATATTTGACAGCCACTGTTAGGTGTAAACATTCCAACCTTTTAACTAATTAGGATAATGGTCAGCGCCGCGTGATAATATACATCGATCTTGCATAAGCAATGTATCTTGGTGATTTTGGTAGTGTCCAGCATCCGCTCGTTCACGCTCACAAATTTAAAAGTTATATTTGACAGCCACTGTTAGGTGTAAACATTCCAACCTTATAACTCTTTAGGATAATGGTCGGCGCCGCGCGATAATATACATCGATCTTGCATAAGCAATGTATCTTGGTGATTTTGGTAGTGTCCAGCATCCGCTCATTCACGCTCACAAATTTTAAAAAATGCTTTCTTTTTCACAGACTTCGCGACGCTTAACGCAGGTTTTTTTTTTACGGGACAGCTTCAGCTTCCTCGCTCGCATTTCGCTTTTCTTTAAAATAAATTTGGCCATGAGCACACTGAACACAGACTATAGCTGAGGGCACATGTGGTGCCAGCAAACCTATACCTTCCATTAAGCCACTGTGGAAGGGTAACCCGAATTGTGTGTGTGTTCCAACGGCGTTCAGGCTGAAACTTCGCCCTGTAGCACTTCATAGGAGCATTGTGTGCCCATCAAACGTCACGCACACGAAGACTTCGCCCAGAAAGTGCATCCCCTCATTTCGCCCTTAATACTGCCGGAGCGTTCGCCGTCGCACATGCCGTCTATATTAAACAAGAAAAACAAACAACTAAAGGTAAAAATAATTACACTCTATTCATTTAATGAATTGTAGGTATAAGAAACAGAAAAAAAGCTGAAATGATGTCTTTCGCCCGGAATTCCATCGTGTTTATATTAAGATTTGAGACAGTACAGTTTGCTTGTTGAGACACCTTCGAATAAGTTTTGTCGGCAGTCTGCAGCTTGAAAAAAATACGTTAAAAACAAAGAGAGAATAAGTTTGCCTTTCACTGAGTATGCCTCGCCATGCTGGTAACTCTGGCAACGAAACAGCGGATGAATACAAAAGAATCGGTCAACGGAAGTCAAAGCACCGATATACCTGCCGTTTTCAAGGAAGAAACTGATGCCACTTTCGGCCACCTCCGCAGACACATAAACAGAGCGTTGTGCAAAGGTGTGCAAGTCGTGTGTCATCCCAGTTCATGCCGATAATACCATTGTGATCGATATTGGCCCAAATAAAAGACATCTGACGGGAGTCCCTCTGTACCCATTTCGTCGGCTAAATCTAATCAAATTGATCAAGCAATGCAGTACGCAGTACCAATGATTTAAAAGGGTATACTGTCTGTGCTCGTTTTTGCATAGTTTACGAAGATGAGGTTAAATGGTAAATTCGCAGAAAGGGCACTCTTCTGCATTCTTTTTTTATTTCCTCCTGGGAATTTAAACTTGCGCCACTTGTCCTCAGCAGTCCTTTAGTTATTATTCACACGATGCAAGACCTGTGATGCGGAACATTTCAATTAACAATGTGCAGGAATTTCCAAGATAATTTCGTGTTATACCTGTGTCACACGGGCGCGCAAAAAGTCTTTTAAGTAAGCGGTCTTTTACGAAGTTGAAAGACTTTTAACAAAGAGGTGTTTGCGGCGCAGACACACGGCAGCAACGATCTCCTTTTAGTGTTTTCGTTCCAAGACGCTAGCGAAAACGTGGCGCTAGCAGTTAAAAGAGAAGCAATGAAAATTAAACGATGTATCACGATGTACAAATTAAAGACTCGTTGCACTGCTCGTTTCTTCAAATAAATTTGAGAATAAGAGATGAAGAAACACTTGTGCAAAATGGCGCGGCACGAGACCGAGCGTCACCACGTGATATTGCCGACGCGTTGTAGCTGCTTACGAGAGTATAAAAGGAAATAACCATTAAAAGAGTTCAATACACCTTCTGCAGGATATGAAATTTGTTTTTACAAATAGTTTTGGTGACAGAAAAATAAGCATTTTCTCTTAAGCAGAAAAATAAGCAGAAAAATAAGCAATTCGCTCTTTTTTTCCCACCACTCGAAAATTGCTGGCGCCCACTGGTTTCGAGGCTACTCATTCGGAGCCGTAAAAGAGATCGACGAACGCCGTTTACGAAAAAGACCGCTTCTGAAAATGAGTTCACTCTGTGCCGTGTGTCTGCTGTCAGGAACTCCTTTTCGAAAAAGACCGCTTACTTAAAAGACTTTTAAGTGCCCGTGTGACAGGGGTATTAGACAACTTCTTAAAAAAGCCTGCGTGTAAAGCAGATTGTTTTCACCGTAAGGCAGAGTTCAGAGCAAAAAAAAAAAAAAAGCAATCACGCCTTCTGTCTTCACATTTATAAAACGCACAGATCGGCGGACGCTTACTGGTGCGCTTCTTAGCCCTAATTCACACAAATACTAGCTCCATGTGCACCTGTTCTCAAACGCGCCCTTGCGCTACAATTGTTCTCAGGCTCAGGTGGTAAGCAAATTGGGATACTGTGAACGTATATAGTTGACCATGCTACTTACGAGCGAAAAGCTGTCTGTTTTCGATTCCTGTTAGTGAAAAATGTTACCAACAGCAGATGTCATGTAGCCGTCTAACAACGAAGACCGCTATAGAGACGCTTAACAGGCCCATTCATGCTAACTCCACTTGCAGCGAACTAAAACCAAGAATGAAATTTAAAACAGTGAAGTATATGGCAAATTTTGTACGAAGGAATACAAATGCAGTCAGAGGCCCTGTCTCACAATCACAATTATTTACTGGTCAAGTATAAAAGGCGTTATCAGCTAAAAAAAAAGGACCAGTGGTCAAAGCACGCTGTGCTTCTCTAAATCGCGAAAAGAAACATAAAGCACAAGACAGCGGACTATTGTGGAAGTAATTACCTAAATTGTGCCTTCGAATGAACAGCAAAGGAAATAAAAGCAACAAAAGAAGCTGGTAATGGGACGACATAGGCGCAGAAGGGGCAAAAGTCACAATTTCGCCGCAAGGGCGAATTAATCAATGCAATATCGAGAAATGGTGTAATTATAGGACAAGCAGCTACCTACTTGAAACGTGCCGCTCAAGAACAAAGAAGGACGCTCGATAAGAACGCGCAGGTATATACACAGGACTAGCGTGAACTGTCACAGCGGTTGCGTCCTTGTGTTTGAGCAAGGCACTGCAAGGGCCATTGTCAGACATGTGAAAGAGACGCGGTGCCCGGAGGCGCTTTGTCCCGGAGTCTCGCGTAACTGCGGCGCGGGGAAAGAACCCTTTTGCGTCTCATGCCACGTGGTGGCGTCTGACCCAAGGTGTTTCCGACATTCTCTCTCTTGTTCCAGATGACGAGTGGGCACTAAAAGGGGCCACTTTTTTGGATTCAACGAAAATCTGCACATAGTGTTCATGTAATGGATGTAACTATAATAAACAAAGCACCATGTCTTGGAATAACCGGTGCGTCTATTTTCCCCACAGCTATTCAGAATCATCCACTTTACTCAAGAGATCTGTCGCCCCGCCGCGGTGGTCTAGTGGCTAAGGTACTCGGCTGCTGACCCGCCGGTCGTGGGTTCAAATCCCGGCTGCGGCGGCTGCATTTCCGATGGAGGCGGAAATGTTGTAGGCCCGTGTATTCAGATTTGGGTGCACGTTAAAGAACCCCAGGTGGTCGAAATTTCCGGAGCCCTCCACTACGGCGTCTCTCATAATCATATGGTGGTTTTGGGACGTTAAACCCCACATATCAATTATCAATCGAAGGGATCTGTCAGCAACGTATTCTTGATCTGCATTTTCTAATTCAGTCCCGGTACTTTCTTAATCCTACCCATTCAGGAAGGACCCGGGACTGCGCTTCTTGTATCATGGCATCCATTCTGATAATGTAATAAATCATCTGTTATATACACACTACAAAACCTATACGCACGTCTAAATAATATCACGAGCCAGCTACACAGATCTCTTGTCCAGTCCATACAACTGCGCTCTTTTCTACTCTCTTGGAGTCTTTAGTCCATTGTTTAGAGTTGAGGGTTCTGCTAGGCGCAGTCATTGCGCTGATAACATCTAAGTCTTAACTCAAGATTTAATCTGTTTACTCTGCCTTTAATTTTTCTTGCACCTTGTTACTTTAAACATTGATTGATTGATTGATTGATTGATTGATTGATTGATTGATTGATTGATTGATTGATTGTGTAGGTCCACCGGTCCTCAAAAAGGACGATGAAAGGACACTGTACGAGGTAGTGGCCGGTGACACGGTGCGGCTCCGGTGCGCCGTCTCAGGACAACCACGCCCTTACTTGGTCTGGTATCACGAAGAGAGTGAACTGACGACGGCGCCACCACGTGAGAACGTCCGCATGTCACGTTACGCGCTCACGATCCAGAACGCGCAGCCGCGCGATGGCGGCCGCTACTTCTGCAAGGCGTACAACGACCTGGGCGAAGCCTGGAAGAACTTCACTGTGCGAGTGGGTGAGTGCTTTTCACGCTTCGTGGTGATTCGATGAGGGACGAGCTAAAGAAAAGCATATAATCTACCCAGTAGACGGAACGAGCGCTCACCGAGGAAGACGAGCCTGGCAAGGAAGGGAACCAAAGAGTCAGATGGAGAGGAGGAAGCGAGTACACGCGTGCAGCCATGTATGAGAAGTCATGATCGTGTCACATAATGGGACTATCAATAACGCGTAATAATGATTTGTGTGTGCAACACGACGCCATGGGCGCGAATGAAAGATCAAGGAACCACGTGTGTCCATGCTCAGTACGTTGTTATGCACTGCCCATTTTCATCATCATCATCATCATCATCATCATCATCATCATCATCATCATCATCCTGACTACGTCCACTGCAGGACAAAGGCCTCTCCCATGTTCCGCCAGTTAACCCGGTCCTGTGCTTGCTGCTGCCAATTTATACCCGCAAACTTCTTAATCTCATCTGCCCACCTAACCTTCTGTCTCCCCCTAACCCGCTTCCCTTCTCTGGGAATCCAGTTAGTTACCCTTATTGACCAGCGCTTATCCTGTCTACGCGCTACATGCCCGGCCCATGTTCACTTCATCTTCTTTACTTCAACTAGGATATCCTTAACCCTCGTTTGTCCCCTAATCCACTCTGCTTTTTTCTTGTCTCTTGCCCATTTTAATAGGCAATTATTCTCCGAGCGCTCAACCCATGTACAGTTGGATCGCGACTCAACTTTGGTTTTAAATCTAAGTAATCAGCCTGCATCAGCTTTGGACAATAAATGGCAACACTATACTTGTGCTGCAGTTTCACCGAGCAAGTTTAGCGGGACACGAGAAGCGGCTCACTGCCTCGAAAAGCTGAAGAGAAAGCAGTGGTTTATGCACTCCATAAATAGAGCCCTTCTAGCCTGCCCACTCCCCACATGGCCAGGCACAGCGCGCGTGCCTAGGCGCCGCCATCACTGCGTCAGCGATGACGCGCCTTTGACGGCGCCCGTTTGCGCTGCCCCGCCGCGCAGTGCTTCTGCATCGCGGTTCCTGCATCGGCCAGGCTATTTCGGGTCTGGGCTCGTGCCGTGTGCGCTGCGGCAGCCGTTTCAAAACTCAATGTTGCGCCGGGCTCGAACTACGCCATGTTTATTGCCCGGTAGCGCAGGTTTTTGCAGTAAATAGTGCTGGACCGTACGAAGCGCCACAGGTTGGGCGACCGACCGGGAGGTCCTGGTCTGTGGGTCCGGGTGCACGAGGAATGGGGAAAGGCGTGCGCATGCTGACCAAACTACAAAAAGTGCGTTCATAGCACAATGTAACATGAATATTCGCTAAGAAAGGTGACCACGTAAGCCGCTGATTCCTCACCACGTGTCCGTCTGCTTTGACTGGGTATCATGCCAATCACTCAATCTTTCACATAACGCCAAGAAATCAGTTCAAGGTCATCCGATGTATTTACAAGTCCCACGTTCACCTCGCCTTTCTTTCTTTCTTTTTCTCTTTCTTTCTTTATTTTTTCTTTCTTTCATTCTTTATTTATTTATTTATTAGAATACCCTCAGGGCCCATAGGGCATTACAGAGGGGGTGGGTACAACATTTATAACACACAAGAAAAAAGAGACAAAATAAAGAAACAAGTGTCAGATGCGCAAATCAGGAAGGCAACATAAGTCAACTAAAAATGTATAAGTGAGAATTCAAGCACATACAAGACAAAGATAGATAATGGAAACTGCGTATAGTTACAAGCATTGCTGAGAAATTGCAGTCTTGAATAACAAAGGGTCTGTTATTGTTACAACGGAAGAGGGAAGGTGGTTCCAATCGGCGGCTGTTTTCGGTAAGAAGGCTGCTGAAAAGAATTTGGTGCGGCAAAACGGAATGGCAACCTTATGCTGGTGATCAATGCGCGATGAGTGGTATGACCTTTCTTTCTTTCTTTGTCTATACGCCCAATTTTTGTTTTATTTTTGAAGACAGACCGCCGCCACATGCTGTAATAGAGATTAAAATCTGAAATATGGTATACGCTTACGCACCTTTATGACAGTGATCACAGATTGAAAAGATGAACTATGAAATGTCTAATACATATTTTTCTACTTACAAATTTTGCGACCTGTTCCATACTCTATACATTTCTTTTCCAATTATGGGTGTTTTTTATACATTTGGAGGTAAAATATTTGTGGATAGTTAAGACAGATCCTTATTGATTCTGGTCGAGGAACTGTATTGTCGCTGTGAACATAATTCCCAAATTAAATATTTTATGCTTATCTATTGGGGATCACACTTGACTTTTAATTACATGGCATGAAGTGTTCAAAGAAAAGTTCACTTCTTTTTTTTTTCTTCTATAGATTACATCACTCTTCGTTGATTTGTTCAGAATTAATGCTGACATACATGCTTTTTCACTCGCGTTGATGGCGCATTAAAACTCGCAGAAAAGTGACAGCGCCGCAATACGTTTAGAACTTTTGGCGACTGCTAGCTTGCGCTTATTGAGACAACTGAGTCGGTGTGTACCCCAGTGTGGCTGCCCCATGTGACGGTGTGCTGACAGGGTCCGGCACTCATGCCACTTGTCGCTAGTGGGCTGTTTTTTTTTTGTTTTTTTTTTTTTTGTAAGGAAGTACGTGCGTGGATGCCCGACTTGAATATTTTAGAAAAGTGATAGCGGCGACGGAGGTAGCTGTAGATGTACTTGTCGGATATTATTGCAATGAACGAATCCTCTTATGCATGTGTTGGTTTCGAGTGAGGGAAATCCATCCTTCTGTGGATTATACGTTCTAGGTTAAATGCATATAATATTGATAAGTAAGCATAATGCCTTGCTTTCACTACGCTCGTTAGCATGTAGAATACTGAAGGGCCTACAAAATAGGCACAGTCCAAGATGCTTTCGGCGCAGTTGGCTAAGGCAGGATTTTTTTAAAGAACGCTGGAATTGCAAATTATCTGGAAGGATCAAACAGCTAGATGAAATACACTGCCAGATTTGTACTAATTTACTATTTAAGCTTAATTTTCATATATCATGCTCTGCCATCTCATTTAGGGCATATATTTTACAAAACGTTCTCAAAGAAGCGTTCATTAAATTTTTAAAACGGGCTCTCAGCAGGTGGTAATAACAGACTATATGAATTTCCATGGGCATCCTTTTCAGAACCTGTCGACATTCTGCTTCAGTAATGTGTGGTGATGATTTCTTTCCCTCCACTCCCACGGAGCAAGTTAAATTCCATGATGCTCTTCAATCAAGATTTAAAAGTTCTCGGTGCATGCCTTCTATCTGTAGAAATCTCTGGTTGATTGATTGATTGATTGATTGATTGAAACTGTAGTACAATATCGACACCGGCAAATCACCACCAGCGTTTTACTGTAACACCAATCCTCAGCACCAACTGGAAATTTGCTTTTCTTTCAGAAGTCCCTTCTGGAGACCAAGCAAAGGTTCTGGAGAACATTCTTCACTCACGAAATGCAAGCACGGTCACTGCGCCGTCTTTGGACGAAACAAGAGAAATCACGGAAAAGCTAGGTTGGTATTCTAAAGTTGATTTCAAGGTGTGCTTCTTATGGGGACCGCTGTTCCCTACAGAATCTTGCATAACATTTGGCCAAGCTATGAAATGCACAAGATAATTTTCAAAAGTACTAAGCGTTTACGTCCAATAATTTCACAGTGGCCAACCCGTGGTAAACAATTCCCGATTTGCCCCAAATTATAACTGTTCTTTAACGCGTACCTAAATGCCGCTGCATAAGCTCACGCATTTAGATGCCAATTTAAAAGCGGCCTTCGCAGTAGAAAACGCGAACCGGTGACTTCGGGTGCAGCAAAGAGCCGCCTCTGAGGGACGTGTATAATAGTAAGGCTCGAGTAAGCACATTAGGGCGTTTCGTTACTTCGCCAAGTGAAAAAAAAAAGCAGCACATCCACGGAGTGAATGGCTGATAGTGGGGTGAAGCATCCGTCCGTCCATTCGTTCTTGCTTCCGTCCATCCATGCGTGCGTCTGTGTGGCCGCCCGTGCGTCCATCCGCCCGTCCGTGTGTGCGTTCGCACGTCCATGCATCCGCTCCTGCGTCCGTCCATGCATCCACCCGTCCGTGCAGCCATTCGTGCGTCCGTCCATGCATCTGTCTGTGTGTCCGTTCATCCACCTATTCAACACTCCGAGTACGACCATCTCGCATCTTTTCATCATATATTCCTCATATAGAAGCACCGCCATCCAGCGGACATTCCAAGGACTGAACGGGAGGAGGCACACGCACACTTTCTTACGGCTTGCGCTTCGGGTCCACTTCCCACCTTTAACCACCTCGAGTTCGTGGTATATACTAGTTCACTGTATTCATGGCACTGAGGCCGAACGCTCGCTAAACCTTTCTAAAACCAAGGAGGTTACTCCCAGCGAGTATACCGTAGAAACCCTTTTTTGTCTTCTGTGCGTTGTCAGTGAACAGTGAAAAATTTGCAGCGTGCGCGTTTACTAAAAGCCGAATTCTCTTGTCTCTCATTTCCTTTTAGCAGTCATTGGCATGTACATTGAGCACTACATTTTATTGTTCAACAACGCACAGAAGAAATCTCTCACCGGCACCACCTTGGAGGTCAAAATGTAATACTTGTTACACACTACTAAGGCCACGAGGGACGAACAGGTGCTGCTGTAAGGAGCTTCGCCCCCCCCCCCCCAAAAAAAAAATAGTGGCGCCTTCACACCTTTTTTACCATTAGGGATAAACTACCAGTATCAAACTTTGCTATAATGTTGATCTTTCAATAAGCTTATACGTATCGGTGCAGACTGGCGAAGATATAATAATAATAATAATAATAATAATAATAATAATAATAATAATAATAATAATAATAATAATAATAATAATAATAATAATACGATATTTCGACGGGGCTGCAGCGATAACTGTAGTGAGGTGTGCGCGAAGAGGAGGACGACAACGCGTCGGTGTTCTGGAGCCTGTATTAGCAGTTCAAAATATTAATAATGATAAATCGTCTGTATAATCCGCCCGAGTCTTCACCGATCCTCGAGTCGGTAGGCGTCAATCATCCAAGGATCACGTTTATCATCATTAAAATAAGAGCCGCCATCTTGACTGCTGGACTATTCTCTATCGCAAATAAGTTGTAAATATGTTCACAACGATAAATATCTCACTGCTTTACATAACGCAGAGCTCGCCGCTTTAGTGGTGCAATATACCACAGCCGGTACGTAAAAAAGTCTCAGAGCTATTTGTGGCTCTTCTCTGAGCACGCACGATAGCTAATTAAGAGTACTGAAGCACAGTGACATCCATGAACTGTTCTTAATTTATGACATAGCGGTTTGAAACACCCTCAATAGTGGTGTCTGCCGAACTATTTCGCAGCTCTCGGTTTTGTTTTGTCGTTTACATGTGTGAGAATACAGATTTCATCACCAAAACAAAATTTGGAGCAGAACGAATTAAACAGACTCTGTTTGATCACCGAAACATGCTCTTTGCGGAGTATATATAGTTCTCCTCGTACAGCTGGCTCAACAAATTTGGATGCGCTTCTCTCCGCGAAAAGGACAATGATGCAGACAAAAGAGGTGCGATGACTGACTGTGCCTATACCTCTGCTTTTCAGAGCCACCGACTTTTGTGAAATTGAATCCTCAGTTGGTGGTGCAGCCTGCCGGAAGCAACGTGATGTTGCCGTGCCTGGTCAAGGGCAACCCCCCGGCGAACGTGACGTGGCTGAAAAACGATCAGCCGCCGACGCGACTGCTGGGGAAAAAGGTATACTTCGGGACGAATCCACATTCGTATGAACGCGGTCCCGATTGCCATTCTCGTTATTGATGAAATTTACGCGCAGGTGTTGGATCCGCAACAATGGTTTCCAACTTAGTTTCACGAAAAAAAAAATATCGCTTGAGATAATGCATATGTTGACGGCATAAGGGGCACTTTTTCTCAAATTTCACGATATCTGAACCAGGAGCGCACCTAGCGAAAGAAATCGTACCCTTCTTGGCCACTCATAGACATTAGCTGCGCTTTCAATTCGACTTTCAACAGGAAACCACATCTGCTGCCTGATAAAATGTGCCTGTCATTGGACAATGAACGGGAATCTTTCTAAAGGGGCGTTGTTTTACGTTGTTGTACTTGTTATAACGTCATGTTACTGGCAAAAAAAGCAAATATTTAAAATGGCGGAAACGTGAGTTGGTTGGTTGGGATTCATCGTATAAAGATGGCGTTTATGATGTATGTGTCCTTTTTCTTGTGTCCGTAAGTGCACGACTATATTGTCTTCTATGAAGGTTTAGAGACTATTTCAACTAATGTGCACAAAAATCCTAATATGAGTGAGTGATGTTTTAAAAATTATTCGACATTATAATCATATAGCTATACGGCTAATCACAGCTATTTCAAGAGGCACTCGTCAAAGCTGTGAAGCAGAGCATGTTGTGTGGATGACCACCGTTCATCGCAGTGAATATGAAACCGGTCACTCGCAGGTCATTTACAAGGCACACAAGTTGTCATTGAACGACGTCATGGTGTCCGACGCTGGAAATTATACCTGCATGGCCGTCAATTCTTTGGGGAACATCAGCTACACCTACACAGTTGAAATCAAAGGTTTGTATCAGTCTGCTTGCCCTCTCCCGGCGACTAACAGTATACCGAATATATTATTAAACTAATATGTGTATAAGGAATACTACCGCTGATCTAAAATGCAAGCAATGCTGCGCCATCGGAAGCGCGCTATTAACAAAAAAAAATATTGTTTGATTAGATCTTCTTTTGCGTGAATTTTGTGGGTAATTATTACTCGTTAATTCAGTCAAACCAGGCGCCAACATTTCTAAATCTATATCATAAGTTCCTTGCACGGAAAAGTGAATATGATAGCACCCCCTCTTATAGCACAAGAGGCTGTGAAAAGATGTCAAGCCGTTGCCCGTTTTTCTGGGTACATTTTTCCCGGGCAAACGAATTTTATAACACTTTCAGAACGAATTCCGCTTCGGCCAATCATCTACGAGGACTCCATACAGAACCTGACCGTCTACGTCGGAAAGCAAGCACGCTTTGAATGCCGTTTTATAAGCGACCTGCAGCCACACATCCGCTGGCTACGGCATTACTCAGTCAACGGCTCGTACTTCCAGAACGACGACGAGACGACTCCCTACGTCACTGTCGTTCAGGTAGGCGCGAAGGATCTGCTACAATCCATCTTATTCGACATTGTCGATCGTTAACGTCGTGCATGATGTGGTCATTTGATTTTTTCTTGCTTGCTTTTCATTGCGAAAAAGGAATCGGTAAGTACTTAGATGCGACACGTGAGCCTTAGGCAAACGTTTTAGCGTGTGTCTAACGACGATACTACTAACGTTGTTGATTTTTGTTGCTGTTTTTTTTCGCACTCTGTTTTTAATGGTTTAATCTCTTACATCCCCCACAGAGTGCGAATCAGAGCATAGATGATCCACGAGTCCTCGTGATCGACAACGTTACGATGGATGACGAAGGCTGGTACACTTGTCTAGTTGGCAATAGCGTTGGCATCAGCAACAAGAGCGTCTATTTGAATGTTGAGCCATGTGAGTACGGCGCGCCTTTTCATTGACTTCACACCCTATTCGCTCGCTCTTTTGTGTTTAGACTAACGCAAAGAGAAAAATGTCGTTGCCGTTCTCCCGTCTAAAAGGCTGACAAGAAGACACAAATGCCTGACAGAATATCGGACCTCTCCTGCTAGAGTGCTCGCACTCAAGAACATCAGCTGCATAACTCTTAATGACAGTGCACTTATTTTGGGGGATCTAATCAAAAAATTACAGCATGTCAACGGAGGAAATGATGATCAGTGGGGCGAAGCGCTGGAAGGTTTGATCGATAAACCATGAACCATCCGCGAGTATTGCCCAGTACATCATCAAAGACGTGGCAAACACTGTATTTATTTATACAAGAAATTTTATTAATCGTTAGCTATACGTCGCTTCCGTTCCCCCTTCATTATAACGGCTTTATGGTCGGTGAAGTGGTGATGGGGCGTATATAATGGAATGTTTGCAAGGACGAAGTAGTCGGCAGTTTGCAAAGGTGGAACTATAGGCGGTCACATATATACATACAAGGGGTGCACAGACCCGCGCCTTCAAGAACTTTGCCGCAAAAAATACGCCCTAGTAGACACGTTCCAAACACGAACGTAAAAGAGGTTCTCGACGCGACTGACGACCACTTCAGCGACCGAAGCATAGGAACGGGGTGGGAGTGAGGTCGTGAGTGAAGAGTAGAGGTGTCGCTGCTTTTAGGGCTTTGGGGCCTCGTCCGATATATGGTCCTACAGGCAGCTCGATAATCGGCTAGCTTTCTCTCTTCCCCTCTACTAACGTCGCCGGCTGCCTAAGCGTACCGACACCTTCGCTCACGTAAGTGAGCTGAGCAGTCAACTGACGTGTAGCGCGTTGCGAAATAGTGCATTAACGAGAAAGTACCGATAACTTTATTTACCAAATGCCCCGATAATATTCAAGCATGCATGCAAATCATTAGGCCACTAGAATGTGAAAACCTGTCGCCTGAGACTGTATATACCAATTAAGTGTCGTTGCAGCTTGAGGAGTACAATTATCGCTAACCATTGACCAGCGAGTGCTTCCAAAACAGAGCCAAATATCACTGTTTCTGATCACGGTATACCCGCGTGCTCGCAGTGCCGCAACCTGAGAAGTCCAGCTTCACCATGACGCTCCTCAAGCATCCGTGGATGTTGGCGCTGGCCACTGTGCTGGGCGTGAGCGCCATAGTGGGCGTCATCACCACGCTCGTCTGCCGCTCCGCCATGCTGTCACTGCAGCAGAAGCTCGACGTAGCCCAGAAGCAGCATGAGGTCGTCCGTAAGAAGGTCATCCTCGAGCGTCACGTTTCGGTGAGCGCCTGCTTGTCGTATACGCATGACGCGACCTACCACGAAACTCCCTTTACTGCCGACGATAATGACGCCCTAAGGACATGCGATTTCAAAAATTCTCGGCATACCTGAGCTCATTTCCGAGGTGCATGATCATCAAAATCTATCATTTGTTAAGGATGTCACTTTGTCACTTGAAATCCGGTAAGCTAACCAACCAAACCATGAATTACATATATACTGCTGTAAATGTCAGCACTGCTATATTTGTTGCCCCAGCGGGGGCCCAAAACATGCCCCACAAGCGACGTTATGTCGACGCATATACCGAGCACCTTCGCGCGTTATCAATCTGCGGCTGCAACACATTACTTTTCGAGAGCAAAAGCCAAATGGAGAAATGTTGCGATAAGTGTTGCGTATAGGTGCCATTGCGATTCGCGATCATATACATTACCAGTTATTGACTGGGTAATCTACGTAACAAGCAAGCAAATAAATTGCATATCCTGCATGCGCTTATGTCTGAACAGGATTCTGGACACTATGAAGACTCCTCCATAGCCCCACTAGTCAAGATCGACCACCAGAGGGGCTTCATGTCAACGGACTTGAACACCGTTTGCGAATACGAGTTGCCTCTGGATCCTGAATGGGAATTTCCCAGGGAAAGGTAAGTGCCACTGCCTTTCAACATATATGCTGAAGAGCCTCATGAAGAGGTATTACTTAGTCAAGAGTTCGATGACAGGTCGTGTGGTCAGGCATCGATTGAGATGAAACACGGTCACTGACCAAGTTGGCAGATGATCTCACGTTTCGGAACCGCACACGGGTTCCTTGTTCAGTGAGCTGGACCAGAAGTCATTGTCAATTATTGAGCCAGTAAGCGACGCAACGAGTGTGCGTAGATGACAGGCATACATTAGGGAGTTTTCGAATAGGGGCCCCATAAGTTTGAGGCCCCAAAGCCTTTTGCATTTGCACGCTTTGGGTCAAGCAGGAGCGAAGAATTTTCGAATAGGGTCTACAACGCTTTGGACATTTGTCACTGTAGTGCTGGAGGACAGCCGTCGCTTCAATGTGTGCCGTCACCTTTGTCCGACGCAAAGCTTTTGGGGAAGACTTTGGGGCTCGCACTAAATTCAAGAAAAAGCGTCCTCATCAACCCAAAACCCAATCGCGGTTTGGGTTTTGCGCATGCGCAGTGGCCTGGACGCTATTTGTTTGGGGCCCCTATTCAGAAAATCACTATTCATTGTAGCTGCTGTTGTCTGGATGATTAGAGATTCTAGGAGCCGGTGGGATGACATGTTCTTTTCCTTGGCGATGACAACGGCTTCGAGTCCAGCTCATTGGAAACGTCAGATTATCACCAGACTTTGGTCGGTGACAGTGTTTCATCTCAGGAGGTACTATTTCTTCCGTGAGGTTTTTTTTCCCATTTTGATGTCACACACTTTCAAATCCTATAATGGTAACTTACACTGCTGTTCGTACGGCATTCAGCGTAAAAAACAACGACGCTCATGCTTAACTTTACTGTCAGCATAGTCGTGCGCGCGAGGGGGGCCGGCCACCCTTTTCTACTTACCTAAGAAAGGAAGGAGGGCGCTAAGCCTGCCTCATACGTTGACTTAATAAAACCTTCAGCCTTCTCCCCCCCCCCTTCCCCGCCAACTGAAGGGGAACCCCTGTGCACGCCTATGACTGTCAGGGTAATATTGTTAAAGTCAGAGCTCCCACAAATAAGTACTGTTTCGGATATGTATTTTAGCATTTTCGTGTTTATGTCAAGGGATTATTTATTTCCGACCGGTAAGGCACGCATTCTATAAGGCGTTATTAGACACATTACTAATATTTCAGGCTCGTCCTCGGCAAGCCTCTGGGAGAGGGAGCATTCGGCCAGGTTGTCAAGGCAGAGGCGTATGGCCTTGGCGACAAAGAAGGACCCACTATCGTGGCCGTCAAGATGCTGAAAGGTGAGTTCTTTTCAGAAGAATACAGTCGTTTACTTGTCGGCGATTAATGATGTTATCATTTGCTGTTGCACGTGTAAGGAGGCTCACAAATGTATTTTCTATAACTCTCGTAGCACACATTGTTTTGTGACTAACTGCACCACGCAGTATAAATCACACTTCTGTGTACGACTATACTCGCAGATGGGCATACTGACAGCGAAATGGCCAACCTCGTTTCCGAGATGGAGGTGATGAAGACCATCGGAAAACACATCAACATTATTAACCTGCTTGGATGTTGCACGCAAGACGGCAAGTAGACGTATATGATTTCAACGGCAAAGAGTCGATTATGCCTAAACAATCACTTTTTCTTTTTTTTCATTCTGGTGCAATTCAAATATATTTAACTGGCTTTCTACCGACGTGGTTTAGAGTGTGGAGCGAAGGATTGGCTGCAGTAGCCGTATTGCAGATACGTTTATTCCCACGTGCAACGGCTGCTTTCGCCCACATTTCATATCACGATTTTTTCAGGCAACTGTATTATGATGATAGTTATAGCGCGAGAACAGAACGACGACACAAAGACAAGAAGGACACTCTGTGTCGTCGTTCTGCTCTCGTGCTATAACTATCGTCATGTCATACCCACTAGCCCAAGCTGCCACACTTCTAAGAACTGTATGAGTTTGTAAACTAACCAGCCGGGACCCTTGATTATAGTGACGTCTCTTACGGCGTTTGAAAGCGTAACACTCACAACCTCACACACGTGGAGTTTTCCATATATCCGCCTTACATGTGCACTTATATAGAGTTCTGTGTGTCGTCAGCACTTAGTGCGTGAATGCACGTGGGAATGTTAACGGTCGCGTTCCTTGTACATTTCCTGCAGGCCCGCTTCATGTGATAGTCGAGTACGCTGCCCACGGAAACCTCCGCGACTTCTTGCGCACCCACCGTCCGAGCTCTGGTTACGAGCAAGCCATCGGGGCTGACTTGAAACCAAAGACGTTGACGCACAAGGACCTGGTCTCGTTTGCGTACCAAGTTGCTCGTGGGATGGAATACCTTGCCTCTAAAAAGGTAAGCGATGCAGAATTGACACACGTCTACCAATTCGATTCATTCACGAGTACGTCTAAACCAAAGGACGGAGTAAACGGTCGCGAAGCGCAACAGGAGCACACTGCTATGAATGCTCTAGAGCTGTTTTGCAGGACATGGCTCCTCTTCAATAATATATAGATATTTCATGTGGGATTGCTGCTCTTTTGAAAAACTCTAATGCAGTGTGATAACACATAGGTTGAGACAGAATACAACGCATTTAGCTCGTCGCTACAGATGTTATGTACGCCTGATGTTGCATATCTAAACAGAAAAAACAGCTTTCCGTGCGCTTTCTAACATCGCAATAGTAATTTTTTTTTCAAGTGCTCGCTTGTAGACAACCACGCCGTCCACCACGTTGTACTGTAATGCAAGCGCTCGAACACGTCTTGATCATTCTGCGCAGTGCATTCACCGTGATCTGGCAGCGAGAAACGTGCTGGTCGTGGAGAACAACGTCATGAAGATCGCCGACTTCGGTCTGGCGCGGGACTTGCACAACATCGACTATTACAAGAAGAAGTCTGACGGACGTCTGCCTGTCAAGTGGATGGCGCCCGAAGCTCTGTTCGATCGAGTGTACACCACGCAGAGCGACGTGTGGTCCTACGGCATCCTTCTCTGGGAGATCATGACACTTGGTGGCACTCCGTACCCGTCTGTGCCCATCGAAAAGCTGTTCCAGTTGCTCAGAGACGGACACAGGATGGAGAAACCGCAAGGCTGTTCGCTTGAAGTGTGAGTACCATCATTGGGTTCGTCTAGATACAGAAATTTTGACGCTCTTCAATCTCAGTACCGCTAAATAGCGCCTACCAAAGAACGTCAACTGAAACCAGTTATTTTTTTTTTCTCGAGTAGAGAAAATTAAGCTGGCATGGATAACTGTCTAGCGAAAAATTCAGGTAGAGTGCGTCCTTCGCGAAGGTTTAGTGTCTGACTATACTGTTAGCATTGAAGCGGTAGTGGTTGGAGGGGGGGGGGAGGAAGTTGTATGGCGTATCACGGCACGTGTGTGCGTTCAGAAAATGCACTTGATTGATACGGCCTAAAGGTTAATAGAAAGCACTGAAATAAACAGCTACTTAAACGCACCATTCATGATCTGCGTACACTTCAGTAGGTCACATATATCTCGCGCTTCCCTCCTTACATGCTTAACCACCAAATTCATTTTGCGTGGTCTCCGATGTTGCATATGATCGATTGCACAACGGTGCGAGCTAATGCTGAGAATGAATTCCTCGTTGTCCAGGCCGTGGTCTAGAGAATGGTAGATGGGGCTGCTATAGCTGTGCTCAGGGATCCATCAAGTCCTTCTTACTAAGAAAAGAACAGCGAAACAAGAACCTAGAATTACGGCACAAAGAAGGGGAAGTAAGCTAAGAAAGCTAAGCCCACTTGGTGGGACTCTGCTAGACGGTTATACTTTCTGTGCTTTTCACACTGAGCGTATAATGCTGTGGAGTCCGCAGGGTTCGCACAGCTGGCCATGGCCTTGATCGCCTTTATCGTGGAGATGCGAGCGTGCGTCCGCTTCTGCTCAATAACCGTTCCGTCTTTTGTGAGACATAGGTATTTAGTACGACTTGTCAAGTCCAGTGTGCAACTCTTTTTTGCAATATCTCATTGCGCTTCGAAATAGCAACATCCGGGACCTTTTCATCTGAAGGAAGTTACCGAAGCCGGTAATCCGTTGGCGTTCAACGTAATTCACTAATGTTATTTTAATTCAGTAACGTTAATCCAGTAACGTTCAACGCTAAAGTGCGACGTAACATGTAATCTGCTCTAGAACAGATCAGGGGTCTTCCAGGAGTTTTACGCTGTTTTTCGCTTGGAAATATCAATGCATGCTCGTGCCGCCGATAATCGGCGGTAAAAAAAAAAGTTCAGCCAGACAGCTGCACTGAAGGAATACTAAAGATAGTGCTAAGCTCGCTAGAAGACCGGAAAGAGAAAAGCTGCCTTACGGGCTCAAATCACGCAATGGTCTTTTTCTTCTTCTTTTTTTTTAGTGTTATTGAACTCGTCCATCGTATAATGTTCCAACTTGACCTGATGCCCTAAATTGTCTGGTCTGCTTCTAACAAAATGAATACCCCATATGTAAACACTACTTCCGGTACATCTTAACCAACAGATCGAATGTTACAATCGTAGCGACCTTGCCCAGCGACAAGAAGTAAAGACAAATGAGTGTCCGCTACCGTGGCATGTCGTACCCACGACCCGGAGGTCGCGGGTATATATATATATATATATATATATATATATATATATATATATATATATATATATATATAAGGGAAAGAAGTGTATACCTAAGGGCTCGTTTTTCCGTGTTTTGACGCAATATTAATGAGATCTAACAGACAGGAATGTATAGGGGAAGTTATTAGAACAAATGGAATGTCGATAAGAAGAAAAAAAAGTGAGTGAAAAAATAACCAGCCATGAGCAGGAATAGCTCAGTGGTTAGAGCATCGAACGGGTTATTCGAAGGTCGCAGGTTCGACTCCTGCTCACGGCTGGTTATTTTTTCACCCACTTTTCTTTCTGCTTATTGACATCGCATTTGTTCTAATAACTTCCCCAATACATTTCTTGGCATTACTGTCTGTTAGATCTCATATATATATATATATATATATATATATATATATATATATATATATATATATATATATATATATATATATATATATATATATATATATATATATATATAGCTTGGTTCAGTTGAATATGCGCGATAGTTTGGACCGCTGGTCACAATTTGTTTTTACTCGTGTCATTGCAGGTATGTGATAATGAGGGAATGCTGGAACCAATCGCCATACCAGCGGCCAACCTTCACGGAACTAGTGGAAGACCTCGACCGGATCTTGACGTTCGCCACGGACCAGGTAATCAACTACCCAGCGAAAAAAAAATACAGCCGTCAAAAAGTTCATGTTATGCAGGAACAAAATGACGTAAAAGAGAGCTCGGAATGTAGTTTCAGTTTGGCCGACTTTATTAACAGAAAAACTGGTGTTCTACTGTTGTGTGTTGCTTCTTCGCAGGTGTTATAACAGGATATGGGATGTTACTGCCCGGCTTACCGCGTTTGGTTACTTTTCGCCAAGTTAGCCACCGAAAATTTCTCGAAGGCTGCTTTTTTTAGTTGGCTTTCAAAATGACATTCTACGATACAAACTGAGTGCAAACAAGCCCAAATACTACATTGATACAATATATTTCAATGCAACATATGTTTCATGGACACACAACGTCCGGCGATCATTGTCACCGTGTGAAAGGGCTTGAAGGGGACGATCAACACAGACTTTACTACATCAATGATTGATGGCATATAAAATATGAAGCATGAAATGCTGGCTAAAAAATTCTGCCAAATTCCTTCTCCTATTCCTAATAATAATGAGAACTAACACACAACGATGCGAAAGAAAGGGGATATTATTGGAAGCGATTGTAAATGTGAAGAAAGAAAAGTGGACGAAAAGATAACTCGTCCTGGGCAGGGGCCAAACCTGCGACCTTCGAATAAAGCGTTCGTTTCTCTACCAACTGAGCTACCATGGTGGCCATCCCCCCATCGACTTTATTGGGTATGTATGTGCATTTAAACGTGGGAGAGTCTGTCAGCGCCACCTTTTGCTGTCATGGCCAGTACGGGACACACTTTTTTTTTGCCTATTGGTGTCAAGTAGCACGTGATATTGTTAAGATCTGGCATCTGACCAATAGTCTCTCACATACCACCTGAAGACATCAAGTCTGCCAGGACGAGACCGGGGGGATAGCCCCGGTCTCGTCCTGGCCTGCTCAGTGGGTAGAGCATCGAACGCGTTATTCGAAGGTTTCAGGTTCGGTTCCTGCCCACGGCAAGTTATCTTTTCGTCCACTTTTCTTTCCATATATTTCATTATTATTCTGGGGTCTCGCAATGGACAGCGCGCCACGCTCTTGGAACACGGAAGCATGCAGTAGACGCGGTCAAACCAAACCCGAACAACGCACATTTATTTAACTACCTTCTGATCGACGACATCGTCAGCCGAATAATTATAACATCGATCAGGATCAACGCGCTGATACATCCTTACACAATATGACCGTACACTCAACAACATACACAAGGTGGCGAATGCCCGACTCACCACGAGGGTCCCCGGCAGACGGCCCTCGGTGCCGTGCGCCGGGGACACACCGCGAGAGACAACCGTTCGCGCCAAACGCCACGCGCAGAAGACACTCACTCCATTCCCCCGTGCCGCCGCCAAGGCTTGCCGCCAGGGGTCACCTCCGGCGCTACCGATCTAACTATGATGATGATAGTGGTGATCAACGCTGGCGAACACAGGGCCACCCACCGCTCAATTGTTTCGACCCGAAAATACGGCTTCTGCGCGAGACACCTGCGCCTCACGACGCGAACAACTTTACAGGGGGTGTCAGCACCCGCACAAAATAAAAAGTGGGGAAAATGAGTTCATCCTACCGGATCGAGTATAGAGTTAGGCTGTGAAGCCATCAGGCCAATTTAAAAATACATTTTTCTTTTTCTTTTTGTCTGTTCTAGTAGCGCGTATGTCACCCCGCCGTTATAAAGGGGACGCTCATAGCATATTGATCCATCTAGCCAGGTGGCAAAGGCCACTCGGCAAAGCGTTCGAGTTAACTATGCTGACGGCGGTACTTGTTCGAGAGAATATGCATCCTAACCAGCTATTCTGTCAATCATGAAAGCCTAATAACTCATCAACGTTAAAAGATACTCGAGGTGATCGGTGCTGCGTATAGCCCCCATCCGCTATTTTCGCATGATTTAGGAATTTACATTTAATAATAAATTATGGGGTTTTGTGCATCAAAACAATGATAGCATTATGAGGTTGCATTTCAATCCATTGAGATTCAGTCGCCGTGGATGAAATCGAACCCGCGCCTCCGAGATTATTATAGCGCAACAGCACCACGGTGGGTCGTATGACTCATAAAGAAGCATCGTATAAACGTCGTGAAAGCGTTTCGGTCCCGGCGAAAAGTAATGCCGCCACGGTTGGAAAGGAAAAAATGCCGCCTGAAACTGGAGACTCGCAATTTGACCTTTGCATTCAGTTTGACCTGAACAACAGGGCGTTCGTGCAGCAGTCGCTTGCTTTTCTGCAACGCGACGTGGCACGCTTTATTGCCGGGAAGGGTTTATAACCACGTATAAACGAGCAGAAAGTGGCGCAGTCACAAGGGAAACACCTCGGTCACAGCTGACGAACCAAACGTGCTTCGCAAGTGTCCTGTCCTCGGTTTACCGGTAACGAACAACTTTTGTGCATCCGCAGGAGTACCTGGACCTGTCTATTCCTGTGCTGGACACGCCACCCAGTTCCTCCGAGAGCGAGTCCTCTCTCTCGTTCACCGCGCACCACGCGGCCGTGTGAAGAAGCCGCCTAGTCGCGCATCTGCTGCCTGATGGGCGTCAGGGCGGCCACACGCGGCTGCACATCCAGGCCTGCGGCGCACGCTTCCTGCACGAGGCAGCGTCCTCTGTAAAAAGCTGTGAATAGCTCGGTGTAAAATGAAAATTGGATGTTATTTATTATGTAAGTATCGCTCATTTCAGGGATTGACTTCATGCCCATTACTGTCTACGCGAAGCAGCGGACTCGCGCTGGGTCGTGTTAAATTTCAAGGGTGCCGCAGAGGACACGATAGCTATTTTTTAGCCTATAGCTTCAAGCAAGCCTAAACTGGCAGCATTAAGCGGCCATTCCTGCTGGTATCTTCAAGTGCAATGTTCTCTAAAGTGCAATGGCCGTCTCCTCAATGCGCACAAATGTTCAACATTGTATGTACGTTGCTGTCTCCAGTGTGCAACGCAAGGGCAGCTGAAGATAGTTTTTCTTCCGGTGTTCCGCCAGCTGTTCACGTAGTTCGCTTTTCAGCACCCCGCAGTGATTCCTTCTTAAATTTGCCTTTATGACATAAGTGTAATATCCCGTTCGTGTCCCCCCCCCCCCGTAGAGCCGTGTTCAAACGTATGCTGAACTCGTATACGGCAAACGTTGACGTTATATTTGAAATGAAATTCGAGGCCGCCTCACAGATCGATGTTGCTGTTTACAAACTGGTCCCCCCACCAGCCGCCGAGCGCTTGCACGTGCCTCAATCCCTGTGTCCGACTGAACGCGATACCCTATCCATCGACGGCAGGCAAGCGTAGCAGCAGCTGCAGAAGACTACGTCGGGCTCATGATGTTTCCCCGGGGGACACGTGAACGCTATAGGCGCTGAGCAAAAAGGTGTTCCATAGACGCTCATTACAAGAGTTCCAGCACAAGCGCGCCAGACCAGCCATTTGATGCACGAGCGAGAAGCCGCGTTAGTCCGATGCCCCTTCTTAGCGACTGCTGCAATTGACAAGCAGCTCTCCGAGTGCTACATATTGGTAGACATTTCAGTATACAGCGCCTACGAAGAGCGATCCGCTTGTAAGCGTCCCACTTGCGCTGACCGCTGAACCTCCATCTGTGTGTGTTGCCGCACCAGTGTCTTGTGCTGAGAAAACGGGGCCGTGCAAAAGGCAGAAAGTTGTCATTGTTTACACCTGTAGAAGCTATCTGAAGAGCATCTACAATTCTACGCTGTGTCTTGAGAAAAGAAAACAGAATACTAGCATCTCTTTTCAATGGCGGTGAATAAGCCCACTGCAATTTGAAAGTGCAGCGGTGCACGAATGAGGTCCAATGGTGCACATCGCCTTATGAGCAAAATGACATATTTCGCAAATAAAAAACTAAAAAAGAACGTTGTACTTTCCTTGCGTTAGTAACCGATCGGGAATATTCCATCTTATGACTGTTTTGTGTGAACAACCCCAAGTTTGTTAACGCCCTAATTTGAAATATGAATATAAAAGTACTGTCATTTGAAAAACAGGTGTAGAAGCTATGCATGATAACCACTTCATGCTGCTAGCAAACTTGTTACCTAAAACAAAATATCGAGTCTTAACAACAAAAAAATGATTCACAGGTGTTGTTACGATGTTCTCCAGTAAAAAGGGAGACTTCCACAAACCAGTATCCTTTCATTTTCCAGCACCAACACACGCTATTTTGCACGGCCTTGTCTTTTGTGGAGCTTTTAAGCGTGTTTAACATTGTAAGTGCAATGCCTAAAATACGTCGTTGTTTATTATTATTGCGAAATGTGATTCAGTAAACACAATACACAATATGTTAAACATGTTCTTGTCACTCTCCATGTGCTGGAAAATGTGTCAACACTGTGACTTATGATGTACACGCAACCAGTCGATATTCAGCAATGAAAAAAATTTTATTTTAACATTTACATTTGTTGAGAGAGAGAGAGTACAAATAATGTCGTCATGCTCATCATGTTTTTGCATTTATGTAAATACTTCCTCTTTACTGTCCACACTTGTTTTGGTTTCTGTAAAATAAAATCTGCTTCACAAATTGACGTAAAAAAAAGTTGCATCTTTTCTAAGCAAGAAATAACTAGGCGTAGATGGTGTCTCAGCCCATTTTTATAAAGAGTTCGCAAAGGTTCGTTTCAGTCACACATACACAACGAAGGTGTAAACAAATGCCAGCTTTTGCATGTGGTCGCGAGGTGCATACCCGCTTTTCTACGATCGCCCACCGTGTGTGCGACAGGAATGATTTGCAAAGGCGTGACTGTACAGACTGTGAGGAAACTTTGGTTATAGTAAGTCGAATATGAGAGCCAATTGAAAGAGGGGTGTAGTGCATCACCAATTGTTGTTTTAATTGAATCCTGGACTTCAAGCCCTAATAAAAGTGACAGGAAGAAATCCCTGAAGGCTACATAAAAATAATTAACTTTCATAATGTTTGTTTCAGTTCCCAGCATGTGTATGTAGTGATCCAAGAGACAGAAGGCAGTCACGTGAGAGCACCACATCGTGGCGTTCTGACGATCCGTTTGGCTTGTTCGGCGATGCCTTAGACTGCTAAATCGGGCTATGTAACAGCGGCAGCATAGCAGTGTTGGTTCGCCGAGTCGTGCAGAGCGAGCTGATGGGCGCGACGCTAGGGTAGGTTGTGGAAACAGGCTGGAAATGATGCATTGTACTAAAATCGATAACAAATTATATTATTTCAGTAATTTTCATTTTCCAGTGCAGTCATTCGTACTTTCAATGCACCTAAATGGTGTACTAGGCGTAAACTTCAGTAAAGTCATTTTTTACGGGATCGCATGCAACACATGTTGGTGAAATCAAAAGATCGAGGCTCAGAAAACACGAGTGTGTTCTCGACAACTTTTTTCTCTTTGTTAACCGTAAAAATATTGTGGAGACAGCAGTAAAAAAAAACAGCGGCTTAGATTGGCAATGCCAGGATATACGTAGCATGGACTATAAGGTCATAGTTTACGAAGTCCGTCTAGAAAGTCTGAGTCGCACTGGTGCTTTCGCCAAGTTTCACCGTGTCTTGGTCTTTGTCTCTTGCGTTAACGTGCTTTTTACCGTACAAAGACAGACTGGACATACACAAGTACGGTATTATCAGTCAATCGGTGAGGCTTGACGACAGCGGCTTGTTGTTGCTGCTGCTGAGATGGTCATGCTAAGGTCGCTACATGAAACAACTTGTTTCATCTAAGGACCTTGGGTCATGCACGTCACTCAGCCCCCTGGCGACGCTGCATTGCTAGACGTTCCTCCTATGCTCCGGTGTCTCCGCCGCACGTTTAACTATACTTTAGTTCGTTATTACGGCGCTCAACTGCCAATTGCCAGGCAGCTACTTCGGTATCCAGTGAGTTAGGCTTCTCCGTTCTTCTACGCCACTCAGCATTGATTTCGCTCTCCTTAGGCCCGTTTACATTGACCCGACGAGGACGCGTTGAGTCGAAATAAACAGGCTTTCTGGACTCGCCCTCCCCATGTATAAGCGGACGCGTCGGGGCGGAGAGTCGTCGCGGCGAGTCCCGTCGACCCGGAGACAGGGGGTAGGTTCACCGAACTCTCCGCGCTCAGAAAGGGCATGTATAACCGGTCGCGCTGAGTTGACGGCTCGTGACCTCTCCCGCCCGTCGCGGTCTCCGCTTCCCCTTGCCATCAAAATACATTTGCGTAAATTCACAGAATTGTCTACTGATGCGCAGCATTCCAACTCCGCTTGCATTTATTTTGTGTTCTTCACAGCCAAGTTCGACTATGAAAAGGCAAATACATTCGGGTATTTTATTCTTTGTTAGTTTTGTTTTGGGTTTCTTTGCAAGTGGTGTAAATTGACTTTATCACAAAAATTAAGTGACTTTACCAATACATGTAATTTCGCCCAGAGGAAAAGCGTAGTCCAGGGTTGGTTTCACACTTTTCAATTCGTGTTTCATGAATCCCTGAATGGACTTAGGCCTTTCGAACGTTTTTTTGGGTTTAGTGTTCGGGTTTTGGAAGAGATGAGGGTCCTTCCACGCCAAATATACCAGACAGTACGCTAGACCATCTACGATTACACTATAAAAAGTAATGGTTGGTCACTTTACTACACTATTCATTTTTGGAACCAATTTTCTAAAGAAAATTTTAATTTCTTAAATATGGTGGCAGTTAGGTTGCGACGAAACTTCGAAAAAGTGAAATATTATACGCAGCACGGTAAAAAGATTCCAGTCGGTAGGAAAAGAACCGCATTTCCTTGTTAAAACGCATTCACCACTAGTGTATGTTAATGTGCTTTGCGGGGAAGCAATGCAGTGTTCTTGACCAAAGTCAGAAATTTTTACAGCTTTTCAACTTTTTCAGAGACAACGCAGCTTCATAGCTTGCTTGCATTGTTGACGGTAAGTGGGAGAAAAACACGAGTCGCGAAGACAGTAGTTTGGAAGCGCTGGCACATGAACTTTGAAAAATTTACAATATTGCTCATGTTCAGGCACTTATCAGTCTGTGTAGCGCTCCATATTAAAATATACACTTTGGATCATTTCAAAGGGCGCAGAAACGATATTTAATTCTGTAAGTTTAATACGAATCTTTGTTTTACGCAAGAAAATATTATTTATATTGAGCAGCCCCCAAGGCTGTCAACGGCGGACCGTAAGTGCACTTCACTGCACCGAGGGTTCCTCGCAGCCTCCTAAATGCACCAAAGCCGGCTTGTTGATTCGTGCTCCATTTTCCTGCGCTTACCGCCAATAATAGAAACAAATTATGCAGCTGCATTATCTCATAAAAAGTTGTAAGAGCTGTAAGAAATGTTTAAATATCGCCCAAGAACAACGCATTGCTTCCCCTCAAAGAACATCTTGAGACAACCTAGTAGCTGTGAACGCGTTGCTGCCATCGCGTTGTGCAGTGTTAGCCAAGACACCAACAACACCATAAAGTACAGCTGGTGCAAACTGAGAAAAAATACCAAGACGGGAGCTGAGATAGCCAACTCGTCCGTGCGAGTTCATATAAGCTCGGGCGCGTCGAGGTAAGCTGAACCCGCCACTCAACTCAGCCCGCCCCCGTCGCGTCCATGTACACGGGGCTCTTGTCCGTGACAGTATCACCGCGGCAAATGCACCACTATATGTATACCCCCCCCCCCCCCGATACCTCTGCGCATGTGCTCAAAATAAAGGTGCTATTAAGCGGCTCCGGCACAGCGTCAGACTTGAATTGGCTACTACGCAACGAAGGCACCCAGCTGGGCATGCGCCGGCGTTACAGTGTACTAGAACTGGCACCAGTGTGTCTGCCGTGGCTGTGACCTCACTCCTGTGGAATGCAGAGACCGGCAGAGGGCGCGTCGGTGGGGGCTCTGACACACCAGCTGTGCACCGTGTGACGTCACTGCTCCTCACGCATGCGCAGAACGGTTCTCCAGAAGCTACGCGAATCTGCTCAACCTCGGCCAGTGTAGCTCATGCTATAGAGAACAGCTGGCGACGACAGATCTTCAACAAAGCTGAAGCAGCCGCAACAACATGTTGTCCATTCCCATTCGTCATACATAATTTCGAGCAACTTCAGGCTTGGGTTTTGGATGCGAAGAATCTGAGAGCGGGGTTCAATCCGGTGAGCGGCGTGACCACCCTTACTGCACATGTGTGTTTCCTCCCCTCCTCTGGGCATCCCTTCCCGCGGCGTTTACACCCCCATTGCGTATGCGCGTCTCCTCCTCTCCTACGCTGCCCCCTCCCTCACCTCGCAACGCCGCCGCGGACAGCGTCTGCTAGAGAGTTTCTTGATTGCAAAAAAAGAGAGAGACTGTTCGTTCTGCGCATCTGTTTACTGTGGAGTGCCTCGATGCGCACGTTCGCCTCTGGCCACCCAACATATATACCTCACCTCTGAGGTAGTGCCGGTGGAAGATCTATCCTGTGCGTTGTTGAACAATAAAAATTCGCAGCATGCGCGTTATGTAAAAGTGTACAGCCGGTCTCTGTGTCCAATCGGAGTCCTCTGTCTCTCATTGCCCATTAGCAGCGATTGGCATGTTCCAGTAGAAAACACCGGTCCATCACTGCGTGCTTTGCGTCTCCCAAGGTTTCCCTGTTGCGCAACGCCGCGATGAGCGCCAGCGTCAACGCTGCCACCAGTGTAAGCGTTAGCAGAGTTTCTAAGAAATCACTTTTGTTACAATGGCGAAGCAATGAATGCAATTGCAAATGTTGTAAAGGCCGTAAAAAGCTTAGGGAAAGCCTGAGAAATGAAATGCGAATTGGTGCATAGCTAGAGGAATATGGACATGCCATAGCACAGAAGGAATCTCTCTTCTGTTTGACCCCTTGCACGTGTCCCACCTCCAACTCACCTCCGTCTCCATTCGCCTCCGCTTAATATTCCATATTCTACCTCCTGCTCACACTCTCTAGAGGTAGTTTGGGGGGGGAGGGGGGGTTCAACACCTCCCCTTGAAATGTATCAATTTCGCTTGCGTATATAAACATGCACACATACAAACGCATATACCGTATATACTATACTTGGCTATGCTACGTGAAATACAGCACGCGTTTCTATATGTTCCTACGGGTTGTTTTCGCGCATGTTAAAGTTGTGTGCTGGACGATATTACGCCCGTTTCACCTGAGCTTTAAATCTCCGCTGTTAAATGCTTGTGAGAGAATATGGCCAGTTCAAGAAAAGAAGCTGTTGTATAGACACAAGTAATGTTGTACCTAGGAAAGAAAAACGAGCCCTCACTATTTACACTTCTTTCTATCATTTATAGCGAGAGCCTCCTTCTGGCAGACTTGCCGCTTTCAGGTAGCATGTGAGCGTTTATAGCTCAGCTGCCAGCTCGTAATAAGATCGCGTGCTACGTGACGCAACCAGACATAAATAGAGTGTTCCACACTCACCATCAAGGCTACTGGCGGCACTGACTCTTCTCTACAAAACGTGGACGAAAGAGCGCCCTCCGACGTAGCTCAAATGCTGGAAAGCATCGCGAAATCGTGGCTCTCGAAAACGATTGTGGGCTACGGCGCCCGTCTGCATCGACGCGGTGCCACCATTCTTGCCAGTGCTGTCGCTTTCTGCGTGTTCCACCTCGCACTAGCCTTGCCCTTTTCTGAAAAAAATAGCTGCATATTGCTTTGCTGTGCAGCTTAGTTGAATAACAAGTGTAGTCAATATGATGTGGTTATAACGATGCCAGCAGGTCATTACATCATTCAAGCGGCTAGGAATGGTAACAAGGTTTTTGACCGGGCTAGTTGGTGAACATCCATAATATCTCACAGTTCACTCAGAGACAAGACGAAGAGCACTTGTTTTCGTGTGTATCCTCTTCGTCCGTGTCTCTGGGTACACTGTGAGCTATTATAAATGGTAAAATCTATAGAGAACCAATCAATTGATCTATTAAAGGTGCACCGTTAATTGGTTAATTGTAATCAATTTACATCATTAAAAAAGTCAAATTAATCGACTAATACTTTTCTATTGATCGATTACTGCGATGGCCACCTCCAACACCGCCTCTTGGCCGGTGTGCATGAGTTCGACGCGAGCGAAGCCGAGAAACAGAAGTCTAGCGCATCTGCTCTTTTTTCCTTAAACGCATATTTGTACGCTAGTAACACGGTGTAAGAATAGGGAGTTTTAGTGCTGGGTACCCAAGCGGCTTGCGTACGCAGAACGTTGGGGCGGCGGTATTGCGCATGCGCGAAACCCAAAACAGGTGCGTCGCAAGATCGCTGGTGCGATGGGGCCATGCGTCCGCGCGGTCCACCTTCGCAAGAACTCACGGTATCCGCACTGCGGATACTTTAGCCGTCGAATTAAAACAAGCCAAAGTGCTAGCACTTATAGCGATTACACGGTTTCAGCCAGTTTTCCAAAACTAGAATGGCCTGGAACATAGAAACTATTAGGTATATGCATATTAAAAGAAAAGCGGCGCACAAAAAGACGGAGACAAAGAAGAGAACCACAAACAGCGCTGCACTCACAACTGAAAGTTTAATACGAGCAACAAGAATTTAAAAAGTAAAAGCCGCGCATGACAGGTGAGGTACAACGAGATTAAACGATACGCTCATCAATAAAAGTGAACTCTTTTTTGTGCAATGTAACCGAGGTCTGGCTTACGCAAGCATCACGTGACTTGTTAATATGATAGGCTTCAGACACTTCACGGGTGAATTGATCGTGGTGCTTAAAATTAATAACAGTGTTAGACAGATCAGGTGTGCACCCACACGTGGCACAATGCGAAGCCAAATGGGAAGGCGTGCCGTTATGCAAAAAGAGATAGTGCTCCCGCAACCTTTTATTAACACAGTGGCCCGTCTGTCCCACATAATGAAGGCCACAAGATAAAGGAATGCGGTACACCACCCCCACAGCACAAGGCACATACTTATTTCTATGGTTTACAGCACATTTTTTTTACATCTGGCTTGTCCTTCTTGTCTAGCTGATTTGACACCAATGCACATATCTTTCCCAATTTATTGGGTGCCCTAAAAACCACATCAACTCCGTAGCGGGAACCAACATTTTTTAACCCATGTGCCAGTTTATGCATATAAGGAATTGCTGCGAACTCCATTTTTTCCCGATTGATTTTCCCAGCTGCACGTCCTTTTAAACCACCAATTAACTTATCGCAAACAGCCACAATTATGTTACGGGGGAATCCTGCTTCCTCTAGTCTTGCAACTTGCTTAGCAAAACCCGAAGCCAACACATGCCTGCACGATTTTTCTAGATCGGATTTAAGGCAGGTGAAAGCGATGCCCCTCTTTACCACCTTTGAGTGGGCTGATCCAAAATTAAGAATTGGTTTCACTGATCGTGGCTCAAAACACCAGCAAATATGGGAACTCTGAAACCGGAGTTTAAGATCGAGAAATTGTAGACAGTCGGATTCTGGAACCTCCGATGTGAAGGACAAACCCATGCCTTCTGTCCTGAACACCTTCAACACATTGGAAACAATATGCGGAAACGTGGCATCCTTTATAACAACTAAAAAATCGTCCACATATCGGAAAATACGCATCACAGTTCCGCTTAGGATTGTGTCTACAATGCGATCTATTTTGGCTAAAAAAATTTCACAAAGGACAGGTGCAACGCACGAACCTATACAGACTCCTGAACGCTGGATTAGGGTCTTCCCTTGCCAACCAATGTACGTAGACTTTAGGTAAAAAGCTAGTAATTCAGTGAACGATTCTACAGATATACCACTACTACTTCTGAAACGAAGCTCATCATTGTCTTTCTTGATACATTCCTGAACGCACACTAGGAGCTTATGATTAGGAATCGAAAAAAACATGTCAACAACATCTATACTGAACGCCAGACAGGAGCTCGTGTCGCGCTCCCTAAGAAACTGAACCACCACAACCGAATTTTCCACTCTAAAGAGATCATGAACGCACAGCTGCTTCAAATGGCTTTCTAAATACCTGGATACATTTTTCTGCCACGTATCTGTTTCCGTAATTATGGTACGAAAAGGCATGTCAGGCTTATGGGTTTTTATCGTAAAGAACGGGCTCAATTCCAAACCCTGGCTTTTTGCCACAGAGGAGGCCAATCTCTCAAGATTAAGGTCCCGCAAAAGGTTAACCGCCTTATCTCTGACCTTGGAAAACGTCACAGAGGCTGGCTTAAAGTTCTTCTCTATAGCTTTACATGCCTTTTCTGAATACATTTCACTATCCATAATGACAAAGAAACCTTCCTTATCCGCCACAACCGGTCTTAAATCCCTTCCTACAAGCACTTTAGCCAAATGAAAAACAGGTGAAACATTCCGCGCAATTCCATCAGCTTTGGCTAAGGCATCTACACACTCAACTACACACCGTGGGCGCAAGTCTTCTTCCACACGCCTTGAAACTGTCTTAGCAACCACGACTTTTTCAACCGGGTTCATTCGAGGTTCAAAACCGAACTTGGGGCCCAAACGTAGCACTGACTGAACAGTCTCCGGCAACGGGGAAGCACTTAGGTTCAAAAACTTGCCGCCTTTGTTCGCCGGTTTTCTTTTTGCTGGAAGCGTCGGTCGCACAGTATTCCAAAGGAACTCACTGAATTCCTTACTTGTTCGACACCATGCAGTCCAGGTAGTCTGAAGAACCGCGGCGCCTTGCATCCTTCCCTGAGGCGTAACAGGATACACGCATGCAATCCTTGAAAACACGAACCTGCCTCCACAGTTCAGACCTCAAGATACGGCACATTCTTCTTGCATGGCCCGTAGTAGGCGGCAACCAACCACATGAAGCTTGCAGGTTCGGAGGGCACAAACCTAGACGTGCGTACCACGACGCGACTCTCGCTTGGCACATACACAGCGCAATTAGTGTAGCCAGGGTGGCATGATGAGAAGTGCTCAAATTAGAACAAAGAAAAGAGCCCTGTGTACAAGAAATATATTGTAACAGAATAGAAAGTTAGGCGAGTTGGTGTGTATTCATATTAAAAGAAAAGCGGAGCACAAAAAGACGGAGACAAAGAAGAGAACCACAAACAGCGCTGCACTCACAAATGAAAGTTTAATCCGAGCAACAAGAATTTAAAAAGTAAAAGCCGCGCATGACAAGTGAGGTACAACGAGATTAAATGATACGCTCATCAACAAAAGTGAACTCTTTTTTGTGCAATGTAACCGAGGTCTGGCTTACGCAAGCATCACGTGACTTGTTAATATGATAGGCTTCAGACACCTCACGGGTGAATTGATCGTGGTGCTTAAAAATAATAACAGTGTTAGACAGAACAGGTGTGCACGCACGCTTCCATTTGGCTTCCCATTTGCACGCCTTCCCATTTGGCTTCGCATTGTGCCACGTGTGGGTGCACACCTGTTCTGTCTAACACTGTTATTATTTTTAAGCACCACGATCAATTCACCCGTGAGGTGTCTGCAGCCTATCATATTAACAAGTCACGTGATGCTTGCGTAAGCCAGACCTCGGTTACATTGCACAAAAAAGAGTTCACTTTTATTGATGAGCGTATCGTTTAATCTCGTTGTACCTCACTTGTCATGCGCGGCTTTTACTTTTTAAATTCTTGTTGCTCGTATTAAACTTTCAGTTGTGAGTGCAGCGCTGTTTGTGGTTCTCTTCTTTGTCTCCGTCTTTTTGTGCGCCGCGTTTCTTTTATACACACCAACTCGCCCAACTTTCTATTCTGTTAAAATTATTAGGCATATGCCAGCCCTTGACCAGCTGAATAGGTGGCGCCATCTAGCACGGTCATAGTGAAACAGACAACCACAACTTTGTTATTGGAGAAACATTGTGCGCTGTACATCTGGTGCAAAAACTGCGCAGCGACAATAATACAAATGAGTAACCTTTTTATTCATTTTTACCTCAAAAACATTACGCGTAAGCTAACATGTTCATGACTGCGGTTGCACGAAGTGTCACAAAATGTCGACACTGTCGTTACAGTAACCAACGCAAAAACGTTGACAGTAACCTTCTATTTTTCACTTTTTGCATATACCAGATTACTGTACACAATAAAAAAGTGTACTGATCACTATGTATGTTTACTTTAACATTTTAAATCATAAAAAGGCTTAAATAATACTTACGCGACAAGATGCTATGGCTCTGCGAGCGCGTGTGAACTTCGTGCGGCTTGTGTTTGCGTGCGCGAACTAAAACGTGGCGCCAACTAAAAGGCATCCTGGTTGGGTATGGGTAGGACACGCAACGCCGTGCGCTCCCAAGCCCACAACGCTCCAAGAGAATGCGTACACAGCTCTAAACCTCCCTATTAAGTTGCCAGTAAAACGAGCCCAAAGCGGGCGGTCGTTCACCACCCTCTTCTGTAGCCCTTTCCTGCTCTCGCCCATCACCTAGCCTTCCCGTGTACTTTGCAACCATAGGGGAGAGAACCAATTATGTAGTGCCTTACGACGGAAATCATATCAAGACATTTTTTGTTTAGTTGAGCAAGGATCATTGCGGTGGCGTCTTGCATTCCTCCTGTTCACAATGTTGGCGGTCACGCTGGCTCTGTAGAAGGTACGTACGTTGTTTTGAGACAGTGTGTCGCCGTTCATGAGTCTATGAAGGCAAACAATGGGGAAGCGTGACTGCAACACTACTGTATGCACTGACTTCAAAGGCCAACTTCGCCGATTTTTTTACCATGTCAGGGTAATGGCGCTTCTATGTTCCTGAGACACCCTTGTCACGAGCCCGATAGCTGAAATGCATCAGCAAATTCGAAAATAATTTTAATAAGCAAAAGGGCGCAATACTGAAATCGAAATCCCACCGAGTGCACTGTCTACACGTGACCAAGACGGCGCGGAGTATGAAAATTGCGAAAGCCGGGACGAGCAGCCACTCGGAGCAGAAGTTAGCATGCCGAGCATCAGCTTTATCAGTCTGAGACTGACAGCGTCTCGGATCTATTACAAAGCGGTGACTCTTACGTATATGACTCGTGCGATAAATGATAGGAACAAACGCGCGCCGTTCCGCTCAGTAACCAGTTGTCCCACCTGATGGCACTGCTTTACTTCTCACGGAAAGTACAGTCCCTTGGAAAGCCGTGATGGCAGGATATTCTCTGCGTCTTGTGTGAGTGGTTTCTGCCACCCACAACGCGACCCCAACTGCCACCCACCGCACACCCATCCACAAAGAGCAGAAAAACGCGCGCCAGGACAGCGAAGCGCCGGCCAAACACCATAGAAGAAGGAAGTGTTGCGACTCCGGGTCCCGCGGGTCTCAGTTTGGTAGCGGGCCCCCGTCTTAGGACCCATCGTCGAACAAGTCAGACGAGGCGCTTGTAAGAACGACAACTTATTTACATAGTTAGTAACTGAGATTTCAAACAGAGAATATCAAGTGATCAAGTAGAAGTCAAGAACTGTACAGGAGAACTGTTGAACTGTAGAACTTAAAATATACAAGCCTTCCGCTTATATGGCGCCATGTTGCCAACCCTGGGCGCATTGTCCGCGGCTTCAGCCAATACGGCACTCGATGGTCTAGGTGCTCCACCTACGAACTGAATGCAGGAACAGCGAAACCTAGAAGTAGTTACTTCGTAACTACGGAAGCGAAAAAAAAACAAGGACAGAAAAGAGCGCTGACTTTCAACAAAGATTTAATATCGGTGTGGTGTACATAAATAGGCGAAACTTGCCCAACTTGCCCAAGCTTCCACGCTCCACCCACGAAGGCAGGAAATGACACCACACAATGCACGTGGAGAGGGCAAAGTCTACACGATGCCCAAATATGGTCACAAACGCACTGCGCTATGCTCCCGACCAGGTTGCAGAAATTAGGTGCCTTTTCTCATTTTCTAACCACTACCACCACCAAGCACTGCACCGACGTTTCGCATACGTCACCAAGATTTCCCGCACATCCGATGATCTTAAATGACCTTGGTTACCAAGACAGTTGGGTGAGGTTCGAAAAACCGGCTCCCGCTACACGTGCCAAACTTGCCTGACTGCGTTCGGGTAGGACACTGTAGTGGTCCGCCAGCTTATTGTCAAACATGCCACTCCATTCAGCCAATCCTATGAAGAAAGGGGAAAGGAGGAATGGTCGACTAATCCCTTGCCGTGGAGGCACTGAGCCGGATAGGCACTGCGCCGTGTCGCCTGTAGGCAGACAGAAATTAGGTGCCTTCTTCCTTTTCCACATGAACCACTACCACCACCCACCAGGGCTGCAGCAGATAATGCCATTTTCATTACCACACATTCAATCCCTCGTTGTTTGCTAGAAGCTGCGGTTTAGCGGCGAATTTCCGGGGCTCCGCTTCTCCTCGCAAGGTGCAGCCACAACCAGTTTAGTTTTAGCTTTCAGCCCAAACTGCCAATACCACGCTGGTTCCGGTCTTTCCAGATCTTGGGTGACCTCGAAAATGGCCCAGCTGCTTCCTTGTTTACCTTGAAAGCCTTGCATAGAGTCCAGCTCACAATGGCCTTTCTTGGCTCATGCCTTTTCTTTGCGCGAACCGGTCCTAAGCCCCTTGTTCACGTTTTGCTGACAGGAAATCAACCCGCCTTGATGGTGGTGGTGGTGGTAAAAAATATTTATTTCAGAAAAAGTCTACTAGAGAGTGCCGACGTGGCCCATCGGCGTGCTAGAGTGGCAAGACCCTATTCCGGGACGCCAGTGGAGCTGGAAGCTGCCCGTGCGCGCTCCACCAAGGAGCGTTGTGCAACCAAGGTAGAGCAGCCGAGCAGGTGCTCCTCCCAAGCCTCTCTAGTCGGGATAGGAAAAGGGGATGAGAAAGAAACGGGATTAACGGGGCACGATGCTACGACGTGATATGTGTCGGCGAGGACATGACAGGTCGAGCAGGTGCCATTGATTTCCGGCAAAAAGTGCCTGGCGACCGCCGGACTGATAAAGGTGTTCGTCTGCAGGCGGCGTAGCAGTCGTTCGTCCGCTTTCTCCAAACCGCGTGCGGGGTCCAGGTAGAGGCGGCGCGAAGCCCGGTAATAAGCCAAAATTTCGCGAAAGCGCGTCAGGGTGGTATTGCCAGATTCCGTCTCGGGACATGGAGGGGCAACGGCCCGGACAGGAGAAGCGCGGGCAGCGGCATTTGCCGCCTCGTTGCCGGGCAGGCCCGAGTGGCCTGGGGTCCAGACTATACGAATGGGATGAGGGTTAAAGCACCAAGAGGCTGCCTGTAGTAGGCTAGCCGCCAGCGGGGCAATGAAACCCTGAAGGCACTGAGAACAGGCTGAGCGCGAGTCCGTCAGGATGGTGCGTGAGGCAGAGTGAGAGGCGGCCAAAGCTATGGCAACCTCTTCAGCGTGCGTTACTGTGTCTGCTCGAAAGGAGAGGCCATCGACGTGTTTGCCCTCTGTAATCACGGCAGCCGTGAAGTGACCCGAGGGGGAGGGACCCGAGACGTCCACGTAGAAAACACCAGGACGATCGGAGTGTCGCGTATGAAGGGCCGCGGCGCGTGCTAGTCTACGGCCAGGATGGAGGTCGGGGTTCATATTACGGGGTAGAGGTTTCATCCATAGCTTTTGACATCAGAGCTCTGGTACCGGCTGCAGAGGGTCTTGGTCAGATATCGGGTTAAGGCCAAGTCTGTGTAGAAGACGGCGCCCTGAAGGCGTCTGCGACAGTCGATTGATTTGGTTAACGCGATGAGCTTCGCGTATCTCTGCAAAGAGGTGTTGTGTACCCCTAGAGCCACGAACCGGCTGTTGGAAGTTGCAATAGGTAGGTCCAGAGCACGTTTGTATACTGAACGAAGAAGGACGTCCAGCTGGTGCTCGTGTCGACGACGCAGGCGAAGGTAAGGCAAGGCGTAGAGGACGCGACTGGTCACAAACGCGTGGGCCAATCGGAGGGACTGAGACCCACAGAGGCCGCCGCGCTTGGTAGAAACTCTCCGTATCATGCGGCTCACCTGTTCGCTGGTGCGTCTGAGGTCTGCTATTGTGCCCTTTGGATCCAAGGACGATGTGAGGTGAAGGCCAAGAACCCGAATATTTTGCACTGACGGGACGGGCCCGGACGGAAGAAAAATTTGAGGAGGCGGTAGCGGAGAGACTGAAAGAAGAGCCGATTTAGCTGGAGAGCACTCCAGGCCGCATGAACCAGCGTAGGTGTCCACCAGAAGGGCAGCCTTTTGCAGGCGTTCTTCGATTTGCGCTAAGGAGCCGGTGTTGGTCCAGATTGTGATATCGCCCGCATATAGTGCGTGTTGTATTCCCTCAACCTCGCTTAGAAGAGAGGGGAGGTTCATCATCGCCAGGTTAAAAAGCAGAGGAGACAGGACTGCCCCTTGAGGTGTACCCCGCGTGCCTAGTAAGTACGGGCCGTGTTCGGTAGAATTAAGGCGAATGAAGGCGGTGCGATGTGATAGAAAGGCGCGAATGTAGTTGAAAGCCTTCTGCCCGCAGTTTGTGGTAGACAGGTTAGTGAGTATAGTGCTGTGTTTGACGTTTTCGAACGCCCCGCGGAGATCGAGAGCGAGCACGGCTTTATCGTTATGGCGCATAGTAGTCGGCTCTATGATATCGTGTTGAAGCTGGAGCAGGACGTCCTGCGCCGACAGATGCGGGCGAAAGCCAAACATCGTGTCGGCAAAGGTGCTCCTGGCCTACAAGAAGGCGGAAAGGCATTCGCGAACCATGGTTTCCATGAGTTTGCCTGCGCAAGACGTAAGTGAGATGGGTCTCAGTGCCTCAATACTAACGGACTTCGCCGATTTGGGTATGAATGTCACGACCGATGTGGTCCATTCCGTTGAAAGCGGAGAGCCGTCCCATATCGAATTTATAAGGTGGAGTAGCGAGAGGTGTGCTTGGTCGGGAAGATTTGCCAGGAGCGATACTGTGATTCCGTCGCGTCCAGGCGCCGAGCCCCGTCGCATTTTTGTGAGCGCAAATCGTAAATTGGAAAGCGTGTATGGGGCGTCGAGGTCGGTGTTAGGGGCGCCGGAATACGTATATGCTGGGCCTGCGGGATCAATTGTGCGGCAGATGTAGCGGTCACAAAGTTCTCGCGCGAATTCATCCGTAGTGCCCTGAAAGGCATGCAGAGCACGGTGGAGCTGGCGTTGCGTTTCTCCCCTGGTGGTGGAGGGATCTAGAAGGCTTCTAAAGAGTCGCCACGCACTCTTAGAGCTCATCTGGTTTGCAGCCTTCGAACAGGTGTCTGCCCAGTTAGCATCGGAAAGTTGTGCAGAGTATGCAGCCGCCTCTGCAGTGAGCGCCTCAATGCGAGCGCGAAGTTTCCGATTAAGTTGTTGCGTTTCAGCGCCTTACGAGCCCGTGGCGAGCGTGCCAAAGATGTAGGAGGTGTGGATCGATTGCAGGAGTCAAATTAGAGGTTGCAAGGGTGCGAGTGTTCGCTTGTTTCACATGGAGGGCGTATGATGCCCACGGGGAATGGTTGCATTCTGAACTGAGTCCAATCGGTGAGACGGGCTTGGTCCCAGTGTAGGCGCATTTTCTGCCGCGGTGTGAACGAAATGCGGACTAAAAAGTGATCGCTGCCTAGGGTTTCGCCTAAATTTTCCCATGTAGTATCGCGGATGTGACGGGTGAGGGAGAGGTCGGGGCATGTGTCTCACGTGACCGAGTTGCCGGAACGTGTGGGTTGTGCCTGATCGGTAAGAAGCGTCAGGCTCAGGAGGAAATGAACTCCTTGAGCTCTCTGCCCCGGGCCTTCTCGTAGTGGTAACCCCAGTGAGGGCTGGGGGCATTAAAGTCCCCGACAATCACCAGTGGTTGTCGGGGCGCTATACGCAGCGCCCGATGGAAGAGATGCGCAAATGAAGCCCTCGCAAGGCGAGGGGGACAGTAAACGTTTAAGTTATGTATTGATGGTTGGCCCCTCCGCTGAGACAGCACTGATATCATGCAGTAGTCGTAAGGAAGATCCAGATCGAGGTCAATCTGCATCGCCGTGTAAGCTTTATGCACGAGGAGGCATGTGGTGGTGCCGCCTACATAGGAGCAGTATCCAGAAAGGGATGGAGCAGGGCCAGATTCTTGGAGCGCCAAGACGGCCGGCTGAGAGCCAAGTGAGCTGAGGAAAAGGGAAAGATGTGAACGTTTTCGCCTGTTCCCGAAGCCTCCAGGTTTCCACTGTATGATCTCGAATTTAGACGCAATGTTTGAACGGGACGTACGATTCGTAGCCATCGTGACTGTCTTAGGTTTTATATTTGGTCCTCCATGTCCCACTCGGAATCCTCAGAGGCAGGGAGGGGCACGGAGGCCGGATTGTCCGACGGCGGGGTGGTGGTAGCCACCTTACGACGACGCCGTGGAGCTGTACCCTCACTGCTCACCGAGCAGGAGCGGGAACGCGATGCCTTGGGTTGAAACTGGGTGACTGCCCAGGCTTGAATAGCCTGGGTAACCTCTACTACTATGCGTTGGACCGAGAAGCTGGTGAGGAGGCGATGAATCGAAGCTTCGACGCGCGTGAGGCGTTCCTCTATGCGCGGGGCGCGCTCTTCGCTAGGGAGAGTTTGGTTAGCGGGCAAGAGAACCTGAGGTGCCCCAGGAGCCTCAAGAGCTTCTGGAGTAGATGCGGCACCGGTTCCGAGTGCTGGAGTACACATGGCTGCTTGAACCGGTGGTTTAATGGGAGTGGGCTTAGCGCGAGGTCTAAGCTTGGACGTAGCTGGCATAGCCGCCTGGACAGAGGAGGCAATATCGGATGGCCTTGGGTTGTGACTGTTGTTGGGGTTGAAGTCGCTTATTTAAGAGTTTGAGTTGTTTAGTTAAAAGAGAATTTTGCTTTTGAAGTGCCGCAACTTGCTGGCGAAGGGCCGCAAGTTCGGGAGAAGGAATATCGACAGAAGGGGGTGAGAGAGGCTTAGAAGCAGCATTCCCTGCCCAACTGCTCACCTGAGGTACCGCCGCTGGTGCTTCGAGCGGTGGGAATGCCTGAGTGTCGGCGTGGAGTGGTGAAGCCGAATGATGCAGGTTGGTGCCGCTGTCTGGCTGTGACGAACATGAGGTGGTCCCTCGAGGAGATGTTGAGGGCTGCTTGCGTTTCCGATATTTTTGATATTTTGCCGTACAGCCACTGGTCCCAGTCTCATGGGCGCCGTGGCAGAGGAGGCACTTGGGGTGGCAGTCGTGGGTATTGAGACCTGCAGGTGCGGGGGTTCCACATTTGGCACACTGGGTTGGAGCGGGGTGAGGACACTGAGGTGGTCGATGACCGATGGTACCGCACTTGGTGCAAACAGGGACCATTTTCTTGTAGGCGCGGATATACGTCGCCACGCAGTGGTAGAAGAGGAAGCGGGGTAACTTCGTGCCCTCGAAAGTCACCACCGCCGCCGCGGAATCTCCGAGTTTGCGGACCGCGAGGATAGTACCTCGAGGCCAATGCAGTTCTGACTTTATCTTCTCCGGGCTTTCAGCAGGGTTTATGTTGATGACGCCCTTGCATGTATCCCCTGGTGCCTTGGCGTGGCCCCGAACGGGCAGCTGCTGATCCCCCACTTGCAGCTGGAAGTCCCCGAGGAGTCGCTGTGCCATGGGCAAAATGGTGGTGCTACAGACCAAGATGTTTTGTTCCCAGATCTGCCACACTTGAATTTGCGTGGTAGTCCGGTCGCCGAGGTAGCTGCGGATGGCGTCGCCCACGCGATCGGCCGGGACGAATGTGCGTAGCTCGCAGGGAACGCGAGGTTTCGCTACTACGATGTAGTCGTCGTGAGAGAGGCGAGGAGTTTGACACGGACGCCACTTGCGTTGCTTCGCTGGCTGCGAGGACGGAGAAGCGGTAGGCACACCACCGGAGGGATGGCGCGCCGGCGTTCCTTGCAAGGCTGGGGAATGGCGGCCCACTGTGGCGTCTCGTTGTTGTTGAGACGCAGACTTCGATTTCGCTTGCTTGCGTCGCCACAGTCTCACCATGTCGTCGAGGTATTCGTCTTCTGATGGCATAGTGTTTACGGAGGATGAAATCTCCATGGACAGCACTTGGCTTGAGGTAGGATCATAGCCCGTAAACACGTTAGCGGCCGCCATCGCCGGGCTGAGAGCCCTTAGCGAGGCGGCGTTGTAGCCGGGAGTGAAGGATGTCCCTCAAGTTGTCAAAACTGGACCCACCTGAACGAAGGTGTTGTCTAGGCGAAGCGGAGAACTTGGCGGTGACGATAAACCCAAGTTTCAGGGGTACCAAGGTGGATGTCCGCAGAAATAGCAAAAAACCTACGGAGGCGATGTGGAGTGCGTCCGTCACCATCGAGCAATCGCAGCGCCCCCCCCCCCCCCCGTCTTGACGGCACATCCTTCATTGATATGCGTCAAAATATTTTCGTCCATTTCACAAAGGCCGAAAGACTTCAATAATGATGCCGGTCTTAACAGAAGGAAGCTTCTCCAGTACTCCATGTACCACCGCCGTCGCACAGTAAACGCTGTAGCGGCCAACATTACTAGAAAAAAAATACGTACAGTACGTGGTAATCCATGATATGCGAAGCACGAATGAGGAAGGTTGATATGTCACTTTAAAATCAGCACAACGTTACGGAGTTAGGTCTACGTGACTTCCATGTCATGATTATCATGTTTGGACGCGTCATTTGCCTTCGTCATCTGTTCACGTCACCTGATACCAAATTTGGTACATGCAGAGCTAGCGAAACAGCCGCAAGCGTATCATGAGCGTGGTAAGTTGTCATGTTCCTACATGACACACGTCACATGGTTATCATGTTTGCACCAGTCATATACCTTCGTCATCCACTGACATCACGTAACACAAATTTGGTATATGGGGAGCTAGCGAAACGGCCGCGAGCGCATCATAAGCGTAGCACGGAGCCCCCACCTTGTCACGCTACGGCGTCGGCAGCTGTCAGCTACAGCTGCGGGAACGCGCGCTTATCCTCGCCCCTAGCAACCGGAGCCCCCACCTCCACGACTTGAACGTGTCTTGCCACCGTCTCAATGCTGTGCGTTTGAAACGCGTTTGTAGAGTTTCTGCTGCAAGCGTTTGCGAAGCGTTTGTGTTGATAAGACGCTGGCATTATGGCCGTCAGGTGGTGGTGGTAGTGGTTAGAACAGGAAAAATGCACCTAATTTCTGCAGCCCGGTCGGGAGCACGGCGCAGTGCGTAGTGTCAGGTACAAGGGCAGGTGCAGTGCTTCGCCGCTCCTCTCGCTGTTTGCTCTCTCCTCCCTGCGTCCCACTTTACCGTCCGCTCGCGCCTCTCTCGACCGTTCGCTGGCTGGGCGCTTTTCAAAAAAAAAAAAAAAAAAAAGCTGCATATCCATGGAGTGAATGATGGAGAGCGGGGAGAAGCATCCATCCGTCCATTCGTTCTTGCTTCCGTCCGTCCATGCGTGCGTCTGTATGGCCGCCCGTCCGTCCATCCACCCGTCCGTGCGTGCGTCTGTTCGTGCGTCCGCACGTCCATGCATCCGCTCCTGCGTCCGTCCATGCATCCACCCGTCCGTGCAGCCATCCGTGCGTCCGTTCATGCATCTGTCTGTGTGTCCGTTCGTCCACCTATTGAACACTCCAAGTACCACCATCTCGCAACTTTTCATCGTATATTCCTCATATAGAAGCACCGCCACCCAGTGGACATTTCAAGGACTGAACAGGAGGAGGCACACGCACACTTTCTCACGGCTTGCGCCTCGTGTCTACTTCCCACCTTTAACCACCTCGAGTTCATCGTATATACTACAGGTTTTCCCACTGAATTTAATCCAAGCGCCAGCCAAATTGATTAAGGCGCCAGTCAATTTAATCCAGCCGCCACTCAAATTAATTCAGGGGCCATTCATTTTAATGCAAGTGCTACGAAATTAATCCTACCGCCAGCCGATTTAGTCGAGACGCCATCGAATTTAATCCTGATGACATTGTGACTTCAAAACGACCCAGAATTTTCGGATATGTGTGGAGTGAATAGCTTTGGAGTGAATTAAAGAGGGAAAAGCCATGAATGAGTCAGTAGTGACACAATGTGACTCGCGCGACTTCATCACGCCTATCACCAACGTAAGGACTCATCACACCTTCGACATACATATCAAAGGAAACGCTGTCCACACAGTAATAACTTGATGCCTATTAACCAGGCCAATGATCTCATCACGAGTGACTCAGGTGACGTCCTCACGCATACCACCCACGCACGCACTGTCTTGACCTTCCGTCATGCATATCAAATGAAACGTCTTTGAAAGGGCAGGAGCTTGATACCTATAACTCGGCCAAGCCACCAGATCACCAGTGACTCAGGAGGCGTCATCACCCATATCACCCGCGCACGTAATTTACTAGCGTGCCGACATGCATACCAAACGAAACGTCTTTGAGAGACGATAGTTATAGCGCGAGAACAAAACGACGACACATGCAGAGACAGCGCTCGTGCCTTTCGTGTCCTTCTTGTCTCTGTGTCGTCGTTTTGTTCTCGCGCTATAACTATCGTCATGCCATACCAACTAGCCCAAGCTGCCACACGTCCTTGAGAGAGAAATAACGTGTTACCTATGACTCGGCCAACTGACTTGATCACTAGTGACTCAGGTGACGTCATCACGCCTATCATCCACGCACGCAATGTCTAACCTGCCATCATGTATACCAAACGAAACGTCTTTGAGAGGGTGATAACTTGAATGCAGTCAGTAGGCGTAGTGACGTCATCGTTAGTGACTCACGTGACGTCATCACGCCTATCACACGCACGCGGTGTCCAAACATAGCTTCATGCATAACAAACGAAACGTCTTTGACAGGGTAATAACTTGAACGCTGTCACTAGGCCTAGCGACGTCTTCACTAGTGACTAGCGTGACGTCATCTCGCCTAAGCCTCACGCAAGCACTCTCTAATGTGCCTTCATGCATATTAAACAAACCGTATTTGAAAGGGTATTAACTTGAACGCTGTCACTGGGCTTAGTGACGTCATCACTAGTGACTCACGTGACGTCATCACTCCTATCACACACGCACGCAGTGTCCTAACCTGTCTTCATGCATATCAAACGAAACGTCTTTGAGAGAGTAATGACTCAAACGTTGTCACTCGGCCTAGTGACGTGATCACTAGTGACTCGCGTGACGTCGTCTTGCCTGACACCCACGCAAGCACTCCGTAACCTGCCTTCATGCATACCAAACAAAACGTCTTTGAGAGAGTAATAACCTGAGCGCTGTCACTCGGCCTAGTGACGTGATCACTAGTGACTCGCATGACGTCATCACGCCTGACACCCACGCAAGCACTCTGTAACCTGCCTTCATGCATATCAAACGAAACGTCTTTGAGAGAGTAATAACTCGAATGTTCTCCCTAGGACTAGCGACGTGATTACTAGTGACTCATGTGACGCCATCACGCCTATCACACACGCTCGCGCTGTTCTAACCTGTCTTCATGCATATCAAACGAAACGTCTGTGAGAGAGCAATAACGTCATATTTATGACTCAGCCAACCGACTTAATCACTAGTGGCATACGTCACGCCATCACGACTAACACTCACGCAAGCACTCTCTGACGTGCCTTCATGAATATACAACGAAACTTCATTGAGAGAACATTAACTTGAAGGCCATGCAGGCAGCGTCTGCTAGTAAAAACTGACTGCTCGCACTGCACAGCCATTCACCGGCTAGCCGGTATATGTAGGCACCAGATCGCGTGTTTCGAATTCAGTCAGAGGCGTCTTTACATGGCTTTCGTTTAACTTGACGCTTTTTTTCGTTTTAATTCGTTTAAACGTTTTAATACGTTTTAATTCGTGCTAGAATACCGTAATGCTGGTTATTTATGATTCGAAGCAATTGCTTGAAGTAAACCTGAAGCAGACGACATTGTGTCGCAGCTGTTTTCGGCGAGTCTGTTTCACGCAGACGACGGGACAACGTGGTGCGACGCGAGCGACAAGCCGGGGTAGTTACAAGTTTCTGCCCGTGTCATCGTTAGATGAGCGCTTTTGCAGGCTTGGGAATAAGTGAAAGTTTGCGCTTCGACCACTTGTGCTATGGAAGACCGAGACTCTCGGCGCCTCAGAAGGCCACGGAAGGCACCTGACTAACCGAAGGAAAAGTACGCTCGCGTTTCCCCTGTAGATTGTTGCCGGATAATAGATGTTCACAGGCGTGTAGGTGAGTTAAAAGTGCTCTCCGAAACACTAAAAATCAATATAAATACCGTGCGTTCTATTGCCGCTGTGACCGTGACACAACTAAAACACGTGGTGGTTCGTCGAGGAAATTTAGACCGGACGTGGTGGACGCCCTGCAACGAATCGTACAGGAAAATCCATCCTTCACGCTCGAATAAACAAGGAGGGCTCTCAAGGATGAGATGCCTAACATTGAAATGAGCACGTCGACGATTGATCGGCTTCTTGATGGCCATGGTTATTCGGTGAAGTTGCTGACCCCGAGCCCAGTAGATAGAAATCGCGCCGACGTGAAACAGCTATGGTGCCGATATGCCCAGTGGCTTCAAAGCGAGGGAACTACGCTAACACAATACTACATCGACGAGACCAACTTCAACGTATGGTGCTCGCGCAGTTTCAGAAGGGCGAAACGAGGTGCTCCAGCAAGCCGTTTGTAAACTATAGTGCGAAGGGGGCGAATATAAATATAGCTTGCATGTCAGCGAATGGCCTTCTCCATTGGACAATTGCGGACAAGGTCCACTGGGCTGTCTTCAACGACTTTCTCGCAGAAGTGTCGAGTAAAGTTTCACAACAGGAACCAGGAATAGAGGTAGTGTTCCTGTTTGACAACGCACCAGCGCACCGCCGCGCCGAACAGGCTGTCCTCGCGGCAAGCGACCACTTAGTCAAGTGGCTACCGCCATACAGCCCATTCTTCAATCAGAAAGCTCAAGGCAAGTGTGAAGGGCTTCCTAAGCAAGCGGAGGGATGATCTCACGACACCGGGAGGGATCTCCAAGAAAAAACATCGCCGTGCTCTGCTGTTTGAGGCCGCGGGGCGCTCTATGCAGCCCATCCAGCGTGTGGACTGTGCCGCTTATGATAGGCACAATTACACTTTTGTACAAGCTGCCCTCGACTGCCTTGATATGTAGAACACTGCTCAGCAGCACGGGTGCGTGTTCATGAAAACTGCTTTGCCTGTATAATAATAAATTTTGTTTCTCACGGACTTGCCCCGGTTTTCTTTCATCACCCACTTCATAACCAATTTAGCAAGCTCGACGTTATTAGAACAACAACTTTTTCTAGAGGTACGGTGGATGTTTTAACCGGGCATCATCTTTGCTTCCGAAAACATGTCAGGTAGGTTGTAACTATAGAGACCGGCTCTATAGGCACTAGAAAACCGGGATTTATGCGCCAAAAATACGGGTGGCTAAAACACTGTTTTAGGCTCCCGAAATTGTGAATATAGGCACAATAGACTTTGAGAAAACTCAAATTTTCCAATAAACAGGTGCGGGATCTGTCTCTCTAACATGAAAGCAAGCAAAAATTCTTTAGTTTATAATGGTACAAACGCATAAAGCCCAAACTCCATACGCGCGAAAATGCACGCGACAGCGACGAGCGACGCTATGAGCGACGAAACAGGGCGTTCGCGCGACGTGTCGCGTGCTCGTTTTCGCGCGATCGCTCGGTTCTCCAGATTTGGAAACCGTCGCTCATCGCCCGGAAGTGCTGGGCTCAAGCAGCCAATAGCGAAAAACCGGAAAAGACGAAGACTACATAGGTGCACGTGGCCCTGCCCGAGTCACGTATGCGCAACAAGAAATAACGCAATGTTTATTACGCATGCGCATATAAAAAATGCTGCAAGGCAATAATAAACACTTTCCGTTCCATTACACAACAATGTATCTTATTTTTAAATTGGAAACCGCTCGCTACGCGGTTTTCTTGGTGCGAGTTGACGGCCTCATGCCAGCAACAGTGGAATTCGCTCGCCGAAGCCGTCGCGTGAATGGAGTTTGCCTGCGCGAGCGACTGATCGCGCGACGCCGATCTACGTCGCGTCGCTCGTCGCTGTCGCGTGCATTTTCGCGCTTATGGAGTTTGGGCTTAATGGTTTAGCATTATGCGTTTTCTAGCGTTTTCTCGCGGGGTTCGCAGAATACGGTCTCTCGATTTCTAGTTCAGCATGGTCAGTTAAGTGTGCACCGTCGAATAAACATGCTTCTGGGTCTCTTTCTGTGGGGCATATCTGAGAAGGGCTACGCATGGGCAACTAGCCAGAACACAATGCGCCAGAAGGATTTTTTTTTTATTTTGCGGCGTATTAACTTGGTCTAACCACACAGGCTCAATGTTTTTTCTGTCTGTGAACACCTTAAAGGGTCGTTACACAAATTTAGGAGCTTTAAGAAGGGAAAAGGAATGCATGCACTGGGTGCTCAAGATCTCATTTACCAAGATTGCAGTACTACGCGCGTCATAAAGAGGTGATATGCCAAACAGAACACGGCTTGACCTTGATCTCATGGGCGTGCGCCCCAACATGGTGAAGGTGATAGAATGGTCCTGCATATGTCAAAGTAGTACGTGACACTGCGAGAACTATTTGAGACGACGTGTGTAATTTGTGCAAACGGTTGCCTAAATAGAATTGTGGAGGTTGACAAAAATGCTAGAACGCACAGACGAGATCTATTCGCCTTATTTATTTAATTTCATATCGAGAGAGATTCGAGACTAAGGTGCCTCCATGCCTACATTTTGTTTGCGTTGGTGTTCTCGCAGTTCTCGCATCGTGTCGGTGCCAGCATTCACAACGTTGGGCGTGGTTTTGGCGCATCGTCTCTTACATTGCAGCGGTGTGACGCTGTGTATCGTGGTAAGGATACGTTAGCCAAGCCAGCCTCTCCAAACGTGCGCGCAGATAGGGACCCATCCCATAAAAACTCGCAGCACAATACAAAAGAACATCGAGACGGCAGAACATTGCTTGCACGCACGGGCTGACATGGGAATCTCATGCGAGTGCATGACGGGCTCATGCACGTCGTGTGATGCTCCAGCTCCGAGTGACTCTGATACCAATAGCGGGGAAGGAATTGAACTTGCGAAGCCTACATAGAGTGAGTGGTGAAGGTTTCAAGCACACCTCCTCAGATCACGCTTTCGCAGCTTCTAATGATCAAATTAAAAAAGATTCTAGTGATACAAAGCTGTTCCATTGGGCACGTAACCTTTTACGCTGTCTAAGTGAACATTCTCAGCTGACCTAGTGAAGCACCACATGTAAATCCCAAGTAAAGCAGAAACTACATAGATATTGCTTTTTTTTATCTGCACTTTACTTCCCCTGCTGACTCTTCACAGTTTCTCATTCGTTCTTCATCTTCCTGCCGCTGCACAGAAGCACCTCCTGCTCTCTACGCATCCGAGCGGACGCTGTAGAGAGGGTGAGCAGACGACGCGACATGGATCGTATACATGTGTAGAGGCTAATCGACCTTCTTTTTGGCTAAAATGCTTTCTAGGCTTGGCAGTTCTAGAAGTAACTGGTGAAATAAGGGCATGCAGTTTGCACCCCACAGTGTCCCGAAATTTAAATTTTGCCGGGCAACATGAATACCGGGCTCCAGCGGTACTTGAAGGCAAAATTTGAGGTTAAATAGCGTTTATATAGGCATCACTTTTGAAAACGGGCATTTGTAGGCACTTATACGAATTAAGGCAGCAACGTTCGAAATAGGCATATATAGGCACTATGAAAACACTATAAAAGCTCTCTTGCCCTCTAATTTGAGCTCCTGTGTCACAATGACACGATAAAAACGCAAGAAACGAAAGAGGCATTTGCATATAATCCGGCCTCTAGTCATAACACTGTAAATCCGTAATCAAGCATAAGACGCACGGTCTGCCTGCTCCAAAACTTCCAACAAAAATATTTGTCTAACACTCCTTCTGCTGAACTTATATTTCATCTAGTTATCCTGTGAAACAAATCCGTTGTAATAGAGGGCAGTCCCCATACATGAGGTACATACTATTGCTATTTGCAAGTGACCATTTGCTGATGCGCCATTGAATGCTGTGCCTGACTCGTGCCTTTCTTTCTACATTCTACGCCACGCCGTTTCTTATGGGTTAGTGTGCTTGGAATAAGCGTGCCTGTTTGATATAGAACGCCTGTCCGTTCACAGTAGTGCGGCCTGGCTGCCCGCATTTTCAAGGCATACATCGAAACACGAGAAGCAACAAAAAAGCCGCCTACATCTTCCCACACGTTGAGCTGGAGTAAATGCGTCGCAGAGTGGTCAGGGTTTCGGTTTAATGTTGCATAATTGAGTTTGGTTTGGAAAATGCTTAATTGTCATTTCGCCTCTATTATTTCTATATATTAAATGAAGGAGGAGCGTTGCCCTTAACGAGTGGTGGGACGCTGATGACCCCACTGCGGCTTGAAGGTGCTGTTGCTTCCGTCGTACCGACTCGAGTAAAAAAAGCGTTAAGTCAAACGGAAGTCATGTAAAGACGCCTTTGACTGAATTCGAAACACGCGATCTGGTGCCTACATATACCGGCTAGCCGGTGAATGGCTGTGCAGTGCGAGCAGTCAGTTTTTTACTAGCAGACGCTGCCTGCATGGCCTTCAAGTTAATGTTCTCTCAATGAAGTTTCGTTGTATATTCATGAAGGCACGTCAGAGAGTGCTTGCGTGAGTGTTAGTCGTGATGACGTGACGTATGCCACTAGTGATTAAGTCAGTTGGCTGAGTCATAAATATGACGTTATTGCTCTCTCACAGACGTTTCGTTTGATATGCATGAAGACAGGTTAGAACAGCGCGAGCGTGTGTGATAGGCGTGATGGCGTCACATGAGTCACTAGTAATCACGTCGCTAGTCCTAGGGAGAACATTCGAGTTATTACTCTCTCAAAGACGTTTCGTTTGATATGCATGAAGGCAGGTTACAGAGTGCTTGCGTGGGTGTCAGGCGTGATGACGTCATGCGAGTCACTAGTGATCACGTCACTAGGCCGAGTGACATCGCTCAGGTTATTACTCTCTCAAAGACGTTTTGTTTGGTATGCATGAAGGCAGGTTACGGAGTGCTTGCGTGGGTGTCAGGCAAGACGACGTCACGCGAGTCACTAGTGATCACGTCACTAGGCCGAGTGACAACGTTTGAGTCATTACTCTCTCAAAGACGTTTCGTTTGATATGCATGAAGACAGGTTAGGACACTGCGTGCGTGTGTGATAGGAGTGATGACGTCCCGTGAGTCACTAGTGATGACGTCACTAAGCCCAGTGACAGCGTTCAAGTTAATACCCTTTCAAAGACGGTTTGTTTAATATGCCTGAAGTCAGGTTAGATACTGCGTGCGTGGGTGTCAGGCGTGATGACGTCACCTGAGTCACTAGTGATCAAGTCAGTTGGCCGAGTCAAAGGTAACACGTTATTGATCTCTCAAAGGCGTTTCGTTTGGTATGCATGTCGGCAGGCTAGTAAATTACGTGCGCGGGTAATATGGGTGATGGCATCCCCTGAGTCACTGGTGATCCGGTGGCTTGGCCGAATTTTACGTATCAAGCTCCTGCCCTTTCAAAGACGTTTCATTTGATATGCATGACGGAAGGTTAAGACAGTGCGCGCGTGGGTGGTATGCGTGAGGACGTCACCTGAGTCACTCGTGATGAGATCATTGGCCTGGTTAGTAGGTATCAAGGTGTTACTGTGTAGACGGCGTTTCCTTTGATATGCATGTCGAAGGTGTGAGTGCTTACGCGGGTGATAGGCGTGATGAAGTCGCGCGAGTCACATTGTGTCACTACTGACTCATTCGTGGTTTTTCCCTCTTAAATTCACTCCAAAGCTATTCACTCCACGCATTCCTGAAAATTCTGGGTCGTTTTGAAGTCACAAAGTCATCAGGATTAAATTCGCTGGCGTCTGTATAAATCGGCTGGCGGTTGGATTAATTTCAGTGGCACTTGGATTAAAATGAATGGCACCTGGATTAATTTGAGTGGCGGCTGGATTAAACTGACTGGCGCCTAGATTAATTTGGCTGGTGCTTGGATTAAATTGAGCGGGAAAACCTGTAGTTCACTGCGGCCCAACGCTCGCCCAGCGAGTATAACGTATCAACCCTTTCTTGTGAGATAGTGCTCAATGTACAAGCCAATGGCTGATAAGGGGGAATGAGAGACAGGAAAATTCGGCTTCTAATTAACGCGCACGCTCCGAATTTTTTTATTGTTCGACAACGCACAGAAGAAATCTCCCACCGGCGCCACCTTGGAGGTCAAAATGTAAGACTGGTTACACACTACTACTACGACTACGAGGGACGTGGCCCCTAAAACATCCGGAAATGTGTGCTTGAGACGCTCGCTTGTGAAACGCCGAGCAGAGAACGCTGTTTGTTTTGTTCCCTTAGAATTTTTTAACCTTGCACGATAGCTACTAGAGCTTGAAGCGCATACCGCGTTTCTCGCGACAGAAAAACACCACGTGCGGCGAACGGCATTATTGGCTGCACGGTGTAAGAAAAAAAAACGATTCTTCGAACGCTGGGTTCTCACGTGTGAAACGCCATTATGGACGCTACACAAAGCATTCGCATTTCCTCGCAATTTTCTTCGAGGAGGTGAGGACAATTTTTTCTCCCCTGGGAGCAGCCATATTTCCCTACAATATCGCGTTTTAGTTTCGGGAGATCAGATGAAAAGGAGTCAGCAGCAGCCTAAGTTCGTTATGGAACTGAGAGCTCCTATCACACGGTGTGAAATGTGAAGTCGTCGAAGGGTTTTCTGACCATATTACTTTTGAAGTCACCTCAAACTTAGCGTGTTCCCCTCAAATACCCGAGATCAAAACTGTTTTGAACTTTCCTAAAGTTTATGACACTTCCGTACTAACACTTGGCCTCATAATTGAATATTGTAGAGAATTTCGCAATACACATGCGCTACTTTTTAAGTTTTGTGACAATGCCTATCAAAGTATATATGCGCCACGAAATATATTAAATTGGGCCCAGTACACCCATGCTACCATAAAGATATAACCCATCTCCCTCGGCACGTAAGGCACTTACATAAGAATCGTCATTCCAAGTATAATGATAATGCTTCTTGAGCTAATGCATTGAAATGTAAACAGAAGCCAAAACCAAGAGGCTAAAAACTATTACTCTAGCAATGCCTTCACTAAACTTCAAAAAAAAAAATCCATCCAGATTCTAGAGGTCGATTAGTCCTGCATCATCTATGCACTCATCGTTTATTCTTGATGGCCAATCCTCCCCAAATCCTCAAGCTATAGCAAATGCCGTTAATATTTCTTTTGAATCTGTTTTTTCCACCAATAATGGCAGCACTCCTTAACTTTCCGCGTGCAGCAAACTACCTGCTATTCCTAATCTTGAATTGAGCTTCTCTGTGAAGTGCACAGCCCCCCGCCCCGCCACGGTGGTCTAGTGGCTAAGGTACTCGGCTGGTGACCTGCAGGTCGTGGGATCGAATCCCGGCTTCGCCGACTGCATTTCCGATGGAGACGGAAATCTTGTAGGCCCATGTGTTGAGATTTGGGTGCACGTTAAAGTACGCCAGGTGGTCGAAATTCCCGGAGCACTCCACTACGGCGTCTCTCATAATCATATGGTGGTTTTGGAACGTTAAACCCCATATATCAATAAAGTGCATAGCCTAAGAGTAATTTTGAAGTTACGAAACACTCTGGCCCAGACGGTACGCCAAGTATACTTCTAAAGTGGTACTCACTATACGGTGTGCTAATTTCTTACCGTAATATTTTAAAGTAAATATCTGTAACAGCTTTCTAACCGCGGAAATTAGCAAACATCGTGCCCTTAAGTCTGGAAACAAGCAAATACCAAATTATACACCAATATCTTTGCTTTGTATACCAGCTGCACACATTTCGAGCATTTAGTAAACAAATACTATATAGAAGACCTAACGCACGTAACATATTTTCCCGATCACAGCAAAGCTTTTGTGCTGGCAACACAGTTGCTTGAATTTACGCACGGCATTGTTCTTTTCTTAACGACTGAAGACAGATTTATGCCCTATTTATTCACTACTCTAAGGATTTTAACATGGCTTTTATGCCAAACTTATAGCTTCTTCCCAATTTTTTGGCGACAACAAGGCGGTTGATTGGATAGATTACTTGCGATCGCACTCTAAATTCGTTACGTTTAACCACCTGAACTCATATGAAGTACAGGTCACATCAGGTGACGTAGCAGATTATCAGCAACACCCAAATTAAACTTTAAATATATGCCTTATCTGTAAAATTGTAATACTCAAGATCAAAATGCGTTCATTACTGTTTCCTTTTTGTCGTTTTGTAGCAGGAGTAAAAGATGGCAATTGTCTAGTAACAGCAAAAATATTGTAGTCACGAGTCGTGACTACAGCATTTGAAAAGGTCGTGACTCACAACCTTTTCAAATAAGAAATGGACCCTTCATTTTGCATATACTAATGACGATGTAAGCGTAGTACGTGTCACGGAGTTTAAATACATTGATCTAACTCTCCGAGCAAATTTAAAGGGGCGCATTATTTCAGAACAGTCCATGATCTTCAAAAACTTGGGTATCTCCGACACATGTTAAGCAACTAGACAAAAAGATACGGACTGACAGTGCATTCGATTTCGGCCGAACTAGAATAAGGGTTGGTTGACATGGCATAGATATGCGAAAATCAGTTAAAAAATCAACAAAATCTATATTTTGTAGCTATGACCAGCGTTTCTTGAATACACTTCAAATGCAAATATTTTATCAGTGCAGCCCCCCAGTGCAGCCCCCAACATAGGAGCACTTGCGATCGTGTCATCCTTCTGCATAAATATGATAGTTCAGACTAGGTCAAGTGTTCTAGTACACATGTCCATTGCATCTTCTATCCATTGCATATCCATTGCATATCCATAGCTCACATATTCATTGCACCCAGTGATTTGATCCTCTAAATATTGTGGCCGTTAGATCAATTAAGAATTGTTCTCGTTTTCTTTTGTTTGTTGTTTGCTTTTCTGAAGAATGTGAATTTTTGGAATGAGCTTGATGGGTGCCTGCACAGACTCAGTTCTGAGCAATTAAAAAAAAAGAACTGTGTGAACATTCATATTGTTAAACTGTATATTTTAATGGTGCAGAACATTCATAGTATTTACAGCTGCTATGTTTCGAAAACTGAAACAGCAGTATTTGTAAATAGTTAGCATTAAGGCATGCTGCTGCCACTTCAACCACTTTCCCCTTTTGGGAAATAAATTTTCTTCCGAATTCAATAAATAAGTTGCTGTCCCCAGTAACTAGTGGCTTGTGATCAGTTTCCACATGAAACTGCAGACCAAGCAGATAGAAGCAGAAATGCTCACAAGCCCTTGTTAGTGCCAGTGCCTCTTTCTTTATTCCCGCATATCGCGTCTCCATGTCAAAGAGGGATCTTGAGGAATAGGCAACTGAGAGTCTCCGACCAGCTGTCTCTTAAAAAAAAAACTGCTCCAAAACTGTATGACGATGCCTCCGTTGACGCAGTGTGACAAGTATAGGGGTCGTAGTAAGTGAGCATTGGAGTTGTAATCAAAACTTTCTTGGCGGCGTTGAAGCTTGCTTTCGGAGACCACTACAGACTTTCTTTGATGTCACGAGTATAATGATGTAGAATAATTATAGTACAGTATAGTCGCAAGCCTCTGCGGAGAGCAAGTTTTGTCCCTGAGCCGACTTGTACGACAGAAGCTGCGTTAGCACAGAGTTTAAATGCATGCAATAGCCCATGGCTGCGACTCTACGGTGGTACCAAGATCTTGCTACACATCTTTTGACATGCCAGAGTAGCAAGCCATGGATTCCATTAAATCCGAGACTCTGGCACAGTTTGATGCGACTCACACGGACTTTATCAGGATGATGTAAGAGACACAAGAGAGTAACATTAAAGCAATTTTCTTTATTAAAACAAAACAAAAGTATGAAATGCTTGTTCCATAGCATATGAAAATGTTAAACATACAAGGTTATGTGATTAAACAATATTTGTTAAAATACCAGTCCCTGCAGCAACCTGTATATTTGGCATGCAGGGTCGTCAATAAAGTAACCGCCATTCATGGGGTCCTCGCATAAGCAGGGGACGTTCTCAGCATCAGATTGTCCAATAAAAGGTAGTATGCAGCTTTTATATTTTCAACTTGATTTTCAAGTCTTTCAAGCCCTTGACTGATTCCACAAAGAACTCCTGTAAAGAAAAGCATTGATGAAAAAGACTATTTGCAATAAATTTTCACCCACACAAATGTAAGCTGATGGCATGCTACAGGGTGAAAATAATTACACCTATAATAGTAGAATACTCTTCTACAATATCAAGATTCTTGGCAAGCCCCAAATGATGGACAAACAGAAGATGTGTAGCACTATCAGTAAGAAGTTTCGCATTAGCTCAGTGCCCCAAATTTAAATGGAGGCTGCTTGAACCCAATAACTTTACCAGCAAGGATAAATCAACTGTCCTAATGGCCCCCTAAGCCTAGAAAACAATCTAAAATCAGTAGCTAACTGGTGTATGAAGTGGCAGATGACATTAATTACAGGTAAGTCAAGTTTATTTAGGATAACCAGAAAGAATTTTTCTACACTATCTGAGACACTCAACTCCAGGCAAAGAACACGGGTATCTTGGACTAATATCAAATGACCTGGGACGTGAGGCACACATAAATCACTTGACATCATCTGCAATAAAAAGGCTATTCTTTCTGAAAAGGCACCTCTATGTAGCACTGTATACAACAAAGCTAGTTGCCTATAATACTTGTCAGACCAGTACTTGAGTACCAACGTCTTGTTCCCATCGACAAATAACTTGATAAACTGGAAAACATGTAGAGGAGAGCAGTCAGGTTTATTTTTAGTACATACCGCACATTTGACTCCCCCTCCGAATCAATACACGAAGCAGGAACACCGAATCCACATAACCGTGCAAGCACGCTTGCCATACTAAGTTTTAAATTGTTTCACAAGAAGCTTTATATTGATAGCACAAAATACTTATTTTACCCATAAACTAGGCCCTGGCATCGTAAGCACCCACACTCACTTCAGGTATACTGATACAAAAGTAAGTTTCAAACTTTCCTTTTTTATACAAGCCATTAAGACATGGAACAGTCAAGTCTGCCTGCATATTTGGGGTTTTTTTTTTAACCAATAGTTTTTTTTATAAAATGCAACGGCAGTAAAGCTGCTGTGATTTTCACACATGAACTGTTTGCTGAGATGAAAATACTTTGCCCTAGTTAACATGACACTGAGGTGACCAATTAACAAAAATTCAATAATTAACTATAGTTATTGACTTGAGGACAAATGTTTATATTAACCTCTTAAATACTCAATTTTTAAAAAATTTCTATCAAAGAGTGCCTATTTTTCATTGCTGGAATCGAATCTGATTGTACTAAAAAGTAGCTAGTTGATGTTGAAAAAATATTTTCACCTCATACTTAGTCAAATCAACGGAATAAAGTTCATTTTTGAACAATACACAGGAAACCAGCCACCTGCTGCTAATAAAATTTAAAAACTTATTAAACCAAACAGTTATTATGCCACATCTTTCTTCACTTCTGTAGGCTAAGCACCCTTGGTGTATTCCACTAGGGGAGCATCGGGGCTGCGCGGAAAATTCGAAAACGCGCAGTAACGCGAGGCAGCTTCATGTTCACGTCCGAGCTGTCTCTATGATCACTGGAGCAGCTACTCAATTCACCTTCATCACTGTCTTCACTTGTAGGCAGATGATAAATATCTGTACTCGAATCATCACTCAAAGAAAATGGCGAAAATGAAATAGCATTTTTTTCGCGTTGACAAGTCGGCTATGACGGGGTCGCCACCACTGCATGTTGTCTTTCCATACAAAACCCACACTCCTGCCGCAGGCAAAAAACAAATCCTCGAGAAAATGCTGTATTCTAGTGGCTGACACGCAATGTAAGCCATAAGTGCGCGCTTCTCCGCCTAAATGCTAGAGGGTAGTACCCATTCAGCTAGGACAAGTTCTACTCGTCCAAAGCAGTTTGGTGACAGAGTGGGCAGGCAAAGCTCTGTTCGTCCAAAGTATTTCAGGGATTAAAGGTTGCAGAGAGTGCCCATTTATGGCATACTTATTTTTTAGAAATCACTCAAGTTTCACTTAGTTTGAGATGTTCGTCACTGAACTTGACGGGCAGAATCGAAACTGATAGTGGCCCGCGCATGCCAAGAGTAGATCAAAGGGATGACACATGACAGGGAAGAGCCGAAATTTAAATGAAGGTGCGCCAAGGCAGAATCTGGTCAGAAAACCAACACCCATTATGAAATACGCGAGCAGACAGCCTAATGTTTGCGTGCAATATGCAGTTGAAGTCCGTTTCTCGCTTAAACTATAAAGAGGCGTGAAAAATTGTTTCGGCTGTGTGCAAAAAGAAGCAGCACAGTGGCCGCCCTAGTGCACATTTTCCAGAAAGAGAAAATTTTGCTATTGCAGTTTTCATGCGCACAGTTCGACACAAAAACAGTGATCCCACTGGGGACTGGCAATTTGAAGCAATTTTTGGAGCAGCCAAATTTTTGTTTTGGAGCACTTTGGAGCAGTAAAATTTTAGTTTTGAAGCATTTTGGAGCAAGTGATGTTGTGATTAGGAGCATATTGGAGCACTGAAATTTGAGTTTCGGAGCAGTAAAATTTTAGTTCTGGAGCATTTTAGAGCAGGTAATCTTGCTATTAGAAGCATTTTACAGCAGTAAAAATTTAGTTTTGGAGTAGGTAACCTTACTAATGGAGCACTTTGGCATATATATACAGTCAAACCTTGTAATAACGAAGTTGAAGAGGAGTTGTAATCAGTTAAACCTGGATATAACAAAATTGATCAATTACCAGAAACATTTGTCATAAAGAGGACTTTGTTAAATGCAGGTTTGGTACGAAAATTCAGAAAATAAACGCGCAAATCAAACGAAAAGGCGACCGAAGGCAGAGCTAACCCAAAACACTTATTTTACAGTAAAAAACAGTTATTATTGCGATGGCAATTATATGAACACTCTCGGCGGATTTTTGCGTCGCCACCATGTTCCCAAACTAGTCCAAATTGATAACATGCCCCCGCGCATCGTAGCTTTCACGAGCCGGTAAAAGCGCGCGAGCACTGCTGAAGCAGAGATCAAATGAGTCTGCCTATCCCTAGCCTGGAAAGTGCATAACATCCCCCGTGTGTTAGACACTAAACGCGCTGTTTATACAAAACCGAGGTACAAAACGTAATAGCAGGTACAGATGTGAGTGCAAACTAACAAGTACCCTAGTTGTTAATTCGCTGTGTTAGAAAACTGCACTCTTTTCACAAACGACGCCTGTACAGCGAGCGAAGTGGTCTTTGTGCGCCCGGCAACTAAACGCAATCGTACCGGTCCAAGTCGAAGGCGCGCGATTCTCCCCACCGATGGATAAGCGCGCGCACAAGCATAAGCGCATGCATGAGGGAGATTTGCTGGATCTGCCGATTACCGTGTTTACTCGTGGAATGAACCCACCTTTTAAAAAAGTCACGGGAGTTAAAACAGCCGAAATTTCACATGGTGGTGTTGCTTATCTTGGTCCGCGAAATGCACGGCAAATCATTTTTGCATCCCCAAGCTCTTGTTTTCTATCGCAACAAACATGCACGGGTCTTGTCGTCTGGCCGGTCTGTTCCCGTGCTCCAGCATATGCTCTACCAATTTTATGTTTAAAACCAGCCGTGTAGATAGCGCACCAGCTAAATGCGCCCTGTGCATTAGTTGTCCACCTAGGTTTACCACGACAAACCCGACAACAAAAACGCAGCGTTGGATGGCGCCCCACAAACGTTGCGGGAGCACAACAGGCCATCAGCGCGGTTGCACGTTGCATGGCCTCCGAGATGACGGCGCGTGGCGGGCACTCTATGGTGGCGCGTTTCTACGCCCACCATCGCAGAGGCCGTGCCCTTTGTTTTTTTGTTTTTTTTTTTTGCTGCTGTGCTTGCGTGGCAGTATAAGCAAAGAGGTTTCTCCTGCATTGAACAAATGGCACTCTTCTGCAAAAGGTGCGACTTTTAAAGTTTGGTTGATTTCCAAGCTCGCGCTGTTCACAACTGTTTGGCATGGTTGTTAAACTATATTTTGACACTTACTGCGTCATTATTTTGTGATATAATGATTTGGTTATTAGTTGTTTCGATCGTCAACAGCGCTGGTTATCATACCGAAAGAAACCGAAAAGATACATTTAAATTTTTTCTCTTTTTCTGAGGAGCGAGTTGGAGGGTGGGTTCATTACGCGAGTAAATACGGTATTTGCTTTCCGCCAACGATTAGTCCACTACGAAACTCGAGATCACTTTGCCAGCTGTCCCTTGGTTCTTTCAGGATGGTAAAAGTATCAGTTAACTTGCATGGAGGGTAATTCACAGTGAACGGTTACCTACAGCACGTACTTCATAAGCGACCCTCGAGGTCGCTTGCTTCACGCGGCATACACCAATCCAGTGTTCCAGCCTGAAGAACACTCACGACGAAAAATAATAAAACATTGTCCCCAGTGCATAGTTCTTGTACTTATTGGCACAGTTAACAAAAGCAATTTATACACTACATTGCGAGACACCACTAATTACCTGACGCGACTCTGCTAATCGGAAGCTGCTCCACAGGGCACGTCAACTTATTTCGTTCCCTCCTGCTCAACAGTGCCGCCAGCTCAGTGCACATTGTCTATAGGATTGAAATACAGCAAGTTATATACTTGGTTCCGCATTCATGTACATCTGGGTTCTGTCACATGTTACCTTCACTCGCTCGGTGCAGCATCCCAGTGTTATCCTTAAAGCTTGCCCTAGGTTGCATCTTATGGCGTGTTTTGGGTGGCTTGGTGCTCGCTATTTCTACCGTGCATATCCTCAGACAGTGCCACACAACTTATCATAGTGAAAACAATGTGCATGATGGTATGATGCTACGAACCTCAGTAAACTACGGCTCGGCAAACATCTCTTCGTCGCCATGTTTTGTCGATGACAGACTTTTTATTGGCTCACTTACAGTGGCGGCAGCTGTACAGTTGTGAGGAACGTGAGTGAGGAATTGAAATGGTGCTTTCATAGCTGTTAAATGCACCCTGATGATGAAATGAGTCGAGGTTTAGTCATGAATGGACAGCCAGTATTCTAAATATACACGTAGCTGAAAATTTTGGAAAAATGTTCACGACCCCTTTAACTTTTGTTTTGGAAAGCAAGAATTATAAAACCACACTCGTTTCACTCCTTGGCATCTAGAGAATCCAATGGCATTCAATACAGTGATATCTGTTCAACCAGTTTAATAAACATCATTAAATAATGTTTACATTACCATTTTAAAATTACTTCCATTACACTACATAAAAAGGAGTAGGTAATATTTTTAATAGAAGCACATTAAATTCATGTTCATAAAAGTTTTTGCATAATTCTAGCTGAAATAATATGACATTTTAGGTTTAATGACCACTTGCCCCCTTAAACATAGACTGAAATAAAAAAGTCTTGACAGCATTAGTACTGCTCCAGCTGAAATGCGGTTAATTTTTCAATACAAGTGCTTGGAAGCAATACTTCCTTAATTTGACATGCAAAATGGCTTTGGTCCTCAGTAAGATACTACACTCTATGGGATTGAAAGAGCCTCTCCTTCTGTGCCTCATATCCCAGCTAGCGTGTTGTGCCAGCCCCGAGCAGCTCAGTCATCGCAAACCGTTGCGAATGGGCAGTGAGGCAGCCAGGGCCATAGCTGGTTTTTATTTTTTTTTTTTGCCAGCACAGCTCATGATTTTTTAGCTTCTCGCTTCCCGCATCAAAACGACTGCACTAGAAAATATTGCATTGCTGCATCCTTCCTAAATGACCAACCGCGACGTTCATCTCAACTTTCCTATGGCTACCACTCGGAACCAGTGAGGGGATACTCGCAGGCCCGACCCTATTCGCCTATGTGATGTCTTAGTAACGTCTCATTCAGGCGCTTGGTGGAACCACCAATAGCGCCATAGGCACACATATCTAATTGTGCCTGGGTTGATGATAAATCCACATCTGTTGATGACTTGCCTTGTGTGCGTCTTCTGCATCATGTCGGAGGGTCATATTCTTTCCTGACCCCACGTAGAATAGTCCTCATGCAAAACAGTCTCCACAACTTTAAACCAAACACAACATAAGCAATCTTTACCTTTTCGGCTGCCAAGTGTAGCAGTGCTACAAAAGCCACAGGAACATTAATGCTAGCCCGGTTGATGCGATTCAGTTGGGGTCCAACATTGTCATACAATTTTCGAAAGGTGTACTTAGTAATGGCTCCCTTGTCGGGCACATTTGCAGAACTTGGGTCATTCTCCTGAAAGTAAACGATTATTTAGCACACAAGAAAACACAGAACTATAATGTATACCCAAAATTTTTTGTTCTAAAGAACAACTTTACAGTCCTGCATTAAAGGGCCCCAAACCACACCCGATATTTTTTTAAAGACATTTCAAGTAAACACGCACATGGCATGCAGAATACCGTCATGATCAATGACATCACACTAGAAGCCACAGGCGCCCCACAAATTGCTAGGCGAAATGCCTTCTATCTGGCCATTCCGACTTCCCCAGTGACGTTCGCGACACCGACTTGTCGCATCTGTGATGATGTTGGCAATCGATGCTGCCATTGCTCGAACAAAAACCTTCGACCTCTGATCGACTTGCGAGCAACTGCCCATACTCCTCGCTACTCACTGTGTTGCACGCATTTGCGCCCTTGCAAATCGGAAATTGTGGCCCATAGAGCAAAAGCCAAATCATTAGTGCACCAATACAGAGTCTATACGAGCAGGATTGGTACGATTATGGGCCAGCACAGATCAGCAGCAGGTAGCAGAGGAGCGCAGCGTTGAATTTGCAATAACCGAAAGAGTGCCTTGCCAATGATGTATGCATGTTAGAAGAGACTGGGAGTGGTACTGGGCAAGGAGAGAAAAGCGGCTTTGGAAGCAAAGACCAGCCAATTCACGGAGGGTAGTAAAGAAAAAGGTGAAACTAGCAATTGCCACGTTTTGATCATGAAACACTTGTAACTCCACTAGTACGGCACTGTTTTGAAATTTCCTCACAGCTATGAGTCCACTGCAGAACCGTGCGCAACTACAACACACCTAAATTTCAACTTGTGGGTGGTTTAGGGGCTTTAATACCTGCAATTTCAAGCACATGAATTATAGTCACACAACCTAGTATTAAATAAATATCAAGAAATGTGCATTTATTGTTTTTCACACTTTATTGATCATAGTTTTGCTTTTTTTTTTTTTCTTCCACTGGCATGCGCATATGATGCACTGGGAGAGCTGTTCTTGAGCAGATTAGTGCTTTAAAACACAGGCGGGGAGTTTGGGTAGGTGCAGCATGGCATTCCAAGTTCAGTCATGTGGTTTGTCTAGTGCACAGCCTCTGAATGAGAGGACCCCTAGGTGCTCCGATGAGTCGGGGATACATGACAAGTTGTTGCGACTTACAAGAAGGCTTTCAGTGATGGCAGTACAATGGTGCCACAAGTTAACAAAGATTGCTAAAACATTCATTTGAGATGATGAGTTTTCTACTGTGACTGCAGACTAACTCTGAGCCCGTGAATGATGTCCACAATACACCTTTAAGGGAGGACGTGGCAATGAAAACTATTTTTATTTATCGAGATCGGCACGCAGATGTGATAGATGGTGCCGGTATCTTAACTGAAACTGGTTTTGAACTATCTGTTGTTTTTGAGTTTCAACACTTCCCGAGCTCCTGCCGTCACACCAAAACTAACGATTTCGACACAAATTCACCAAGATTTGATTGTCGCATAAGGTCCCATTCTATGCCGTGAAACTGCTGGATTTTTTTTAATTATGTACTATACCCAGATTAAAACAGAACAATTTCGGGTCAAGTAACAAACATAAGGAGAGAACAGCGCTTTACAACAAGTGGTGAAACACTAAAAGTTGTAAAGGAATATGCCTACTTAGGACAGCTAGTAACCGTGGAGCTGCACTATGAAAGTGAAATAACTAGAAGAATAAGAATGTGGTGGATGACATACGGTAAGCATTCTCAAATAATGAATGGTAATCTGCCACTAACCCCCAAGAGGAAGGTATATAAAAGCTGCATCTTGCCGGTACTTACCTACAAAGCAAAAACCTAGAAGCTAACAAAGAGGGTTCAGCTTGAATAGAGGATGATGCAGCGACCAATGAAAAAGGAAAATGATAGGTGTAACCTTAAGAGACAGGAAGAGAGCAGAGTGGGTCAGAGAACAAATGACGGTTAAGGATATCAAGAAGAAATGGACATGGGCCAGGCCCGAAGCGCGTAGACAGCATAACCACTGGTCATTAAGGGTAGCCGATTGGATTCCCAGAGAAGACGAATGCATGAGGGGGAGCAAAGTAAGGTAGGCAGATGAGCTTAAGAAGTTTTAAGGCATAACATGGCAGCAAAAAACACAGGACCGGGTTGATTGGCAGAACTTGAGAGAGTCCTTTGTCCTTCCTACAGTAAGCGTAATCAGGCAGATGATGAGTGTGCATATTTCCTTTTGCACCATCTTCACTTCTGGTCATTCGGCGAAATTTTGACTCGCATGTGTAGACCAGCGCCAACGTAATCTTTGAAAACTAGATTCGTCACATGATGTGGTCATTTAGAGCAACTGCAAATATCAGTCGTTATGCTAAAAATTTGTTGCATTTAAATTTGTGAGTACTATGCACATTGTTTTACCATCCACTTTTACAAAAAGCCAATATAAAAATATATATGAGGTGCAGACAAGTATCGACAGCTTAGCTCGAAATTGGAGCTCGAAGAAAATGAAGCTCAAGGTTAAAAAAAAAGGAAACTCGAAAGGAAGCTGGTTTTATTTTTCATTGGAGCAACGGCTATTTCGATCCTCGATCTGTCCTCGATATGATGATACAAATATGGGGGTGATGCACCAAGGGGAAGCTGCAGATTTTTCTAAAGCCAAATACTCTCATAATAGTCTTTGATCTTTGATGACAGCACACTAGTGAACTTGTTTTTAACTTCCACTGCTTATTTTCATGTAATATTCCACCATTATGTAAAGGTGCTCTCAGGACTGCAGAAAAAAAATGGAAAAAAATTGAACATTCCAACTAGATTTACCATTCCTACTGCCATTTAAAGCCTACAGGTTTTGCAACACTTTTGCAGCATGGTCAGAAAACTCTGGCTCACATACTCTTGGTAGCCTCAACTACCAATTGGCATATATTGTAGCGCAGCACGCGGCTGGAATTCACAATATATTCCAAAATCAGCTAAAAAGTGCATTCTCTTCACTCGACAAATGATGCTATAAGCTCAAAAATCATTGCATCACACACCGAAGTATAATCCAATGGCTGATTTGAGCATGGCATACTCAGGAGTTACTAGAGCCACCGCAAAAGGCCACACCCTGTCTACGTGTGTGCGCGATCGCCCTGAAAAGCCAAGCCTTCAAAGCAAAAATTAGAGAAGAGCTCAAGGTCAAGAGGCACGTGTGATGTATCTTCTTCCCTCGTTCCACACCTCCCTGCTAAGCTTCCAGTGCTTTTGTTGGGATGAAAAAAGAGAGAAAGCAATTGCAGCATGCGACAAATCTTTAACTCCGCTTCTACTGGAAGGATTCTAAAATTTCTTGAGGCAGTGAATTCGTGAGGCAATAAGCTCCTTCACTGAATTCATTCCACAGCTGCTCTGAAAAGTGTAGCAGGGCCTCTTTCATGTATTCACACGATCTGTAGTTTCTCTTGGTACAAAGGCCAAGTACAGACATAATTCAAAGTAAAAAGAGATGACTGAACTGTCGAAAATCTTCAGATGCTGATGTGTATGCATGGCAAAATGATGCTGGCTGGTTCAAAAGTCCTTTTTCTCCCTGCCTATTTCCACTTGAAGGAAAGCTGAAGTGGTTTTCAAGTTCGGGAAAACTTGGTCAACATTATTGTCGACGTTGCTGCAATTTTTTGCGCGGGCGTTGCTGCAGGACTTTAAAATACGCAAGAAAATATTCAACTAGACCGGGCCCACACAAGAGGGACTATGGGTGTGGAAACAAGCTACGTCATCTTTGGGAAGTTTGGTAAAGTCACTTTCCAGTCCAATGTAAAGTTCCCACAGCTCACTGATCTGAACTGCAAGAGCACTACATATTTATGTAGCCAAGGCTCAAGTAACTCTACAAAACAATGAAGGTTTTGTAGCTGAATTACAATATCTTTCAACTGCAATGACAACAAGTGTCTCGTATCTTCAACTCTAGCCGCCATGACTAACTCCGCCTGAGTGCCGCTGCCAAAGGCCACGCTTCAACCGTGCTGCTTTTGCAGGTGACACATCATGCCAATGACGACGCAACCATGTTCGCTCACCATCTCATGAAACCCTGCAGCCACAGTGTTCTTTTTCACACACACAAAAAAAATGCTATCGGTGTTCACTTTTTGCAACTCCCACATTGGTTTTCAGATTTAGTGGGGATCACTAACAGTCCCTGCACACTCCAAAGTCGTTTTTTCAAAAAAAAAACTTCAGCTTCCCCTCATGGGCACTTCACACACTTCGTACATTTGTGAACTAGAGTTTTATTTCGAAGCACAATTTTTTTTTCATAGTCGTATGGTTTTTTTTTTCTTTTTCAGAATTTATCTAGCTGTTACTCACGAATGAGCCAAGTGCATGTAACAACAAAAATGTTTTTTTTGTTACTTTACAGTTTCCCCGTAAATTTTAGAACTTTTTTCTCAAATAGATCTGTCTGAAGAATTCAACAATTAAAAAATACATATTTGCGTGCAATTTGCAAAAAAATACAACAAAAAACATCGACCCTCAAGGGGTTTACGCTTAGATGGCATTCAAAGCATGTGCAAGTTAAACACGATGCATCAGGATATAACCGAATTTACCAGAATTGTAAAGTACAGCCTAATTATCAAATTTTCCTATTAAACATACAGTCGACTCCCGGTAATTCGAAGTCGCTTAATTGGAAGTTTCGGTTAATTAGAAATTGGCAAGTGGTCCCATCAGTTTTGCATGCAATCGTATAGAAAAAAATGCTCGATAATTCGAAGTTAAAAACCCATAATATTGGTTAATTAGAAGTTTTTTCAATCGACAGTCTCGTCGCGACTGTAATTTTACAGTAAAATGGCGAACTTTTCATATGCCAAAACATCTGCCGGACCGCGCTGGTGTCTTCGCCATCACTACTGTCCGCAGCGCCACAGATCTTGAAGTGGCAATCATTTTAACGCTGGTGAATCGCATCGGCGGCATCGACTGACTCTTTAGTTGACTTTTGTCGAGACTCGAGTGTGTCACCGCGTCACCCGCGCGCTGGGTTGATTCCACACGTGTTTCCGCGCTTCTGATTTTGAGTGTTGTGGTGGTGACGTACGTTTGATAATGGCAACTCGTGGCCCTTACCGAACGCTAGACCTAGCGACGAAAGTCGAAGTCTTGAAGGAAGTTGACCAGGGAGGCACCGCCAAACAAGACATTGCAAGAAAGTATGGCATTAAGCCTAACACGCTGTCGACTTTGATTAAGAATAAGCGCTCAATATAGGATGCCTTTGAAAGTGAAAAATTCAAGACATCGCGGAAGCGGATGCGCACCGGCGCCTACCCCGAGTTGGAGGAAGCACTGCTGATTTGGATCAGAGAGGCACGAAACAACAAACTTCCTCTCAGTGGTGAAGTCGTCACAGCAAAAGCGTCATCGCTTGCTGAAATGTTGGGCATCAACGACTTCGCTGCTTCGAATGGGTGGCTTACGCGTTTCAAACATCGCCACGACTTGATTTTTAAAAGCGTGTGTGGGGAGAAGGCGTCAGTCGATGAGGAAACGTGCCTGACATGGAAAGCGGGCAAGCTTCGCGAGTACCTCGAAGAATACCAGCCGGCAGACATTTTTAATGCAGACGAGACTCCGCTTTTTTATCGGCTGCTACCGGACAAGACCCTGACATTTAAAGACGACGACTGTTCTGGAGGCAAAAGAAGCAAAGAGAGAGTGTCAGTGCTAGTCGCGGCGAACATGACTGGCACAGAACGGTGTCGCCTGCTTGTGATCGGGAAGGCTGCCAAGCCTAGGTGCTTTAAAGGCGTGAAGACGCTTCCTGTGGATTATGCCTCGAACAGAAAGGCGTGGATGACATCCGATATATTTAAGGACTGGATCACCAAACTCGACCGCAAGTTCGCGCAATCAAGCCGTAAGGTGTTGTTCCTTGTGGACCAATGTAGTGCCCACATGAACGTACCTGCCTTGAGTGCCATCTGTCTTGTGAACCTGCCTGCAAACACGACGTCCGTGTTGCAGCCCATGGACCAGGGCATAATAAAAAATGTGAAGGTATTGTATAGGCAGCATCTCGTCGAGCGCATGCTTTTGTGCATGGACAACTCGTCGCAATACGAGGTGAGTTTGCTTAGTGCCATCAACATGCTAGCGCGAGCTTGGACCCGCGTGAAAGAAGAAACCATCGCCAATTGTTTCCGGGCCTGTGGTTTCATGAAAAACTCGGGGGATGCTTCTCCTTGTGCGCCAGTGGAAGTGCAAACAAATGAGCTCGACGACGGTAGCTTTCGCGCCGCTCTCGGTGACGTCCGTTTTGACGAGTATGTCGCTGTGGACAGCAACGTTGAAACATGCGGTCCACTAACGGACAGCAAAATCGTGCAGATGGTTCGGCCCCATGACTGCATTCCTGAAAATGACGATGATGACGACGACATCGGAAATGAGCATCCACCGAGGGCAGCCGATGTAGCTGCGGGTCTTGCTCTTGCGCAGCGGTTTTTTGTTGGAGAACACAACGCCGAAGAAGCACATCGACACGTGTATTCCTTACAAAACTTGCTAGCCGCAGCCAGATTCGGCAAGCAGAAGAAGATGACAGACTATTTTTCCTCAAAACTGTCGCGCTTTTAAACTAATAAAAGTGCCGTTTTTAGTGCTTTTTGCTTAATTCAAAGTTCGTTTAATTCGAAGTTTTTTGCGGTTCCCGTGAACTTCGTATTAACAAGAGTCGACTGTATTTATTGGCACTCAATATAATCCTTTATCATTACGATGTAGAGGAAACATTTTACAGTGTCAGTGACTTATTTAATGCAGTGTCTTCTGTGTTTGTATTTAGCTGCTTTGTGCTTATGTTACTCATTGCTAACAGGTTTGCCCTGCAGTCTGTTCATTATGAGTCCTCCCTCGGTATGGCTTGTATAATGCACTTTTGTAACATTGCTATTATTATTATTATTATCCACAATAATGGTGCATACAACTAGGCATGGCTGAATATTGAAGCCCTTCAACTATTTGAACAAATATTACAGTATTCCAATTCACTATGACAACTTTAAAGTATCTCAAATGAATGGACAAATAATTGATCGCTTGTACCCCATTGAAAAGGTGGTTTCACCTCAGTGTGGGCCTATTATGCCATGAAATGACCTATCCAGGCAAAGTCCTCACTGCCACATCGCACAGCAGGGTTAATGTACATAGTACCTGAACCTCAATTCATTATTTTTTTATTTGAGACGTGTTTTATACCGGCCTATGTTTGCAAAATATGTGATAAGTATAAAATCTTAGAGAAACATATTTCACAGCTTATATTTTGCACCTTATTTTTCTTCAAATACTGCCACCATTTTGCTTCCACTTCCACCAAAAAGTGACGTTCGCACATGCCCAGTTCCAATTAAAATATTGTGCTAGTTAGTTGGCTAGCAAAAAAAAAAAGGACATTTATTTTTTTGCGTAATACGGGATATTATAACCCGCTCAAACTGAAATATTTCATATGAAATCATTCCACCAGACCACCTTTGATTCCAACTTTAACCTTATTATTCACCCAATCTTATATAGTACAACTATTTCATAATCTGTTTTGAGCACAATATATCTGAGATTAAGTAGATGCAAAGCTCTTGCATTTTAGGTGCAAATGAACCCAACAGCTGATACATCTGAATGATAATGAAGTATGAAATTTGGTCCCAACCTTGTTGTCTTTATGGCCAGTCATGGTACGCCACATCGCTTGTTTCATATCTTTCATGTCAAACCTTTTGAATGAAAACTGGAACTTTGGTATCTGAAATATCAGAAAAGATATAGTAAGCTCAATAAGGTTGATGGCTGGGCTAGATGGTGATTAATCATTTTACCGCAAAATTTAGTAGCGCTGTTGTTAGTGTGGCTGTGTGCCACTATTTGATGACACCACAGTGGTTTTTCATGATGGAAACCAACTAACCAGGGAAATAGTTGAATTATTTCACATTAACAAAAGAAAAGACTGCTGCCTTAGCAAATCATTGGTTTCATTAGGTCATTGGGAAGCCACCTTCTTGGAAGGGCTTTAATTGAAAGAACGTAGGATTATACATCTGTAACACAGGTTCTTGTTGCTGATTTCAGTGTTCAGCACGTGTGAGGGTACTTGAATGTATTGCAACTTACCCTGAACTATATTATATATTTTCATGGTTTTTTTTAATGTATAGGCTACGCATGCTTCGTTTCTTATTGCCCAAGTTTTCATGGTTTCATGGGTAAAAAAGCATGTATTTTTAAGTTCTATTCTGCACGTGTCGCAATTATTTTATTGTTAAGTGCTCAAAAATTTGATATTGGATAAGTTTTCAGTGTCTGTTAGTTAATATCTGTGTCGCTGGGGGTCAGCGTGGGTGCATATAGTATATGAAGTATTTTTCTGTAATAAATTTAGTTGCGAGTGTAGCAAGTGTCGTGCCCTTCTTATCCCATTGCCGATGTTAAAAACTTCGCTACTAAGCCTTATGGTAAAATGACCTAGTAAGCAATTATGTCTCATAGTAAATTACAAACATGAAGCCAAAGTGGTAACTCTACGAACATTTCATTTTGTCAGCTCAAAATGCAGAAAGAAAGCAGAAACTTGAACAAAGAAACCCATCATCAGACAACAAATGTATCAGATTACAAATGGGGTAGCCAATATTCTAGTTGACATTCAAGGCCACTCACCTGGTCTGACAATTTTGAGCTGACCAGCGCAATGCTTACATGGGGCATTCCCGATCACGTCTGACACAATTTGCAATGCTACGCCCCGCGGAAATGGGTCAAATTTCAAGATGAATGCTTTTTGCCCTCCCTTTCGCGGGCGTGCGCACAGAGAATGAGGGCATGACGTAGACGTAGGAATTGCCGTACGTAGACAGTAATGCTCCAACGTTGGTCCTCTACGTAGACGACTGTGCTCCGAAGTCGCCAACAGTAGCACGCGACGGGACGAAAATTATTTCACACGACATGTGTAGCTTGTGTAACTTGTTTCTTGAATAGATGAGTAAAACTTGAAGTAAATAAAAAGGGAATGAGCGTGTCTTCCAATTTTCCCCCTGTGAATCGCAATGATATGAAGGGTTGATGTGCTTGCGTTTCGCATGTGTTCACGTTTCTGCGGTTATCGCATCGTGTAGATGCCAGCCCCGGAGACGAGATAATGGTCTGATGTGTTAGAGCCCTCAATATGCTCATTTATTGTAGCATGTCTAAGCCAGGGTTTCAAAAGGACCACACACCAAGGCATCCATCCCAGAGAAACAGATAGTAGACCATAAAGTAACGCTGCTCGTGTCCTCAGGGGTGGGGCTTGCTCAGAGACGTCATGTGCACATGACCATTTGCTCGGATCCCGGAGAGGACAAGGAAGAGATTTGGCTTGCGAAGGCTGGGCGGGGTGAGCGGCAAGGGTTTCGAGCTCGCCCTCCCTCATCAGCGTTTCATATCACATCAAAATATTGGTTTTCTCAGCTCGTAATAAACTGATTGAAAAGCTTTTGGTGGCATAATGCTCATCTTCGAACACACAACTGCCAGCATCTAACGAGAACTTGTTATAGGGCCTGGTGAGTGGCCCTTGAAGGGGAGATGAAAGTCTAAAAACGCAAGTTTCTTTCCAAAAATGCTTATTTTTCGTTTTTATTAGCTTTCCCAAGTTTGGTCTTTGTACTTTCCCAACATAAAAACTGAAGATTGTAATTAAGCTCAAAGAATGTTAAAATTGCTTTTAAAGAGCACACCGTGGCTTGGGAATCCGCGTTATGCAAAGCATGTACAGAGAAGGTGACCGTGTTATAATTTTCTTATTTAGTTACACATGTTATGAAATCACGCTAAGTATATGTACAAATGTTGCACGTCTAGACACATGTTGAATAGTTGCAGATGCTTACATAATCAGTTGTTTGTGCTTGCACAACGATGCCAACAGGAACATGAGTATCAAGAACACCAAAAGTGATAAGCTAATATGAAGCACTGGTGCAAGTGAAAATGATAGCCCTGGACACTGCTACATAAAGAAACTTCAGTGAATGTCCCCTAACAACAATTAACTTTAGCCCGACGTGACGGTTGTATGACAGAAGTACATATGCAATGTTTATAAAATTGGATAGCCAGCACTGCAACTACAAATGACGTTTCACAGACATTACGACCCATCTGAAAAGTAGTTCCGAGACCTGGCGTGGCTCTGTGGTAGAATACTTGATTGCCAAGCAGAATGCTGGGGTTTGATTTCTGCTCAGACCATGATATTTATCGTACATGTTCGTTAGCTCAGCACTGCCTATGTCAGCTTTTTCTTAACACTAACGCGTTCAAATTACACATGAGTGTTTTCGCAGTTATTGGGTAGATACTAAGTTTCAATCACTTGTGTGGCACATACCCAGCCGTGGGTATGTGCCAAGGTGCCACTTGACTAGCCCGTCATATTTGTCAAACCATCTTACCTTTCCCGGTACAAACTAAGGCAGACAGGCAGGCAGGCAGGCAGGCAGGCAGGTAGGCAGTCAGGCCGGCGAGCAGACGGGCACGCAGGCAGATTGATAGAAACACAGACACATAGATACGTAAATAGATGCCAAAAGTGCTTGCTGTACACAAAGACATGCATCACAATTAAAATGACAGTGTACAAACCTTTGGCTGATAGGGAACTGCAGGTTTGAATTGAGGTGCTGGGGCTGGTGCTGGTGCTGGTGCTGGCGGTGGTGGTAGTGGTGGCAAAGGTTCCACAGGAACAGATGGACCAGCATCACCAACATTGTCCACAAGCATGTTGGAATCCTCATGGATCTGGCAAAAGAGAGAGACATAGATGGCTAAACTATTAAAACAATGCAATACAAAGCCACCCAAGACGTTGGCATGCTATGACAAACTAAAGCAAACCGACAGCTCATACTCGGGGAAGCTTTTCTGATAGTTATGATTATCACATGGTATGCAATAGCATATCACTGTTCCCTCCCCTGTCCCCAAAAGTGTTATTCATTTTGACAGCCACTGAAAGACTAAAATGTTGTCTCAAAGGACCGCGGATCAATCCACACACATCCTGCTATAACGCATCCTGCTATAAACGGCCCAGTCAAACTTTGATGTCAAGCATGGCAAGGAGGGTTTCGAAGTGGAGCTCAAGGTTACCATTTTCTCAAGTGCACTTTCTTTGAACAGAGATTCGTCCTCACTCTCTTCAGTGGGCAGGGGTGCCTCCTGCTTGACTTCGAACCACAGATGATGTGCTATTGGCCAATTGCCAATAAAAATAAAGGGGGGCGTTTAGATCACATGCGCTTCTTGCCACGGTGTGCCGCCATGTGCTAGTGGGCTAACATAGTATGCAAACATTACGCAGTAACCACACTGGCACACACAAATCACAGTGACGGAGAGCAATCAGGTTCCATCTTGAGTTCAAAGCCATTACGTGTGCAACACGAGCTCAAGGCCATTACGTGTGCTGAATAAACTTCCTTCTAGCTTGCAATCATTCTCTATGTAGCTCCTAGCATGCTCGTCGGGACAAGAAACTCCAATAATGATGTCATTCAATTATTAACTGAACATGGAGCTATGTCGTCCGTTTTCTGAGGAGATTAATTTTGAAAGCAAATATATTTATTCTTTTATGCCGATTTCAAAAGTACCCTTTTTTCTTCTTATGAAAACAATTACTGAGACAGATATTAATTACTATTGTTTGGAGAGACAAAGGATAATAATGAGTTGCACAGAAAGTAATATTTAATGCATGAGCAAAAAGCAGAATGAACAGGTATTTAAATACTGCAAGCACTTTTCAAATTTACCATTAATAAGCAATTTAGCAGCCCATTGATATTCATCGTTTAAAGAACAAATACTAACAATCAAAAACAAAGGCATGTTAAAAATATAGAGGAAAGAACCTGCCCGAAGCGATTCAGGCTTGCTGCATTTCGCTTTACAAAATGAAAATTTTACAGATTTAGTTATATTAGATGTTGAGAAATTGATGCACCAAACAAGCAGGGTAATTAATAAGAACTTGTTTTCAGAAAATGCAATAAAAGAAAGAACAGGAAAAGCTAATTTTGAGCCACATTTACCAGAAGATACAGAAATATTTTTTAAAGATGGTTAGTAGCCACCAGAGACACAACATGCATGCCTCCTGCATAGCCCACTTCTTGTACCTTTTCTCTATGAAAATATAGCTTGTCTTGGCTATTTCAATTGCTCTTGGGGCTGAAATACCCATCCATGATGTGAGAAACTTGGTCAGCACTTATGGCAATGCTTGTACATTACAAAAATAGTATAGTATTCAGAAAATTGATGTTTTTCATTGATTTTTTTTTTTTACCTCTCCGACTACTGTACCTCCTTAAGGCAGAGGTAAAGACCGGTGCAAGCGCAAAGAAAACAGCTAAATGTATAACATACGTCAGGAGGAAGGCCGCCAACAGAACTGGCACGACCACAATCCTTTGCAACAGCTTTAATGGGGGGTATTTCAAGCTCTGGAATCTGGAAAAGACACAGTACATTACCAAGTGAAATTAAACTGTTCAACTTGAGGATGCAAAATAATGAAAACTGACAAGACCATAAGGGTAGAAAAAAAAAAAAAACTCACTTGACTTATTCACTAAAATATAGACACAACAGGTGTTTTTCTAGACAATGTTTTCATAATGCCTATGACAGCACAATTATGCTGCTTGAATAGGTGGGTGATGGGTCAAAATGCACACGTGACTATTTATTGCACTAATGAGAGTAACTTTGGTGTTTCAGAGTTGGAAAAATACAAGTCCAAAGCAGACAATAATGCTTTAGAAGCTGTGAAGGTTTCCATAAAGGGCAGATGTGAGTCGAAAAATGAAAGTTTTTTTTTTTTTACAAAATTACACATATTTTAGTTTTTTTTTTTGCTTTCCCAAGTTGAGTTTCTCTACTTTCCTGACAAAAAAAACCTGAAGATTGTAATTAAACTCATAGTAGGCTAAAATCGCTTTTGAAGAGCACAAAGTGATTACTAAAAAACAAAGAAGTGTGCATTGTCTCGAGTCCTATGGAAGTTGTCACCTGGTTGCTTGCCATTGCACTTCGCATGAGGGGCTCACTAAAGCCACATGCTCAAAAATTAACCATGATTGCCAATCTCTCATGATGGAGGCAATCATTTTAAAAAACATACTTTTGCCACATAGATGGGCTTTCACTTATATCTTTAAAATGAGTTTTTTCTGAAGATCCACTTTTGGGTAACATCTTGAGTTCGGACACTGTGTTTGTCGCACTTCTGATAACCCGATCGAGATGAATTTTTGGCTACATAATTAAAAGATGTGAAGGGAGCAAGTATCTCCTTTAAACCATGATATTGCCTGTATAATTATAGCTAACCTAAGGTAAGCAGTAAGTATGGGCTGAGGATTCTAAGAATTTTCACATCACAAATTTTTTGTTCCATTAAAATGTCTTTACACATTTTCTTTACAGTTATTTGTATTCTACAATTAATGTAGAGCAATATGAGATATGAATGGCTCAGAACCATGAAAGCTTAGTGGCATCAAAAGTTGGTTCAAAACAAACTATACTTTACAGATTGTCATGGCACAAAACGAAAGCTGTTCAACTTACTATGAAACTAATGACATATTTGAAAGCAGCATAAAAGTCTATATGTACGACCAAAATTTCGTTGCTCTAGACTTCAGATTAACGCAATTTTATTTTTTATTTGCATCTCCTCTTAAATGAAAGAAAACTATCGTTCACATGTAGCATACAGTTACTCAGAGTCATCTAAACCTGAGTACTTAAAAAAATATCTACATTCAATCCTTTTTGTATAATGCGCTCACTAAATTTTCAGAACACAGATAGGGCAGATTTCATGAGCGCTCCAAGTTCCTTGATGTCTTTTCTTTTGCATACAATACAATGAAGTATGATTTAAAATTCCAGTAAAACACCCCATAAGCCTACGAAGTGAAACAAATGATCTTACACACACACACAAAAAAAACATGGAAAGATTTTTCACTCTACAATAGAAATTGCACAAACTACACATTACAAAACAATTAAAACAACAATGTCGGTGAGTTAGTAACCCAGTTTGTGACACTAAGCAGCACAAATTGCAAAAAAACATATATAATCCGACGACACTTCTTCCATTAGACAGATTTAACACAGCTAGAGCAGAATTACTTTGCCCGCAGGATCACTTTTCCAAACCATTTATAACGTAAGTCTCCAGAGTCGTGAATATAATTGAAGCAACTTATTACAAAGGCAGCACATGTGCGAAAAATCCTGAGTGAGCAGCCACACAGACCTGGGTGTTGAGCATCCATTTAAATTTGCAGATGTTGAAAGCTTAAATGTGGAGTGCCCGCATTGCTGATAAAATTAACACAGAAAAAGACAACCGCTAACAAAAGAAAGTGCAAGCACGGATAGTCAGCCCTAAATTCCTCAGACCGCCCCGATTATGCCAGCTTCTTTGTGAAACCACACTTCACAGTAACCATGTCAAACAGCAACAAAAATGCCGCACATTGCATGACACCTCTTCCAATTTTCCACGTGCGCATTGTGCCGAAAATGGCAAACCGCTATTTCATAGGTGCACATGCCATCCATTCCCTTGCCTTGGTTGACTATGCAATTCCTTCTTTTCTAAATAAGCTGGAAGTCAGCACAGTACAGCTTTGAAGAAACTTGCTTAGCTCAGTCATCAGTATATAACACTGTTGTCCTTCACATGTGAGTGCTAAGCACGTGCTGGGGCGGCCACTTCTAGATCGGGCTCGCAATCTACCATTAAAAGGGATGTTTACGCTTGGAGACTGACTGCATTTTTGCACAATGTCACGGTTCCCGTTTTTTTTTTTTTTTTTTGTTGTAGGCATTGACCTTGTGTACCGGCGTCTGCGCACTACTGTAGTACGTCTAAATTCATTTATTTCTTAATGCATGGTACTCTTGGATGCTAAAAAATAAGAAAAAAAATCCAATTTTCTTGGGCAATGAACTAAAATAACTGTGCACACTAATTCACATTTTCTTATTCAGTTTTCCATGAAAACAACACAAGACATTAGGTAAGCTTACTCAGGAAAGCTACGTTGCTGATAGTGCTTTAGTGCACTTGTTCTTACTTTAATAACCATATAAAAAAGTAGCTGTTGAACACACAGCTTTCTTTGATTGATTTTCTGCATGACAGTGAAGCAACATAGATTCGATTATTTGATGGGACAAAAGTATATATACTTTTTAAGCAAATAATGTCCGCTCCTTCCATCAGCCCATAACAACCTCACAAAAGCGCTCAATACAATGTGAAAAAAAATATGACATTTTGCGTGAAATTGTATGACATATTAGTGAGGCACACGCCTAGATTAATTTGGACAATCTGGATTCTTTGAAATGAACTGAAATATAAGGGCACAAGTATGCACACGTTTGCATAAATTGCGCCTAATGTTCAAATTGCACACAGAGACTCAAGTTTAATCACCTCCGTGTCATTCAATTTACTGTTCCTTATAAAAAAAATTAAAGAATCCAAGAGTCAGAATTTACAAGACAGAAATATTTCCCTGTAGTGGAACCAGAACCGTATGATAAAAGGTTATCTTAAGCACAAACAAAGCTCACCACATAACGGATAAGCAACAGTGCCACTGTTAACAATGCAAAACTTTGTTTATCACTGAGTCGATAAAACACTTCATTCACACAATATTTAATACTCTTCATATTTGGGACGGCGCCAAGTGCACGTTATGCTGCGTTTCAACTACAAAGCAGCAACTACACCAAAATGATCCTTGCGAGCGAAGGGTACGACGACGATACACAGCACTCGCGCCAAGTGCACGAACTGATTTTATTGCAGTGCATATACAGCGTAGTAAGGACAAATATGTTTGTAGATCATGCTAAGCAAGCATACAAGCAGTTAAACTTGCACCTACAGAGCGGGACAAACAATCCTTTGAGGATGGGCGCAGGGGCAATCCGCATAAGGCGCACTTTAGCCAGTGACCACCAGGCAGCAACTCCGCCCGATTTCGGGGCGAATAGCGCCATCGACTGACAGCTAAATAAAACATGTTCACTTTTGGAGTCGTCCATCGGCAAAGAAAACTAGTTTTGACCGGCAGACATTTGCTGCTAAATCATGCACTCTTTCTGCTGTGGCAACCGGTGATGCCTGCAGAGAGCCTTCTGCTGCAAACAAATAGAGAGGGTGGTGCGAGCACAGTTCAAACGTCGAAGCTCTCTCTCGGCTTAACGAGTAGTGCTTCACCTAAACTATAACTATATAGGTGAAAGAAATGCATATAGGGAAAGAAATGCATTCAGGCTGTGATTAGCTTTCTTATCAGGGCAGAATCCCAATAACCTGAAAAGTACTGGTCTGTCAGTGAAGAAAGTGCTCTGTGTTTTAGTATATTCGTATTTGATGCCCTAACGTCATGCACAGGCTCAACAGAAGAATAGCGCAAGTGACCGGTTGCCAGAGCACCAAGATAGGACCACGGGATGCTGTACTTTTCCTGAGAGCACCGATATCGAGAGGGCCAAGCACATTCCATTTTCCAAAGCAGAAGTTGTCGGCTGAAAGCACTCCAACAAGCAGTTTGGATAATGTCTGCATAGCCACATTCGCCAATAAGCAATGAACAAGAGTTTATTTAAGATGTGGCTTTTCAGATGGGCCAACAGAGAGATGGGCTGCTATGTGACAACCACCCTTCCTTTGCTATCTCGCTATCAGCATGCATGTGAACAACAACACTGCATGTCGGAATTATGTGGCTCCAGTCACTGTTCACTCGTACTAATCTTTTTCCATTGAGACTGTATGACCATGATGGCTGTGATGACTGCACAGGAGATGTCCCGTAACAAACATGAAGCGAAAAAACTTTTATGATGTTATAAAAAAGTTTCTGTGTCTGTAATGCAAAAGGCGCAAGCACATGGAGCACATTTTTCACGAGCATAGAGGGAGCATAATTTAATAGCACTTGTCCATCGTGTCCACCGGCCATAACTCTATTTTGTTTGCCAATAGATAACATCATAAGAAGACGTGTTTTCTTAAGCTGTCAGTTGATGGAAGCGTAGAAAGCTGCCGCGGAGCGCAGGCTATGTGCTCACATGTTCCCTTTCATAAAGAACGACAGTGGACATTACATTCTTGAATGCCAAAACAGCAATGAACCTCAGAAGGATAAACAGTAGCTACATATGAACACAGTACTTGCCTCGCGGTCATCAAGTAAAAGCAGGGTAGATAGATTAACATCCTCCCCCATCTCACTCAATGCCAACGTATGTTTGGACTTGGACCACGAATTAAGTGTAGCCTTGTCCAGAACAGGCTGCCTCTTCAGGCGCACGAAGTTAGTGTAGTCAGGGCGCACGTTCGAAAAGTCTAGATGGGGCGCAACCTTTTCAGCCTTCTTTCGCCCTCTTACTGGTCCTGTAGTCTTCACTGCACACAAATAAAAACATTATATCAGATACACAAATAACAATATCTAGGGTTTAACATCTCAAAACCACAATAAGATAATGAAAGACACCTAGTGGAGGACTCCAAAAATTCTGACCACCTGGGTTTTTTTAATGTGCGCCTAAATCCAAGCATTTTCGCCTCCATCATGTCACATGCACTAAGGCATGATATATGTCCTCACAGAGTTTTCAAGATTATATAGTACCGCTTGTAATCGGCAAAGACCGGAACTTTATGCAAAATGGCAAATTTTTAGGCAAATTTTTTCCTCGAGTCCGTTTTGAGCCTATTTAATATATACACACGAACTAAAGAATGGGAAACTTTTTGAGCTTATAAGCACCTATTTCAGGGTTCGTGATTGACTGATTGATATGTGGGGTTTAATGTCCCAAAACCACCATATGATTATGAGAGACGCCGTAGTGGAGGGCTTCGGAAATTTTGAACACCTGGGGTTCATTAACGTGCACCCAAATCTGAGCACACGGGCCTACAACATTTCTGCTTCCACCAGAAATGCAGCCGCCGCAGCCAGGATTTGATCCTGCGACCTGCGGGCCAGCAGCCGAGTACCTTAGCCACTAGACCACCGCGGCGGGGCTTTTTTTTTTTAACATGTACTGTAACATTATCAGATTGAAACATATAGAAAGCTTAGTTACGGCTCAAGCTTTACTCTGAAGAGGCTGCATGCCACGACCATTCACAGAACAACGTACCTGGTGCTACTAATGATTGGTGTTTGACATCCTGAAACCACGATACGATTATGAGAGACGCCGTAGTAGAGGGCTCCAGAAATTTCAACCATCTGGTGTACCTTAGCATGCAATGAAATCGCATAGTACACGGGCCTCTACCATTTCGCCTCCATGGAAATGCAACCGCCATGGTCGGGATCGAACCTGCGAGTTTCGGGTCAGCAGCCAAGCACCCTAGCCCCTATTCCACCCAGACGGACAACGTCCTTGGAACAATATATTATTCTTACCTACTGAATGGTGCTATATGCAGAGGTGGTTCCTTTGAAATTTTAAGGGCACAGGGTAAGGCTAAATGTAAAGAAAAACATATATGTCCTTTTTTTTTGAAATTTGGGGAAAGGATTGCTTTCAAAAGCAAGCAGCGAGTGCGCACGCACCCTAAGACAGGCCTCTCATATGCACTCTGCATTTATGATCTACTTTTAACAAAAAAACTTGGTGTACAAAAGCCCATTATACTAAGGGTTGCCGCACAACGTGTTGTCCTCTTTCCCTTCCATTCCTCGCCTTCTGTTTGCCTCTCTTCCAGCACTTTCGTGCTTGCACTTTAACTCTTATCACAATGGAATTTAACCAACTAGCTCAAACAGCCGTTATTCTTCAATGTACTAAAACCAAAATGCTTTTCTAGAGTCAGCTGCATATACGAAATTGCCGTGTAACTTCTAAGGCAATCCAAATATGCTGTGCGCCTTTTTATTTGCCCTTGTTAATCGAAGCGCATCTGTTCAAACTTTGAGTGCCTAGCTTCAGTATACCTTGTGCCTGTCCTGCCTGTCCGCAAGTTGAGACACTAAGGATAAAAAGACCTATAGAAAGTTTAAATACCATGGCAACCAATACAGTTCTCTTTTAAATGTAAATGCTGGAGACATATGGAGGTCTTCATCATTGACCTTCTCAGCCTTCTCAACATCCTTTCAGTGGAATTGCGTGCAAACTGCACAGTGAAATTGTTGAGCTCATGGGAATTGCGTCACAGAGTCCTTGCAGTCTTCGTTTAGACTTCAGAGTCTTACAGTATTGCAACATTGAATGTTGTTCATTTGTTTAAAGATGATAGTATCGCACAAGCCAAAATTCTGAAATAATTAGGATTGAAGCATGACTGAAATACAGTCAATTTGCCGGAAGAAGTTGACCATAATCGACAATACATTGCAGATAGAGCTGCATGACAGCTCACAAAAGAAGCAAGGCACGCAATAGGAGAGGCTCAAAAGTGAAAAAAGTTACTTTGGCAAGGATTAACAAGCCTGTAGCTATAAAGTAAAATAGCTGAACGGTGTTAGTGCCAAAGTATGTTAGCTCTTCAACTGGTTTCTAACTTTTATACTCTATGATATGAAAACCAGGTTTTTTATCACTTAGGTACCATTATTCTTTATTTATTCAAAGATAAATTATTATTTTTTCTTGTAGTCTGCATAAATGTATACAACTACTATACCAGAATTGAAGTTATGCACTCTACAATTTTTGCGTTACTAATTTTCAATAATGCAATTTTGCTCATAGCTTAGGTACTAGTGGTAAAAAAATTCACCAAAATTCTAATATCAGTCAGATATAAATATAAATCTATCGCAGTTAAGCAGTTAAAAGAAGGGGAAATTTGGAACAAAGTTATATCTGAATTATGTTGAAACTTCTTTTAGTCCCTAAGAAGACGGTACCCTAAAATGCATCGAATGTAGAGGACTTTCCCTGTGCCGTTACGGTTAATGAGTCAGATAGCATTTATCATCACTTCACACCTTTCTCATTCCGCCTTCTGGCACAATCGCCTCATTCCTTTTGATTATTCGATGACTTATGCAACCGATAACACTAATCTCCTCGCATCTTCGCCACCAGGCCTCCACACACCAACCTTGCTTCTTTAAATACATTTCTTTTTTCCTTGCTTGTAGGAAAATGATCTTTCACATAAATATTGCAAATGCTTTTTTCTAAACACAACACAGTTTTGAAGTATCTGTGCAAACTAGCAAACTCACGAAAGCGCATCAGACTCCGCAAACTTTTCTTATTTGGGACGTCTTTGCAATTTTTTCAAATTTTTTCCTTTTTTGAAAACAACATAAAAAGCTTGGATATACATAGTTCACAGCACTTCATATTAAAACCAGCAGAAAAAATATTTGTCACACCTGTAGTAGTTTGCCTTAAATTCTGCTGTGAAATTCAAAAATATTGCAGTGAGCAAAAGCAAGACACCCATAGCCACCTTCAAATATTTTTTTGGTGCACTAAAAAGCATTTTCAGCTAAAAAAAAAATTTCGGCTTCTTGCACTTTGAATTTCCCACATAACATACAAAAATCACAGACAAAACGAAAATGTTGACAGGACATGCATGCTCAATATGTCATAGAATCACCCAACAGTCAAAGTGAAACTGTGCGTTTTGAAGCAGTTTGACCAGCTAAACGCTAAGTGGTCTTCTAAGGCCTGCATGCACTTCTAAGGCATTTACTAGGTACGTAGAAGAGAGCTAGTGTACAGTGACATGCGCACTAGCACTTTTGGAAACGAGGATAAGGATCAGCAAGTACTGCTGTAATGGACTCTGTAAAAGACAAGTCACTGAATCGGGCACACAGTGTTTGAAATAGAACGTGCGCAGTACACCGGGTGCTGCCTCACATAAACATAGGAAAAAACAACGGATTAAGTAGATGAATGTCAATCAAAAGTTACTTTTTGTTGTGTTCATTGAGACATAAGTATACTTTTTTTATTTACTGTAAATGAAACAACCCATAGAAGTATTACAGAGGATATTTTCCTGATGATGAAATCAGCCAATGCCCATGCTAGTCCAACAAGCTGCATAATTTGACATGGCGAGAGCAAGCAATTTTTGGTTGTCTCGGAAACAAAAATGTATATTCCCTACTGCATTCAGTTTCAGTGTAATAATATTTGGCCGAGACGTTCACACGGATCCTTGAAAACAGGTCAGCGAGGTTTTCCGGGTCTGCCCTCGGCCCTGCCGAGACGGACACTCCAGCCATCGGGACTCAATACTGCCCCAGTTGAAGTCATGCATGGCCCGTCAACATAAAATTTCAAATCCAAGATGGTTGTGTTGTTTCATTGGCCTGAATAGACAGGTACTTCTAGCGCTTTATTAGGGGCAAACATAGCCCTGAACATATTTCAATACGGTTCTGAGTAAGTGCCAGTGCCTGTTCGGGTCGGTAGCATCTCCCGATATAATCATCAATGTAATGCTTACAGCAGCTTCTTGAACTGCCTGTGCTTGATATAACATTCCGCAGGTACGGTATTCTTGAGGTCATAGACAAGCTTGTAGGATGTACACAGCGCCACATAAACTAGCCGATGACAGGGGCTGTTATCTCTCCCCTTCCTCGCTAGGCTGTTCTCTATGCGGTTCTGGCTGCTTTTAATAGTGACGTGTTCAGTGGCATGAGACAGAAATTTGTTGTTGTTTCTGAATGGCAACAAACTATTGAACGTGAAGTTGGTGCTAGGCGAGCTGGCTGCCATGTGTCATGGTAAGTGTCCTAGAGAGACATTTTAGCAGAAGAACATGTCTGGGGTATTGCACCTGGCTAATATCACAGCATTTGCATCGTTTGAATGCTCCACTCAGGTGGGGGCCCCGGATTCAAACGCATATGGTACTATTACAGCACTCTACCACAGTGGAGCCCTAGTTTCAGCGGATTATTGAAGTGAAGCCAAAATTGCTAATTAATGACACTAGCAATAACTGCATTACATTAGAGTACTTGCAATTTAACTTCATGATATATACATATATATATATATATATATATATATACATATATACATATATATATATATATATATATATATATATATATATATATATATATATATATATACATACATATATATATACATACATATATATATACACATATATATATATCAGACAATGACCCTCTGATTTAAGCACAAAAGGCACAAATAAAAATTAGGCTGTCAGTGGTCCTTCCAATCGTCCAGCAAGAGCCACTATCATAATAAAAACAACAGAAATTGTGGACCATACAAAAGTACAACCACAAAATGAGACTTTTTGACAAGATTAAATTAACCAAGAAATTGAATCCTTGGATATCAAATAAGCTGAAGTAAAAGATAGTACTATGCGCACAACACTGGGCAAAGGCAGCACCTTTTGCTTTCCGTAGACGCCACTGTTCTGGTCCATGTGGTACACAGGAAAATTTGTTTGTGAAATAAGAGTAGTCTTGACGTACTGGAGCAATGTACTTGACAAGGTCTGATATGCCATCCCTGGGAGAAAGAGAAATATGTCCCTTATGATATAAACGAAAGGCTTGTATGCGCATTTTCATTATCCGGCAATCAAGTTCTTCAGCAACCATTTTTAATTTTTTACATTGACATTGGCAAACACAAACTCAGTATGTGAGCAAACACATACTTGATCAAGTCCTCGGGCCGCTCTGGACAGGGATCTTCAAAAACATGACCACACTGATCATCCTTGTCATTGCTGTTGCCTACATATGGCAGACTTGGCCCTTGCTCTTCTGTAACTGCAACACTGGCGTTCGGGCAGTGGAAGCCGTATGATGTGTCCATCAATCCCGGGAACTAGAATAAAAAAAAATAGGAGGAGGTGCAAGCCTATTAAGAAAAACATTAGAACAAAATCATTGTCTAGAAAACACACTTGAAAACTAGCAAACTTTCTACCATCATATCGGCCAGCCTCTTGCAGTCAAGATTTTTATTCTCACCTGTTTAGTCAAGCAGTACAAAATGCATCGTGAATCTACCAGAACACAAATACGGTGCTTACAAGAATTAACTGTAAACTTCGTAAAACTGCAGTAACATTTTGACCTGCCTTAGCTTCAGTGAAAATAAAAAAGAGACAAGAAAGTTGTGATTATTCTTGCACTCACACTTGATATGGCTTGTGTTTTACAAACACTAAAATATAGGTACAAAAGCTAGAAATCAAAGCAGCTCATTTCGTATCAGGTACAAAACACAACAGTGTGAGCCATCACATTATGTACAGATTGGCCTGGGCACTTCAAAACATACACACGATCTATTTTGATTTTGCTTTTTGAGCTGATGTGCTCATTACAAACCGCAATACCACACGCACGCACGCGCGCGCGCACACACACACACACACACACACACACACACACACACACACACACACACACACACACACACACACACACATTGTGAGGAACCGGTTTATTCAGCCAGGCTTGAGCTAAATCACACTGGTGATGATATTTACAGATGATGAAGATGTACAAGTGATGATGATATCTAAAGAGAATGAAGAGTCATTCGCTTGTCGCGCTCACACTAATTCCCCCCGCGCGGTGAAAGCGGCCGCCTGGTCGCTTGACAGTATTATGAAATGCGTCGCGCATAAGGCTTTAAACGAAATACATGCACTATCTCTGTTCCTCGGCAACGATGATCAGAATTAGCTTAAAAGGAGAAATGCGGCAATTGACAGGAGATGTCTCTTCGACCACCGTGTACGGCCCAATGAAGCGACTGATGAATTTGTCGCATAAACCGGGGACGCGTAGTGGAGTCCATAGAAGAACTTCGTCACCAGGGGAAAAACTCCCAACACTGCGAGACGAGTCGTAGCAAGATTTTCGAGTGTCTTGAGAGAGGCCGGTGTTAACACGGGCCTGGTGACGGCAGTGTGCGAGATGAGATCAAAATTCTTCAGAGAAAGGAGCCGTCGAGGGTGCAGGGGTCGAAAGGAAAGAGACATCGAGAGCGAAACTCGGCGAGTAACCATGGACAAGAAAAAATGGAGAAAAGCCGGTAGTGCGTTGAGCAGCCGTATTATAGGCGAATGTCACGAAGGGTAGAATTGCATCCCAGTTCGTGCGGTTGGGGTGAATGTACATGGCGTTCATGTCCGATAAGGTCCGATGAAACTGTTCAGTCAGTCCGTTGGTCTGCGGGTGGTAGCTAGAAGTGGTCTTGTGAACAGTGTTCGAGGCACGCAAAACTTGCTTGACAATGGAAGAGAGAAAGACTGCCACGATCATTCAGGAGAATCCGTGGAGCTCCATGACGCAAAAAAATGTGGCAAAGAAAGAAATCATCGACCTCAGTGGCAGTCCCAAATGATATAGAAGCTGTTTCTGCGTAGCGGGTAAGGTGCTCAACGGCCGTCACAATCCAGCGATTTTCATTGGATAATATAGAAAGAGGGCCATACAAGTCAATTCCAACGGCTTCAAAAGGCGAGGCGAGACATGGAAGAGGTTGCATTAAGCCAGCCGGAGCAGTTGTTGGTCGTTTTCGCTGTTGGCAATGGACACACGAGACAACGTACTTAGCAACGGCTGAAGAGAGGCCAGGCCAAAAACAACGACTTCGTATTTTTTCGCAAGTCTTGTGATAGCCAAGATGAGCGGCAGTTGGATCATCATAAAAGGCTTCCAGAACTTTACGTTGCAGAGAGCGTGGGATGACGGGTACCCACTTGTTGCCATCGATGTTGTAAATGTAGTGGTATAAAGCACCACTGACAAGCATAAATTGTTCAAGTTGACGACGGAGTCTGGCGTTTGGAGGAGTGGTAGAGCCGGTCATGCGGTCAACAATGGTGCGGCAGTATGGGTCGACACGTGAAGCAAGGACGGATAGGGTGGCAGGTGATGAACTCAGCGCTGCGATTGGAGAGGTGCTGTCGTTTTGGAGTGTCGATGATGAGTGGCTTCCGCTGGGCAAAGGACAGCGCGATAGAGCATCAGCATCTTGATGCTTCTTCCCAGATCTGTAGGAGACATCGAAATCATACTCCTGCAACCGAAGCATCCAGCGACCAAGGCGACCCGATAAGTTTTTCAGCGATGAAAGCCAGCATACGGTGTTATGGTCGGTAACGACGGTAAAATGACGGCCGTGAAGATATGGTCGGAATCTTTGCACTGCCCAAACAACAGCAAGGCAATCCTGCCTGGTGATAGTGTAGTTCTTTTCTGGTGCGACTTGCATAAGCAACAACACGTTCGCGTGAGTTTTTGTCACGCTGCAAGAGTACCGCACCTAGATCATGACTACTTGCGTCGGTGTGAAGGATGGTGGGTGCGGTGGAATCGAAGTGGCACAGTACCAGATCCAACGTGAGGGCTTGCTTCAATGCCCTGAAAGCCCATTCGGACCAAATAAAGGGGAGGTTCCTTGCAAGTAGTTAGTGGAGCGGAGACGCAAGTTCCTGGAAGCCACGTATTAAGCGACGGAAATAAGAAGACAACCCAAGAAAGCTGCGCAGGTCTTTTTGACAAAGTGGACGAGGAAAATAGAGGACGGCGGCAAGCTTCTCGGGGTCCAGCCAATTTCCTTCTTTGCTGACGAGGTGGCTGAGAACCAGGATTGTCTTGCTAGCAAAGGTACATTTCTTGGTGTTAAGCTGTAGACCGGCTTTTGCAAGGCATGTGAGGACTTCGTCAAGACGTAGATGCTGCGAGAACGTGGATGAAAACACTACTATGTCATCAAGACAGCACAGACACGTTTTCCATTTCAAACCACGCAATACACCGTTTATCATGCATTCGAAGGTGGCGGGAACATTACAGAGTCCAAAAGGCATCACATTAAACTCGTACAACCCATCTGGCGTTGAAAAAAACGGTCTTCTCTTCATCAGACTCCGACATTGGTATCTGCCAGAAGCCTGACCTAAGGTCGAGGGTAGAAAAATACTCCGCACCCTGTAATGAATCCGGTGCATCGTCGATCCGAGGGAGAGGATAAACATCCTTGCACGTTATTTTGTTTAGCGCACGGTAATCGACGCAGAAACGCACTGTCCCATCTTTCTTTTGAACAAACAACTGGGGATGACCAGGGACTCGAGGAAGGACGTATGATGTTGCGTCGTAGCATGTCTGAGAGGTTTTCCTCGATGATCTTGCGTTCTGCCTAAGACACGCGATATGGACGCCAATGTACATTACGAGAGCCGTCAGTCTGGATGCCGCTAGTAGTGGTGGTAGTCATGCTGAGGGCGGGCGAGTTCACATAAATTAGAGAACGGTGTCTATTCAACAGGGCGAGTAAATCTTCAGTTTGTTCAGGTGTTAAGTCAGTGCTTATGGTTGCCGACACTGGTGTGGAAGAGGCATTGAATGGCAGTGATTGTGACTTTGGGACATTGTTGTGGTTGTTGTTCGGAAGAGTAACAATTGCAACAGGCTCACTGTCGACCGCGCAAGATACTGTTGAGCCACAGGGGAGCAGTGCACACTCAGGCGTTTGATTTATGGCGGTTAGGTAGGTAGACCCATCGAAGAAGCGAATAAGCCCTGGTAAGACCACAATGCCCCTAAGTATGGTATGGCCATAAGGGAGAATTAGTACGTCACCATCCACAATTTCGGTGCAATTAACACTTGTAATTTCTTCGATTGATTGATATGTGGGGTTTAACGTCCCAAAACCACCATATGATTATGAGAGACGCCGTAGTGGAGGGCTCAGGAAATTTCGACCACCTGGGGTTCTTTAACGTGCACCCAAATCTGAGCACACGGGCCTACAACATTTCCGCCTCCATCGGAAATGCAGCCACCACAGCCGGGATTCGAACCCGCGACCTGCGAGTCAGCAGCCGAGTACCTTAGCCACTAGACCACCGCGGCGGGGCGCAATTTCTTCGATGTATGGCCGAAGTACATAATCTGACGTGGTGACAAGGCGGATGCGTTCATCGTGTTCAAGCGGAGAAGAGTCAGTGGCATTTAGATGCAGGAGATGCTGATGACAACATATGAAAGCGGACGCAGAAGACAAGAAATACCACCCCAGAATGAGAGCGTGGGTGCACTCACGAAATACCGCGAAAACGATGTGATGACGTAAGCCTTCCTTAGAGACACGAACGGTACACTGTGCAAGTGGATGAATGAGAGCGTTGGTCGCCGCACCGAGAGGCGGGCCGCCATAAGGCGTGGTGACTTTTCCAAGACGGGAACAAAAATCAGCACAAATAATTGAAACGGCAGCGCCAGTGTCTACAAGAGCCTCAACGCGTACAGCTTCAACAAACACTACTATCAAATTCGATGGCAGCTCTGGAGGAATTGTTAGCTGTCCGGTGGATGCAGTTTCCCCTCCTAAAACTGCATTGGGGAGTTTTCCACGTGGGCGTTCGTGGAATGGGAGGCGGGCCGCAGAGGCGTCACTGAACGGCGACCTGCGGCGAGACGTACGGAAATTCCCAGGCATGTCAGTACTGTAACTAGGAGACGGTGAACGGTAATAGGACAATCGGGAGGGTGGTCGGACGGAAGCTTCGATGTTCTTCAGGAGCGTAGCCACGTTGCTCGTCTTGTTGGCGCTTTTGACAAAACCGAGCGATATGTCCTCGGTAGCCGCAGTAGTAACAGATTGGTTGAGGTGGGCGCTGAGGTGCGTAGTAAGGCGGTGCATGCACTGGCGGTGACAACGAAGCCACAGGCGTATGGTCTGCTGGTGTAGGCACAGAAACGGTGGGTGCGGCAGAGAGCACGGCAACTTCGGCATACGTGCGCATCTGGCGCACGCAGGGACCGTTGGAACAAGTTGGACGCGATCTCTTCTTTAATCAGGTCTCGCAAGCTATCTTTTTCAGAAGGAAGAGTAACTTCGCAGCGCAGGAAGAGCAGCGCCCGTGAAGCTATTCACGAACGATGTCGCGAATAGGCGCACACAAGTCGGGGGGTGCAGGCAAACGAATGTCGGTGGCATCGTAGCAGAGGCGAAGAGACTGAAGCTCGTCAAGTCGCTGACAAATGGATATCACGTCCTGGGTGGTGGCAGGAATTTGCGTAGAGAGCGCGTTAAACGCGACGGTGTTAATGCTAATAATGTGGCGTATTTGGTCGTTATGAGACATGCCGGTGTTAACGCGCTTGCATAGTGCAAGGACATCCTCAATATAAAAGGTGTAAGATTCACCCAGCAGCTGCGTGCGTTCAGCGAGCTTCTTTGCTGCTTCAGTGCGAACTGTAGGGGCCCCAAATATTTGACGAATTCGCTGCTCGAAAGTGTCCCAGTCGGGAAGATCCGGGTGGTGGTTCCAGAACCAAGTTTTTGCAACATCAGACAAGTAAAATAGGACGCTGCGACTCTTCTGTGGATTGTCCCACCTGTTCAAATCGCTGACGATGTCATAGTTCTTGATCCAGTCTTTGACATCATCGCCTCGGAGACCAGAAAACACAGGTGGATCATGCAGGCGAATGTTGGTGGGCCAAGCGATTTCGATTTGTGGAGTTTAACGTCCCAAAACCACCATATAATTATGAGAGACGTTGTAGTGGAGGGCTCCGGAAATTTCGACCACCTGGGGTTCTTTAATGTGCACCCAAATCTGAGCACACGGGCCTACAACATTTCCGCCTCCATCGGAAATGCAGCCGCCGCAGCCGGGATTTGAACCCGCGACATGCGGGTCAGCAGCCGAGTACCTTAGCCACTAGACCACCGCGGCGGGGCTGTTGGGCGGAGCGGGTGGCGGTGGCTGCAGTACGACGGCGACGTTGGATGGGCCAATGTTTTCTTGGGCCGCCATGGCTGGGAGTTGTATGCAACGACTCGAGCGGAGCTCCAGCGAGAACGGACAAGAGGACTTGAGGGAACGAAAAGCACTGTCCACCACTTGTGAGAAATTGGTTTATTCAGCCAGGCTCGAGCTAAATAACACTAGTGATGATATTTACAGATGATGAAGATGTACAGGTGATGATATCTAAAGAGAATGAAGAGTCATTCGCTTGTCGCACTCACAATATATATATATATATTGTAATGAATTAATAAATCTGAGTAACGGGCGCTCTGCTGGCAATGAAGAAGACGATGATGATCGGTGGCTGCAGTAGTAGCTCGCGCACGCCGCTCGCCATTAGCCAGACCTGCCTGATAAAGGACATTTTGCCAAGCTACGTCTGAACCTTTCTCGACGTACAACACCTCTATTTTAAGTGGTGGAGGTGCTGGGGTTCCCATCAACCTGGAACTTCGCAATCGGACGCTACCCTCACCGTTCACCATGACTGCTCCTGGCCCTTCTCAAGCTGCCTCACCAACGACAGTCTACTGTACTGGTGCGCCTCGGCAACGCGACCCACCAATTTTTCGCGGCAACGATGAACAAGACGTCGAGGACTGGCTCGTCGAGTACGAAATCGTAAGCGCTTCCAACAAGTGGAACGCCTGCGACCAGCTCACAAACGTGCGCTTTTACCTCGCTGATGTGGCCAGCCTCTGGTTCAAGAACCACCAAGGCGAAATTACCAACTGGTCCGCCTTCAAGACCACCATCTCCGCGGTCTTCGGCCGTCTCGCCGTGCGCCGGCTTCGCGCGGAACAGCGTCTCCGTAGTCGAGTCCAGCGCAGGGACGCGACCTTTACGAGTTACATTGAAGATGTCTTGTCCCTTTGCAGGCGCGTCGATGAATCTCTAACCGAACGCGACAAAATCAAGCACATCATCAAAGGAGTTGACGACGACACCTTCCAGATGCTCGTCGCTAGGAATCCACAGACCGTCACCGATGTTGTCCACCTCTGTCAGGAGTACGACGAGTTGCGTAAGGAGCGTGTCTCGACGCGCAGGGCCGCAGAAGATACGGCTGAAGTTTCCGCCCTCGTACACGACGTCGCTGCTGATCACACCGTCTTACTCCCCCAAATCAAACAATTCATTCGTGAGGAAGTTGCGCGTCAGCTTTCTCTTGTGGCCGAAGCATCCGCGCCAGTGACCTCGTTAGACCCACGTCTACGCCAGGTCATTGAGACACAGGTCACGCAAGCACTGCCTCCATCGCCACCTGTCCCTACGCCGCTGACCTACGCTGCCGTCGTTGCTAGACCCCCAGCCCCACCTGTCTCTGGCGCATACCGGGGCACCGGGTCCTCCTACCCTATGACGCTGCCTACATACACGGCACCCCATCCCGTTTCGCCCCCTGCACCTTCTGTCATTAACCCATGGCGCACCTTGGATAATCGACCCATCTGTTTCGCATGCGGTTTCGTGGGACATATAGCACGCTACTGTCGCCGTCGCAACTTCCAGCCTCCAGACCATGGGAATTCTGCAAATTACCAGGCTGCCCAGAATCCCCAGCGACCATCTTCTCCTATCACCGACTCATTGTCCCCACGACGCCCCGTCGATTCTCGCCGGTCATTACCACCCCGTCGCCGATCTGTCTCCCCGATGCTTCGGCGCACGAGCCCCGCTCGAGAGGAAAACTGACAGCCGCAGTTCCGGAGGCAAGAACTGCGTCGTCGTCGAACTTTCCAAGACCTCCTCTTTGTCCGTCCAACGAAATTGATGTGCTAGTAGAAGGTGTTGCTGTACGTGCACTTGACACAGGCGCCGTCGTTTCTGTAATTAGTGAAAAACTGTGTCGCGATTTGAGAAAAGTTACAACGCCGCTTACGAATCTTGCTCTGCGTACAGCCACCTCCCATTTCATCGCGCTGACAGCTCAGTGCACAGCACGCGTTCTTATTCAAGATGTTTGGTACGCCGTCAACTTTGTTGTTCTCCCACGTTCATCTTACGACGTGATACTAGGATGGGATTTCCTTTCTACCCATCAGGCTCTCGTCGACTGCGCTCGTGCTGAACTCACGTTGACGAATCCGTGCCTTGATATCGACCACCACAGTCCCTCGAAAGTGTTTGCCGCAGCTGACGTCCGCATCGCGCCGTTGCCCGCGGTCCTAGTGCCTGTGTTTTCCCCTGCTGCCACTAACTCGACGCTCCTGTTCCAACCAACTATAGCTAGTGTGCAACACCGAACCATCGTCCTCCCGTTTGCCGTCATCAACTTTTCCAATGGTTCGGCGGTACTTTATGCGTGCAACGTTTCTGCTTGCCCGTACATCCTGCTACGCGGTGAGTGTCTGGGAAGCCTCGAGACCTTAAATTGTATTTTCGAAGACCCGATCTATCCAGACAAGCCATTTCTACCGACTTGTGCCATTACACCCGCAACTGACGCTAATGAACCTATGGATGTATTCCGCAAGTCCATCGATTGTAACCTCACGCCTGGGCAGCAGAAACAGCTGATCAAGCTCCTACAGCGTTTTCGAGCCTCGTTTGACCACAATCAGCCTTCCTTAGGTCGAGCGTCATCTGTTGTACACCGTATAGATACCGGTCAAGAGACGCCATTACGGCAGCGTCCATATCGTGTGTCAACTACCGAACGCCGTGCCATCAATGAACAGGTTGACGACATGCTGACACGTGGCATAATTGAACCGTCAAGCAGTCCCTGGGCCTCTCCAGTTGTGTTGGTGAAGAAGAAGGACGGATCCATCAGGTTTTGCGTGGATGCCTTGGACTGCCTACAGGGAGCCGAATTTTTCTCTTCTTTAGATCTCCGCTCTGGATACTGGCAGGTACCCATGGCAGAGGCCGATCGTGAAAAAACTGCTTTCATCACGCCCGACGGGCTTTACGAATTCACAGTGATGCCCTTCGGCCTCTGCAACGCGCCAGCTACTTTCGAGCGGATGATGGACTATCCTTTGAGGCCTAAAATGGAACGTTTGCCTTTGTTATTTAGATGATATTGTGGTCTTTTCAACTGATTTTGCAAGCCATTTAACCCGCCTCGAGAAAGTCCTCGCGTGTATTTCTGCCGCGGGGCTGCAACTGAATCTGAAGAAGTGCAATTTCGCCGCTCGAAAGCTTACGATCCTTGGCCACGTGGTTTCAAAAGACGGCATTCTTCCTGACCCTGCCAAACTTACAGCCGTTTCAGCGTTTCCCAAACTGACCACCATGAAAGAGCTCCGAAGCTTCATAGGCCTTTGCTCTTACTTCCGGCGCTTCGTCCGCAATTTCGCGACGATCATCGCTCCTTTGACCAAGCTCCTCGCCGGCTCCAGAGACCTTTCAGCCTGGTCTGCCACCTGTGACGACTCTTTCAATGAACTGCGCTGCCTCCTCACGTCGCCGCCTATTCTGCGACACTACGACCCATCGGCACCCACAGAGATCCACACCGACGCTAGTGGTGTGGGGCTAGGCGCTATTCTTGCACAGAAGAAAGACGGCTTCCAAGAGTACGTGGTTGCCTACGCAAGCCGAACTCTTAGCAAAGCCGAAAGCAACTATTCTGTCACTGAAAAGGAATGCCTCGCCATTATTTGGGCGATAGAAAAATTTCGACCTTACGTGTATGGGCGCCCTTTTGACGTCGTGACTGACCACCACGCCCTCTGCTGGTTGTCGTCATTGAAGGATCCAAGCGGTCGCCTCGCCCGATGGGCATTACGCCTCCAAGAATATAATATTCGCGTGGTCTATCGCTCCGGCCGGAAACATTCGGACGCAGACGCCCTATCCCGTTCGCCTCTACCCCCTGACCTGGACTGCTTCGAAAGTATAACCTGTGATGCCACTGCCGTCACCATCGCCGACATGCCATCTGAGCAACGCAAGGACCCTTGGATTGCTTCAATTCTAGACATCCTGGCTGGGCGGACGGCTTCCCCCCCTTCTCGCACGTTGCGTCGGCAAGTGGAGCACTTCGCCACTCGCGACGACGTGCTGTACCGACGCAACCACGCACCCGGTGGACGTCAGTGGCTACTCGTGATTCCACGTCATCTGCGATCCGAAATTTGTTCCAAGTTTCATGACGACCCCCAATGTGGCCACGCAGGTTTCCTGAAGACTTATTCTCGCATACGTCTCCGATATTACTGGCGTGGCATGTACCGTTTTATACGACAATACGTTCGGGCCTGCTCGACGTGCCAGAGACGAAAAACTCCCCCTTGTCACGCCAGCGGTACCTTGCTACCCTTACCATGCCCATCCCGACCATTCGACCGCGTCGGCATCGATATCTATGGTCCCCTTCCCAACACTGCTGACGGTAACCGCTGGATCATAGTTGCCGTCGACCATCTCACGCGGTATGCCGAAACTTCATCCCTTCCCTCGTCTACAGCAAAAGACGTTGAGACTTTCGTTCTTCACAACATCGTATTACGTCATGGAGCACCTCGGGAGTCACTGAGCGATCGTGGTCGCGTATTCTTGTCAGACGTCATCACAGCATTGCTGCGTGAGTGCCACGTCGTTCACCGCACTACAAGCGCCTATCATCCCCAGACCAATGGAATGACAGAGCGCTTCAACCGCACCCTTGGTGACATGCTGTCTATGTATATCTCGTCAGACCACTCCAATTGGGACCGAGTGCTCCCGTTTATCACGTTCGCTTATAATACCGCCATTCAAAGCACTACTGGGTTCTCTCCTTTTTTCCTCCTTTACGGACGCGAACCTTCTTGCACTATGGACACCATTCTTTCGTACAAACCTGACTCCTCAGAGTCCACGACTTTGTCTCAAGCCGCTACATACGCTGAGGAATGCCGCCAACTGGCAAGAGCATTCACAACCCAAGACCAAGGACGCCAAAAGCACCACCATGACGCATCAAATAACACCACTTCCTACGATCCAGGTTCACTCGTCTGGCTGCATGTTCCCTCTGCTACACCTGGCTTTTCTACCAAGTTGGTCCCCAAGTATCACGGCCCATATCGTGTGCTACAAAAAACGTCACCGGTGAATTACCTCATCGAGCCACTGGAACCATCTTCTGACCAACGTCATCGTGGCCAGGAAATTGTCCACGTCTCGAGACTTAAGCCCTGCTACGACCCTCCCGTGTTTACTTGTCCATAGGTCGCCAGGATGGCTCCTTATTTCGCGGGGAGTAATTGTAATGAATTAATGAATCTGAGTAACGGGCGCTCTGCTGGCAACGAAGAAGACGATGATGATCGGTAGCTGCAGTAGTAGCTCGCGCACGCCGCTCGCCATTAGCCAGACCTGCCTGATAAAGGACATTTTGCCAAGCTACGTCTGAACCTTTCTCGACGTACAACACCTCTATTTTAATATATATATATATATATATATATATATATATATATATATATATATATATATATATATATATATATATATATTGTGAAGAAGAACATGTGCCTGCAGCGAGCAGCATCGCCAACGCCTGGCTCTCTCGGCTCGTGCTTCGGTTCGTTGCTGTGCCGATCGCTGGACGGTTCTTGGCGCTGTCTCGTCGCTGTCTTTAACGGCTAATAAACCTCCTCACATTTGGTGGAAGGTGCTGTTAATCCCCGTTGCTACACCCTGGAGCTGCGAAGCCGCACGCTACCACCTGTCATGACTGCCAACGCCACTACATCGACGCCTTCGCTCCAGTTCAACTGCCCTGGCCATCCTAAACTACGGGAGCCGAAGGTCTTCAGCGGTGCGGATGGGACCGACGTCGAAGACTGGCTCGAGCACTACGAACTGGTGAGCGCCAACAATAAGTGGGATGAAGCCGACAAGCTGGGCCACGTGATATTTTCTCACTGGCGTCGCCGAATTGTGCTGAAGTGTTCGGTCGGCCGGCTGTCCGCAAGCAGAGGGCAGAACAGCGCTTGCGCGTCCGCTCTCAGCAGACTGGCGAGACCTTTACCAGTTATATTGAGGACGTCGTCGACCTTTGTCGACGTGTGAATGACACCATGCCTGAATCTGACAAGGTCAAAAACCTACTGAAGGGCATCGACGACGGCGCATTTCAAATGCTTTTGGCAAGGAATCCAAGCACAGTTTCTGAAGTCGTCAGCTTGTGTCAGAGCTACGACGAGTTGAAAAAGCAACGCACTCTGACTAGGCAGCCTCAGCCTGGTGGTGAGTCGCTGTCCAGCTTCGACTCCATGCCCGACAATTCACCATTGCTTCAGCAAGTCCGAGTCTTCGTCCGTGAGGAAGTCGCCCGCCAACTTTCCCTAGTGCCCTTTACTCACGAGACCACCACCCGTCTACCTGCCCCGCTTCGCACAGCTATATCGGAAGAGGTTGCACAAGCTGTTCCTCTTGCGCACTACGAGCCACCTCTATCAAGCCGTGGTCACTGCCCGGGTGTCGCACAGCCGGTAGGCGCTCCTGTCGCCTATCCGCCAGCCGTTCAGCCTGTGGCCGCGCCCCTAACCTATGCAACGCAGCCTGTGGCTCCGCCTGTCGCCTTTTCGCAAGAGATGCAGCCCGTAGCCGCGCCGCTCACATATGCAGACGCTGTACGTAGGCTCCCGCAACCACCCTACACCACGCGCTCACAGCCCGCACACCCGGCTGCTTATACTGCACCTTGGGCGGCAACACCAGTCGCCAATCCCTGGAGGACGCCCGATAACCGACCGATTTGCTACGCTTGCTTCACTCCCGGACACGTTGCTCGCTACTGCCGCCGTCGACCTCAGACGTTTGGCAACTATGCCCGGTCGTCGCATCCCGGCAGCCAACCCTTCGTCCAATACGGGCCGGTCTCGCCACCTCGCTATGCCCCTACTGACCACCTTGACTTCCAGCCGCAACGCGCACCCTCTCCTTGTCGGCGATCGCCCTCCCCCATGCGTCGCCGGCCCGGACCCTCCGACCAGGAAAACTAAGCAACGCAGTTCAAAAGGCAAGAACTGCGCCGTTTTCGAACTGTCTAAGCCCTCGCTCCTCTCCTGCTAACGTGGTCGCAGTAACTGTTGAAGGTTATTGTACTTTCGCCCTTGTGGACACTGGCGCCGCTGCTTCTGTTATTGCCGCTAATCTCTGCCGTTTATTACACAAAGTAACGACGCCGCTTTCGGGACTGTCGCTTCACACCGCAAGCGCACAGCAAGTAACGCCTCTCGCAGCCTGCACTGCAAGAGTCTCCATCGAAGGCATTCTTTACATCGTGGAGTTTATTGTTCTTCCTGTCTGTTCGCATGACGTCATCCTCGGGTGGGACTTCCTATCCCGCCATAATGCAGTCATTGACTGCGCACGCGCCGAAGTTGAGTTTTCGCCCTTGTGTGATGTCCCATCACTGGACGCTCCTCATCAGCCGCCGAAGTTGCTCGTTCATGAAGATACCGATATTCCGCCTGGAAATTTCGCCCTTGTTCCCGTTTCATGCAACGCCTACACTGACGCTACAGTTCTTTTTATGCCTTCCGATATCTTCAAATGTCATCGAGCTTTGCCGCTGCCTTTCGCAACAATTGACCTTGCCGCCGGAAGAAGCAACATGTTCGTAAGCAATCCGCTTTCCACACCTGTCACATTGCTTGCGGGGGAATGTCTCGGCCGCGTGCACGATCTCGACCCTTCGTTTTTGTTTGATGTCCCGGATGACTACTGCGACCACCCAAAATCACTGTCGGCCCTCGAGGAGTAATCCAAGGATACGTTTTCCAGCGCTATCGCCGACACCCTAACTCCTACCGAACATGCCGACCTGCTTGATCTTCTGCATGAGTTCCGGAATTCTTTCGATGTGTCCCAACCTCAACTAGGCCGCACGTCGCAAGTCAAGCATCATGTTGACACCGGCCTACACCAGCCACTGCGTCAAAGACCATACCGTGTCTCCACTGAAGAGCGCCGCGTCATCAACGATCAAGTCGAAGATATGCTTCGTAGAGACGTCATTCGACCATCTCACAGTCCCTGGGTGTCTCCCATCATCCTGGTGCGTAAGAAAGACGGATCTATCCGATTTTGCGTGGACTATTGTCGTTTGAATAAGATAACCCGCAAGGACGTCTATCCTTTGCCGCGCATTGATGACGCCATTGACACCCTTCACGGAGCGGAATTTTTCTCGTCGCTAGATTTGCGGTCTGGCTACTGGCAGGTCCCAATGGCAGAAGCCGATCGCCAAAAAACGGCATTTATTACACCAGACGGACTATATGAATTTAACGTCATGCCCTTTGGGCTTTGTAACGCGCCTGCCACGTTTGAACGTCTTATGGATAATACGCTACGTGGCCTCAAATGGAATATGTGCCTCTGTTACCTCGACGATGTCGTGGTTTTCTCCCATGACTTTCCTACGCACCTCCTTCGCCTCAGGCACGTTTTGAGTTGTCTGACCAACGCTGGTCTGCAGCTTAACCTAAAAAAATGCCGCTTCGCTGCACGCGAGCTCGTCATCCTAGGCCACATCGTGTCCAAGCACGGCGTATTACCAGACCCAGCAAAACTTCGAGCAGTCGCAGAATTTCCCAAGCCGACGACCATGAAAGAACCTCGCAGTTTTGTAGGCCTATGCTCCTATTTCCGGCGCTTTGTTCTCAATTTTGCATCTATCATGTCACCGTTAACCCAGCTTCTTCGCGGTGACGTGAACCTCACCTCCTGGTCCCCTGCATGTGACGTTGCCTTCACTACTCTGCGCCGTCTGCTCACTTCCCCACCTATTCTTCGCCACTTCGACCCGACGGCTCCTACCGAAGTGCACACCGACGCCAGCGGCGTCGGGCTAGGCGCGGCCCTCGCTCAACGAAAGCCCGGCTATTCAGAATACGTTGTAGCCTACGCTAGCCGCACTCTGACGAAAGCCGAAACTAATTACAGCGTGACAGAAAAAGAGTGTTTGGCTTTGGTGTGGGCGCTTGGAAAGTTCCGGCCGTACTTATACGGCTGCCCGTTCGATCTAGTAACTGATCACCACGCGCTTTGCTGGCTCTCCACATTGAAAGGCCCTTCTGGCTGCCTTGCGCGATGGGCACTCCGCATCCAGGAGTACGACATTCGCGTCGTATACCGCTGCGGACGCAAACACTCTGACGCTGATGTCCTGTCCCGCTCACCTTTACCACCAGATCAGACGTGCGGAAACACTTGCCTCCAGACCTTGTCATCGCTAAATCTCGACTCGATTGCCACCGAACAACGTCGTGACCCGTGGATCGCCTCTCTTATCGAATATTTATCTGGCACGCCCAACCTTCCAGTATCTCGATCCCTCCGACGTCAAGTTTTCCATTTCGCCATCCGCGATCAACTTCTTCATCGACGCAACTACGCTACCGATGGCCGCCGGTGGTTGCTGGTCATTCCACGCACTTTACGATCGCAAGTATGCGCCTCCCTTCACGACGATCCGCAATGTGGCCACGCCGGAGTGTTCAAAACATATGAACGCCTTCGCCATCGCTATTACTGGCGCGGCATGTACAATTTCGTACGTAAATTCGTGCAGTGCTGTCCTGACTGCCAGCAACGTAAATCAACACTGCCACATGCGACTGGCGCATTGCAGCCACTTCCATGCCCTGCCAAGCCATTTGATCGCATCGGCGTTGACCTCTACGGTCCCCTTCCATTGACACCAGATGGTAATCGGTGGATTATAGTGGCGGTCGACCACCTGACACGCTACGCCGAAACAGCCGCTTTGCCGAGCGCTACAGCTCAGGATGTCGCCTCTTTCATTTTGCAACGCTTTATCCTTCGACATGGTGCACCTCGAGAGCTCCTTAGTGACAGAGGCCGCGCTTTTCTTTCCGAGGTCGTCAAAACTCTGCTTTCGGAATGCCACGTCATTCATCGGAAAACGACAGCATACCACCCGCAGACTAACGGACTAACGGAAGGGTTCAACCGCACGCTAGGTGATGTGCTCTCAATGTACGTGGCATCTGATCACAGCAACTGGGACCGTGTTCTCCCATACGTCACGTTCGCATATAACACCGCAATACAAACCACCACGGGATTCTCACCTTTCTTTCTTCTTTACGGACGTGAGCCTTCCCATAAAATTGACACCCTACTTCCTTACCGTCCTGATGCTTCCGAGTGTCCACCTATCTCCGATGCTGCTAGACAAGCCGAAGAGTGCCGTTAGCTCGTCCGTGCGTTCACCTCGGAAGAACAACAACGCCAGAAAGAAACCCGTAGCACCTCTCTTCCACATCCCAACTATGCTCCAGGGTCTCTTGTGTGGCTTGCCATCCCATACCAAACACCGGGACTCTCCTCGAAACTTGTCCCCCGATACGAGGGGCCTTACACCGTTTTGGAGAAAACCTCTCCGGTTAATTTTCTAATTGAACCAGTTTCCCGATCGGACGACATGCGCCGGCGTGCACGTGACATCGTCCATGTTTCCCGACTGAAACCGTACCATGAGCCTTTGCCTGAAACTTCTTAAGTCGCCAGGATGGCTCCTTTTTCAGCGGGGGCGATTGTGAAGAAGAAGATGTGCCTGCAGCGAGCAGCATCGCCAACGCCTGGCTCTCTCGGCTCGTGCTTCGGTTCGTTGCTGTGCCGATCGCTGGACGGTTCTTGACGCTGTCTCGTCGCTGTCTTTAACGGCTAATAAACCTCCTCACAATATATATATATATATATATATATATATATATATATATATATATATATATATATGTACACTGAAGAATTGTTCTAAAGGGCTTAACATACTTGGGAAGAGATGAGATAGAACTTAGCGGTTGTCTTAATTTTATTTCTAACGGTTTCAAGCGGTGGACTGGTCTTCATCAAGGTTTGCAAACGCTGATGAAGACCGGTACACCAGCTGAGACAGTTGGAAATAAAATTAAGACAACCACTAAACTGTGTCTCATCCCCCCCCCCACACACATACATATATAGATACACATACATACACACTAATTGCATTTGCCTTCCCAATCCTTCAGAAGTTCCTTAGACCACAAACTTCCAAAGATCAGTTACGATATTCTCCTTCATTCTGCAGCTGTCATCAATAACCCCCTATCCTAGAGGCAAGCTATGTTTCTTCTCCTTATGAAACTCAACTCCCTCTAAGACTCAAGTGAGCTCTTATGTCACAAATGGGCAGCTCCTTGTCTTTCTTATTGTTGCTGGAGCATACGAAAGTACTACCGTGTTTCGTAGAGTACAAAACATATTTTGAAAAGGGCTATACAGCAAACATATTAAAATAAAAACTAGGAATGCACGATAAACCCAAAAAATTAATGCTTACATGCCTCGCTTGTATGTTAAGAAAAGAAAGAACACATTTTTCAGTACCAGCGCTTCAGAAAATCTGAGAAACTACTTAATATGAGTAAATCAGATACAGTTAAAAATTACTAAAATATTTCAGAGTATTACCAAAAAGTTAAGACCCTTGATGAACTCATAAAAATAAAATTCTTTAAGGCAAACCTCTTTACAGTAAAACACCATAACACAATGCAGCTTTGCCATTGACACACAGAATGTTACAGCCTCCTTTGTTTTCCACGAGCTTTACAATAAACTTGGGGGGTCTAAACTGATACAGCCACAATGCAGTAAGGAGCTGTACACCTGGCCAGTACAAATAAAAATGAATTAAGAATACAACACATGTTGCATCATTATAATTCAGATATTCATTATTAGGAGCGTGTATTTTTAGTTGACTAAAGAAATGTAATTCGACTACAAAAACCAATGAATCCTTTGAGGTATTCCTGGCCTACACTGTGACGCTGAAGTTACGAAGTGGATGGCCAAAAGAACATGTGGATGAAGCAAAATGATGAAGAAATGACGAGCAAAGGTGCCCAAAGTGTGCATGGGGTGATGAGAAAGTGATGGGTCCAGTTGTATGTGTTTCAAAGTATGCAGAAAAAGTTGACTGAGAGGCAAATAGAGCTGTCTACTAACTGTAAAAATGATTTCTGGGAGCAATAAAAGTTTTGAACGAGTCAGCGGTGCATTATGCCGTTTTTACAACTCTAGCTTTTTTCAACCCGTTCAATAATCAGACTAATTTTAATGACCCAGGGCCAAGTGAACAGAAGTTGATTACATTACTTGAAGGCTCACATTAACTTACCTAGTATACATTGCACAAAGAATGAGCCTATAATGATCAGTATCCGGCTTGAAGAAACAAAAACACATGTTTGAGTTCAGAAACAACTTGAACAATAGAATGCCTAAATATATAGTCCCTCAACCTTGATACTCACATCACCCCGCTCTTCTTCAACACTACTATCATCCCACATGTAGAGCAGCCCGGGATCGTAACAAAGTTCACCGTGGCTATTCAGACATGTTTGCAGATAATCTGGTGAAGAAAAAGTGAAGTCAGACACAATTAATGTTTGTGAATACATAGAGGGAATACTGCCTTCTATATAGCCCATTTCCCGCAAGACATCTGGGGGCCACCATCTTGGGCTGTTAAGCAGACATTTTCTTGTTTTTGTATATCGCGACATAAATTAATAAGGCCATGAAACATGAAGCATCAACCCAACCGCTCTAATGCATATGCGTCTACCATAACATTGCCAATTTAGTTAAGAATACAAAACACAAAGGTTAACAGCCAACATGGTGGCACTCAAACTCGTTCGTAAAATAGTCTATACATACACCACACAAAGGTCACACCCAACCTTAGTTTATACATACACAAAAAGCATACAAGGTGCTCTTAGTAATGTGCCCGAATATCCTCAACATAAGGAAACCACAATATTTGCTCACTACCTATAAGATATCCTCATCAAACACCAGAAAAAGAAGACTGCTGCCAATGTATATCGCGACGTAAATTAATAAGGCCATGAAAACCCGTAAGCATGAACCCAACCGCTCTAATGCATATGCGTCTACCGTAACATTGCTAATTTAGTTAGGAATACAAAACACAAAGGTTAACAGCCAACATGGTGGCACTCAAACTCGTTTGTAAAATAGTCTATACATACACCGCACAAAGGTCACACCCAACCTTAGTTTATACATACACAAAAAGCATACAAGGTGCTCTTAGTAATGTGCCCGAATATCCTAAATATAAGGAAACCACAATATTTGCTCACTACCTATACGATATCCTCATCAAAAACCAGAAAAAAGAAGACTGCTGCCTGGTGAGTGCACACCACTTCTAATAAACCGTTTTTGGCACAAAGCAGTCTCTGGTTTAGATTGTCTTAACAAAGGTGCCATGAACCAGGATACTACCTCCCCACCCACAACAGAAGTCATCCTGCCATGGAGCAGCAGAGAAGAAAACGGTGGAGGAGCAGACGATCGAACTGGATCGAGCGACGAGACCACGGTGGACAGTATGAGCATCGGAACAAAAGTGATAACGAAGAAAAAGAAAGTGCTTCGCTCCCAGATCATGCAGCCAAGCAGCAAATTAGCGATGAAGCTAACCGGGAACAGTTGCTCACAACACAGGTGCAGATTACAGGAATAAGCAACAGTCTCAAGAGAGACTGATTGATTTGATTGATTGATATGTGGGGTTTAACGTCCCAAAACCACCATATGATTATGAGAGACGCTGTAGTGGAGGGCTCCGGAAATTTCGACCACCTGGGGTTCTTTAACGTGCACCCAAATCTGAGCACACGGGCCTACAACATTTCCGCCTCCATCGGAAATGCAACCACCGCAGCCGGGATTTGAGCCCGCGACCTGCGGGTCAGCAGCCGAGTACCTTAGCCACTAGACCACCGCGGTGGGGCTACATTGTGTGAGTGACGTTGAGTTTTGCCTGGGAGAAGTGACGAACTAATGTGCCACTGCAGCGTCTGCTTGTCTGCTATGGATTGTGTGGGTTTGGCCCGCGCTTCCATGGTTGAGCGTGCGATTTCCTTTTTTGTGTTGATGGGTGTGCGATATGTGACAAGTGTTATTGTGTTGTGAGCCACACACAATTCGCCATACATCAACCACAACAGCGTAAGCGTTTTATCCGATCGCTGCGAACGGTGTGGACAGGTACTGCCATCTGGCGGGCATTATGTGCAATCAGGCAGGTTCCGGCAGCGTCAGGCAAATCTTTACGTCACACGTAGAAGCGCACTCGGTTGGGTTTGGGTATTGCAGATTCTCGATAATTAAAAATTATTTTCGAATTTTTTGAGCATTTCAGTTATCAGGCATGTGAGAAGAGTGTATAAGGAACATAAAAGCACCATTATCCTGACATGCTCAAAAATTCACCGGAGTTGGCGTTTAAATGATAGGACAAGGCAGGCGACGTCATCAAGTACAAGACAGGACACGACGGAGCTAGTGAAGCTACCAAAACTTGAAATGATAAAGTTTGGCGGAAAAGCTTTGGAGTGAAACCGCTTTTGGGCTCAGTACGAGTCCGAAGTTCACCCGAGGCCGAACAGAACATGAGCAAGGGACAGAAGTTCAACTACTTGTTAGCATCACTAACCGGAAAAGCCGCTGCTGCTACTGAAGGGCTACAGTACTCGGCAGAGGAAAACTACGACGAAGCAATCAAAATACTGTGAACGACATTCGGCCATTTCGAACAATCTATTGAGATGCACATGAATGATCTCTTGAGTTTAAATAAAGTGAAGTATGCTCAAGACAGCGATGACCTAAATAGGCTTGCACAGAGAGTGCAAGTAAATATATTGGTACTCAAGTCACTAAAAGTGGAAACCAAGAGCTATGCGTCGATGTTGTTGCCAGTAATAAAAAGAGCCATCCACCAGAATTATCTGAGCAGTTCAAGTCAAAAGAAGCTATTAGAAACAGCCCAGCTTTCAAGATTGCGAGCGAAGCAACCCACCAGGAAAAGAGCGCGAGGAAATGCTTGAGAGGCTCATGTTATTCTTCCAAAAGCAAGCAGCTTTTAGGGAAGAAACGCAATGTGAACAAGAGAGGATAACTGCAAAACCAAGAAATACGCACAACTTACAAGCTTCTATAGCTCTGCGTAAAGAATATGCTTATTCTGTAAGCAGGAGAACCATGCCACCGGAGACTGGCATCAAAACATTCGAAAGGATGAAAAAAAAAGCTATGCTTACCGAAAATTCAGCATGCTTCAGATGCACGCGACTAAACCACACTGCACGTATTTCCAAAGCCCAAGTGAAATGCAAGCAATGCAAGAGACGGCACGCCACATGATTTTGTAGAACTGTGGTGCAAAAAACAAGGGCAGAACTGATCTCGACAATGCAAGCTGAAGCCACGACGTCAACACTACACGCAACGGAAAATCTCAAGCGTAAATTTGTGCTGCTGCAAACAGCTGTAGCATGCGTCGAAGGAGAAACATGTGTCCGACATTGCTGTTTGCTAATTGTCAGCGGCACTCGAGTTCGCACAGCTGAATTCTCCGGCAGCGTGTCATTCTCCGGCAGCGTCTCCTTCTCCGGCAGCATCTCCGTGCTTGCACGGGAAACGCTGCACTGCGTTAACATGGACTCCGAGCCCTGAGCGCGTCCACTCGGCGCGGTTGCCCATTGGTTCAACGAACATTCAAAAAACAAAAAGTGAGCCTTCGAGCCGGGACCGCATAGCAATGCATCGCCAGAGAGAGGAGAAAAAGCTGAGATTCGAGCCGGGACCGCAGAGCAACGCATCGCAGAGCGAGCCGGGACGCGCGTCGGACATGGCCGATCGAGCTCCTGCACCGAGTCTAGTTTCCTTATACATGCAACCACTGCCGATTCACCTGTAACTTAGCACAATACAGTTTTTCTTAAAATTTGAACCTTGCCTTGACTACATTCATTCGGACATCGCTGACATGGCGCAGCCGACAGGATGTGAATCGACCGAGCTGCATGCGGAGGAGGAAACGACGCCACGAGAAGGAACGACACCACGCCGTACATCGTCTCGGGACTCCGAAACGACCATCGTCGAAAGCGTGTTCACGACCCACTACCACAGCACGATGGCCAATGCAACGAAAAAGCAACTCGTCGACGAGCTGAGCACCCACTCGCAGCGCAGCTGTGTGGCACAGTAACCGAACTCATTGACAGAGCGGCTTTGCTCGACGCGAGGCGTCGCACGACCGTGTGTGCCGAGAACGACAAGAAACCGTCATCGCCTACAGCGAGCCGTGGTCAGGGTTCGAACCAGCGGGTGCCAGCCAGCAGCTCTGCCAACTTGCCGAAGGCCAACCCACGCAGCGATTTCTTGGGAACTCCACACCCGCGGCCCATCTCTGCTCGTTCGTGCTTCAACTGCGGCCACATCGGTCACCTGTCCCGTGATTGTAGAAAGCGGAAAACGCCAGCAACGATCAGAGCGGACGAGAAACGAGCGAAGAGGGACCATAGCAGCCACGAAACAAGGACTACGTCACCTAGGCGAACGAACTGTTTTTTGCATTCGACGGGCGGCACATTACCAATAGTGTCCGGTACTGCTAACAACCGACCCGTCCGCGTGTGCATTGACAGTGGCGCCAACTTATCCATCATGAGTGCCTATGCCTTGACGGACGACATTCCCACGCACGCATGGGTATCGCGCGAGAACACTGAAGTTCTCAACCGCAGCATATGCCCAACTCTCGCTGCAACGCTTGATGTGACACTGGGCACCACGAATGTGCGGCTCGAAGACGTCGTGGTAATGGAACTGCCCAGCGGCATCGACCTGATTCTGGGATCAGACTGGCGACGAGTCGCGAACGTCGACGTAACATTTCACACGTCAAACGATGCGACTATCATTCCAGTCGAGCCTTCCGGAAAATTTTCATCGTCCGAAGTGCCACCCCCGAAACAAGGCACACCACACCGCACCAGAGAAACGCTTATTGCGACGCTCTGCCGGCAATCGGACGAGAGTGTTTCCAAAGACGAAGGGTACGTGCGCCTCAACACGAAATGTCTCGCACCCGACGAAGACTTCACAAGTCTAGTCGAAGACGCCACACGGAAGATAACGAAGGATGCCACCGAGGCAGAGAGGGAACAACTTCACGCAATTCTGTTAAGGCATCACCAAGCGTTCACTTCCAAAGGTGACACTTTGGGCGTGTGTCCTCACACTGAACACAGCATCGAACTCAGAGACAATATACCAGTGTCATCGAGGCCGTACAGGTGCTCACCGGCTGATCGCAAGTTCATCCGAGAACAGGTGAATGACTACCTCTCCAAGGGCATCATAAGGCCAAGCGATAGCGAGTACGGTGCTCCAACGATAGTCGTCGACCAACCGCACCACCTGACGACTCCACGAAGAATGGTACACGACTATCGCAAGCTCAACGAGAAAACCATCAACCCTTCTTATCCAATGCTTGTCATGGAAGACGTTATTGACGATGTCATGCGCGACGGATCGGCTTACTTCACTGTGTTGGACGTAAAGACGGCATTTCTGACTATACGAATGAAGCCGGACGACGTACACAAGGCCGCATTCGTCACTCGAGACGGAAAGTATGAATACCTTCGAATGGCCTTTGGGTTTTGCAAGGCCCCTCAGACCATGCAAAGAGTCATGCGTCGCAGGTTCGATGGCTTACCTAGGACAGCTACGTACATGGACGATGTCGGGCAGGGAGCCACAACAGTGAGGGAGGCTTTGGATTTGCTGAACGAAGCACTCAGGAGAGTCGTGATCAACGGCTTGAAGATGGATCTCAGGAAATGCCAGTTGATTCAAGACAAAGTATCTTTCCTGGGTTACGTGATCTTCGCCGAAGGACGAACACTGGACGAATCCAGAGTTGCCGCTGTCGAGAAGTTCGAGCCGCATCGCAACGCAAAGAAGCTGTACTCCTTCCTGCAGTTCGCTAACCACTACCGAAAGTTCATACCGGAGTTTGCAAAGGTCACGCACAAGCTACGGCACCTTCTGGCGAAGGACGTTCCTTTCGTATGGACTGACGCTCATGAAGCAACCGTCAACGCCATAACACACGCCTTGAAGAACCGCCGATTTTGGCGAGCTTCCGCCCAGACTGCCCGACTAACGTTTACGTCGACGCTTCGCAAACCGGGCTGGGCGCGGTGCTTTCTCAAACTCAAGACGGAAAGGAGCGAATCATAGAGTACGCAAGCAGATCACTAAACGAGCACAATCGTGGTCTACACTCTAATATGCTCGAGTGCATGGCGCTCTACTGGGCGATCACTGAGAAATTTTCGGTCTACCCGAGAGGAGGCCCTCGTTTTACAGTGTTCACGGACAACTTCAGCTTGTCATACCTCGTCCAGAAGGGAGCCAGCAACCGCAGATTTGCGAGGTGGACGCTCGACTTCGCAGAGTACACCTTCGACGTCAAGCACAAGCCAGGACGCCAGAACTCCGCTGCTGACGCACTCTCGAGGCAGTCGGAATCTGCAGAGGCTTTCGACCAGGGCGTTTCGACCCGAGACCTCCACTGCTACGCAGTAGTGGTCGGCAAACACAGTTGCCAACGCGAGTTTCAGGAGAGGGATACTGACTGCAAAAGATTTCGGGAGGAGGCCAAGCACAAATCTTCAGACTGAGATTGAAAACGACATACTGGTGAAAAAATCTCTCGAGGGAGGACGGGTCCGTCGGAGGGTGATCATTCCCGCTGCCCTCCGAAGCAGTGTGATGATCGTTTTCCACGACAACAACGGCCACCTAGGCGTCGAGAAGACAAGAGACCTGATCCAGCGAAAGTACTGGTGGCCATCGATGAGAAAAGACATACGCGAGTATGTTGACTCCTGCCACACGTGCCAGACTATCAACGCCCGCACGACACGGAATGAAGGTTGCCTCATCCCACGCGATATTCCTACTGAGCCAAACGCGGTGATATCCCTGGATCACATGGGTCCCCTAAACGAGAAGGGAGACCAGATCCTCGTGTGTATCGACCACACCACGAGATACATGGACGCCGTGACTGTACCGAACACTTCGGCGACGCACTACCTTGACTTCATGACAAACCGGTGGATTCCGCAATTTGGAGTTCCCAGCGTCATTATTACGGACCAAGCCAAGGGATTCGTGAACAAGAAAACCAACCAATTCCATCACAGACTGGGAATTGCTCATCAGAACTCCCCACCGTACTGGCCACAATCAAACGGACTGATTGAGCGAATGGTAGGAACATTGAAACAGGTGCTACGCAAAATGCTAAACGAGGACAAATGGCAGAAGGAACTACCCCGAGCAACCCTAGCAATCAACGCCACGAAGCATCGTCACAGTGGCCACAGCCCATTTCGACACATGCATGGCTACGACCCAAAACTGCCAGGAGAGCTCAACCTCGCCTCAGTCGAGGGAGACATCGACGAGTCTCATAGACTGCACGACTTGGCAAGGGGACGTGCGGAGACAAGAGAGAGGCTACTGCAGAGTCAGTGCAAAACAACGGTCCGATACGACAAGAAGCGGCGAACTCCGAGGTTCATAACGGGGGACCTCGTCCTACTTGAGTCGAGCGCTCGAGGCACATTAGATCCTAGCTATGAAGGTCCGTTCGAGATAACGGCCCTCGTCGGAGAAAACAGGGCCGAGATCCAAAGAGTACCCCGCGCACCGGGCATGATCAACAAAAAATCGTCAACGTGGAGCAGCTTCGTAGATATAAGAAGCCGCTCCTAGAAGTTACGGAACCATCGCCATCTAACGACACGCACGCCTGAGGATAGGCGCAAATTTCGGGAGGGCCGTGTCAGCGGAACTCGATTTCGCACAGCTGAATTCTCCGGCAGCGTCTCCTTCTCTGGCAGCGTCTCCGTGCTTGCACGGGAAACGCTGCACTGCGTTAACGTGGACTCCGAGCCCTGAACGCGTCCACTCGGCGCGGATGCCCACTGGTTCAACGAACATTCAAAAAACAAAAATGAGCCTTCGAGCCGGGACCGCATAGCAACGCATCGCCAGAGAGAGGAGAAGGAGCTGAGATTCGAGCCGGGACCGCAGAGCAACGCATCGCAGAGCGAGCCGGGAGGCGAGTGGCGTCGGACGTGGCCGATCGAGCTCCTGCACCGAGTCTAGTTTCCTTATACATGCAACCACTGCCGATTCACCTGTAACTTAGCACAATACAGCTTTTCCTAAAATTTGAACCTTGCCTTGACTACATTCATTCGGACATCGCTGACACTAATGGACCGCAGAAGTCAACATTCATTTATTGAAGCTTGATTAGCAAAAGAGATAGGTGCAAAGGTGTTGTGACAGGAAACTGACAATTGGTTCATTTGGAGGAAACGAAGAGGTCAAGCTAATGAATGTTGTGCAAGTGTTTATAGGGCCACGAGAAACAAGAAAGACAACAGTGATTGAAGTGAGTTAAGCCGATATCTCCCACAGTTGTATACCCGTTCCTAGTCAGAAACTCAGCGAGAAAATGAAACAGCTAAAGATGCAAGTGGCGGATGACAGGACCAAGACGACTGCAACAGATTTCATAGGACTACTCATCGGCTCAGATTACTATTGGGAGTTCTTTACTGGTAGAACTTGGGGAAACGAGCACAGACTGATGGCTGTGGAGACCATACTGGGATGGGTACTACAAGGTCCGTCAGAGCAAAACAAGACAAGACTAACACATAAGCAAGCAGTGATGATTCTGAAGGTCGAAGCGGCGGATACACAACTCCAGCAAAAGCTAGAGAAGTTTTGGAGCCTGAAGTTAATGGAGATTATAAGAAACAGTTCAGATAACACAGGAAATGAAATTGCTGAGGAATTTGAGCTTAAGATTGTGTAACAAAGCGGTTGCTATCAAGTCAGCTTGCCTTAGAAACAGGACGCCAACTTGAAAAGCAATAAGGAAAATGCCATGAAAAGACTACTGCAACTGACGAAAAGGCTCCAGAAAAATGAGGACGTGATGCCTCACTACAAAGCTATATGAGAGTATATGGCATCAGGAGTCGCAGAAGAAGCTCAGGAGCCATCAGAACAGCAAAATGCACTTTGCCACTACATGCCACATGATGTGATCATTTGAGAAGACCAAGCTCGAAAAAGTACGTCTTTAAACGACAATTTAGAGGCAGGATCCAATTTGAATGAGGACATGCTGTCGTTGCTAAAAAATTTCCGGAAAGAAAAGGTGGCATTAGTAAGAGATGTTGAAAAGGCATTTCTACAAATTTCCATACATGAAGAGAATAGAGATGCAATGAGATTTTTATGGTGGAAGCATGAGGCCGAGGGAAAGTTGCTAAATGAAGTGCACACATGGCGAATTACGTTGGGAACACCACCAAGCATGTTTCTGCTAGCAGCTACAATTAATAACCATTTCAAACAAGTGGAAAACCGCTCTCCGCACACAGGTACACTGCAGGAAGCGATATATGTGGACGACGTCGTTCTGGGAGTAGCAACACTTAATGAGGCAGTCAAGTTGTATAAAGATGCAAAACAAGTGTTCAGAGAGGCAGCAATGAACTTGATATGTGGGGTTTAACGTCCCAAAACCACAATGTGATTATGAGAGACGTCGTAGTGGAGGGCTCCGGGAATTTCGACCACCTGGGGTTCTTCAACGTGCACCCAAATCTGAGCACACGGGCCTACAACATTTCCGCCTCCCTCGGAAATGCAGCCGCCACAGCCGAGATGGCAGCAATGAACTTGAGAAAATGAACATCTAATGAAAGGTTAAACAAAATAACAGTTGAAAACAAAAGGGACAACTCTCACATAGACATGAGATCTAAAGGGTTTACAATGACTCTGGGCTTGATATGGAAACACTCAAAGGACATGATTTTTATCTCTGTTCAAAAGTGAGGATCATTAACACATACACCGTACTTGACGAAAAGGGCAGTGCTACAAGTAACAGCAAAGATATTTGATCAGCTCAAATAAAGAGTGGGTGGCCGTAGCGACTAATTATACAACACATTATGCCATTACGCAAGCCCTTCCTACAAGCTGTGCAACCAATGCCGCTGACTTTCTTCTCCAGAAAGTTACCTTACACCATGGTGTCCCGCGTGAGCTACTGACTGATCGAGATCGATGTTTCCTTTCGAAAGTTGTCGATGACCTTCTCCGCTCTTGTGCAACTCTCACAAGTTCAGCACCGCTTACCATCCTTAAAGAAACAGACTTACTGAGCGCTTGAACCGTACACTCATGGACATGTTATCCATGTACGTGTCTGAGGACCACCTGGATTGGGACTGCACGTTACCATTCGTGACGTTTGCCTATAATCATCCCGTCACAACATTACTGGTTATTCTCCGTTTTCTCTGTTGTATGACCGTGACCTGCTCTCGCCTTACTACTTCCTTTTGAGGCAAACTCAACCACATACTACGCTCACGACGCCATCGTTCGCGCGGCTACAGCAGGGCGCGTTGCCTGTGATCGACTCCTGGCATCTCAGACCAACCAAAAGCGGCATTACAACAGTCACCATCGCGACATGAGTTTCAGCCCTGGCTCCCTGGTCTTGCTCTGGCTGCTTTCGTGTTGCGTTAGCTTCAGTGAAGAACTCCTGCCATGCTACGTCAGGCCTTATCAAGTTCTTCGCCGAGTTACTGAAGTCACAAGATCTTGCTGCTAACCCCCAAGCCTCGTCCACCTCACCAGCTACTGAAACTGTGCATGTTTCCCAACTAAGCCCTAAGTCATGTTCACCGATCCGATGCACCAGGACGGGGGCTTTTGCTGCTGGGAGTTAATGTTACGTGGGTGTTGGCGCCAGTGTCCATTAGAGGATGCTTCTAGCCATAGAAGAAGTTGAAGTGCCTCGGGCTCAGAACCAATTGTGTCGCACTGGCATTAGGGTGTCTGCAACTTCAATTGTAACTCTACGTGTATCAATATCATCATCAAATGCCAGAAGAAGAAGAAGAAAAAAAGACTGCTGTCTGGCGAGTGAGCGCTACTTCACTTCTAACAAACCGCTTTTTTCACGAAGCAGTCCCTGCTCTCGATCGTCTTAACACAACATTGGACCTTAGATATTTTGTGGTGCGAGACATGTTAAAGGGGCCCTACAACGTTTTCTCGTCAGCATTCTGCATTGCTGATGTGAAGTGCTGAATATGGAGATGACTGCGACAAGAATTATTGATATTGGCGCATGATAATATAAGTTATTGTTTTTCAAGCTTCAAAACCCCAGCAGGCAAGAAACAATTTTACCTTTTGCATTTCACTCTCGATTGATTGCTATGTGGGGTTTAACGTCCCAAAACCACCATATGATTACGAGACACCATAGTGGAGGGCTCCGGAAATTTCGACCACCTGGGGTATTTTACATGCACCTAAATCTCAGCACACGGGCTTACAGCATTTTCACCTCCATCGAAAATGCAGCCACCGCAGCTGGGATTCGATCCCGTGACCTGGGGGTGAGCAGCCAAGTACCTTAGCCACTAAACCACCTCGGCAGAGTGCATTTCACTCTTCCACTGACATGAAGGACCATTTCCAATTACTGCGCACCTCTTACAAAAATATACGGGAAGACTCTCCTCAAGGTGGCAGGTGTGCAGTACCCCTTGCATTATTTTTGAAGTGTTTTGAAGATTTAATATTGAAAAACAAATACTTTTGTATTTGAAGAAGTATAAATAGTGCTTTTATAATTTTAGAGCACAACAGTGAGGCCTAGCTGGGACGGTATATTACATGCTACTTTGGCGCATCAAACCAATCAAAACGGTCCGCCGATGTCACTCCTACGTGATGGAACGACACCCCCGATCGGAAAATAGCCGTTGCATGCTCTAGTTCAAAACTGATTGATTTGTGGGGTTTAACGTCCCAAAACCACCATATGATTATGAGAGACGCCGTAGTGGAGGGCTCCGGAAATTTTGACCACCTGGGGTTCTTTAACGTGCACCCAAATCTGAGCACACGGGCCTACAACATTTCCGCCTCCATCGGAAATGCAGCCGCCGCAGCCGGGATTTGAACCCGCGACCTGGGGGTCAGCAGCCGAGTACCTTAGCCACTAGACCACCGTGGCGGGGTGCTAGTTCAAAACTAATGTCGTTTGTCCATTGAGATAAAATTGTACCAGCATTGTTTTTCGGATTGCTACTTCGAAGATCCAGAAGCAATGAAAACGACACACACAATTTATGTCGCAAAGCCCCTTTAAGATGACTAGATACAGTAATTATGGTAGCAATCTGATAAAGTAAAATAATTAACTTTTCAATTAGAGATTATAGGCATTTGGGTCAAATGAGATAATTGAAGTCCATCCTCCAAGGAGTTCATTGAACTTAGAGATTACAAATGAGTATTCTATCTCAGATTTACAGAGTAATGATTCATGGTTTTATACTGCTTTTATGCCGCTTCCAAGAATTATGTTTACATAAATACAGTGCCATGAAAAAGCACACTTCACAATTTGTGTACAAGCATGCATAATGCTATTTCATCATCCTAACCAATATTAAGAAGAGATCAGTGTTAAATAAGTTTTTTTATCTAGAACTGTAAAAAGTAGTGGTGCACTTTACACACTGAAAAATGCAGTATTCTTTTTTAACTATATTCATATGATTGCCTCTATGATAAGAACAATTTATTTTATTTTTGTTTCCACTAAATAGCTCAGAGAAAATGACTGTCTCATGAAGTCCCGCTCAAACAATCTACTGTAAGTGAAAACACATACCTATTGGTGCCTTGACACGAATGTCATTGATGGGTTGATGTTGCCATTTTGTATTCAAGTAAATCACCTCCCCTCTATCACTGAATGAATAAATGTGATTAATGACAAAGCAGTCTGCTGTTCCACAAGTGCTGTGGGCTCGGATGTACTCCTGGAGTGGGTCAATCTATTTTTAAAAAGGAAGCAAAAGATGCAATGAAAGCATACAGACATTAGTGCCAATAAAAGTATAGAGGATGTCATAAATGTGAAGACAATAAAGTGCATAACTAGATGCTGGCAAGGACCAAACCTGCAACCTTCAAGCTTAAACGTTGCAATGTTTGGTCCTTGCTGGCATCAGAGCGATTGTAATCGTTTTCTTAATGCACTGCAAAAGAGTTGCCACCACTACATAAAGTAGAGCTTTGACTGTCAAGTTGAACGTTTGAAAAGCACAGGTTTTCCCAAAGAGGTTGATGTTGATTGTTGAAATAGCGTTCCATAAACATCACAGCACTACTTTTGTGACAAGGAAGTGCTTATTTTAAAATAAAATTACGTTTCAGTGGCCCGCACCGCATTAGCGCACTTCAAATCACCTGTCTCAAACCGGTCTTTCTGATGTCAGCGTTGCCGTGCCCAACATTGCCTGCCTTTACTGCTCGGCCTCTGATACTAGCACCAGCAGTGAGAAAGTAGTGGGAGCTACAGCAGCAACAAAGGCCATTGAACAATTTTCTGTTAGTTTGGCTCAAGTGGTCTCCGCTAAATGGCACCACCTATCCATCCTAACCAGGCAAAAACAGAACTTTTGAACCACTCGTGCCCTTCCCCATAGCAATGCCAGGGGGTTCTTTTTTAGATCAACCAGAAACTGACAAGTGGCATTTTTTTACGTGTTTTATTGCATGAGCGCTGTTTTCTTTTTTACTGCAGCCAGTTTGATTGCCAGTGATTAATTGTAGTCTGACGCTCTCACATTGTTCGGATCATTTAAAAAATGTTTCACTTGTGGCACATGAGATGTCAAGAATTTGCTTTGATTTCACAATTAGTAGAGCACTGCTGTTAATAATATTGATGTTTTATACATTCCAAAACATTGATATTTTATTTTAACATATATTGTTATTTGCATTTAGTCTCTCTTTTAAAAAAGACACTTTCAGTTTACATATCTAAAGAACGGCTTCTCCATGAAGTGCCATGGCAGTGTGATTTCGCAGGGAGACAGCAATTCGTGACATACCAAGGGCAGATCTGATTGATATGCGGGGTTTAACATCTTAAAACCACCATATGATTATGAGAGACGCCGTAGTGGAGGGCTTCGGAAGTTTCGACCATCTGGGGTTCTTTAACGTGTACCCAAGTCTGAGCACACGGGCCTACAACATTTCCGCCTCCATTGGAAATGAAGCCGCCAAAGCAGGGATTCGATCCCGCGACCTGCGGGTCAGCAGCTGAGTACCTTAGCCACTAGACCACCGTGGCGGGGCAGCAAAAGCAAGGAGACAGGTAATTATTATCTGACGAGAGATTAGAATGTAAAACTATTGGAATTTGGATGATGTTTTACATTCACAGTGATGGAAGCAACATTTTGCTTTTTGCAGCAGATTCTGGAGCAGAAAAAATGCTGCTTTGGTGCAGCCTTAATTGTCTTCGGAGCAGAAAAGAATGCTATAGCTAAGGCTTGCTATTGGTGTATTCAGAACTGATGCCTGTTCCTAACTACTCCTGAAGTCTAAAACATCACTTAAGCATCTAATAAATAGTTATATTTATTATTACACATGCCATATGCTTGTATGCAGCTAGTATACAAACCGGATAATAGCATCGGTGGCGTAAATCATGAGGGGTGGGGGTCAAGGGAGTCTGGACATTTCTTGTGTTCAGGCTGAGGAGGACAACCCTTGCAAGATCCCTCTTGAGATTTAGCTTTAGCACGTGACATAATTTTGTTAACAGTTAAGTATAGCACAATAAACTTTTTAAAAGGTTTTGTATCTGTTGCTGCATAGCTGTGTGAACTGTGTGAACTATGGAAATCTCAAAAAGGTGATTAAGAAGAGACTGAATACAACAATGCAATCGCTTGAGCTCCAACGCGACGCTCGTTTTCTTTTTCGATTCTTTTTGAAAGCATGATTTAATTCTTATACAAATAAAAATACAAGTCACATTGAAAATATGAATAGGTCAGCAAGGCCCGATACGTGTCACCCCTTGCGATTTTTCAGGATTTACGCCACTGAGTAGCATACTAGGATGATAGCATATAGCTTGCCTTTGGTTTCGCTTAGGCTCGCGAGATGGTTCCCGTCGTTCAAGTTCCTTCTTTTTAGTTTGCCAACACTATTTTGGAGCAGGTTTGGAGAAGTTTTTTTTTTTTTTACTAGCAAATATAGCACTTTGGAGCAGCATGAAGCAGCATTTCTTTTCGGAGCAGTTTGGAGCAATTGTAGCAGCACTTCCTTCACTTCATTCAGATATACCCTTCGGAAGTCTGTTCCAATACATGGAGGTGCGAGGAAAAAAAGAAAATTAAAACATATTCGCACGGCAGCGGATTGGAAGTTCATACTCATGATTCCAATGTGTAGAGATGAAGTGAGGGGGGTGGGGGGGTGTACAAGTTTTTATTCACTCCTGTGAGACCAGAGTAAGTTTGGAAAAAAAAGTACCAATTTAGTGGTAAGGCGGCGTCCAGATAGGATTTTCCAACCAAGCTTGTCTTTCAATATTGAAATTCTGCTTTTATAGGTGAAATTACCAGTGACAAACCTGGCTGTGCGATTCTGGATATGCTCAGTTTATCGATAAGGCATGAGGTGTTGGGGTCCCATGGCTGTGCAAGAATACTCAAGAACTGGACAAACATTCACATTATAGTTGTTCTTTAACACTTTTGGGGGCATTGTAAAAATTGCATCTAATGAGGTTAAGCATCGTGGAAGATTTTGAGGCAACATGTTCAATGTGTCTAGTGCAGGTCAGATTTTCTGAAAAATAAACCCCAAGATATTTACAGTGTTGCACCCGTTAAAGTGATATATGATCCAAATAATAGTCAGATGTCACAGGGGAACGTTTACAGAGGAATTGACACTTAGCACTGACTAAAGACGTACATCATTTGCCACACCAATTTTGGACTGTGTTTAAATCGATTTGCAGACTATCAACATCGTGTTCGTTTGTTATATTTCTGTGCATGATGCAGTCATCTGCATATAATCTGACATTGCATTGTAGATCCCGTACGATATCATTAACGTAAACCAGAAACAACAGAAGTCTTGAAACAGATCCCTGTGGCACGCCAAAGGTAACGGTTGTTTGTTGATTTAACACCATTGATCAACACATGCTGTGTCTTTCCATAGAGGTAATTTCTAATACAATCGACTATAGCAATATGAATACAAAGAGACAAGTTTATACAATAGCAAATCATGAGGAACAATATGTAAAGCCTTTTTGAAATCCAGAAAAATGCAGTCTAGTTAAAAGCCAAAGTCTGAGTACAAAGATATTGGCAGAATTCAACTAATTGCGTTTTACAAGACATGATTGATTGATTGATATGTGGGGTTTAACGTCCCGAAACCACCATATGATTATGAGAGACGCCGCAGTGGAGGGCTCCGGAAATTTCGTCCACCTGGGGTTCTTTAACGTGCACCCAAATCTGAGCACACGGGCCTACAACATTTCTGCCTCTATCGGAAATGCAGCCGCCGCAGCCGGGATTCGAACCCGCGCCCTGCGGGTCAGCAGCCGAGAACCTTAGCCACTATACCACCGCGGCGGGGCCGTTTTACACGACAAGCCAGCCCTGAAACCATGTTGAGCGTATGAGAAGAAACTATTGTTTTGGAGGTATTTATTCACAGCACTATAAGTTATATGTTCTAATGTTTTGCAGCAAACAGAAGCAAGTGAGATTGGTGTGTAGTTCTGTATGGAATGTTTGGGACCAGTTTTATGAATGGGAACAACAGCTGCTGCTTTCCATTGGGTTGTAACTGAACTGCTGTGTACAGACTTGTTTACACAGGATGACTATAAAATTGACAATTTCCTGAGTGCATGCCTTAACTACCTTTGTTGGTATGCCATCAAGGCATCCAGGTGAATAGTTTTTTTTGGGTTATTAAGCAGCTTAAGAACATTTTACGTTGCAGTAACCATGGGCACATTCTCGTAGGGTAAATCTGGCATTGAATGCGGTAGATTAGTGCACTTGTTAGACAAAACTGATTTAGAATAGGAATCAAAAGCACGAGCCTTCTCGTAATCGTCAAAGACTGCTTGACCGTCGACTAATAGATCGGGTATCGTGCTGAGCTCCTTGCTATTGGCTTTAATACATTTCCAGAAGTCTTTGGGATTTAGCCTTACATCAAGCGAATAAATGTATATCTGTTCTTTCACTTTAATCGCCTGCTTTATTGTGTAGCCTAGGTTACACATTTCTTCATAAACAGTGTGATGTTTTCAATATGCGGCATTTTTTACAAATCAAATTTCAAATTTCCTTGTTCATCCATGGTTTCCGATTACGGCAACGAGTGGTCAAGAGCTTGGAAGGAATGTATTTTTCAACTAAGGTCATCTCCAAACGCAGACCACAATTAATCAATGTATTGAACTGCCTATGTGCCCCTGATTTTCCTAAAAGACATCTTTTACTAACAAAGAACAGTTGATAGTCAAGTCGTATGGGCCTTTTCTTCAACATGACCTTTAGCGTGCTTTGTACCAGCACCTTCGATTATATAGAAACAATGTACCTCTACCAAAAACACATACAAAAATACTTCCTGTTATACTTCTTTTGCTGGCAGCTGCTGCTTGCATTGTAATGCGGTGTTTCACCTGGAAGCGCTTGATGCTCGGACAGTGCTCTGTAGTGTCCGAAAGCTGCATGCTGTCTAGCCATCAGAGAAGGAATGCAGCTGCCCCATGTGTTCATGTATTTTTGCAGGCGCCGTTCAGTGAGCCTCTCTTTATGCTGCTTGTGCACTGTGCCAATAACATATGACACAATCAAACCCACATTCAATTGTATGACCCACATCGGACCAATGCTCCTTCCCTCAGAGGAGTTGCACAGAAGGCACCAGACAATTCATCTGGCTTTGAGGCACGAAGAGGGACACCCCGAGCATGTGGCTACTATAGCTGAAAACTACCACCACGACGCGACTGCATGAGCAGAGCGCCTTCCGCAAGATTGAAAAGGAAAAAAAAATTTTTAATGGAATCGCATAACTGTGCAGAACCGTGCATCCCACAGTCTTGCATCAAAGTTTTTAGTTCTACTAACCCCCTACTTTCAGGCGAAATCAGACACATATGATAAAAGATCCAAGATCACTTTGTTGCTCGGGTACCTTTATAAATGCTGGCATGATCTATGGAATCTGCAACGGTAATATCACATGTGCCTGCAGTCCCTAGAGCTACACTTACCATGCACAAAAGAATTTTTTCTTAGTAGGTACTGCTCCACTGGCTGCTCGGGCTTCTCCAGCAATGGCTATATTAAAGCATATTCTCACGCACTAAACACTACTGTTTATGGAAATAAACAGGAACCTACAATGAGCACTTCAATGCATAGATCCTCCAAGTTATGCACATGTAATGTTTCACATAGAAAGCGCCAGACTTTTCTTACGGCAGAATATTTTTTTTTGCCAGCCGAAAGAGCATATCAACTGCTTCAGCAGCCCTTAATAAATTATCATGGCCCCACTAATTATACCAAGGTATAAATATGATACTGGTATATCCATCCAATTTTACCCTCTATCCCCACTCATCGGCAATCCAATACACTGAGTAGTTCTTACACAATAAACATTTCAGGGGCTTGAAATGCACAAGGGCGCCATAGTTTTACACCAGCTTTAACATTACCTTGCAGCCCACTTACAGGTTTCCCATTTCAATACGCTTACTCTATTTACACACCTTGTGTTTAGTTGAAAACTGGTGTTCAATGTGGTTGATGCAGACCAATGTTTCTAAATGCAAGGTGATGTGCGTATCTTGCAAGCAGTCGAACTCAGAATACGCCTACAATTTAAAATCAACGAACTTGGCACATGCCGACAATCACAGATACCTTGGCATGCTTATTTCTAACACTCTCACAAGGTCGAATCACATTACACACTTAGTCGCTGACACATCAAAAAAGCTTGGTTACATCCGAAGAACTTTATGCCTATCACCTCCTAGAGTCCATAAAATTGTGTACATAACCTTCGTTTGTACAAAGCTCGAATATGCATCTTCCACTTCGAGCCCTCGCCAAACTTATCTGATTAATCTATTGGAATCCATTTAGAATAGGGCTGCCCAGTTTATCACATCCAATAAAATCACTCATCAAGCATCAGTTTTATCATGGAGTCTCAAGACTCGCAGAATATAGCTGACAGACGTATGTTTTCTTAACTTTCTTTATTTCATAAGTTATATTATTGTTTTCCTCACTTGCATGGCTCTTTTACTTTCTCCCGCCTGATACTCTCAGCGGCCATTTAATTCCCGAAGCCGCCAACGTCCTTTTAGTAGGACCGTTGTATTCAACAATATTATTTATTTATTCAGTACCTGCATTGCCTTGCAGGCCTTACAGCAGGGGGGGTATATACATCACTAAATCAAATTGTCATTCATTTCTACACACAAAGCGTGGTCAAAAAGCATAAAACGCAGCGAGAAGCACAACACTGACGGGAATTAACAGACAAGAAAGGCTTTCCAAGGCTTTTTTGTCTGTTATAGTTACTTTTATGTTTAATGTTTATAACCTGCTAGTCAAGCAGGCCTCGTGCACAGAAAAACAAACTCTTTTTGGGTACCTAGGTAAGACACAGCGAGAACAATTACATGGGGCCTCATTCTGCCGATCAGCCAATGCTTACTGCAGCAAGTGGTAGTCAACATGAATCGAAAACGCCTCAAATCTAGAGCATTCCACACTTATCGAAATTAGAAATTTGGTATCCGACATTTGAAGTGAGCACTGAAAAACCAGCAAACAAGAGGCAAAGGTGGCAGCAGAAGCACTCGCTAGCAACAGATGTTAGTGAGTGCTTTGTTGTCGCCTTTGCTTTATGTGTCCTTGTTTTTTAGTGCTCTTTAAAATGTCATACCAACTCGCCCACAAATCAGTCCTTCTGGATAGCTGACAAACTGCTTGTATTATGGTTAGCTACGTACTGAAAATCAGGATAAGACATGATGGAGAAAATGTGAAAATCTCTACAATTTATGCTTCATTGCCAGTAACTGCGATTTTCAGCGCAGTCAACATGATGTGCAGAATCATTTTTAATGTCGCAACTTGTGTTTATTTCAAGAAAAGTCATGCAAGATGCATAGAGAGATCCATTCTTCTAACACTGAATACACCATGTTCTCATGACTAAAATGCTTGAGGAATTATGAAATCTAAGGAATTATAATTTTTGAAGTGTTCATCCTGCACATGTTTACATTTTTAACCATTTAAATAAAAATTCGAAAGCAATTTTCATGCATGAGTGGCTATTTTTAGCTACTCTTGCAAACCCGTGGCTAAAGTTGACTACTTTTTGGCTAACTTTTTCATATTTTATCTTTTCGACCTGGCAACCCTGAACCAAGGGAGCCTTCATTGACAAGGTGCATAAAGTTGTGTCGTTTTTCCCTTTGGCATCTTTAAAAAACTTGTCGCAATATTTTTCAAGATGCTTAGTTGAATACCCTTTTCTCCTAGAATTTCAAACTCCAAAACAACTGCACATCTCTACTTAGCTTTTTAGCATCTACTTCCTGCTTTTCGTGCTCATCCTAATACTCCACTGTGTACAGTGCCCTGTCTGTCACAATGAAATCTGCATACATTGTTATTTCAACATTGAGCAGCCCACCACAGTTCTTTACAGTATCACAGATATCAAGGTGATTTAGTATAACAGATATTAGATATAATTTATTTTACAAAAAAGATAGCCATGCCGCATTTGGGGTTAGAATTCAGACGAGGGGCAGATAAAAATTGTGTGACGCTGAAACTATGTCAGCATTCTGGAAGCTTTACCTTGAAAGCTTTTGACATGCAGAGAAGCTAACAGTACAGGCATGGGCCACTGTTCTGGACACTGTTGAATCTGACATTTCGTCAGCCGCTCAAAACGAATGCTTCGGCCTCTCTGACAGGCTTAAAATATTGTCATTAGAGACTGGATCACTATTTAATATCCTGCTTCTCACCACTTTTTCAGTTGTATACTGGCAAACCCTAACAGCTCACAGTTGTGCACAAATGAGTGAACACTGACTTTCAAGGAATTCAAGACGCATATTCACTCCTAAAAAATTTAAGGGCCCTCGAATTTTTTGTCTTGTTTTTTATTTTGTTTTGTTTTTCGATTTCCGAGCTTTCAAGGATTTCAGAGAGCTGATTGAGTTTATTAGGTACTATCGTGAGCCATACGAGTTCGAACAGGCAAGCGCGTGGAGAATAGCCTCGTATCCTACATGGGTCGATTTGCAGTGGCCGCTGTCAGAAACAGTGGAAAGGGCGCCGCGCTTCCGATAGCTGCTGACACACCCGTCTCTATATAGTAGGAGCGAAACGGAAGCTTGTAGTATGTCCAAAGCCACTAGCGGCGATATCAATTCACATCATCGCGCACAGCTAACTCTAGTGTCATGTCAAATTATGTAGCTGCCGCGATATCGGCTGTGACGTAGTCTCCCATGATGCACAGGCCATGCTTTTATCAAGTCGAGGTGATGTTGGCTGGTCATTTTGATACGCTCTTCTCATTACCTTCTTTTCTTAAAAATAGCGATATCGCAGACCACGGCCGTCTTTGCCTAGTATTGTTCTGGGTTCCAGTGCCTAAACATGTCGCGAGTGCCTATGCGTAAGCGGGAAGAAGTCGTTCAATTATAAAAAAGGTTATTCGCAGCGCAACATTGCTACCTTGACAGGCTGTAATCTCAGCACTGTCAACAGGATAGTCCAAACGTATCGAGATGGACAAATTAAGGATGCGTCGCACAAAAGGCAACCCAGTGCCACGTCGTTGGACCAAAATCTGCAAATTGTTGCTGTAGTCAGTGAGAAACAATTTTTAAGTGCGAAAGAGGTGCACCGTACTCTAGACTTTGCGAATGTGAGTGACAGGACAATATGGCGGAGGCTAAGGGAATCCGCACTCCAAAGACGCATCGCCACTCAAAAGCCCCTTCTCACATGTTCCAACAAAACAGCTCGCCTTAGGTTCACGGTCGATCACTGCAACTGGACGGTGGAGGACTGCAAATATGCCGTCTTCTCCGACCAATCAACTTTCCCCAGCCGCTGGGACCAGTAGACAAGAGTGTGGCGCATGGAGAACATGCGCTTCTGTCAGCAAATCATGGAGGTAGCCGCAAGTGGTCACACATTGGTAAACGTTTGGGGAGCTATCTCGGGTGATGGCGTATGTCGCCATGGGAGAATCTTCACGAGATTCACAAGTGATGCGTATTGCACGCAGCTGGAGCTCGAGATTCCATATGTATTGAATGGCCCACACTCCCGGATGGCTGCTATTTATTGCAGCAGGTCTTTTCTCCCGTGCATACAGCAAAGGACGTGACACGTATTTTAGATGAGTGAGGGGTAATAAGCCTTGAGTGGTGCGCGAAGGGTGCGGACATGAACATTATTGAGCATGTGTGGGCACGTATGAAGGCTAACCTTTCTAAGCTTTCTTTGGACTTGGTGACAGCTGATAAACTGTGGGAAACTCTACAAGAAGAGAGGAAACATATTCAAGCTGACACAGCCTTCATCAAGGCTCTCTACAGGTCTCTGCCAAAAAGAATGGAAGCTGTTATTCAAGCCGGTGGAGCAATGAGGCATTATTAGCTCCAGTAAACGTATATGAAAAGGGCAAGCTAGGTGATAAATTGTGCGCATTAAAATTTTGTTACAATTTTGGGAGCACCCAATAAATGTTTTCAACCAACTGCAGCGTGCGACTCTTCTCGGACAACGAGACCAACAAACTGCACAATAGTCATAAACAACAATAATGTTGTTTTTTTTCTATGTTAGCGCTACAATGTCAAGGTGGCATCTTTGTTAGACGTTCTCTGTTAGCAAGTAAAGGGATACAGGAATGTTTATTTGCACCGAACCTCAGGCAACAGATTACCGTATTTTTGCACGTATAACCCGCCCCTGCATATAACCCGCACCCCCACTTTCAGCTCCCAGAGAAAGAAAAAAAAATCCTCGCGTATTGCCTGCACATTTGATATACAGGACAGGCTGTACAAAAGCTACTGCTCAAGCAACATAGCACATATGTAGAAAGAAAAAGCTTTATTTAGCAAGCAGAATACGCTGTCTGCAAGGCCAGTCACAATTCACTCACTGTCGCTGCTGTGGCTAGAGCTATCACTTGACCCGCAGTCCTCACTATTATGCACAAGGTCATCTTCGGTTCTATCCATGTTGTTTGTGATGCAGCATTTCTTGAAACTTTTTCGCGCCATCTCACCTGGCATGGCCTTCCATGCCTCGACAATCCACTTGCAGAATAGGGCAATATCAAGCCTTCGGACTCGTCCTGTCGGCGTCAAGTCGTAGCAGCCTTCGGCCATCCACTCGGTGTAATAGTGCTTGAAATGCGCTTTTAAGGGCTTGTTAAGCGACACATCTAGAGGCTGCAACATTGACGTCATTCCACCGGGTATAACAACGAAGTCGGTGCTGTTGCGTGAAAGGCGGTCCTTCACTTCCTCAGTTGTGTGGCCGTGGAACGAGTCGAGAACGAGCATGGACCTCTTTGCGAGCATCGCACCGGCCTCTTCTCCCATACCGTCTTGATCCAGTCTACGAACAAGTCACTGTTCATCCACGCATTCTCGTGTGCGTGCACCACTACACCGGCAGGCAAATGAACCTTTGGTAGAGTTTTCCTTTTCAAGATGACGTAGGGTCGCAGTTGCGTGCCGTCGGCGAAAGCACAAAGCAAGACTGATGCGCAGTTTCGTGTTCCCGCCGGTCAGCACGCTCACCGAACTGCTGCCCGTCTTCTCACTCGTTGTATCCAACGGCATTTCAAAATAAACTGCAGTTTCATCCGCATTGGCGATTTGCGAGAAAATGTAATTGCGCTGATTTCGCAGGCCAATTACATATCTCTGGTACTTGAGCAGCTTCTCCTCATAAGAAGCCGGCAAGCGTTGACATATTGTAGTCCGCTGTCTGATTGCGAGCCCTTGCCGCTTCATAAAGCGGTGCAGCCATCCGCGGCTCGGACGAAACTTGCGAGGTAGGTCTAGCTTCTTCGAAAGTCGCCGCGCTTCCACTTGGGCCATCTCGGTTGATACGGCGTGACCCCTGCTTCTCGCATCTTCGATGAACTTTACTAGCTCCGCCTCCAGCTCAGGGTAGGCACCGGTCTTGGGGCCACGAAATGACCTACGGTCGCGGTGCGCGGCTTATAGGCTCCCTTTCTTCTTCCTCCACAGTCGCACGCAGGACTCGTCTACATCGTGCCGTCTTCCCACTTCGCGATTTCCGAATCCGCGGCGACGGCGATTATCTTAAGCTTTTGCTGTGCCGTGAAGGCCTGCCGCCGTACGCTACTCATGATGACAGAACAGATCGACTTAGGCTTGGCGAACGGGTCGAGATGTGGAGAACTAGCGGTATCAGCGAGGTAAAGAGCGCTCACACTCGGCGACAGCTTGACAGCACTACCCCTCCTAGTACACTGTAACAGCACCCTGAAAACAACAGAACCGAAATGCATGCCTGCTACCGCGTCAAAAAGTAGTACATTAATTTACTGATAATATCCCTATAGGCACTATAACATCTCATTTGTCTTGCTGAAATAAATACTGATTTATTTATTATGGAACTTACTTTATTTATTATGGAACTTTTTTAGACAGCACCACCTTTTCAGCAAGCCCTTTCCAAAAGTGAACTTGGCGTCCGTGAGGTAGGGACATGTGGAGGGTCACTGAGCGGCCGCGAATGTCCAAAAAATATACTTGTGGTGTGACAGTGAGATTTTACACTGCACAATCGAATTGTCTCTCCCCAAATGTTTTTCTAAACGCTTCAACGATGCAAGCAAGCGAAACCAAAATCGGCCAAAAGCTGCCGTGCTACTTGCGGAGCAACACGAATTTGCGGAAACCGCCTCCGTAGCCTTCGCTACACTGTTAAGGGGCTTCACAGCACAACAAGCATTGCTGTGAAGCAGCACTATAGGAAAAAACCCGCGTATCATCCGCAACTCCACTTTGCTACTGAAATTTTTGGGTTTTTGGTGCGGGTTATACGCACGAAAATATGGTACTGTGTTTTGCATGCTTTAATATCTTATCCTTGCTAGCGGCAGATGGCACGTAATAAGCTGCCGTTTCGAAGCAACAACAGAGAAGCGGGAGTGAAAACAGTAAATTGAAGAGCACGCCTCTTTTCCCCGTCGGTTTCAGCAGCGCCATCCATGTACGACGCTATCTCGTTTTTGAGGCTCTTTGCCACGCGCTCGAGCGTTCGAGCTCATATTGCTCACGATAGTAATTTTACAGTATTTTGTGTAGCTTGCTCACACATTCCTTTTATTCTGCAATCCCAATCCTTAGATAAAACTACCTGGATAAAGCTCCTTGCTTTTCTGACCCTGATACTCCATCTCTACTCTCCTGAATGTCTAGAACTGCTCAGATTTCGTATGTCTGGTTTTTACGAGTGTGTCAGGTAGCTTAGTTATTTATACCCTCTGTGTTAAAGGGCCAGTAAACAACTCCAAGGTCAAAAAATTGTTCTAAAGAGAAATATGCACACCTTTACTTCGTGAAGATGCTACCACAAGACTTTTGTGAATATGTGCTACATTAGGAAGTTACAGAGGCTAGAACATTGCGTTCTAGGTGGCACGTGAAGTTGGCCCGATTTTTCAGGAGTTTCATTTTTTTGGGAGTGGACTGTCGCGCCATCTGGGAGCAGCAACACAAAACACAAATAATGTGCTTAATAGTGGGTGTGCTGATCAACAGGCCGCATGACAGTCTGCTCACTCCCAAAGACTGGGTCAGTGAAGTGTCCCAATTTCGATGCATGGAGCCTATGGGGAGTTTCAAAACTCATATGGTTCAAGGCTGAATAGGTCTGTCGTAGCTGTGGGTACTGCAGGTGAGAACAGGAACTGTCGTTGACTTCACTACTGTTTGCTGAGACCTGGTTTAGACTAATCGATGAGCTGTGTGCTGCGTCATCGCCGATTTGTCACTGCGCGTGCAAGGAGATTGATAAATGTAGGAAAGGACCGCGGTATTTGTTTCTCGAAATGGAGGCTCTGCGCGGCTCGCAGCTCTGTAATATTCAGAAAACGTGATCGCTGCGGTCTACTCTACGATTTACCGAGCTTGTTTGGGGGGGGCGGGGGGGGGGGGGGTGTAAAAAAAGAAGTCGGAGCCTGTTGACTGGCCCTTTAAATGCCCCAACTCGCCTAAAGACAAGTTCTAAACGACATCAGCTCTGGTGCTTGTAGACCGAATCATAACATAGATGGCAGCTATGGCATTCCAAGAAATTATGTCTCAACCATGGCTGAAAGCTGCTGGATTGAGGAACCCAGGTCACAGTGCCACCCCCTCCATTTCATTCCCACTTTTACAGTCACAGAAATTCCCATCATTATCAGGGAAAAGCCAGATTTCTTAAACAGTGATAGAAGTGACTTTTTACTTTTTGGAGCACACTTTGGAGCCGTCTTTGGAGCACCGATAGGTGTTTTTGGAGAGGAAAAACTGCTAGTTTAAAACAGCTATTGTTTTAGGACAGATACCAAATTTGCCATTCACCAATTTAAGTCCAAAGCATTGTCGAAGCATCTCATAAATATTAACACTTATAAATGAAATATATTTAACAGACAACTAGCCATGTAAATTCCAAGAAGCAAACAATTAAAAAGAAAGCTGGTTGTCAAAAATGTACTGTGAAATGAGGTATACAACTAAATACCTGAATTTGTGGCAGAAATAGAATCAAACCGGTAAATCACAGTGCCACAATGTTAGAAGTATTGTCAAATAAACAGTACACATAACCGGTGTAAGATAAATGCAATCCTGCTCATGTTCACATTTCACCACACACCACCCTGCATGTCTAGCTAAAAAGAAGAAACAGCTAAATGAGCTATATATGGCTAGTGCGCCAATTCTTGTTGCATAAATGAAATCAGAGCCGATAATGCTGCCCACTAGTAACGCATATCACATAGATATAATAGTACACAGCTTCTTTTCAGTTTCTTTAGGAATTAGGAATTGGTAAAACAGTAAAAACCAAGTATTAAGTCTCAAACTATACCGCAAAAGTCAAACAACTATCTTTATGTGTAATTCAAGTTTGAATAATTCAACATGACGAAGGGTCTATTGAGAAGGACAGTGGGACTTAATTCTCTAAATCGGCACGGTCAGAAAACAGCCTTCTACATTTTCAGGTGCGGAAACAGCAGCACACCTGTTTTGCACACTCAATACTCGCATGCTACAAGACAATTTTATCAAATACGTCACATACTATCGCCCCTTATAGCTCATTGAGCCCACAAGTCGGAATGTGCCAAACGTATTATCACCTTTATCGTACCTTCTTGCATTGTAACAAATACTGAAAAAAAAAATACCATAAAAAAGGGCACCGTCTGCCATACTATTGCCCCTTATAGCTCATTGAGCCCACAAGTCGGAGTGTGCTAAACACATTAATTTCACCTTTATCGTACCTTCTTGCAATGCAACAAATCCTGAAAAAAAAGATATCATAAAAAGAGTGCACCATCTTTATGTGCTACTCTTAAAAGACTGCCATGATAAATAGAGCCTAACAAGCCTCCCTTTTCAACAGTTTCATAACACCAGAAATACTAGACAACATCATTACATAGAAACAACACATGAACAGCACATTTCATACAATAATAGACGATCGACCCACGGTATTTTGTGTCTGTACTATGAACAAAGCTACACGATGGCAGTAAGCATGTTGTTCAAATTTCACTAGCCACTTGACAATCATGAAACCTGGGATATGCCGAGTCAGTACTTACAGCTTTGATAGTTTCCACTTTTTCAATAGTGATTGTTTTCACATTCCGCACCAGCGTAGAGGAACCCTGAAAACAATTTAGAGACATTAAGTACAATTGCTTTTCAGAAATCAGTGTTTGACCAAAAAAAATGTGTGCATGCACACTGTTCATACATAATAAGTAATGTTTGTTTCAATGAGGATATTCAATGCCATATGCACCCGGCCTAGTGCTCAACCTTCTCAGACTTCTAAAAAAAAAAACAAATCGATTTCATTATTTTGATAAGTCTTCCCACAAAGCATGTATTTTTAGCAAAAAAAAATTGCTGCTTGCATAGTAATTACCATATTACATTACGTGTGATGTTATCGCATGCGCGTTCTATTCAACGAAGACAGCTTGTTTCATCGCGGTCATGTTCCTCACTAGTGCTCACGAGCTTTTACTCACAAGTACAGCCAGCAGAGAATGCACATACAAAAGTAATCAATTTATACATTATTCCTTTGTGCGACAGTGGGACACATATGTCCCACTTTTCCATCTGCAAAAAAAAAAAAAAAAAATTTCTCCCACATCACATGTTGCAATTAGTGTAAGGCTAAGTCACTCATATCTTACCCAAGTCTTCGTAACCTCAAGGAAAATTATTTTACCATGCTTTCAAAGGGAAAATGAAGCATTACAATCACATTAACTTTCACTCAATTTTTTTAAGCACTGAAGCTTCTTAGACCCGCACTCCGCCATCGCCACTATCAAAGCTCCCTGCACCAGGCAAGTGCGCCGAGCTAAACTCTCAACAGGAGTGCAGGCACAGCAGTAGATAGCTCGCACTGCACCATGGGCACTGCACACTCACTTGTTTAGTTGTTCGCGCCACAGAGCGCAGCAAACGCTCTCCCCACCCTATCAACTTGGTAAAAGCCAGCAGAGAGATCAGGCCTTAGTCATTTGCGTCCCATTTCAGAGGAGCTTCGTTCATCGGTTGTACCAGGGAAAAGTGCTGGTTTTTATGGTAGCTTCTGAATTTTCCTCTTTTTCAGCATGATAGAACTTGCCAATCAAAATTTCCTCTTTTTCTGGTTTTTCAGAGGTGCAAATTTAGCTTCTCCTCATTCTGCATTTTTGTAGATTCACACAATAACTCGACTAATACTAAATGCATCGAAACGATTCTTCTCCAAATAGCCCCGCTCATCTCTCAGCGCAAGTCCGGATATTGGGGCATGAAAATATTTTTTTCTTGATATCTTATACCTCTAGAAAGTTTGCACATGTTCAGGGACAACATATGTGCTCATTAATTTTGACAGCAAGAGCTAGGACAGCAAAATTAACAAAAAATGGTTGGTGCATGCAGTGAAGCGAGCTTTACAGTAACAGACCACAGTGCTACGACGGCTCACAAGAGGCTCAACTGCAGGAGTTTTTCTCGTGAAGCGAAGTCCACGCAACTTTCCTCTCCACAACATGAGAAGTGGCACTCAGCAGTGTCACCCCCACCCCCGGGCCATCTCATCCCAAATACCATTTGATGAAACCGCGAGGTGGTGCCTTCACAAGACAGTGGGAGAGTGTTTTCACACTTTTTGAATACCCCCAAGAGTTTTTTTTTCAGCAAACTACTGACTTCATTCTGATAACTTTTTTTTCAAACTATTTTTTGGTCTTAGATGTGACTACCCTCAGCTAAATTTTAAATAATCGGCTCAAAATGCAGAAAAACCTACAAAGGGTTATACCGAACATGACAGCAACAATAAAAACGTGTACATAGTGTCCATATAATTGTTATTGAAATTTAATAATGTAATGTACGAAAATCGTGGAAGCGGTCTCGCCCTTTTTCTGGAGACCTGCATTGTCTTCGCTTTAAATTTAGAGTTCATCAGTTGCAACTACACTTTTTACAGGTGATAAGTTTCCAACACTTCATGAACCACGTGTACAACATGAGCACTAAGCTTAGAGCCTACTAAAAGTTCGAGCTTGTCGGCTCCACTCTTATTTCCACTTGCGCAATTGGAAACTAAAAAAAAAAAAAAAAGGAGTGAAATCAGTTCATCGCGCACGATAATCATGTGAGGCGAGGAAGAACGGGTGGGCCAGTGCATGGCAAAGCAGCACAGGAGACAATTCACCAACTGAAATTTCTCGTGTGTTGCACCAATCGAAAGTATGATCCCTAATCATGTCATGTGAACCATAGTTCTGACGTTACAAAAAGCAAAAAAAAAAAAACACGAAGGAACACAAAAAAAAAGAACATACACGCTGAATTTCGTAATTTCAGACACAGTTTTGGGGTTCTTAAAAATACAGCGTGCAAACGCGGACACAAGAGAGAAGTCAGGAAACTACACATTCTGCTAACAAAAAAAATCGCACAGCAGCGGAAAAGGTCGTCATAAAAAAATTAACACAGCTTTGCAATGGTGGCGCGAAGCCTGAATGATGTGTGGAGCTGGCCAGCATTTTTTGTCTTCAGTTTTCTGTTTTTTCCTGTCTTATTTTTATATTTTGGATTATTTCTTTCCTATCGCTTTCGTAATCTTTCTCTTTCAATTTTTCCTTTCTTTGTCTCTTAAAATTTTTGCTTGCTTCTTTTTTTTTTTTCAATATTATACGTTGTATTGCCTGTGTTATGCAAAAGCGACAACAATATATATCTGAGTACGACAGCCCGAGCCCCTAAAGTATTCCGAACCTGCAATACTTACACAGTAGATTAGCGATAATTCAAAATCTGTTAATGCCTACTTTCGGTTAATTCAAACAAAATACAATTTCTTGGTTGGCCCTCTATTCTTTCAATGAATTAAAAAGCCTCTTAATTTAAACTCTATCATTCTGTTAATTCATACTTTTTGCAGTTCCATGTTAAAAATTACTACCTGTTTCCCACTACTATTTAAAAATTTCCACGCTTGTTTAACCCTGTCTAAAAATAAAAAAAAGCATGTCAGGCCTTCAAAAAAGGCTTTGCTAGAAAACGAATGTTTGAAACGAAGCACACGCATGGTATACTGTGATGCTTCTCAACTGGTAGAGAGAGATTTGTGCTGAAGGCACATACAGCAAAGAAGCAGTTGGCAATCTATAATTTTCTTTAAAACCTCTGATCACATGTAAATGTCCAATAAACTTGTGCGCCTTAAACTTCTGCTTTCCGTCCGTTGCGTGCAGTTAGGGTTTGAAAACACTGAGAAAAATGTTTCATGAGATAAAATAAACTAACCATAAAGTCTGGTGACACCTCACCCAGAGTTAAAGGTCCCTTCGATTTTGAAATAAGGAGAGTGTATATGCACATTCCCAGGCAAGAGGAGATACCTATCAATCAGCTGCAGAGGCGTAGAGTCGTGAAAGCTTTGCGGCATCGACATGACGTTACCGAAGGAGGACCGGAAACTGGGGCTGTGCTGGTCACTGAACTTGACCCAATCAACTGCGGCTTCAATCAACAGTCCGCTAGGGCTACACATCGATAATGGCTCCCCAGCTATAAAACTTTTCCAAGAATATGCTGGTAACTGTGCCCATAGCAGGAAGCACAAGGTGAGAGTACCATCGGAAGAGGTTGATTTGTGGTTGTGAGGTGCACGTGCTCAGCAATTTTCGTTTTTCCCCAATGAGCTGACCAAGAAAAAGGAACACAAACGAACATGATGGAAATTGTGACGCAACACCAAGAAGATAGCGGCTTCAAGGAGGTTGGCTTGTAGCGCTCTCTCCTATTCTTTCTCTTAATAGTCCAAGCGCATTCTGTACCTCTAATCTGAGCCGAAAGTTGGGAAAACTTCACAACATCAAAATGACGAAGCGGAAAAACCAGAAAGAGAGGCTGTGCTGCTGGCTGAGCTCCCACTAATCAGTAGCAGCTGGAATTAACAGTCCACTGCATGAACACTTTGAGAGGAACTGCACCGGCAAAAGTAATGCATTTTATGTCCTTACTTCCAGTTCCGGTGAAAATGAAAGACTACCGGCAGCGCAGCGCAATTATTGTGTGGCAACGATGACGGTGTGGTAACTCTCAGGATGATGGCAACGGCAAGAGCAAAAACTGGCAGCGGCGGCACACAGCTCTACGTGGAAACGGCAGAAATGTTACTTTAAAAACTGTTAGAAAATAGTGTTTTTTAAACAATGTTCTTCAACTTTCATGACTGATAAAGCACAGCTTGTTGGAATGACATATTGCAATTAGGTCGCTTTTTGTGTTTACACCAGCACGGAAAAAAAGAAGATCAATTGAATCTAAGACAAGTTTAAAATTTTGTGAGGTCTGCAGAGTCACTAGCACAATGCTTCAGAAAAAAATGCAAGGCTGGTAAACAGAATGTTGCAATTACGAAAAAATGTTCTCAATTGTTCTGCAAAGTGAATGCCATGCTGTCCTCACAGCTGCCGTCTCATCTGCCCCAGTCCACGATGATGTATCCAATCATATTCCCAGATGTCTCGCTGTGTTCTTCCATTTATTAATTTCTGCATTAGGCAGCATTGAGGCCATTCAAATGTAATTAATAATTTCGATATTACGCAGCTAAGCCGCAGAATTGTATATAATCAACTGCATACAGTTACATAAAATCAACTGCACAGTTGAATAATCTTGCAAATTAACAATTCCAAGTAAGCACCCCTACTCGAGTAAGCCCGCCTTCCCATGTCACAGCTAATTTGAAATTTTTCTGACATTCCACACCCGATGAAGCAGCACATCCACAGTGAGTTGCTTTTAAATCCTCCAACTCTACGTCGCTGCTCAATCTCTAAGCACCTGAAATTTGTCTTCAAAATTTCATTTTTTGGCACGCATAATGATCGCACCCCATGCTTAATCCAATACACCCAGGACGACTTTCAGAATGCCGTGAGCAAATGGCTTTCGAGATCTGTATTCCAAAATGGTACCTATCACGACAATGTAGACAGCGAATATAAGCCATCCAAGATCAGTGTTTATTACTAGGAGCTGTTGCATTTCTCTATCAAAGGTCCTTCCATGCCACACTTCCTGTGGTATAATCGCATTGTTTCCCCCTGCAGTGGTCTAGTAGCTAAAGAACTCTGCTGCTGACGCGTAGGTCGCGGGATCGAATCCCAGCTGCATTTTCGATAAAGGTGAAAATGCTGCAGGCCCGTGTGCTCAGATTTGGGTGCACGTTAAACAATCCCAGAAGGTCTAAATTTCCGAAGCCCTGTTCTACAACGTCTCTCAATAACATACAGTGGTTTGGAAAGGTTAAATCCCACATATCAATCAAAGATCGCATTGCGTTTGTGTAGTGAGCTATCATTGTAATGTGCTAAGCCAAAAATAAGAATGAGAAAACTTCAGAAGTCCACATGCACTCAGCTTTTTTCCCAGTGGGAAAACCATCTTGAATTGTTTCAAGAAAGCCCTTCCCTCCACTTGGTCTGTAATTTTGACATGATGGAGGAGGGGGGAGGGGGAATGCTTGCTCGGGATTCTACGGTACACCTTTAGACAAAGGAAGCTATATTGAGTGAGAAAGTTCATACACTTGAGAGCTAAAGAGTGGGACAAAACTTTGACTGAAGTGAGAGTGATGAAAGAACTTAGAATTTGTATGGCAGCACAGTGAAATGCATGTGATGTTCAACTTACATCACTCAGAGGAAATAAAACATGCCAGCTGGAGTGTCTAGCACTCTGAAACTCCGCCTTGATAACCTCCAATAGTTATACGAATAGAAATTGATGGTCCCAAGATGAACACTCTTCTCCCCGTCGGATGCCTGGCTCATATACACCGAATTTCGTAATTATAACACACTAAATGAGTTTTAAGACTCATTCATATACCCATTATTAAATTGCATTATCGATCTGGTAACTGTTAATGGGATGGGAACATATATTGGAAACACATCTACTGGGAACACACTCGGATGGTAACATTTGCTAGCATCCATCATAATTCCTCTTCATTCTTCACACAAAAAAAAAAAAAACACAAAAGGATGCTGACAAAGTCAAGCTTCACCATACTTTAGCAACCGAATTAAAAAGAGGCTACTATGTGTAAGCACTGATAGTAAATTTATATCACGCCAGCCACATAAACCTTGGACTTTTTCATCAGTTCTTGCAACTGTGCTTCTGTCATCAAGTGTGCTTTCCATTATCCCCAGAAATAATTAAAAGCACTGCATTTTGAAAAAGATTCAGAAGATATCCACTACCATGCTTTACCACACCAACCTCTCCTTCGTAGTCACCGCTGTTGCATACACAAGTAAACTAGTCAAGTAGCGCAAATGACTTCAAAAAGTAATCTTTATGGTGTAAACCAACACCACATGAAAGGTCTATAGTATAAAATGACAGGGCCATATCATTCTATATGTGTTGCATTCGCGGAAAGTTTGTGAAGTTCAAAAGATCAATTATATAAAAGTTATCAATTGTATTTTAGTAACAGCATAACTATTCTTGGAGAGAGAAGCGATGGCTGCAAATTACCATTTTAAATTAAGTAAGTGTAATCGAGTACTCTGTTTTTGTAACATGTATGAAAATGCCAAGCACAATATGAAAGATATTTCTTGCATTAGTAAATGCTTTCACAGAAATCCCAGATTTGCTGTTTTCTACTGTACATTTGCCCCACTAACAGCCACAACAGTTATAATTCAAATGGCCACAAAGTTTGTAAACTGCACATGCAAGTGTCAGTCTCTTATGTGCCACTTCATCGCAAGAACCACAATTCCATCTTCCGCATCAGTCTTGCAATGTGCGAATGCACTTTGCGCCGAGTGCAAGTAACCTTTATCAGGGGAAAATATGAAGAACTCTCTCCAAATGTGGCTAACGCACACAACTCTGTTCCAATGCACTAGATTTTTTTTTACTTACTAAATAAAAAAATAACTGTCTTGTGTTGTGAATTTTTGAGTAAATTATCTCATTCGAAGTGTAATAAATATTTCTGAAGTCAGTCATGTATTTTTACATAAAACAAAGCTCGAAGTATTATGCACATTTTATCAATAGTAGTACTCATATCAAGCAAATGAAGAATTATATTTTTGACATAGGTACTGAAATGCAGCCTATCAAACGGCTTATGAAGCGTGGTACTAGTAAGTTCAGCAAGGTAATTGTCTGCATTTATATGCCGCATACTCAGACTAAATGAAGGTATTTAAATATACAGAATGTTCCAGTGATAAAAGTTTGATGCCTATTGCTTTCCTTCAGGCCCTATTTTGACAGAATCGGCGAAAACAACTTTAGTCTACATGTGTATGCCCCCCCCCCCCCCTCCCCACTATTTAAAGAGGCACTTGGTGATTGGCTGGGCAAACTGCCTTATTGACAACTCATTTGTCACAGAATGAGCTCTAACTTTCCTAAATCTTGGTAGCAGTGAAGCTCTACCCTATTAAGAAGTTGAACTGCAATGATGACCAACATAATGGTGATCCACTAACACAGAGAATCGCAATTACAGCCTTAAAAAAAGTGTTCAAAAATGTCGCACCCAAGTACAGAAGTGCTGTGCAAAAATTAAGCGACATGCCTACTTACACGGCTCTTAGTTCGTTTTCCACGCCCTTTCGTAGTCGCCGCTGGCTGGTCAGGATCCTCCTTTTTTACTCTTCCTAGCGAAAATAACAAAAGCAAGCCCATGAGCACACGTAACGTTTAATTTGCTCAGCATTATTGGGATGCAACTATATATTGAGCAAAACTAAATATTTTTGCTTTTTCCACTTCAGCAATTTTGGAATGCAAAAATCAAATAAAATTTACAGATTAAGTTGCAAGTCATAAAAACAGCTACAATATAAACAAAAATTTTGAAAGATGAGCCTACTCGCAAAATATATTTAAAAATCGCGCCACACGGGCACAAGAAATAACATTAACTAAGGTCTGAAAGGTTCCAAAATGTCTAGACCAACAGGTCTAGACATTTTGAGCTAACAAGAGCAATGCTTCTTACGCTCACGATCGTATCTCACAAGGATTAGATTGTGACTCACTGCAAAAAGGGCTCAACTCCAGAACTAAATAGGAAAAATTTTTATGGTAGAGTGCTCTCTATTAGGTAAGTAAACACTAGAGAACGACTAGAATTTGCTAGGTGGCCTGATGGCACTTTGAGTTCTGAATGGCATTCTTTTCGGAATAGTCCGTACATTTCAATTTGTGGCATGAGACCTTATGTCTGTAACATTGATTTCTGAAGTGAGCAATATTAGGGTAAAAAAAACAGTCATTCTTATGAGTCTAACATACAATCAAGGTTAGTGAAATGTAGAAATAAGCATACTATAGTGCCATTAGCGCGAGTTTGTTGGCGTCTTAAGACGGTGCAAGAGGCCATTGCACACTTAAAGCAACATGGTGCCTGTCATGTTGAAAAGCCTTTTTAATGTTGACTAGTTTACAAAGTAAAAATAAAAGTCGAACATGAGATTAGTTAAAAGCCACATTTAAAATATTTCTAACATAGTAGACGCTCTTTCAAATGTTTGAAGATTACTACACTGCATGAACTACAGCATCAAGAGCTGCATGCTGCTGTCGAACAAGTTCTAGCACACAAATTAGTAGGGCATGGCATTATGGGGATATGCTATTCGAAAAATGCAAGTCTTTTCCAAAATTACATACTTTTTCATCTTTATTTGCTTTCACAAGTTTAGTTTCTGTACTTTCACAGCAGAAAAAAAATAAAAATTGTAATTACTCTTTCGTTACCATGCTTATTAAAACCAATCAACGGTGATCGACACTTTTCGGTCATCGGTTTTGACGTGTTAAATTTCATTCCCGTGCTCCCAGCACCTTCTAGTAGTTAGTTGAGCCCCTTAATCAGAATTTTTGTGAATTTGCCGACTTGGGCAACATAGAGACTTTTTTAAAGACTTTAGCGCAAACCAATGTGCGTGTGTAGTTGGAAAAATGCACTAGGTTGGCGAACTTGACAGAACTGCGTGATCCTCGTGATTATGCTACACTAATCAAAGTTCTGTAATGAAAAGAAACTTTACAAGCCAAATATCGAATTGATATGTTAGCTTTGCAATTTGACCGAGTTGGGCAGTAATTATTGTCAGAAATTTATGCCAGCTAATCAATAGAGAGCTGTTGCTAGAAGTCAGGGAAAATTAATTCTGCAAAAAAATATTTCCAAAGATCCGCCACATGTATAAAGCTTGCAGGTGGCTCTCACCGCAAGTTTCCAGACGCTTTAGTTTTGCTTGTACCGTTATATCAGACACAGGGTCACATCGAGTGTCAGTAGTTGCTGCTACTATTACAAGGTCGTCATGCACGCATGGGTGCGCATCAGCGCTGCAAAACACATGCGCCGCTTGAAACTGTCTTGAGACCCAACTGAATTGAGTGAGAACGATCTGAGATTTCGTTGATGACAGCACCTCAACTTCATGTTTTATGGGGACGATGTTATGCATCAGCCTGAGACATCTGTCGCCGTTCATGGATTTGTTTTCTTTACATCCTCAAGTTGTCTCCTCCACTGCAAGCGCATGTAGCTTCTGTCCGTTGTGAATATTCTTATAGTTACTCAGGTTACGTGCGTGGTCCACACTTTGCTAGGATATGCGATACTGTCTTTTTTTCATTACGATATGCACAAAGATGCTAAGGAATATGCTTGGATGCATATATTGAAGCGCCAACCTATGAGGAGTGAGGTGGCTTATGGAAAGAGGTGACGCTAGATGAAATAGCGAAGTTCATTGGACATCTCGTTTATAGAGGGAATATTCGCGTCAACGGTATCCATCTATGCTGGAATACCTAGAAACTCTTATGCAAGGCAATGAAAATTTACTGAGAACAGAGTACGAGTACACTTGTTTTTCACAAAAACCATGCAATGCTTCACCGCATAGCCTGAGCAATAAAGCAGCACCTCGGTTCCGATTTTCTTTGTCCATGTGACAAAAAGCATTTTGTAGGTCATTAATTTTATATTGTTTTTGGGTCATTAATCTAGAAAATGTATATTCTGAATTTCCTTTGTTTTGAATATTTTTGCATATATAGTGCTTTTTATTTTACTGTTTACCAGCTGGTGCCGAAAATTTTCACACTTTTCACATTTCATCCATTCTAAAATATTTTTGTTGCTCTACAACTTATATTTTTTGGAAAGGGCATTTCATTCTGCAATGTTTGGCATGCTGAAATGCGTGCTGGAGTACTTTTTTAACTGGCAAAAGTGATCTTCCCGAGACATAAGAAAAACAACCATTCTCGCGCAGTAACGAAAGAGTTAAACTCGAATTAGGTTCAATTCGCTTTTAAAAAGCAAAATGTAGCAACTAAAAAGAGCTCATTGTTTAGAGTTCGTGGAAATTGTCACCTGCCGGCTTGCCATTGCATTTCGCATGAGGCATTCACTAAAGCCACACGCTCAAAATAGCCATTATTTCCAAGTTTCAAGGAAGATATCTTTAACAATATTTTTTCTGCACAGATGGGCTTTTACTGATGCCTTGAAAATGCTTTTTTTCTCAAGGTTCGTACTCAGGCCAATATCTTGAGTATGGACATCCATTTTTCGTACTTCTCGTAGCCCACTCAGGATGAAATTTTGACCACATATTCCTCAACTTATGTAGGGTGCAAGTACCTCGTTTAAAACTTCATGTAGCCAGTACGATTATTATGAACTTAAACTGTCAAACAGAAAGCAATTACTATGGACTGAGAATCCTAAAAATTTTCAGAGTCCAATATTTCTTGACCATCTAAATGTCTTGCATGCACTTTCTTGATAGTTACTTCCATCCTACAATTTCTGTGGAGTAATATGAGCCATTATGGGTGAGAACTAAAAATTTTAGTGGCATAAAAAGCTTGTCGAAATCGAACTGCACTTTACAAATGGTGACTGCACAAAACAAAAACTGTGCAACTTACTATAAAACTGATTACATATTTGAAATCAGCATTAAAGCCATTTTAAAGAGCAAAAATTTCATTGCTCTAGGCTATAAATTAACATGTTTTTTTTTTTTTTTCAGAACTCTATCTTCCATTAAATTTTCTAAGCTGTCGTTTCCTTTTCCCACACATACACGACTTACCTTAAGGTACCTTTGCAGGGAATCATGTTTTATTTTAATGTAAAACATTCTGATAAACTAAACTGCACTACTCCAAAGCATAAGTGGCGCTAAACAGCCACAGCTGCACCCTCTTCAGTGATATAGGCAGAAATTTTTATCAGGAATTGTGGAAACACTGTTGAAAGGGAAGCTGGGGGTGTGAAGGCTAGTTGTAGTTTAATGCTAAATATTAAACAATCTCGAAAAAGGAGACTACTGAAGTCAAACAGGAAGCTTTAATGAGAGAATTAACAGACATTACTGTAATAGAATCCCACCTATACTTACCTTAGTACCTCAGTACGCAACAACTGAAGGTGTCACAAAGATTTACTCAAACGTTCCAAAACATCTAAGCTACTATTCAAGACAGCTAATTTGTATGCATGAATAGTAGTGTACTAGTATTAAGGCTAAGTTGCACAACTGTTGAAGGGACTGTCTACCATCATTTATGGTGTTTGTTTTGTATCACAATAAAAAGCATACCGTCTGAAACATCCAACCTTACAGCCGTTTCTCTCAAAAGTGAGCAGAAATTTTCACGAAAGAATTTCGCTATCTGCGTTCCGTCATCTTCAATTGGTGTAAAGATTCCCACAACATGAGTTGGTAAAAGCAATGACTGTAGTTCCGGCGAAAGCTGGAACTGCATGCAGTTTTTGCAGGCTTCAAGTTTTCTTTAATAATAAAGCAAATAATAATAATAATAAAGCAAATGGTGCTCATATAAAGCCTGTAAATTGTCAAATAAAGTATTGATACCAGTCTCTCCAGCTTCAGCCTGAAAAGCCATCGCATTCGAACGGATAAGTTGGTCAGTTCCAGCAATAATGATACGTCAAATGTGCCACTATAACGAACATGAGACTTGCTAAAACGTGCATCGCAGAACAGAAACTCCTTACCGTCTTTCCATTATGTTTAGGTGTTCTGCGTTGCATATGTGATATGAGAGCCAGCATGGACATCTTGAATGGAAGGTGATGGCAAATCTTCGATGTATAATTTCGGTGAATATCTGTGTGCGTACTATGCATAAGGACTTGTGCAACATTACACTAAATTAGGCCGGACTCATGGGCACAATTCCAAAATTTGTTAAGTCAAAAAACTGCTCTTTATTGAAAACTTTTTTTTATTGTGAGTGCCGCCAGACACTATGTTAGTGTTTCTTCACCGTAGGCAGGCAGGTGAACACCGCCTGAAGTGCCACATCTATGAAGACTTGGGAAAAAAAACAAAGCCCTCTCTGGCACAACCCAATGCTGCCTCAAACTTGTAAAATACAATTTCATGATATACATATTTGTTTTTAAGCAAAATAATCTACCTGTGAGGATTTCTTGTCCTGCCAGATTGAACCAAATCGCTGTTGGGCGACTAGCGCCTATTCTTATAAGAATTTTCAACATCAAGTTATTAATATAATTTTTCTAATGAGACAAAAGCATGCTCGTTTTATGTGAAAAATGGTCTTGTCATTTTCACCACAATGAGACGAAATTATTTGATTGATAGACAGTCCCCTTTATGGGCAAGTTGAGAATCTTAGGCGATAGGCACTTCGTACAGTGTCATCTCCATACACATGCTGTCGGCTGCAGAAGTTTGCAGGATCTGTCGTACGGGCATCACAACGAAAGACTGAATTCCTGCGCCACCTATAGGTACACAATGTCACATTGAGGCGATCGGGCGTTGCCTCCGCGCTTAGCCTCATCAAAGTGCCGTTGCCAGATCTGATGGGGGAAGCCATGGCTTGGCAGCCTCAACACCACAGCGTCTGACAGCAGATATGGTGTAGGAATGCAGATTTTCATGGCTCCATCACGCACTGCAAATCCCCCCAACTTATGCATCCGACAATTCAAACGTACAAAAAAAATTGAATTGCTGTTCTGATAATTAAAAAACTAGCACTCACCTTTTATAAGCTCACGCTTTCTAAGCCTCGATGAAATTCCAAGTTCGCCAGCAATTTTCAGCACTTCAGAGTGCACATGATCCACACGGCAAGCATAGATTTTGGCACTTGCTTCTAGAGTACAGCTGGCAACCTGTTTACATAAATTAAATATATTGGCTTTTCACATACCACTGTCACATGAAATCCCAAAGCAATCTTACAATATAAATGATTGCAGACATATATCAACAATATTTAACCTGAAAGTTTGTAGATCCATCTTCAGTTTGCAAGACTTTTCTAATGAGGTCAATCAAATGCAAATTAAATGCATTTTTGACGTTGATTTTCTGAAAAACAAAATGGCTCGATTAGCATAAATCTTCATCTTTAAGTTTGAAAAAGACCTCACGTTTTCGGTCGACAGGCGAATACAGCTGGTGTAATGCTCGGCAAGCTGGACATCTGTGAATGTCGGAGGCACCAGTCCAACAGACCTGCATCAGTTAAATGCCGCAACATAGTCACGCAACTTTCACTAACAACAAACGTATCTACAACGTAAATTAGGTTTTCAGAAAAAATGTTTCTGGAATAAATATCCCAAACCCCCCCCCCCCCCCCCCTGAATAAACCTGCCAGAAAAAAATGCCCCATTTGCTTTGTGAGAAAAAAACAGCAGAAACAAGGGCCTTCGAAAACTGTGCCTTCCAGTTGCCAATTCTTCATTTCTCATTAAAAAAGAAAGAATCCATGCCAAGACTGCAGTTTGCTGAAATTTAATGTGCAAGAAATATATATCTATCATTTCCACAGTGTAAGAGAAGAGACTACAGAATGGGCTCAAAAATGACAAACCAGCATGCCCAACTTTCAGTTTCATCTACGCAAGTTTCATGTCCGAGACAATATCACATACAATGTGCACATCAGATACAGTGTTATTTACCTATTACACGAGCCTCAAACAACATAAAGGCGATGGCCGTTTAACATCCATGAATTTCATCCTGAAGCAGCAGTTTGGTCATACAAGTACTCTAAAAGTAAGCGTACGGTTTGAACAGCTAATTAGATACTTGCCCTGGTAGTGACTTAAATGACACAGACCTTATCTGTAGAATGGAGTCAATGAAATCAACCAAAGAAGGCACAAAGCTGTGCCTTGATGGTTATATATACACAATACCAAATGACATTGCCTCAGACTGACATTCTGTTTAACGTAATAAATGCAAAGGTACATTAATAATGCACAAATAAAAACAACTACCACCTAACGGTGCATTCACACTTGAGGGACACGACACAGATTTCGATCAGTGGGCTGTCTCTAAGAGTGTTTTTTCTCTTTTCGTTGGCCTATGTTCACTGCAAAGACACAAACAGTTCGCCGGTGGTCTCTCAAAGACCCCACCCGCGCCTTGTCGTGCTCACAGTATTTCGTAGGCCAATTCTGTAGTCACATTGGAAACACACACAGCGACACCAACTAAACTTGCACCTCATTTTCAGGCACGCTCCCTGCTCTGCCATTGTCCCTCTCTGGCAACGAAATGCAGCCCCCACGATATTCTATGGTAACGAAGGACGAGGGTGGTGCACACAATAGGGAAGCGAAGAAAAAACTTCCATTGGATACCCGAGCTGCCTATTCAGACGTTGCTAAAGCCTCGGAGATGGCATTGTTAACTCCCTCAAGAGTGCCCGCTTCGTGGTCGTTTGAAGCAAAGAGATCGGGCAAATTTTTGCTCAGCCGCCGATCTCCCGAAGACACGCCGACGACAGGTCTGCTGATGCGTTTTCCTGGTTCTCTCGGCTTCTCCTCATGTCACACTACGATGAAACACTGTCTTTTGAGGTGGCGCCGTCGTCATCGGCCTAGTGTGACCATGGGGTCTGCCGACTTCGTTGGCGATCAACTCATCAGCCGATGGGGTTTGCATCTGCCTCCTGTTTTTGTCGAGGTAATGTCAGTGTTTCTCTCTCTAGTGTAAACGTGCCTTAAGTGTTCGCCGCAACCACTGTAATGCTGCAATTAATGTCCCAAAAATGAAGCGGAAAATAATAGAGACTGCCCTTGTCTCGAGAGCAAAACCAGCCACCATCGTCCCAGATGTCCTCATAAACTTTATAAATGAAGAAAAATGCCACATAAGCAGCGAGCACACAAATACTGCATTCACCAGCAGCAGAGCAAAATGTTCGCACCGTATGCTGTCCACCTCAGGGACCTTGATATTCTAGAACCTTGGACTATGATTGCAGGTGACTGTCCAGAGCGCTTCCTGTAAAACAATACTGGCCAAAAGACTGAAAATGGACTACATCCATTTGCCAGCACAAATTAAGTGAAGTTCTTAGCCGAGAGCAGCACCTGTTTTATGGACGGAAACTTCGAGTGCGCTTCCAAGAGATTTCGGCAGCTATACTTTGTTCTTGTACTGCTAGGCCACATCGTGTATTTCCCACATTGAATGCTGTAAAAGCAGTCTTTAAAAAAGACATCACCATAAGCATGTGCTTTTTACATTTATGCCGAAGCACCTGGCAAAAAATTCAAGAGCTCGGGTTAATCACTCTACAGGCAAGATCAGAAGTTAAGAACTCTCAAGGCAATGCTGGACGTCTTCTCTTCTCTGCCCCTTGGTGTACAAGATAGAATGACCGCATTGAAAGGTTTAATGCCAGAAGCTGGAAGAGAAGTACGAGACCATTTTGACAGTACATACATTTTGGGTATGTACTGGCGGGTAATTAAGCTGAGAGAGCAGTATGTGGTGCACACCTCTCACTAAGTGAAACATCTACTCGGCCACTCTTGATGAAGGAACCAGAACAAACAATCATGCGGAGACTTGGAACTGAAAGTTGGGGTGAAAAGCATCCTGGGCCACAGTCGCCCAACTGTATGGAGGGCCACTCATGCATTTCATTCGCAAGAAGCCAAAGCCAATGATGTAAAGTGAAGATTTTCTGAAGCTTGGTTGGTTGCTTCCTCAGCATCATTGTGCAACCCACTCAGAAAGATAGGCCTTGAATCGGATGGTGCTTTGCTTAGGAAATTAATTCACTCACTGAAGCCAAGGACTGAAGAAGAATTGTTGAACAATTACACATTAACTCTTTCTAGGTTCGATCACATTTTTTTACACTGATGTAAAAACCGGCTGTGGTATATTGACATAAACTACAAATGTCCGCTGAACGGAGTTTTTCAAAAAAATTGGAAAACGATGTCCCACTGTCTCATGAAAGCACCATCTCACGACAACATAAACAGGTATTTCGGGATGAAATGGCCAAAGTTAGTGGCATATAGCATCATTTCTTAAGTTGTGAAAAGGAAAGTTGTGTGGACCTCATTTCAGCAGAACACTACCTGCAATTGCACTTCTTGAGAGCCTTCATATCACTGTGGCCTGTTCTGTAAAACTTACTTCACCACATGCACCAGCCTTTTTTTTTTTTCTTATTCGGTTGTCCTGTCATTGCTTTTGCTGTTGAAATTATCTAGTGCAGATGTGGTCTCTGATCCTTTGCCTACTTTCTAAGAGGTATACGATATAAAGAAAAATAATTCCAAGCATCAATATCCGCTATTGCGCTTAGGAATGAGCAGGACCATTTCTAGGGAACTGTACTGAGGCACTTATGGGTCAGGTTATTGAGCAAATTTGCCAAAATACTTGACTGGAAACTAAAATTTCCCATCTGGAAAAAAAAATTAACAGTGGCCAGGGTATCTCCCAATTTGATATTCCTAAATTCCCTGACTTTTCCAGGTTTTCTACAATGATTAAAAGCAAATTCCATGACTGCCACGTCTGCTTGGAAAACTCTTTGCACTGGAAACAAACCCTTGAGTGGTAAAAAACAAATATGGCACTCCATATAAAATAACTAAAATTATTTACCAGACGTGCTCAGAATGTTCTGAGCACATGCTGTCAATGTGCAAAAATATTTAAATCTGGCCAAAATGAAACCCCTGGGCCATGCAGTAAGCAAGTCAGCTGTTTGATGTTCGGAAAAACCACGAAGCAAACACACCAGTTAACAAAAACCACAGATGAAACTATGAAGGACCCTGCGATAGTCTGACATCGCAGTCAAAGCTGCTAGGCAACTTAGAAGTGATGCCATCTCGGGGCATCCGTGTAAAATGAAGACACGAGAGCCTGACATGTGCAGTAGGGGTGTAGACACCACCGCCGCTGCCGGATTTGCGAGTAAGTGCCACTACAATATGCTCCGCATTTAAAAGAAGCTTGCATCATGCCTGAAGCTGGAATCCAGATACGGACAACTATACATACGCTGAACAGGAGTATTGGAACACTTTCGACAATGTACTCTCGTGGCTTACGTACGTATTTAGGCATACTTAAGTACACGGTGCCTTCGTTATGGCTTTTATTTTGAACCAAGCTCCTTCCCATATCTGTTGCGGAAACGTCACTAAATTTTTTGTTCCATGGTTCGGTGAATCCTTTCCATGTTTACACTAAAAGACAACAGTTACGCAGTCTTTTTTTTTTTTTTGTTCAGACCTTCTAGCAGCTCAATGTAGTTGCAGTTGAAAGAGCAATATTTAAAGCGTTCATCAATGGTAATGCTTCTTCTCGTGACAGTCGCACAGAACTGCTATCAGTTTCCATGACCTGGCCACATTTTTCAGAAATTCCCCGACTTTTCCACGACTTTTCCAGAAGGGTCCAAATTTCCCGACTTTTCCAGGACACCCTGGCGGCCTAGCTCGGCTATGCCACGCGCAGACGGACGAATTAACTGGCGAGTAGGCTCACGCAAGTCAGGCACCAGCCCACTATAAGCGACACTATGGTATGATACCAACTGAACATACAGTGTTCAAAAAGAAAGAACTTCCTTTTTTTTTGAACACCGAGAGCCCTAAAAATTCCCGAAGTGTCGAATAAATAGTGCAGGATTATCTAAAGTTAATTAACACAGGATTTGTTCGTTCTTCGGTCAATTTTTCACTTGAGTACTTTTACCTAGAGAGCAATGCCACAGGCGACGTATATTCGGAGGCATTTTTTCCTACACCCGGGAAATTCACCATACAGACTTATCGTTCACAAGTGGAAGGGGCGCGACTTACCTATTGCCAGGCGTTCCAGGCGATTCAGTATGCTGAGAATGAAGTTCTTGCAAAATCTCCTGCTGTCTCGAGTGTTTCTCAGCACCGTCGTCGTTTTTCCCCCGCAACGCCGAACCCTGAAGACTAGCACGCGCTTGCTTCCGCGTTGGAGTCAAAAATTCAGCTGCATCCGTTTCCCGCGGTGGAGTCGCAAAGTCCGTTTCATCCAGTTTCCGCTTTGGAGTCGAACATCCCGTTTGATCCATTTTCGGGAAGATGACAAGGCAGGGGCACTCGTCTCTCGCGGGCCACGGTCAACGCTTCAGTGTCACCTGCAAAGCCAAAGTACTTTCAACTACTAAGACCTGCAAGAGACGGAACAATCGTATACAACCTGTTCTCGTAAGCAGACGTCCACACATAAAGTGCCACAAAGCAACGAAACACACAAAGGAACCAAACGAACGAAGTTCACTATCTATTTAAGCGACTCAAAATAACGAACGGACCGTTAGGAAAATTCGAACACACAAACTCGCACGCGCCTGCCACTAGGCCACAACTTTCCCGCCTTTCTTGTTACGCCCTCTGCCGAGTGTCAAGGCTTCAGTTCATGCCTGTTGCCGCTAGGGAAGTCAGCTACAAGTATAGTGGCGCTAGTGAGAATTCCAACTCTATGGTCAGAGTTAATATCAGCACTTGATTTCATATGTCAGATACAGCTCTCGTGGCGATGTTTCGGCCAACAGAGCGCTTAATAATAATATGCAGACATGTCAATTACGCCGTAAACAATTATACTACAAGTAACTAAGTATTTTTTTTTTGCATTTCAATGGATGACTAACACGGACACGGCACCCCATAAGGCGTTCTTGTTTTCTTCATTAAACGCAACATTAATCAGAAATAAAAAAAACAATAATGCCACGAAACTTTTAAGGGTTGCTATTTCAATTAGTTGCAATGAAAATGTCAAGAAAGAAAAATTCACGAAAAGATAACATGCCGCCGGCAAGATCCGAGCCTGCTGGTGAAAGGTTGGTGAAAAACTGAAATTCATTATATTCCCGTAGTTTATGCTTTAAAACGAAAATTTATTTTGTCGATTTCAAAATGCAATTTATCGATTTGGCTGAAAATATGCAAAAAATGTTGTTCAGTATTTCTTACAACGTAATTTGGTGCAATATTCTATTCGTTTTTATCCGCGCGCTGTTTTCGGTTTCGACTTGTTTTGAAGCATAAATTTTGATGTAGAAAAAAAAATTCCATTGAAGGTCATTTTGCTTTTACGTCAACATACGTCAACATGGTAACGCGTGTTTAGCGACGATAAAGTGTACCGCCGTCAACCGTTGTTACCGTTTGTCTGCCGTTCATCACATTGAGTTCATCCTGTGGTTCATCGCTCGATCACAAACAATGCGCTAGGCGGGTAGCATAAACATTCGTAATGCCTCCGTGTGTACAGCGTTATCACAGCGAGCAGTGAAAGTATTTTTGCTAGTTATGTGGCACCGAACAACAGGTGCAAATAATACGTGCAGACAGTGAGGTATGGAGAGCCCGACGCCGGAAGAAAACTCGCCCCGATGCAAGGATACGCCGGTAAAAATTAAACTTTTCGTAGCCGTACCGAATGACAGTCCTCCAAGTGTTCAACGCGTTATGCTGTTTCTGAGGCAGGTTGCTGTAATCGCATTTGTTCAATGCGATAATAATATAGGAAAATTTTGGATCTGTAGGATTGCGTCCAATAAGTGGAGCACGTAAATGCCCATAAACATTTTCTTTCATCGCAGGAGAATGACCCATCTCTGCTTCAGAAGGCTATCTCAAATGCACAGCGAGAAGTATCCCGGAAGGAGGACATCTTGCGGCAGCTGAACATTGTAAAATCGCACAGGAAAAAGGTATGCAGTGACATAATGTGATAGCTGCGCCATAACTGTGACAACTTTCTACGTTCCACTACTTTTTTGCAAAAACATGAGTATTTGCGCCAAACATACCCCCACGACTTCGTTCTTTCGGTGAGAAACATACGGCAGGCGCTCGAAAGCCATAGGTTACCACTAGTTACATAGGTTACCACTGGTTACATAGGCCACTACTCGCTGTGTTGCACGTCGCCTGGTGCGATTTCTACTACAGAGTGGACGTCGCACCAGGCAATAATGTGCTATGTAGTTGACACACTTGCTGGCCGCAAGCCGTTCAAACAATTTCGGCTCGCCCATATTGCGAAATTACTGTGCTAGATTACAACTACTCGCCCCTGTTGCGATACTTGCTGCATTAGTTTTTTATTACAGCTTGACCATACTGTGAAAAACATTAGTTCAATAAAATAGTTTCCATTTGCTGTGGATAGGAGAAGTCTTTGGACATCTTCCACATGGTGTGGGCATGCTGGTCGACCCCTCGCCTCAACCCAAAACCAAACCCTACCCTGATAAACTGGGATGCGGCCCTGCTCGGCTGTTCCGAACTGGCGAGCCAGAAGGCCCTGGTCAACAGAGCCCGAGTCGCATTGGACGCCAATGGGCTTCTGCAATGAGGAGCCCACCTAGTGTTTGGGAGGGGTGGCTCGCACCGGGCCACCACCCACGTACTCCCTGTATATAGATATCATAAAGTTTTTTTCTCTCTCTCAGCCACAAAAAAGTAATAATGACCTAGTTTTTTTTTTTTTTTGATGGCAGTTTTGCTCGACTCCCTGTATTGATTACAGTAATTCAGATCATATATGCAAAACTGGCCGACTCTTTGTAGTGCTGTTTGTTCTAGTTTATTTCTAAAATATTTCAAGCAGGGTGCCCAAGATTTAAGGCCATACAATGTGCGGATTTTACCAACTATACCACGTGCTGTACAGTGACTGTCACTTCACTGGGCAGTTGTAGTGTCGCAGTATTCTGGTATGTCTTGGCTGGGCTTATCGACCTCGGCAACTGTACTTGTGAAATGTAAATACGCACTCCCCCGCCACCCTAAATTTACTTGAGCACACATTACATAACTGGGAGAGAGGACAAGCTACTAAATCTTGATCCTTAGTGGTCCCTCATAAACCAGGACCCCCAATTCTGTACATAAAGCATGACAGCAGACATCCCCACACAATGAAGGACTAGGTTGTACTGAAAGAATTAACGTAAATCAGACTTTTATTTTAGTAAATAGATGCTTGAATGTTCAGATAGACTGTGCTTCTATATTGCAACTAAAGCATCAGGACAAGCCAGAGTCATCTACAAATACCAAGTGAATCCCTGGCAACTGTTAGGTAGCTTGATCTGGCTTTAGGATGTCTGCAGAAAAGCAAAGAGCCAAACATGTGTGGCAAATAACTCCTCTGAATGAATGGTTGTGAATATGCTGCTTCAAAGTAAGATTTTAATTGCTCCAGAAACTGCACCAAAATGGATTTGGTCTATCACATCACTGGGTATGTCAAGCACCTTTATTGGAGTTCTTGAAGAGTGTGCATACACCTAGACATAATGTACAGAATCCTCGACTTTGCAATTTTTTATCTTGCAAATGAGGAGAGAGTCACGAAATGATCTCTTTCCTTTTGCAGAACCAGGAGGAGCCTATCACTGAGCTGATTGAACAGTGGCGCTCAGCAGCACAGCAAGCGATTTTGGACTTTCAACAGCACATGGCTGAACCAAGGCCTGGCCTGAAAGACATTCTTGCCAACTTTCAAATTGAAGCCTCTGTTATTGGCTACAGTGAAGATGATGACTGTTTTGTATAACCGGAATTCTTCTGTGCACTCCAAGCTGGTTATCTTCTTTACAATTCGGAAGGAAATATTTTGTAGTCATTAAAACGATGACATCTTTGTAAGCTTTCTTGAAATCAACTAGTCAAGTCTGAAAATAAATTGTACAGTAAATTGTACTTTTATTATTACTTCCATTTTGCACCTCAGTTCTTCTGCCGGAGCTTGAGGTCAGTGTGGATTAGGTCTACTAGGCTTGAATGCATCAAACAGTTTTGGATCCTTTAAAAACTTCGGCATTTTTAGGTAGTGAGGCATCATACCTGCAAATAAAATAATGAAACTATAAAACCAAGCACTGTATTGTCTAGATGTATGAAAAAGAGAAACACTTACCACATTTTTTTGCTTTCATGATTTCTCTCCTGACACTTTCTTGCTGTTTTTGGCACAGTCCAGTAATGTGTTTCTCATAAATTTTTCCCGTATATGGTGACACAAACTGGCTCAGAAGCTTAACATTCTGCAAGAATGATGCTGCAATGATTTGTGTGTTGCATGCCAGCAAGAAAATTCATGATCTGCCATATATATAGACACTTTTGGCATTGAGGCATACCATGAGCCATCACAAGTACAAGGTCCACAGTCCAATTACAGAAACTCCACACACAAAAAAAGCCAAAAAAAAAGTTGTTTTTTAATAGACTACCTATACACCATTTCATATTAACTATATAAAATTAATTATATAAACATACAAAGTATACATACAAATTATTTTAGCAACAGGCTACTGTTTGGGAGCCATTTACAAAAAATTGGGAGCCATTGCACTCTATAAGTAGTGGGATAGAGCACAGCACTACTATCGCCGCAAGTTTCACACCATCAAATACAAAAAGCACTGCACTGTCATTTCAAGTGCCCCCACAGCACACACACACACACGACAAAAAAAAAGTATCTCGAGAAACTCGTATTGGCACCCGCCAATGGGCACCTTGGGCACATTATTCTTCACTGTGCTCGGCATCTCTCATTCCTCAGGTGCACCACAGTCACACAATGAGCACTATGTTTGAGCAAGAATGACCCCTGCACGAATTACACGCACATGACTTGCTGAGGAGCTACACCAAAACCATTAAGCCAGGTGCGTTCTCGTCCCAAATAGCCACCTGCCCCTTGTGCTCGAGGGGCAACATAACCGTATAATATCTATCTGCTGCCTAAAATTATTCTACGCATCATTCTGTCCGCGGACATGATCCACCAGAACCTGCAGCTAGAGTAGAAATGTGAGACGAAGACGTGAAGGTGGCCGACGAGGCCGTGCCGATCTCACCACTTTATTTGTGGGGCTGAAGCAGAGCGGCAGCGGCTGCCAGCGTCCGATGTGCGTGAACAGAGTCTGTTCTCGCGCAGCTCGAGCTAGTATCAGCTGCGCAAGAGGCGCGGCGTGGTGGTCAAGAAATTATGATGATGATGGCACTGCAAACTAGACCATATACAACCTCACTATGAAATAAGAGAGCTCCTACAGTGTTCAAGAAGCTGTTTTTTCGTTCACATATGGCCACACATCTGTAGCTGACTTGTGAACTAGAGCAAGCTTGTAGACTTTATTAGTAAAAAAAAAAAAAAAAAGGTCAGGTATACGAGAGAAGAAGAAAGACCACAGTACAGAGCGTTGGCTAACAAGAGTGTGTATTTTGTGTGAACACATATATACGCCTGGGAAAGGGGGAAATGAGACAAATGAAGTAAAGGGAGGCACTGTGCATGCGTGACAACTAGTAGATGAGACTGCAAAGTTCTGTTATGAATATAATTTATCTCCTTCTCAGATAGTACAATGGACAGTACGCTCGTACATGATAGCCCAATGGAATGAATACTGAACGCTTCATAAATTTCCCAGGTGCAGAAATCGTGATATCTGCCTAAAATGCACATCTGTTTAAAATTCAGACTGCATCCACACTCGTCACAGTGAATCGCCAGATAGCTTCCAGTTTTGTCCTTGAGAATGTTCTTGTGCTCTCAGAGTTGATCAATGACGCAGCAACCCGTTTGACCAACATAGCAGCCACCACAAGACGTCAGTACCTCAATGACAAAACTGGAAACAATCTGTGAATTCACTGTACCAAGAAAAAGCTGTTGCGCACCAGGTTTTCATGAACTTCAGCCAGACTTTTACACAACAATCATGCTTCTTTCGCCACATAGTTAGCATGGCTGCAATGTGCCAGCACTCTGAAACTCCCTCGGCCATGATACAAGCTGATGTAGCTTTTTGCCCCCTTGTCATCTCTCCGCCACCCGCCCCCTTCTTGTGTGGCTTACAGGACACTCCTAGGAATGTCAAAAGTGGAAAGGATAAAAGACACTTTCAGCGGGTGACAAAGCCTAGTAACTTCTTTTATACTTGATGGGCCCAACAAATATTTGCGGCAAGAGATCCATAAACAATCGACTGCTATAGTGCAATCTTTCAATAATTACTTGAAAATAAGGCAGCTATTAGGCCCAAGAATGAATTATGGTGGCATAACAGTCGCGCTGATATAACGTCACGGCAAGAACTCGTTTGCCCCGCAGCCAAATATTGCCTCTTTCTGCGCCCCCCGCTCTTTTGCAATGCAGTAGCGACTACAGTGATGGTGATGCGAATCTGCCAAGGTAGAATGGGGGCGTTTCCACTGCTAGCGATAATTAAGCAAGCAGCAGAAACTCACGTCCAAACAGAAGAATCCCTGTGAAACTGGTAATGCAGAACAGCAAGACATTCATTACTTTCACTGCTTACTACAAGAAATCAGTGCTTTACACTTATGTTTCAACCTTCATCACAACTTGATGTACACTCTGTAGTAAACATGTGTCCTGAATACCTATAAATGAAATTAGGTCATTTTCGATTCACGAGCTACTTTATGGTTTGCCATATAAGTTAAGTCTGCCCCTGCAGATTATCCTAATGATTTGACGAAGCTGCACTTTCAGCTACAGATCGATCATTAAGAATCACTTAATATATTTGAATCATCAAACCAAGTAATACTGCCACACACAAAACGTTTTTGCAAATAAGTAGATATTATACTTGGATTATGTAAAGATTTCTTCTCAACAGTGACCTGATATTATGTTGATTGATGATATGTAGGAACACCCCGAAACCATCATATAATTATGAGAGACGCCGTAGTGGAGGGCTCCGGAAATTTCTACCACCTGGGGTTCTTTAACATGCGCTTAAATCTGAGCACACGGGCCTACGACATTTCGCCTCCATCAAAAATGCAGCGGCCGCAGCCGGGACTTGATCCCGCGACCTGCGGGTCAGCAGCCGAGTACCTTAGCCACTAGACCACCGCGGCGGGGCCAACCTGGTATTATGTGGCTGTGTACCTTGATTTGCATGAACTGCTGGTCCGAGCAACCACTGCGTCACAATCGGTAATGTTAAATTCACACGGGAGTTGAGCTGCAACAATTGTTTGCAAAACGAACACCTGAAAGTTAAATTGAACGTCCTGAACTGTTTTGTAGCACACTCAGAGATGTGGCTCATGTAATAATTACGCATCATTGGCCTCATTGAGACTGGTTTCACACGTCATGTACACATGCTGGTTGATCAAATGCTAAGAAGATGAATTTATGAGCTGGTTATCTAAAGTAGTACTTATTAGTTTGACAGCACCGTTGCTAAGATGCTGGATGAAAACACAATCTGAGAGCAATAAATTTCCTCAATTAACTGCCACTTTTTTAATGAAGCCCCGAAATTATTGTGAGGAAAACGTGAAACTAAGCAAAATGATGAGTGAGTGAGCACACAAGAAAAACAAACTCAACAACTGCATGAGTGTTCTTGGGCAAGCTTTCTCAAGATGTTTTGGGAGCCTCGGTGCATCATGAATCTTTGTAAGTGTACGCGGGAATTCGCACCCTGGCAACAACACGCTCTGCAGATACGTACATGTGTTCCATGCAAATATCATGAGTAGAGGTAAAACCATCACTTCTCTAAAAGGAGCTGCCCATTAATAAAGCAAGGTAATAATGTAAATATGGAATCTTCCATGTGAAAACCATGACTTGATTACAGGACACTATAGAATAATTTTGACTACCTGTATCTAAGCACAAACATGCTCTTGCTGTTTAACCCCATCAGAATGTTGCTGCTGTGGTAAAAAATCAAACTCATCCTCGAGGTTAGCAGCACGACGCAACAAACCTGATCAAAGTGTTTACGACGAAGTGCAGGCACTGTTTGCAATTGCACAGAAAAAATGGATAGCTTTTTTTACACTTTACTAGGAACATTATCGATGCTGTTTTTGTCATTCATCTGAAGCTTGTGACAGGCGAAAAGAGATCAGAAACAATAATACAGCGTACGAAGCGAGTGCATGATATGCAGACACCACAACGCGTGTCGATGAGTTCCTGCCGTTAATGTAATTCAGGCTTCCCACCAGGCGGTGCCACCCTAACTTCTGAGGGCTAATACAAGGCTCTGGCAGTTGGCTACCAGATTTCAAAATGCAAGAATGCTTAGTACTCATGCTCTTTTGTCTCTGTGCTGAATAAAAAATATAAAAGTACAACCGTGAATTAATTATATAAAAACATATTTCTGTAAAGCAAACCACAGACAAAAAAAAAGCTTTATTTCATCACTTACGCACCGACTCTCAAGTATTTAAAAAATAACCATAAAAGCATACCTACGTGGAAGACTGTCTGCCCTCATGCCACGAACCGTCAAGTTTTCGAATAGTCAACTATGAGATAGTACACTAATAAGGATAGACAATTAATAGTAAAAACAGCAGCACCATGTTTTAAATGAGTTATGGGCAGTAACAGCGAAAAAACTCACGGGACGAAAAGAAGAGACACAAACAAGCGCTGACTCTCAACTGAAGAATTTATTGAAATATATAAATTATCTGAACACATAAAATAAAAACACACAGAACATGCGCAGAGGGGCCGGCGAAGGACTGTGTCGACGTCATTAATAATTTTACGCTACGGTTAAGTGTGCACGCACGACATATTCCATTCAAACAAACATGCTACTGATTAGGATTTCTTCTTTTTCATGTAAAGATATTGGTGTCTGACTAATGCAGCACTTTTCTTCTGTTTTGATTTTGGAATGCTTCCACTAGCTCTCTTGTGATCTGATCACTATGTTTGAAAAGCATTGTCGTTTCAATGTCCACACGTGTGGCAGTGCGAAGGCAAATTCGCGTACGTGCTGGTCTTGAGGGTTTCGGAGTGTTCTTTTAGTCGTACATAGAGACAACGCCCTGTTTGCCCAATATAAACCCTTCCGCATGTTAAGGTAATTCTGTACACCCACCCCTAGTACACAGAGTAGTGAGGCGTCCCTGTGTTTTACACCGCACTTATTTTGGCTATTGCTCTTTTTATCATGCTTTTTGTTCACCATAGGGCACAATTTTTCTAATTTGATAAAAGAGCTCTAGCCAAAATAAATGCAGTGTAAAACACAGGGACGCCTCACTACTTTGTGTACTAGGGGTGGTGTACAGAATTACCTTAACATGCGGAAGGGTTTATATTGGGCAAACAGGGCGTTGTCTCTACGTACGACTAAAAGAACACTCCGGAACCCTCAAAACCAGCACGTACGCAAATTTACTTTCCCACTGCCACACGTGTGGGTGCAGGCCCTTGTTCAATGAAACGACAGTGCTCTTCAAACATAGAGATCAGATCACAAGAGAACTAGTGGAAGCCTTCTATATCAAAAAAGAAGGAGTCCTGCGTTAGTCAGACATCAATATCTTTACATGAAAAAGAAGAAATCCTAATCAGTAGCATGTTTGTGTGAATGGAATATGTCGCGCCTGCGCAGATACCCGTAGCGTAAAATTATTAATGACGTCGACACAGTCCTTTGCCGGCCCCTCTGTGCACGTTCTGTGTGTTTTTATCTTATGTGTACAAATAATTTGTATATTTCAATGAATTCTTCAGTTTAGAGTCAGAGCTTGTTTGTGTCTCTTCTTTTCATCCTGTGAGTTTGTACACTGTTACTGCCCATAATGTATCAAAAACTAGCCCAACTATCAGTCCTGCTTTTAAATAAGATTGCCAAAGCATGCTGGCTGACTTGCTTATGAGCACGTCAGTGCAGAGAGTGAGTAAACACAGTTTAAAACTAGTTCATTGATATGAGATAACAAAAAACTATGGAACCACCAAAGAAACTCGTAATATATAAAAGCATCACTTGTCACCAAGTTCGGTGCTCCAGTGTCATAGCAATGGCCACACTTAACTCCTTTATTTTGATAATGTAGACTAGAGCAATTCAGCTTCAGACAACAAAGACTCCATAGCATCAACAAAGTAGCTATTTGTATCATCTACCATCCAAGATTCCTCAGCATCAACACAGTAGCTATTTGTATCATCTCCTATCTAGTGAATCGCACACCAGACAGAGCTGAACTGCTTCCACAGTTTCAAAGGTATTCATCACCATCACCTGTTGCCATGGTGGCACTGCAGTTAACAGACTCAACAACAGAGCAGTAGCAGGGACAGAAAATTGAGTCTTCATTGAGGCCAATTATCTTTAAGTAAAATGAAGCTGGGGAATGTATGTGCTGTTTTTACTTTCAAGTCTTTCTGATGAAAGTGGGGTCACACAATGAGTGAAGTGATGCTCTCACGTTAATAATGCATACTCATGAACATTTGGCATCAAAGTGGCTTGTAAGCCCACTGATGCCCAAGGATAAGTGACTGCAATTTGTAGCAATGGAGCTCCACATGCATCAAACAAGAGGCACTTCGTCAAGGCAGAGATCTTATGCTGTTTAGTCATCAATAAAATGGGATGGCAAGAGAATGTGCCATGCAGCCACACACTGCTAAATGAATACGAAGAGCACGCAGCAGGTACTGAACATGGGCAAAGTAAATGAAGTATGCACAAAAGAAAGGTACAAAAGCAAAAAGTGCAAAAGTTCCTGTGACCATTAAGAGCTGTTGCAAAGATGAATGGTATTTGTAACTGAGGTATTTCATCCAAATGTACACTTTCAAAAGTAAGTGCCCACTCATGCCTGTGTGACGTGCCTACTCATTTGCAAGTCGTTCAGCCTGTTATCTCATCTAGCTTCTGAGGAACAGGTTTTTGGAATTATTACTATGGGCATATTCCATAAAAATTCATACAATAATACCTAGAGGGGAATTTGGCTTTAGTGTCTACGCAGGCTCCTTCAGCGGCGCGTGTACTCCGATGCGAATAATGGCAAGCATAGGCTTCGAATCTGTTTCGGAGGAGAGATTGCATTCTTGAGATTTGCGACGTTTGTTTGCAGAGTGTAAAACGAAGTGATATGAAGTTATATTTAAATTAAACTTGCTTCATTCTTTTATAGGTAAATTTTATTGCAAAACATTTTTGTGGTTATGCAGAAGTGAAAACTCAACAAATATAACCACCAGGGTATGCATTGCTCTGTCGCTGCATTCCAGATTTGGCAGCAAGACATAATGAATTATTTTTTGCAACATTTGAAAACAAACATTATTGTTTTGCCCTCGAAAGTACGCATTATCTATTTTGGAAATAACAGTACAGTTTTATGTGAGAAACACTTAACGTTGCATTTGCTGCGATGCCAGGTGCGTCTGTCCAAGTGGTCTGCCACCAACGCACCTCCCACTTTGTTGTGAAGTCGAGTCAGAGGAGTGCGACGGTGCATCTACTTAGTTTCGCTGTCGTTATGCGGTTGATTCAAATGAGTTTGGGCAAGATGTGCTTACGAAAAGACGTGAACTCAGATGTAATATTCTGCACTGGCATGATACGCTACATCTATGCGCAGTGGTTAGTGGACGACGCTTCGCTCAAACTGCCAACTACAACTCGTAAAGCTCTGAAGCGGCAGCAAATCTCAGACATAGTGGTCTTCAGCCTCTTTGAACAATAAAAGCGTTGCTTCAGTGCTTTGCACCGCACCCCACTAACCATGCTGCGGAAAAACGAAACTGAAACTGTTGAAAAAGATCCATAGATAGTTTGCTAGCTAAAGCAATTCAATCTGAAGCCTATACTTCCCATAATCCCCATGGGGGTACACCATCGCAGCGCCAGATTCCGCTCTAGGTATTGTTGTATGAAACTCTACGGCATAGGCACAAACATCAAGCATGAAATAGTAATTGTGTAAAAGTATACTTGACTTCACTCGTAGAAGTTTTATGCTTCAACATTTTCATTGCATTTATTCAATACCTTGCTGCTTCATATTCAACTAAGATTAATGGTAAATAATAAATATAAGAAATACCATCGGTTGCACAGCAACAATGCAAACTGCCCTATATACTTCCATATTTATATCGCAAGATGACACCGCAGAAAGGATGGCACACAAGATGACGACAGCGCTGTCAGTGTTAGTGCCTTCTTTTCTGTGGTGTCGTCTTGTACTGTAAATATCGAAGCTTGAAACAACGCATTACTTTGTGTCCTGTATAGTTAATCATGCTATGAAATGAGCACTAGCACACTGTTTACTAACAAAAACAACATTAGTAATCATAAAAAAACACAGTTCAAGATCTTTTGTAGTCATGCAGAGAGTGTACATGAAGCTACCATGCCATACTGCAAAAGTGTCAAATATGAAGAGCCTTGCAGGCAGGTAGACAACGGAAATACCACGTTCTTCAAGTCAGAGTAGTGATCACTGCAAAACTGCTTTCTCACCTTGTAATCAACTTGTACGCTGTGCTTGCAGAGAATGCACTGTCGGGGCTCCTTTTTAAATGGGTTTTCCATGTTGAAATCTGGCTATTTGGGAGAAACATTGCGAACTGAATTTTCCTTAAGAAAAACAGGCCACGTAAGCAACGTACCATGTCGATATCTGCCGCCGTTTCTTGGTCTTTCGTCGCTTTGCTGGAAGATGTGGTGCTGAGGCGGCCTTTTAGTGCTAGTTCGAAAAGAAACGGCAACGGACATCAGGTGTGCCTGACATGAACGTAAATCTTGTGATGGATAGGGCATAGTATGACAGTAACAAGTACTTAAATAATCTCTTTCTTTTTTTTTTGTAATTCTTCTGTGCGAAGTTCGAGCTTGCTCTACGTAGTTATTGCGCATGTAGGCGCAGAAAAGTTTAAACGTGAACCATGAGCTCCACAATGAACAAGAATATGCTTATGCGAAACCATATTAGAGAAGCAAATCAAACGAGTGAAGCAGGGATTATTCAGAACAAATAAACACAGAACGAATGGAAAAACTCAATACATTCAGCTCGAAGGGTCGTGCGAAAGCCCAATCGCTTGATGGCAGAATTTCGATAACAGCAAAGGACTCCAGTTTTGCACGAACGTGGCAAACATAAAAGAAGACTCTGACAAAACGAGCTCACGAAAGCAACAGTGTAGTACAAGAACGCTAAAAGTCAATTTACCTGGAAGAATCGTAGTCTGCACTTGAAATGTCCCTGGCCCAGCGCGTAGCAGGTTTGTGGTGCCCAGCGCACGTGCTAAAGGCATGTATTTGAGCATAATTGATTTACGGATATTTATTACACTGATACGAAGTGGTCGATTGTTTTTACACTTAATGCGTAGCTAAAAACGCTATAGGATTACGCGAACTCCATGCTCTGTGCGCGTCCTCTGTGGATGGATGGATGAATATGGCTATGGTGGCTAGAAGGCTGTACCCTTTAGATTGGGCGGTGGCTAGCGTCACCAAGCCGTAATACCTAATGAACCAAAAACTATATATTTTTTTTTTTCCTTAAAAAGTGAGTTTGAGGATTCGTACTTTGCAGTGAAGAGTTTCATTTTCACTCGTGCTTTGACTTTAGCCACCAATCAGATAACCTCCTTCTAGTTAAGTCTACCCGCTTAAAGTTTATTTTGCCCTCCCGGTCCCTAAACCCCAGTGCTTTGAAAAACTCTGCGCCATCATCCTGAACTATAGGGTGAAGCCCTTTACAGAACATTATCAAGTGTTCGGCAGTTTCTTCTTCCTCTCCACACGCACTGCATACTGTGTCTACCCCTTCGTATTTGGCCCGATATGTCTTGGTTCGTAGTACTCCCGTCCTGGCCTCAAACAGTAGAGAACTACCCCGAGTATTATCATAGATCCTTTCTTTGGCAATTTCCTGCTTGAAAGTTCGATAGATCTCTAGTGCGGACTTCTTAATCATGCCCATTCTCCACATGTCAGTCTCCGTTTCCTTCACTTTCTTCTTAACCGATAGTTCTTTTTGGTTTGGCCACCTGCTGTTTTCTAACTATTTACCAGTCAACTTCCTGGTTCGCTTCCTCCATTTTGTATCGACATTCTTCATGTACAAGTAGCTGAAAACCTTCCTAGCTCAACGCTCTTCCCCGATTTCTCTCAATCGCTTCTCAAATTGTATCTTGCTGGTAGCTTCCCTGCCCTCAAATGATGTCCATCCCATATCACCTTGTACTCACTGATTTGGAGTATTCCCGTGAGCTCCTAACGCAAGCCTACCTATTCCACGTTGCTTAATTTCTAATCTTGCTTGAACTTCTGATCTCATGCACAAGACCGCATTGCCGAACGTAAGCCCAGGAACCATGACCCCTTTCCATATTCCACTCACAACATCATACCTATTGTAATTCCACAGTGCCCTATTTTTCATGACTGCTGCATTCCTGTTACCTTTAGTCGTCACGTATATTTCGTGTTCCCTCAGATACTCGGTGCCATTGCTTATCCATACGCCCAGATATTTGTATTTATCTGTTATCTCTAGCGTGACCTCCTGTATTCTAAGCTCACTACTTTCGTTGTCGTTGAAAATCATGACTGCAGATTTTTTCTTACTGAATCTAAAATCTAACCTATCTCCCTCATTACCGCAGATGTCCATCAATCTCTGCAAATCTTCCTTGTTGTTGGCCATTAGCATTATATCATCTGCGTACATTAATGCTGGTAGTGCCTGATCAATAAGTTTTCCTTGTTTGACTAAAGAGAGGTTGAAGCCCAGTCCACTTCCCTCTAATTTTGCCTCTAATCCTTGTGCGTACATCATGAATAATAAGGGTGACAGGGGGCACCCCTGCCTAAGCCCCCGTTTTACCTCTGCAGGCTTGGATACCTGTTTTTCCCACTTTATAACTATTTTGTTACCTTTATAGACACCCTTTAAAAGATTAGTGACTACATGTTCCACGCCTAGTGTGTCCAGTATTCCCCACAATTCCTCTTGAACCACGCTATTGTACGCTCCCTTGATATCCAAAAATGCTAGCCACAGGGGCCTGTGTTCTTTTTCTGCAATTTCGATGCACTGCGTCAGTGAGAACAGATTGTCTTCCAACCTCCTGTGTTTCCGAAACCCATTCTGCAGTTCCCCCAGCACCCCCTCATCCTCTATCCACGCCTGCAGTCTTTCCTTTATAATCTGCATCGCCAGCCTGTAGACCACTGATGTCACTGTTATAGGACGGTAGTTGCTTATGTCAGCTTTCTCCCCCTTTCCTTTATAGATCATGCTCATCCTGCTAAGTTTCCATCCATCGGGAACTTCACCATCGATTATTATTGTACTCACTGCCTCTCTCAAAGCCTGCTTAGACTTCGGACCTAATGTTTTTATCAGCCCAATTGGAATGCCATCTGGGCCTGTTGATGTACTACTAGGAACCCCTTTCTCAGCCCTTTCCCACTCTTGTTGTGAAAATGGAGCCATTGCACCACTTGATTCGTCCTTGTCTATTTTGGTGCATAAAGTACTTCTTTGTTGAAATTTTTCTGTCACCCTTGTTCTTATATATTCAATAGCTTCGTCCCCTTCTAGCCTAGCACCTTGGGCTGTAGTTATAAAGCTCTGCTCTAGGCTCGCCTCATTTCTTAGGGAGTTTAGATGGTTCCAAAATTTCGCAGCTGCCTTTCTATCTTTTTTATGTACTTCTGCCAGCCACTGAGCTCCCTTCCTTCTAATCTTTTCATTGATCAGAAGGGATGCATCCCTTCTACAGCTTAGAAAGGTTGCCCATTTTCTTTACACATCATCTGTCGGTTCACCCCGCTGCTTAGCATGTCTGTGTTCCTTAGAGGCTTCCTGACGTTTTGCTATGGCTCTCTTAACTTCCTCATCCCACCAACTTTTGGGTTTGTGTCTTTTTTTCCGGGGTGAATTGTCACGCGTCTTAGCAAGCTCTAGCTCAAAGAGTCTAATTAGATTCGTGTATGTCCACACTGTCTTATTATCCTCCGTGATTACTTTCTCAATTTGTTTAGTGGCTATTTCAATTTGCCTTTCTGGATAAAAATTTTCCTGTAGTTGCTCATCTTGTCTCCTTCCCACTTTCACTGCTCTTCCAAAACTTAGCTTGATACGTTTGTGATCGCTACCCAGACTTCTGGAGCCACCTTCATCTATGTGCATTTCCCTGAGCTTATCATACATCCTAGGTGACATCAGTGCATAATCTATCGTCGACTGAAGCCTTCCTACCTCCCATGTTATTTGCCCTTCACACTTCTCGGTACTGTTGCAAATGATCAAATGAAGCCTTTCACACATATACATGATAATTTTGCCTGTCGGGTCGGTACACCCATCTATATCTTCTATGTGCGCATTCATGTCTCCTAGTATAATTATCTCGCACTCTCTTCCTAACTCCTGAATGTCGTTTGATATACACTCTACCATTGCCTGGTTTTCCTCTCTGGCCTTTGCTCCCGTCCACAAGTACACGAAACCAAGGAGTGTCATTTAACCTGCCACTTTCCCTTTTAGCCATAAATGTTCCTTGCACTCCTGCTTGACCCTTTGCCAGTCTGTACTTTTATGAATGAATGCCCCAATACCACCCCCCTTTCTGCTGCCTTCTGTTCTATTACAATATTCCCACGCGTAGTCCGGATTGTTCGGAGGTTGTTCCATGTCCTTGAGATGTGTTTCTACAAAACCGTATACCATCGGCCTCTCTTCCCTTAGCTGTTCTTCTATCTCTTCCCACTTCAGCCTGTTCCTACCACCCTGCATGTTAATATACCCTATGTCTGAATTGGCTCGGCGCTCGTGGCTACGTCTATTTAGGCCCCGCACTCTACCTATCTTAGATATTGGTGCCACTTTGGAATCGTATCTGTCCATACCACCTGTCGAAGAGTCTCCCTGGTTGTTTTCCTCGTTACTAGCTATCCTGCACCCCGAAGGGCTCGCTTGCCCCCCAAAAAAGCTACTGCGCGTCCTGCAAGTCGCCAACCCACCTCATGACCTAGCCGCCCATCGAAGTGAATTCTGTCTCGTTGAAAACCCCCCCACCTATGCACCTCTCTGTTTATTTCCACCACCTCAAAGCCTTTCTCTCGACTCATCCGCCATATCTCTTGGTTTGCGTTGACCACCGCTCTTTGCAGGTTGCTATCACGCACCGGTACCTCCGGTATCGTGCATATCACTACCTGCACCTTAGGAGAAGTGGCGCTCATGTCATCGACGCCTTTCGCCAGTGTGGCTGCTAGTCCTGCTGCATCTTCATTTAGGACATCGTTTAAACCGCCTGAAATTATCACGAGGTTTCGTCTATCAGCTGTCGTTTTGAGCTTTGCGCTCGCTTGCTTTATGACTGCTTCCAGCTTGCGTCCTGGGAACGCCCCTACTGCAAGCCCTCTCGTCACCTCTTACCGTCTCTTTGATGGCTTCTGTGCATCGATTTAAATTTGAGTCTCCGGCGATTATCACATGCTGTGACTTTTCCGCTGGAGCGTTCCGCACCTGGGGGCTACTTGCACCTGTGACGCCAGCTGCTTTGTTCCCTCCCTGCCCCACCACTACCTCGCTGAAGCTGGGCCTTGCGACAGTTGAACCGGCTAAACCTGTTTTTTCCAAGCTTGCTTGCTTTTTTTTCTCCACCGTTCTGGTTGCCGGTTCCCTACTGTTCTCTCGGTAGGTCGCTTCTTTGTTCAGCTTCGCTAGCACTTCCTCGGCGGACTTCAGTCTTTCTCCCATTGCCCTCGTTTTCTCTTGCTCTGTCGCCAACGCAGTCTCGAGCTCGGCGATTCTCATCTGCAGTTCACTCTGGGCAACCATCATTTTCTCCATTTTTTCCTCGACCTCACATTGCCTACACTTCGCGCCAGCCTCTTCTCCATCCGCTTCTACGCTTGGGTCCACTTTCAAACCCACTCCCTCCACATCCTGAACACTTTACAGTCTCTTTAACCATGCCTTTCTGACACCAATTGTCCCTATACTCGATAATTACTAAACTCGAGCCCTGCACTACGAAAAAAAAAAAAAAGGGAGGCATGCTTCCTACCAACGCATGCTTCCTACCAACGCCTCCTAGATTTCTCGTGCCTGCCGGATGAGCGCAAATTACCGGTCATTTATGGCAGCGCTGCCTACGTAGGAATAAGGTCTGTGTACTTTGCCTTTGAGATCGGCAATTTCAGCGTTTGTTACTATTTTAGAGAATGCCTTGTATTTAAAAAGTTGCTTGCTGAATCACGGTGTCACTTACGTAGAATTAACTATAATTGCGTTTACGCCTTTTTAGAACTTTTTTCGGTTATTTTTGTTGCATATAAGTTCTAAAAACGTAAAAACTTATTTGAAGACACCCCCTACTTGAGTAGCGCCACTACCATAGTTCCGACGACCGCCGCTTAACAAGTGACCGCCGATAATCTGGCAGGCACAGGAGATCTAGGCGGCGTTGTTCCTACCAAAGCTGATGGTGATAGCGATAGAAATGGTATGGTTATAGCAACACCTTCTAGATTTCCCCTGCCTGCCGGCTGAGCACAAAACACCCGTCATCTAAAAAGGCGCTGCCTACGTAGGAATAAAGGTCTTTGTACTTGACCTTTGAGATCGGCAATTTTGGCATTTGCTACTAACTTTAAAGGCTACCTTGTATTGAAAAAGCTGTTTGCCTAATGACGGTGTCACTTACGTAGGGTTAATTATATTTAGGTTTACACCTTTTGAAAACTTTTTACGTTATTTTTGTTGCATATAAGCTCCAAACACGTGAAAACTTATTTGAAGACATCCCTACTTGAGTGGCGCCACCACCATAGTTCTGACGACCGCCGCTTTCCAAGTGACCGCCGATAATCCGGCAGGCAAGAGAAATCTATGAGGCGTTGGTTGTAGTCATAGTTATAGTTATAGTCATAGTAGTGGCCATGGCTAGTGTCATTTTTTCTCAAGCGGGAACTAAATTAGAACACTAAGCTTAAGTTTTCATCACTGGAAGACAAACTCAAAACAAAACATGCTCGACAACCTCTTCACATTGGTTCCACAGAACACTTACCAGTTGGTCCCTTATAAACCCCGTCGCTACAGCTGAGACAGCAAGCGGTGTGAAAAGATTGACTTTATTTGTCATGAAAAAGATTGGGTGCGGTTTACAACTATCTTCTTATTTGATTTTAACACCAAGGTGCATGCGATGTGTGTTGGTAGAGTAATCAGAAACTGCATTTCGAAACCCCAACGCGTAAAACCCCTAGATCACGGAAAGTAGCGACCATGCAGGAAGGAATCGTAGCGACGCTTCTTCATCTATGATAGAGTGTACCATAGAGTTTCATACGATAATTGTATGAAACTTTATGGCGTGTACTATCTATGCCGCAACGGTCTCCCGGTGCTGTCGACCTCGTCTTTCTATGGCCTCTTGATAAAACAATACGAACCTTAAGTGTTTTCCTTCCCACCCCCTTCTTCCGCGGAGCCCGTGCATCGGCAGCGCTCTTCCATAGCTGGGGTACAACGGGGGCGTTGCTGGGACGCGCGCTACGAGGGTGTTGGCGCTGCCACCTTGTCAGGTGACCCCGACGTAACGAGAAACGCGTGCAAGGACACTTAATTCGCTAGCCGCTACTATATAATTCGCGCTCTTTTTGTTCACCACGCGCACCGTGAACTCTTTTGACCTTTTAATCATATCCTTTTAATCCCTCCTTTACCCCAACCCCTCGTGAGCTACTGTTGAGGTGTCCACCACATGAGAGACAGTTAAGAAGCTCACTTTTTCTCATCTTTTCATTTAGAATCACTTCCCCTCCAGGCCCGGTAGAGTTACTGTATATAGCAACTCTAGGCCGCGGTGCTCCAGGCTCCCCACTTCGAACGTGCTTCAGAGTAGAATTCTGAGCAAGCTTCGTTATTCGTGGTAATGCCTTGCTGCTGCTTGTGTCCTCTAAACTATATTTGAGCAAGTAGACCTCATTAGTCTACACGTGATCTCCTGCGGCTAAAGTTGTCTTGGGCGTAAATAGCGTGCGTCTTCATTTCTTCGAATTCCTTACAACTTGCCGTTGCTTCATTGCTGTGGAAAAATAATGGTATTGCTGCTGAAATTTCTTTTCTTCCTTTGCTAACTGCACAGTGAGCCTATACATGCATATTTATTTTTTTTGCAGGTCACAGTGAACGTAGACCAGCCGCATTGCAATCAGAGTTGAATTGTTGGAGATTTAGTTAACACGATAAAGTGTGTTCAAGAAATTTCCCACAGACAAGTTATCAGTTAAGGCAAAATAGTTCGGACCGAAAGTGGGATATTTTTACAGCCACCTACGAGTCCGTGGTCGGCAACTTTCCGCGTCGCCTTGGTCATTCTTTAGTTCAGTGCCGTGAGTTTACGAAACACTGTCAGTGTATTTCATAAGAACTATTTTTTTTATCAAACCACACGACCACACACACATACACATTATAATTTCGTGCCAGTCTCGTGAGCACCTCAGCCAAATATATGTTTCCTTGAAATTTAGATGCGTGTAGACACTTACGCTTTCTTAAATGGTTTTCGAGGGTGCGAGCTCTACTTCAAGCTAGAATATTTAAGAACCTCTACCGAATATACCGATTCAAGAACCGGCAGTTCAATATGAGCGCCCACGGGGGCTTCAATCTAAACCCAGTGCTAAGTTTTTTCCCAGGCCCTGGGTTACATGAGCGACTATACGCACCACTGCGAGAGGGGCCAGAACAAAAGAGGAAACGCCGCTCCTAGTATCGGTCACAAGAGACTTTTGTGAAACGAAAGATTTAGTTTTTTTCTTGCAATGGTCATCACCCTGATATTGTGCTGAATAACACGCTTGTGGCAGTAGCACACATTCTCCTCCGTAACTACGTGTCTGTGAAGACAGATGTTCGAAACAGTACAAATAAAACTGCTGACATTTTGCGAATGAGTAGGAACAGTTTCTCTGCATGTTCTAGATATTGTGTTTGTATGCATATGTGTGTGTAACTAAATAAATAATGAATAAAATTTACCTTATTTATTTCGTCACTTTGTTGGTCATTCAAATTTTGCTCTTACAGATCGACCACACGTTCGATATCACACAGCCTTTGACTATTTTGTGGAAGAAATCGTCCACATAGATAAGTCTCCCAACGCTTCCAAGCGTAATACATTACTTGAATGGGTATGGCAGGGTAAACCGCCAAAAAATTTGAATTTGCAATTTTCACTCCGAAAAATTCACTGTATAGTATGAGGAACAAACCTGGGGAAGCCCGACGTCGAGCGACCGCTCCAAGCGGTTTAAATGGCACGCCGAAGTGCGCCGCTCGCCTTTGCGTAAGCAGTAAGCGAACGTAAGACTTCGTTTTCCTCAAATCGCGTGTTCTGAAAATTTTTCAACTTCAATTTACCGTTCATCAAAATGTATCGGATCGATTTCGATCAAACTTTGTATGTGTGAGCTACAAGTTAGAAACAATTTAAACTGGGAAAAAAAATGTTGATTTCATAAAAAGTAAAGATGTAAAAAATTACACAACTATACGCATTCTCCGTGGCGTTGTGCAAGCAGTATTTTTATTTTTCTTACAAAAACTTTATAAAATGCAATATTTTTTTTAAGGTTAAGATGTAACCTATAAGTCTCTACAACAATACGGCTGAATATGGCTAGATCCCTTTCGGTAGTTGTGGAGAGAAAAGGTACCGTTGTGTGAACTCGTGTTTTAAAATTTGGGAGTGGGCCATAGGAAGTATAAACAACCTAGGCATAAAAAAGCGTGTCACTTGATACCCAGTGGCATTTTTTTGTGAGCACGAGAAATTTTACGGGAGTGCTTGCAGCCGTTTCTAAGATATTACGCTAAAACTGACATATACCCTATACCATACCCCATTAAACCAGCGCCTTCTTTAACGCAAAATTCAGAATAAAGCTGTTAAGCACGTAAACTCACCGCGAACTCTTTGTCTTTTAACGGGGGACGATGGCGGCAATGGATTCACAGCCTCCCGTACGAGCGCTTGCTCTGGCCTCGCTGGATTTCGTGCCGACCGGTTGTGCCCCCGCGATGTCCGACTACAGCGCAGCTCTGGCCGACTGGCTCGCCCTATGCCATATCCTGACGCCGACAAGAGCTCTCGCTGAGTGGTGCTCCGTCCTCGGACTTCTGCGACCATGTCCATCTTTCCTATCTTCTCCTGACATCCGAATGGGCCTGTCCCTGCGCCTCTTTCTCCTCCTGCTCCTATTAATCTCTATACCTTTGTTTACTATACTTTTTAATCTCTCCTTATCCCCATCTCTCGTGCCCCGCCGCGGTGGTCTAGTGGCTAAGTTACTCGGCTGCTGACCCGCAGGTCGCGAGGTCAAATCCCGGCTGCGACGGCTGCATTTCCGATGGAGGCGGAAATGTTGTAGGCCCGTGTGCTCAGATTTGGGTGCACGTTAAAGAACCCCAGGTGGTCGAAATCTCCGGAGCCCTCCACTACGGCGTCTCTCATAATCATACGGTGTTTATGGACGTTAAACCCCACATATCAATCAATCAATCAATCAATCAATCAATCAATCAATCAATCAATCAATTCCAATCTCTCGTGAGCTATTGTTGAGGTGTCCTCCCCCTGAAAGACACTTGCGGGCTGACTTTTCTCTCCTTTTCACTTAACA